>NW_023416321.1:43379744-43979744 GCF_014108235.1 Myotis myotis
AATGCAGGTGTAGAGAAGTGGTTTTCATACGAGTTTTTACAAATAGCCTCTGATGAAGCTGGAGTTGTAATACTAAAGCAAAACCTGTTGGAAGTATTTAGAAGAGGATTTGAATAGCACTTAATATTCCCGAAAGAAGAGGTGTGATTGTCTGCTAAGCATCACTGTACACATACTAATACATCCTTGTCAGATCACTCAGAGCAACTTAACATTAATGTGTTTTAGCAATGCAAGTATACTGATATTAGTCAAGAATATTCCATCCTAATTCCATGATAGCATTGCTTGTGTGGTTTTGCCCTCAGCCACTGGGCATTTATTCTGGACATTTAAATCTCACTGACATGTCACCAGCAAACAGGGATTGAGCCCCTGCTGTGTCAGGCACTGTGCTCAATACTGGTGATGCAAAGGTATGAGGCAATGTCCCTGATCTCAAAGCGCTCCAAGGTTAGGGAAGGTAGCTGATAGCAAGAGACAAGGTTGGAAGGTGGCAGCTGTGGAAGCCATGGGAGCCCAGAGGAAGTAAACAGGATCTCTTATCCACAGTAGAAAGAGGTGGAGCAAGCTTCTTTAAGGAAATGACCGGCGGACTGGGTCTCAGAAGATGTGTAGGAGTTGGCCAGCCTGAGGAGTAGCTAGTGAGGGAAGATATTGCCTGCAGAAGGAACAGCCTGTGTCCAAGCAGTGTACTTGGAAGGAACTGTGTATCAATTCACTGGGCTGGTCACATGAATCTGCCACCTGTGGTAGAAATGCATGGAACAAAGCATAGACACATACACTGCCTTTGTCTTTGGTGGAACTGATTTCAAAGACAAGACTCAGAGCCTCAGGAATATGGAGACTCAGCAGCCCTCTGCCCTTGCTGTGTGTGGCTGCGCTGCTCAAGCACGTTGGTGCTCATTAGCCGTGGCTCTGACCTTTAGAATCCACCACTCTGCATCCAGTCCCTCGGCATTCCTCCCACGAAAGGCTGCTGTCCAGTAGCACTCTCAGACAAATACCTGGTAGAATGAAATTGCAGCAGACAGATGGAGATGAAGTGCCCATGTGGGCAGAGGTGTGGGAATAGATGCAGTTTCCGACTGTGTTCAGCCTGGGAGACGAGTCCTTATTCTTCTGTCTGGAAGTCTCTGCCCAGCCACCTGACCCAGCTCTTCTTGATCCATCTGCCATGGTGTGGGGCCCAGGACATTTTCATCTTGTGTCTACCTTCATGATTTTTGTGCAAAGTCACTTATATTTTGAGCTGCAGGTTCCTTGTCTGAAAGCAGTAATAGCAGATACTTGCTCTTCTCCCTAGATGTGGGAGAAGCCAGTGAGACGTGGCTTCCAGAACATTCTACGTTGTCCATCTGCCACCTGAAGAAGCAGGTGCATCTTCTCACCAGTGTTTGCCTAGCTGAAAGTCTTGACCTTGTGGTCTTGATCCTATCTAGACTCCTGGAGTCCAGTCTGAGCCTGGCATCTCTCAGACATGTCTCCCTCTTGCTTCTTCCAGAGGAAACAGAGACCCATTGCTTTTGCCTCAATAACAATCAACTTTCTTCAGATGTAAATAAATCCATGGGCATGTTAAACAAATAATACATGGTTAAGCACAAGAAATGGTGTCCAAGTGACCTTCAAAGCCAAAGACCTTTGGTTTTCAGTTTTCAGAGGAGAGAAAGTAGGAAGGAAATAAGGAGAAGGAGGCATCTCTCAATCAGGGATGATATATGGGGCTGGGCTAACTCACCCGGCGTGGAGCTGTTGTCTCCTTCCCAGAACACTCTGGGGAAAGTGGCACCATCTGTGAAAATAATGAGCAGCTGGTAGTGAGCTTCACTGCAGTGGACCTCAGAGAAGACCCCCCACAGCACTCCGGCAGGGATTGAATCAAACGTGGGGTACAGCCACCTCCTTTGAGTTAACACAAACCTGTTAATGCCAGGTTCATTAACAGCTCACCCACCCCAGCCTCTGCATGCTTATTTTTCCAACTAACCCTTTTGAGAGGAGGCAGGCATTTTATATTCCTCCATGTAGAGAACCTTGCTGATCTGACAGGCCTCCTCAGTACCCATCCGAAAGGACTCGCAGGAGAGAGGCCTCATCACAAGCTTAATCATTTTCTCCTCCATGAATATGTCTTCTTCCCATTTCTTCCACTCTAAAGCCAAGTGCTTCATGGCTGTCAGGTTCTGTTGCTGCGGGAAGTATTCCCTGTTGCGTGGGAGGGGCATGCTATGAAAACAAAAGGCTGATAAGCAGTAGAAAGCTGAGCACATCTAAACACAGCAGTGGGCATGGGCCACTCCCAGCGAAGGATGCTGTCCATTTTATGTTGTCTCTTTGGACCCTGCGCTGTGACTGTCTGTTGTGCACCCCCTAGGACTTGGGGTATTAGGGCACACAATGGAAATATAAGAACTGCCTTGTTTATCATCTCCCTGGGAGCAGAAGGGGAAAATGAGCAGCAAACAGGGAAGACTAACATTTATGGAGTACCTCCTAAGCATTGGAAAATTTGCCTACATCATTTACTTCTCACAGGTGCTCTGTGATCATCCTATTAAAAACAGAAAGAAGGGATGTTTCCTAAGAGCTAAGTCATCTCAAGATGAGCCAGTGGGCACATGCCTCCATCCAAGTGTAACTCCACACTGACCATGTCTTTAGCTTTCTCTTAATGGTCTTGAACTCTGTGACCTGAGTGGCTTTTTTTGTGTCCCACCAGGCTTATTACTTTGGGTGACACCATACAGATATAAGAAATGATTACCTGTACTACAGAGTTTATAGTCTCCATGGGAAAAGAAAGAAAATGCAGGAAGGAAGAAGAGCACTAAGATGTATTGCCTGCTCCTTGAATGTCAGGCACACTTTCTGTATTATTTTGTCAGATTGCACAACAGTCCTTTGTAATAGACATTAGCATTCCCATTCTATTGCTGAGGAAACTGAGACACAGAAGGGTTAAGGAATTCCCCATATTATGTAAGACTATTAATTGGATTAATTGGAACTGTGCTTCCCGATAAACTATGGTGCCCCCAAGTGATAGTGTAAATTTCACAAAATTCTAAAGCCCTTTAAGGCCAAGTTTTGTGAAGATCAGTAGATGGGAAGATAGTGGTTGAGACCTCTTGAAAGGGAGGAGTTTGAGACCTCCTTAGAGATTAGATGTGGGGTGCATGGAAGTAGAAACTGGGCATTTCATGTGTCAGAAAAGCATAAGTAGAGCTTCCAGGCAAGAAGGAGGCATAGGTAAATGTGGAACTCACCTCTTCCCACAACCACATCAAAAATACAACTAAACTACAGAATAACCCATCATTGAAAAACCACTTGAAATATAGCTGAACAGAAGTCATACAACTAAAGAAATAAAGAAGAAGCCACATTGAGACTGGTAGAAGGGAGGAGATGCAGAATGGGCTGGTTCTACACCCACATGTGGCAGATAAAAATCAGGAGGGATATCTTGGCTATAGAGGTCTCCACTGAGGAGCCAGGGGTCTCAGCTCCACAATAGCCCCCCCCCCCCAGGGTAGGGTTCCAGTGCCAGGAGGAGAAGTCCTCATAACTTCTGTCTGTAAAAACCAGTGTGGATTGAGGCTGATGGAGGCTGGGGCTTTTGAAGTTCCAGGCAGTTCCTCTTAAAGGGTCTGCACAGGGACTTACTTGGACTTACTCCCTCTGAGCTCCAGCACTGGGGCAGAAGCTTAAAAGGCACAAGGCACAGACAGGGAGGAACTGAAGTGTCTGGCATTAAGGTGAGATCTGGGAAGGAGGCTTAATCCCAAACAGAAGTACTGGCAGAGGTCATTGTTCCTCTGCTGAGCACTCCCCCACAAGCCAGCAGGCAGGTGTCATATCTGAGTCTTCATCAACCTGGCTAACACTGTTCACTCCAACCTGGTGATTCCCTGAGACCCTGCCCCATCAAAATGCACCCCATCCAAATTAATTCCAGTCACTTTCCATACGAATATCCTGTCTTTGCTCATGCTTCAGACTTTCCTAAAATTTCTCAAACAAGCAGCCTCTGGCTTCAGCTTGCCCTTCACATCCCACTAAGTGGCCCCAGGCCTGGCACCAGTGGTATCCAGCCTTGGCTCACAGCTTGGCCTCTTGTGGCACCTCCAAGCCCAGCACAAGTAGCAGCCATCTACAGATCTCTTTGTAGTTCATGCTGGGTGAATACAGACAGTGGCTGATCTTTTCCTGAACTTCCCAGAAGGCCCCAGAACCAGTGCACCCAGTGGACAGCTTCAGACCATGTCAAAGCACCACCCAACTATTTCCATAAGTAACACACTCAAGAGGCAGACTCAGTGGTCACAAGAGCCCTGATGAAGTAAGTCCTGCTCTGTGGAGTGGGCCCCTGCACAGCTGATCCTCCATGGTGGTCAAAGCCAGTCCTTGTGGCTGATCAGCCTGTGGGCATATCCGCCCCCCCCCGCCACCATTGACATGACAACAGTAATGAAGACTCAACTACAACAAGTGGGTATACACAGCCCACATGGGGGGCCCACGTGGAATGCCCAGCTCAGGTAAACAGAGAGTCTGTTTACAGGACACTTACTATATTAGGCCACTCTAAAAAACCCAGAAAATGTAGGCACTCTACCTAATACATAGAAACAAACACAGAGAGGCTACCAAAATGGGGAGACAAAGAAACATGTCTCAAATGAAAGAACAGAACAGAACTCCAGAGAAAGAACTAAACAACATGGAGACAAGTTATCTATGAGATGCAGAGTTTAAAACACTGATTCTAGGGATGCTCAATGAACTTAGGGGAAGAGTAGATTAACTCAGTGAGAAATTCAGCAATGGAATAGCAGACAAAAATGGAGAAAAAAAGTACATAAAAGAGAAGTCAGATATGAAGAATACAGTAACTGAAATAAGAATACATTAGAAGGAATCAACAGTAGATTTGATGAAGCAGAGAAGTCAGCAATTTGGAAGACATGATACCAGAAAACACCCAATTGGAATAGCAAAAAGAAAAAAGAACTTTAAAAAATGAGACATCAAATGTAACAACATCCACATCCTAGGAGTACTAGAAGGGGAAGAGAGAGAGCAAGGGATTGAAAATCTATTTCAAAAAAATACTGACTGAAAGCTTCCCTAACCTGGTGAAGGAAATAGAGATACAAGTCCAGTAAGCACAGAGTGTCCTAAACAAGATGAATTCAAAGAGGCCCACACCAAGACACATCATAATTAAAATGCAAAAGTTTAAAGACAAAGAGAGAATCATAAAAGCAGCAAGAGAAAAAGAGTTATCTACCAGGGAGCTCCTATAAGATTATCAGCTGATATTCTCCACATAAACTTTGAAGGGAAGAAAGGAGTGGCAAAAAATATTCAAAGTGATGTAAGCAATGACTTACAACCAAGGTTACTCTACCCATCAAAATTTATCATTTAGATTTGAAGGACAGATAAAGAGCTTCCCAGACAAGGAAAGGCCAAAGGTGTTCATCACCATCAAACCAATATTACAAGAAATGGTAAAGGATCAAGAAGAAGGAGAAGAAGAAAAGAAAGGTTTTTTTTAAAAGAACCATAAAATGGCAATAAATACATATCTATCAACAATTGCATCTAAACAAACAAAATAAGCAGAACAGAAATAGACTGATAGACACAGAAAACATTTTGATGGTTGCCAGATGGGAGTGAGTATGGGGGTTCACGTTAAAAAGGTGAAAGGATTAAGCAATACAAATTTGTAGTACCAGAATAGTCATGGGGATGTAAAGTAAAGCACAGGGAATATAGTCAATAATCTAATAACTATATATGCTGCCGGTTGGGTACAAGATTTATCTGGATGATCACTTACTAAGTAATATAATGTCCAGTCACTGGGTGTATACCTGAAACTATTATAATGTTATATGTCAACTGTAATTGAAAATAAAAAATGATTTTTAAAAGTATATGTAAAGGCCTGCATTAATTACACACTGATCACTTTAAGTGCTCAATCTCTAAAAGGACTCACAAGAACCAGTTTCTATGTAAAGAACAGTTTTATTACAGGATAGAGACACAGCAATGGTACAACAATAGCAGGAGAAAGTTATGCATTCAAAGGGGTTGGAGTGCTCACGTGCAGGATGACACACAGGACATGCACTGTCCCCAGGTCTTGAACCACCACCAGCATATATGTAAAGCATCTTGGTTCCAGGGAACCCCAAGTCTGCTCCTGATGGTGTCTCTTAGAGCTAGTCACCTAGGTATATTCCAGGTACATGACCAGCCTTAACTGTTGAAACCACTCACCTACTCCCAGCCTCTACTAGAACCTGTTGCAAATTATAAATCCAGTTATTATTACTAAACAATGCTGACAGGCTAATACATTCTGCTCCACAATAACTCACAGGCCCATGTTTAGAGAACATCATTTACCTTTAGTTAACACATCCCATAGTATTGTCTGAAAGTGGGAAGTGTGCAATCCAGAACAGTAGGATTAACCGGTGCTATGCAGGTGGAAATGCCCATGGGCAGTGGAGGGGCTGTTGAGAAGATGGGCCAGATGTGGGGCCAGAGTTAGACAATGTGAGGCTGGCCCGGAATGAGTTGCCTGTTGCTAGAGAGACCTCAAGTCCTTGAGGAAGAGTGAGTACAGGGAAAGCTGAAGGTCATAGAGCTTATGGTCCCCAGGTGAGGCAAGATTAGAGACAGGATGAGTTGGTAGACTCCAAGTAATCCAAGTGCTATGATCTTATATTAAGGGAAATAGATAAATGGTGACAAATATAAAAAGTTTCTCTTAGGAGGTTGGGCAGAGGAGTAAAAACTTAGAGGTCTGGGTGAGGAAAGTGTGAGTGGCACATGGCAGAAAGTGGGATGTTTGCAGTTTGGTGAGGAGGAAGATCACTTTAGTATGATACCAGCTGAGTCTGAAATACAGAAGCACTGTATTTGGTTGAAGATCTGCAGGTGGTTGAGGGGGAAGCACTGTATTTGGTTGAAGATCTGCAGGTGGTTGAGGGGGAAGCACTGTATTTGGTTGAAGATCTGCAGGTGGTTGAGGGGGAAGCACTGTATTTGGTTGAAGATTTGCAGGTGGTTGAGGGGGAAGCACTGTATTTGGTTGAAGATCTGCAGGTGGTTGAGGGAGAAAGTTAGGAACAGAAATTGCAGGTTGCAAGATTTCAGCATAGAGGTCAGAGAGAGTGAAGAAATGGTAGATCTTGTAGAGGAGCGAGCAGGAGAATCACAGATGAGGAAGACAGAGAGTGGAAGGAAGAAGAGAAATCAACCAAAGGAAGAAAGAAAGAGTTTCTTGGTTTCCTGGGGCTGCTGTACTGAACTGGGTGGATTAAAACAAGACAGTTATTGTCTCCCATTTCTGGGGGCCAGAAGTCTCCAGACTCGGTTCCATTGAGGCTCTGAGGGAGTCTCTCCCTTGCCTTTCTGTTAGTTTCTAGTGATGGCCGGCAGCCCTCGTCCTCCTGCGCTGTCAAGTGTATCATCTGGTCTTTGCCTTGCCTGCAGGTTCACTCAGCCTTCTCCCTGTGGCTCTCTTCTTATAAGGGAACCAATTACATTGGATTAAGGACCCACAGTGTCCATTACGGTCTCATCTTAATCTTAATTAGTTCCATCTGCAGCAACCCTGTTTCCAAATAAGGTCACCTTCTGAGGTATTGGATGTCAGGACTTAAGCATGTCTTTTGGGGGATAATTCATTCTGTAACAAAGTCATCCAAGAAAGTAGGTCAAGAACCAAAATATAGGGAGACAAAGAGACCACAGGAAGAGGAAGAGTTTTGAGAAAGTGGAAGGAGTTTGTGGAGATCTGATATGGGATAATAGTACCTACTTCATCGGTTCAGGGTCAAATGAATCAATACATGTTAAGCCTCTACAACAGTGCCCAGCACACAATAAATGTGATGTGTGTCCTTAAGAAGTGGTAACGTTCCAAGTAAATTTTTGAAAGAGGACAACGAATATCTTCGTTCCTTCCATAAACGTAAGCATCGCATCAAAGGGCATTCCTCGTGAGAACAGAACCTCCCTCGTTTGCTCCAGGAACAGCCCAGAAGCTGTGGTCCTCATCCGATGCTGGAGCTCTCTCTCCTGATGCCCTAGCCTCCCCAGAAACCACAGAGGGGCTTGCAGTCCTGAATTTTGAAGTGGATGCCTCCCAGCAGGACTGCATCCATGCTGTTCTTGTCCGCAAAGATGTACCCCTTACAGAACCTTCTTGTCGCCACAAAGCTCCTAGGGGTCCCTGCACTCTTAACCATCATTGTAAGAGATTCTCCAGGTCACCTAGTATTAGAACTAACCCGTTTCATTCTGTTGACCATGAAGAATTGCAGGTGGGCACGCTTCTCAGCCTTGGGCTAAGATCCAGTGCAGTGTGGCAGTAGAGAGCCAAACAGGGAAGAGCTCATTAAAACCACCTTCACCTTCACACACCATCTCTAAGTCTCCCAGCCTCTGCCAGGCTCTTACCCTCAAGCTAGCAATTTCAAATAGTCCTGGTTAGAAAAGCTCTTTGTAAATTTATACCCATTACTTTCCCTGGCCAGTGGTATTCTTTACTAGACGAGTCAGGGAGGTGTCTCTGTGCATGTAGGAGGCATCTACTAAATGCACATTTTTTTAACAAGTGAATGAATGAAAGATAGAAGGAGGGGAAAGGAGGATACATAATGGCACTGTGGACCTCGCCAGATCCTTTCTAATTCCACACACTCGGGTTGGGGGGTTGTGTTCTACATAGGCGCCTGGCAGAGGGAGCCTTTGCTCACTGGGGCTGTGACCACCCAGAGGAGTCCCTCTTTTTCTTATTCACCCAAAGGCATCATATGAGCTGGCAGCAGCTCCATGAGCATCTTGCTTTGCAGCCAAAAACGTGGAGAAAACATACTGGAAGTAAGCAGAATGGAGTCCCAGGCTGGATTCTGCAGCTAAGTGAGAATGATTCTTCTCATCTTTGGCTCCTTAAAATGATGAGTGTGTGGAGGAGAGTTTGTTTTGCACATTTTTTATCTTGTAGCTGCTGAGCCATGTCCTCTCATGAAGTTGCCCTCAGAGGTCAGTAAGCACAGTGAGGAACTGAGGATGCACTGTTGGAAATGAGTGGGGCCTGCATCCTTGCTCGCCACCATGGCTATGCCATGGCTTGCCATACGAGGTTAAAACTGCAAGAGTTGGTGTCTGTCTTTACCATTCTCTTTTGTGCTACATTTCTATGATTTTATAAGAACCTTCCAAGCAGGAAAATATCCCTTAGAGACTGTAGACAGTTGCACACAAATGAAAATGATAAGCCCCACAGTTCCACTCTAGGCCGGCTGTTCAGCTGAGGGATACTTTTCAAGTCTACCTAGCAGACCTCAGCTCCCGCCAGCTGTCACTCACCACTCCTCTTCATTGAAGCTTCTAGATCTTTGTCTCCACCTACAATCCTGTCCAGTTCTCTACTGTGTCTTATGTTCCCTCAATATTGGGAGATTCTTAAAAGAAGTCAGTCCCCTGTCAATTACTGCTCCCTCAAGGGCCTATCTGCAGATCTCTGCCTAATTGAATATTCACGGTGACCCACTAAATATTATGCCGAAAAAGCTCCATAGAGGCCTGTCTTTGGCCCTTTCTACATGCAATCCTTCTAATGCACGCAGCCTTCCCTGGGCTGTGGCCGGTGCCTCTTTCCCTTGCCCTCCAGCGCTGTTCCCACCACTTCTCTCTGTCATGCACTCCTCCTCCTACTGATGCTAATCCCAACTCATCAACCCTTTATGCCTGAGGCTGCCTCAGGCTTCCAGAGGAGCCTTTTCTGCATTACACACCACCCTGTGACCACAGTCACCACACAGAATAGAAGCTTTCCATGAACTTCATGGGGCTAATTTCTGCACAGGGGCGTCCTAGTTTCCCATTGCCTTCCTACAGGTAGATGCTTAACAAAAGCAACATCATTGACAAATCAACTAACATTTACTGGTATTGAGCACTTGCCTTGTGTTAAGACTTGTCATTAATTCTTTATAAGTCTTATCTTTCCTAAGTCACACCACAGTGTGTCCTGGGTAGTAATGCAAGTTTCCCACACTTTGTTTTCTCATCTGTAAGATGAGAGCATGTCTGCCTGCTGTGCTGTTACGTGGGGGAAATGATGAAGGACACACCTTTGCAAAGGTGGTGAGTGGGCATCATAGTTCTTCCTCCTCTCCCCTCATCATTTCTTCTGTGCTGTCTCTCCTCTGGGTCTGTTGTCAGGGAATAAGAAGCTCAATAGCCCAAGCAGTGATCGCTGAGCCCTGTAGGAAGACACTGCAGCAGGAGCAGTGGTTTCGGTGGCTGCCCCATGAGCGTAGCAGACCATGTGTTAATGAGGATAGATGAGGCCGTGTGCCAGGGAGGATTTGCACTCCCAGAGGAAACCGGATACAGATAGTCATGATGGCCGGGATGAGGAGCTCCTCTGTGACCTGCCAGACTGGACCAGGTTCCCTTGTTCAGGGCTCAAACCACCTTTGTGTCCTTGTACTAATTGGGCATCCCCTGGAGATCTGGCCCCAGATGCAGTGTCTTGTCCTGGCCCATCCTATTTCCTGATAAGCAGATGGCATAAAATTGCTCCTAGAATTAGAGAGCCTCCTTGTGGTTCTGCCACCCACCCTCTGGGTGGCCTTTGATTTGGTCACCCAACTTCTTTGGACCCTGATATCCCACCTGACAAAGGGGCATCCTCTCTGCCCTCAGCACTGGGCTGTTGTGAGAATTAAATGGAGTCGGGGTGTAAAAGACATTGTAAATCCAAGACTAGACCCAAGTGTTCCATCCTTTGTGAAGTCTTCCTCACCCTCCTACATGGAATTAATGTGGATTCCTCTGGGTTGCCTCAGGAATATGAATAACGTTCCCCTGGGGTAGCCTTTCCTGCAGCCTGCCCTGGGTAAGTAGGGCAGTGTCTGCTGCCTGAAGGATCATAATCTCTATGGGAGCAAGTGGGCAGGATACAGATCTTGTTCATCTTTACATACGCACCATATGCAGCGCAGTGCCTGTTACGGTAGATGCTCAATAAACGTTTAACGAACGAAAGAATGAAGGCCCCTCTCTGCCGGGACTCAGCCTGTGAGTTATCTTTTGTGTGCTACTCAGTGTCTGGAGGTAGGAGATTTCTGTTGAGGTCCACACTCCCTAGCCTGGGGGACAGGCCCCTGTTGAACAGGCTGGTGATATAAGGGTAGAGTCTGGATATGAAACACAGACCCCAGCTCCTTCCTTCCATCAATTTCTTGTGTTCAGCCATAGAACATTTTGAGGAAACTAGATGGAATCTACGAAGCAATTGCCTCTTGTTTCTGAAATTGCTTCCTTGTCTTCTGGATGAGTCCCTGAAATGGCTTCAGAGAGCCCCAGTTGTTTAATATCCAGCCCACTGATAGGAGTGATTGCTCATCAAACCAGAGAACCCAAACAAGCTCAAGAGGGACCACGGAGGGCCTTGACTGTAGAGGTCACAGACAAATGACTGCCCAGCGGATTGGCCAACATTAAGCAACAAACATGATTAAAGGCCAGAAAATAGGGCCTGTGAGGAAAGGATGAAGCCATCTGTGTGATTTATTGAGGAGAACAAATAACAATGTGCAAGTGTATGGGAATTTTCTCCAAGAAGAATGGTTATGCCCAGCTCAATGAGGCCAAACAGGAGAGTAGGGCATGGACTGCCACGTGAGGGGCTATGTCCAGACACAGTAAGAACTTTCCCACTATTTGGCAGCCAGCATAGCTGGGTGTCAGAGGGTCTCCCAGGAGCAGTTTGCAATCAGGAAGAATGATGGAGCCAAGTCTAGCAAAGAAACCCAACATTTTTTGTATCTGGGGGCTGCAAAGACAGGGAGTGATGAGTGATTATAGTTCCTCATATGACTGGATCCAGGACTCCTGGGTAGCCCACCGGACAGGTGTGTGGAGAAGAGAGTCAAAGACTGCTCCCCCCCTCCCCCAACATCTAGTCTGTGGCTAGGCAAAGCCCACAGTCCTTGACATGGGTCCTGCCACTGGCCTGGAGCACGGGTGTGCCTGCAGAAAGGTGACAAATCCCTTGCTGTCTCCTAATCAGCTAATGACTGACCGGAAGACATCATTAAGGACTGCAACTAGGATAACAAGTGTCTTACAACATAGAGAGATTATTTTTTTGGCATAGAGTTTTATCAATTAATTCATGAATGAACATGGGATGATCTTTATCAGGAACTGTTAGTATATCTACGGAGTATGTGTTGAATCTGTTAAAAATAAAAATATTTATAATACATATAAAAGTCATCTGTTGATAAACATTCAGTTCAATAGAAAACTCTCTTATTTGAAAATATACTTAGAATTTGTTTCATCGTAAGGTATTGTAAGACACACAGATATGGAAATGATTGTGATTGAAGAAGAAGTTTTTATACTGAGATCCCTAGAATCAGAAGGCACAGCATGTGGAGCAGGGCCACACAGAGAAGCACCAGGGTCAGTTAGGAGGCAGGGAGAATAAGGGGAAGGGCAAACTAGGCACGTTGATGGGATGTGGGCTCTGGACTGGTCAGTGTGCATGTGAAAGGCATGCTCCGAGCAAGTCATTCACTATCTAGGAATTAGCTAACCTGGGAGGGGCAGACGCTCCGGAGTCAGCAAGGCCCCAGGTGCCGAGACCATCAAGAATACAGAAAATATAGCAAATACAACTCTATCTCCAAAGGTATAAACGGGGGAACAGTTTACAGCCATGTTGTTGGCAGTGAACAATTGGAAATTAGTGAAACTCAGAGAGATGCAAAGAAATTTCAGGCAACGCCATACAAAGAGAAAAACAGACTAGTTGGATAAGAATGAGAGAAAGCAAGTTTAGAGAAGTAGGGCTAAGGAACAGGGAGCAGAGACTAAAGCTTGCCCATTCCTCCCCTCCCCTCTATCCTTCTGCTCTTCCTTGGGAGGGAGGGCAAAGGCAGTGTGAATGCACCATCTGTAAAGCACGCCAAGGAGGAGGAATGGCTTGTCCAGTTGGGATACCTGCTAACTAAGGGTGCTGCCAGTGAGGGTTTCTCCCCACCATGGCCAAGAGCTCTGTCTGTGTCCCAAGATCACAGATCCTAGTCTTAACCCAGCTGTCTGCCAAGTGTAGCCAATGGAATGGATGAGGCAACTGCTAAAACTCCCCCATCCCCTGAACTCAGGACAGTGCTGTACTGCTACCAGGGTTAGTATTGTTAGCAGGGCCTGCTCTGTATCCATCACCAGCACCAGCGCCAATGGCTGGACACCCTCAGTGGGAGCTTCCCTTTTCTTCCCTCCTTCCAAAGACGATGAATACGCTGACAAGGCTTTGTCAACTACAACACCCTCTGTAATTTTAAGAGGCAGTGAATTTGTTGAACACCTGCTGGATCTAGGCATGGCGTTAGATGCTGGAATGCAGCAATGAACATGAGAAACGCAGGCCATGCCCTCGTTTAGTAGAAGGAGATAGATGATAAGTAAAATAATTAGTTTGGTAGTTTAGTTAGTTGCACATTGTGTAAATGCAGTGACCGAACAAACAGGGGTGTGTGGAGGAGAATAATAAGGTGGGCCTATTTCCAGGGATCAGGTTTGGCTTCCCTCAAGGGGACTCATGTAAACCGAGCCTGAGCAGCTGAGAGAAAGCAGCTGGCAGGGCAGAGAGAGCCTCCACACAGACAGACTGACCGGGAAGCCCAGCGAGGGAAGACTGTGACTTGTTCTAGAAACTGAACTGAGGAACCTCAAGGAATTAGGATTTTATTTCAAGGGCAGTGGGAGGGTTGGAAACAGGGGCCTGGCATGATTAAATTAATGCTGTTAAAAGACCACCTTGGCATCTCTATGGAGATTGAATTTCAGGAAGGCAAGTTGGGGCAAAAACAACCAGCTAAGAGATTGTTGAATAGTGAAGTCCAGAGAGAGGGCGGTGCCTTGGGCAGCTGTTGGCTTCAGGATGTACTTTGGAATGGCAGAGCCAGCAAGTGAGTGGAATCATGGGGGAGGGGAGTGAGGGGAAGAGAACCCAGGAGAACTTTCAGGCGTGGACATGGGTTGGTGGTGCCATTGTTGAGATGGAGAAGACCGGGGAGAGAAGATGCTGGGGAAATTGTTTCTGGTATCATCATCATCATCATCATCATCATCATCATCATCATCATCGTTAATGCTGCTCAGCCCCAGCTCAGGTCTCAGAAAGGGTATGTTAGTATCAGCACGTGGTTTCGCCTTAATGCATCACAGTCTCCTGCCTGGTGTCCTTGCCCTCACTCTTGACTCAGGAGTCCAGTTGCTCAACCTTGTGCTGTTGGCATTTGGGGGAGGGGCCGTTCTTTGCTGTCCCGTGCATTGCAGTGTGGGCAGCAGCAGGAGCAGTCTCTCCCTTCGTCACAAAAATCATGTCTCTGGACCCTGCAGATGTCCCCTCGGGGACAAAATTTGGGAGCTGCTGCTCTAGAAAGATGGGTCTGGAGCACATGATTGAGAAGAGGATGTAAAAGTTCCCCTAGGAAGGACCTGCTAGCACTGTGGGGGCTTCTCTGATATCCTGGCTCTTGCATTGGGCATGTCCTGTAGCTTCTGGGTGAACCGCAATCTGGGGCTGGAGGAAGGCCTCAATCAGCAGCAAAAGTAATGCATCCACATAAATACCAGGTGCCCAGGCCAAGCTCTGCCTATGATTTTCCCACTTGGTTCCCATGACCACTTATTCTTCAGACAGGAAAGTGGAGGCTCAGAGAGGGTCGGTGGCATGCCTGTGACAATGAGGGTGTCCAGGGGCAGGGGCAGGGACAGGGTTTGAACTCAGGCCTTTGATACCAGACCCCTTGTTCTTCCCTTGTTATCACAGTTACCTTCACTGGAGACTGTGGCACAACTTGAAATGGCATCTGTGTCTGAGGAGGCCGCAGCTTCAGAAGGGAGAAAAGATGGAAGCTGCGACCCCTACTAGTGCCACCAGTTACATTCCTGTTCTCCCAGCTCGATCCTCAGGCCCAAGCTTGTGGAGCTTGTTGCTGAGGGTCCAGTGTCATCCCGGGGAAGCCTCCCTGGAGAGAGCCTTTGGCTGCCACACCTCACTGCCCAGCCACCACCTCTCCCTGCCCCCCCCCCACCCCCACCCCCCCCAAGTACCAGCATCCTCACCAGCAGCCTAGCAGCCCTCTCAGCTCAGGTCTCCCACAAAAGTGCGCCACAACATTATCAAAAAACAGCAACCTTATGCTGAACAAAGGAGGCTTTCTTTGGAGATTTAGTAAATGTGGGTCTCTCCCAATAAGAGCAAAGTGGGCAAAATTTCCATTCTCCGGTGCCTTGCCTCGGTGCGCGATCCCCAAGCACACCCTCCTCCCCAGATATGCAGAGCACATCACGGGCATTTCCAACCTAAGTCTCAGAGGCTCCATGTGGAAGCTTCTGGGCTGAGTCTCTCAAGGGATGTGAGGGTATGGGCTTCCTTCACTCATCACAGTGATTTTTAACCAGTCCAGCCCAGGAAGCACATCACCGTGACAAAGGCTAGCCTTTCAGTTCCTCAAGAATGATCTAATACCATTTAGTATTTCTCATAGTTCCTCAGAAGTTCCCCTGTAGAGCATTCCATAGTGTTTGCTAAATTGATGGATAGATGGAAAAATGGAAAGATGAGTACATGGGTAAGTGCATGGATGGATGGCAAGTTGAATGGATGAATGGAAAGGAGGGAGGAAGGGAGAATTAAGAGGTCTTCAACTTCAGGTCATTCATAAAATCTCATTATAATTTATTCAGCCAAAGTTATGGCTTTTGAGAAAACACCAGTGGGATAGTATATAAGGTTTTTAAAATAAAAAATATATATACATTTGTATTAAACAGTATGTCGTCCACTTGCGGTAGGGTAAAGTGGAATACAAATTCAGGGGTTGCTTTTACAAAGCTAATGGTCACACTTCATTGTATCATATACCTGTGACTTTAAAGTATGCTTTAGAGAAAACGTAAATTAGAATTATCCCTTTTATTCCCTCTTCTCAAGAGATTGTTCAGGAAGAGTGTACCAGTCAAAAGTAGCCTGTGCAGCGACCAGCCGCAGGTGGAACGCTGGCCCCATCAGATGCTGATGTGGCATCTCCTGCAAGTCTGTGACCTCTGAGCATGTCACCTCATCCACAAAGAGGAGATAATCGTGTTATCTACTTCAAAAAGGGGCAGAATCAACGAGATCATGTTTGTCAAGCTCTTACATGGGGCTTGGCATACAGCAAGCACGTAACAAATAATAGCTGTTATTATTCTCCACGTTACTAAATGACTCCTTTCCATCCTGAAAACCCTTCCTGGATCTTTCAAAAGGTTTTTATTTTAAAAAAAAACATTTGGAAGCATAGAAAGGAAAGTTGCCTCAAGTCACACCATTTATTATGATAAAAGGACAAGTGGAAAGCACAGCCTCCTCTCCTTCAACCCCACCCCCATTAGTTAAGTGCCTTTAACATGTTGCTGTGCTTTATTAAACATCTATGTGAATACATAAATGTATCTTGTTATACAAAAGTGAAGTAATGCCATCCATATTGGTCTAGAACTCATTTGACTTGATACGTCATGGAGAAGGTTCCTGCTCAGCGCATTCAGATCTATCCTGTTCTTGTTTTAATCGCTGCACAGTATTTCACAGTAAAAACGTGCCATTCCTTATGTGGCCAGGCCCCTGTTGATGGACATCCAAGTGTAATCCTCATAGATCTCAAGAGTGATAAGATGTGGGAAATCTGCTTATACGCTTTGTGAATACGTGCCTAGCACCCATAAGGCGTTTGGGAAAGAGCTATTGAACTTAAGAATTTAAGATTGGTTTTGTTTAAATTTACAGTATACCATAGATTTTGTATTGCTTTTCTCCTATTTAGATGAACTGTGATTGTTAACATCACAATTAGCCCAGTCCCCATGCCCACCTGGGCCCTTGCCCCATCACTCGGAGAACATGTTTCTCATATATCTAGGGACTAAAGGGCGGAAGTCTGCATTTTCCAACCTGCCTGAATGACTTTAAGTCTCATCACCTCAGGAAAGGTATGGCAGGAGGTAAAGCTGGCTTCCCTTTGCACCCAGGCCCGGTCACATACTCACTTCCCTGAATGTGTGTGCTGAGTTCCCTGAAGCAGCAGCTAAGAAAGCTCAGAGTTCCACCTTAGTGGGGAGGGCCTGTCCTGCCCCCGTCAAGCCAAAAGGGAAACCCTTGTTGATCAGCACCAGGTGCAGGCTGTTTGTTGAAGGAATCAAAAGCCAGCACTTTGCTAATGTTTCTACTCCTCTCTCTGTGAACAGAAGAAACATTCAAACCTGTAAAGAACTTTTGTGAATTTATTTGAGCCAAACTGTGGACAGTTGTCAGGAAGCAAAATCTCAACACATTGAGCTAATGCTCAAGAATGGCGGTTTTTCACCTAGTTTTATAAATGACCATCAAATGAGGAGATGGAAGTGAGTTACAGAAAATCCATTGGTGATAGATTAGGGAGGTAGGAGAAAGCAAAGGGGAGGTGGTTCTATGATTGGATAAAAAGTAAAATGATAGACACATGCTTCTTTTACATAGGGCCATACAGGATACATAAGTGTTAACAGTTAGCAATTAACAAGATAATAACAATGAGGGAATCTGTGCTCTCAGCCCTGGTGCCTTGGTTGTGCCCTGAGGGATCCTGAAAAAGGGAAGCACAAGTTACCCTGACATTCCAAACGCATGTTTTGGTAGATGCCAAAAGACAATAGACTCAGTTAAGATCAACCTTGATTTTTGTCAGGGACCAGGGACGATAGGAGCCTAGGACATGCCTACCCACCACAGACTGCTTTTTAATGAAAAAGTTTTACTTTCAGACCATTCTTTGTGGTTATTTCAGGTCTCAGTTTGCAAGGCCCTCACATAGCCCTTCCCAGAGTTTGTCAGGTTAACCTGTGGCCCCTTTACGTCCACATTTCAAACTTTCAGTTGCTTCCCATTACCCATCTCCTCAGACCAGCACTCAACATTTTCAACCACTTGGCTTCATCCCCCAAAGGACGTGGCCCAACTATCCGTTCCCCATCTCCCCGACACACTGCGTGTCCTTTCTGCTTCCCCGTTGCTCCCTGTTCCCTCTGCCTTGCCGAAGGCATTCAGGACTTAGTACAGAGGCCACCACACCAGGAAGCCTTGGCTAGAACAATGTGTCTGTCTTTTAAATGACTTTCCTATGCATGATGCCTCTCATATTCAGCCTTGCATTGCTGCTGTTTGCATATATATGGCTTATGTCCTATTAGATTACCAGGGCCTGGAGGACAGGGATCAGGCCACATGACGCATTTTTTATTATCTTCTGTCCCCTGCATGTAATAAGCACTTAAATGCATATTTTAAAACATCACGCTAAGTTAAGAACATGACTTACAGCCACACTGTTAATTTTTTGAGGTGTGTTTCCTGGTTTCCCCCATCAGAACCTAGTTGACGGGCTTTCTGCACTGCATAGAGGAGATGGGTAAAGGCAGGCTTCCTGGAACAGGGAACAGGAGGTGGGCTGCTGCAGTGTGGGGCAGAGAGCGGTGTGGGCCTCAGCTGAAGGGAGGGAGGGGCAGAGGGAGATCCAGAAGTTGACGTATGGGAGGGAACTCAGAAACTTAGACTGGGCAGGCTCTTTCTTCAGTTTCCTGTTGAGTTGCTCCAGCTGTCTGCCCACAGGAGAACTGAAAGCTTCTCTAGAATGGTGGAGTCATGCCCCACCCTCACCCTCAGCCTGGCCCACCTTTGTCTACTCCCACCCTTCCCACCCATTGCTGCAGGTAAGGGAGCTTGGGGAAGGGAAAGCATCCCTGAAGTAGGGAAACAGCCCCATGCCAAGGTGCCCTCTGAGTTGGTGGTAGCTCTGACTGTAAAGGCCATTTGTGGGAGGGAGGGACCCAACACCCAAAACCCCAGAGCCATCTCCCCTAAAGTGACCTGATCAGGCACAGACACGCCCAACCTGAGGTCCCCAGGGCCTGTCACCATGGAGGAGAGGGAACTGGGTGGCTCTGTGGTCACAGACAATCTGTGCTTGGACAAGTCATTTATTTGGACTTCAGCTCCTCATCTATGAAAAGACAAGACTGGATGTAGGTCCCACCCAGCTCTACAAGGTCAGGACCTGCCTTTCTGCTTAATAGTCTAATCCCCAGACCAGTTGGTCTGTCCTCTCATAACTCGGATCCTGGTGGAGGACAGCTGATGGAGAGCAGAGGAGCAGCATGTGGGGAAGGGCAGTCGCCATCCCCCCCAGCATCAATGCCCTAGCTTTTCTGGGGGTCTCTAGTGTGTAGAATTAAGATGGAGGAAAGGAGGGCCCACCTACCTACCTGTTATTGTGCCAGAATGTCCAGGTGATGCTGTCTGATTCCTCTCAAGAGTTAGCGTTTTCCTGGCTGTTTTTTTTTAATTAAATCTTTATTGTTCAGATTATTACATTTGTTCCTCTTTTTTCCTCCCATAACTCCCCTCCTCCCAGTTCCCACCCCACCCTCGGCCCTCACTCCCCACCCACTGTCCTCATCCAGTGGGTGAGGTGCACGATTTTTGTCCAGTCTCTTCCCCCATCCCACACCCCTTTCCCCCTCAAGAATAGTCAGTCCATTCCCTTTCTATGTCCCTGATTCTATTATAATCACCAGTTCATTCTGTTCATCAGATTATTTATTCACTTGATTCTTAGATTCACTTGTTGATAGATGCGTATTTGTTCATAATTTGTATCTTTACCTTTTTCTTCTTCTTCCTCTTCTTAAAGGATACCTTTCAGCATTTCATATAATACTGGTTTGGTGGTGATGAACTCCTTTAGCTTTTTCTTATCTGTGAAGCTCTTTATCTGGCCTTCACTTCTGAATGATAGCTTTGCTGGATAAACTAGTCTTGGTTGTAGGTTCTTCGTATTCATCACTTTGAATATTTCTTGCCACTCCCTTCTGGCCTGCAAAGTTTCTGTTGAGAAATCAGCTGACAGTCGTATGGGTACTCCCTTGTAGGTAACTGAGTTTCTTTCTCTTGCTGCTTTTAAGATTCTCTCTTTGTCTTTTGCTCTTGGCATTTTAATTATGATGTGTCTTGGTGTGGTCCTCTTTGGGTTCCTTTTGTTTGGGGTTCTCTGCGCTTCCTGGACTTGTAAGTCTATTTCTTTCACCAGGTAGGGGAAGTTTTCTGTCATTATTTCTTCAAATAGGTTTTCAATATCTTGTTCTCTCTCTTCTTCTGGCACCCCTATAATTCTGATGTTGGAACACTTGAAGTTGTCCCAGAGGCTCCTTACACTATCTTCGTATTTTCGGATTCTTTTTTCATTTTGCTTTTCCGGTTGGGTGTTTTTTGCTTCTTCGTAATTCAAATCTTTGACTTCAATCTTGAGATCCTCTGGTCTGCTGTTGGGAGTCTGTATAATATTCTTTATTTCAGTCAGTGTATGCTTAATTTCTAGTTGGTCCTTTATCACAACATCGAGGGTCTCATTAGAATTCTTGTACAACTCATTAAGTTTATCGGTAGTCTCTAGAAGACTCTTGAAAGACCTCAAAAGTGTGGTTTTGAATTCTATATCCAGCAGCCTGCTTTCCTCCATTTCTGTCATTTGTGTCCTGTTTCTTTGTCTCGGCATTTTTTATGCTTCACTGTGTCGATAGAGTGGCTTTCTGTGCTAAGTGTCCCAATTACCTGAGGTAGACACTCTTGGTGCACCCCCTTGTGGTCTTTGTGCACAGTCTTGTTGTAGCTAAGCCTTGATTGTTGTAGGTAACACTGGGAGGGATTTGACCTCCAGGCCAATTGGCTGTGAGAATCAGCTGTGTCTGCAGTGGGAGAACTTCTGTCCTGGATCTCTAGGGCAGCACTAATCTAGCCTCTGCCTGAGGCTAACCAGCAAATGCCTGCGTGCAAGGCTTGGGCGGGGCGGGTCCCAGGGGATCAACAGGGCTGGCGGAGGGAGCAGTTATGGCTGCTCTCAGTCCCATCCCCAGAGGCTCTGCCTCTCAGTGTCCCAGCAACTACTGCAAGTACCTCAAAGAGAAAGCTGCCCTCGAGTTCCGACTGATGCCAGACAGTCCCGCTTCTCCAGTTTGAGTCTGGATCCCCAGAGACTCGCCTGGAACTGGAGCTCAGAGCCTGAGACTCCCTCCCAATTGAAACAGACAACTGCGCCTTCAGCCACCAGCCCGCTCCGCATGCACCTCCGCACCTTTGTATTTTACTTCAGCACCGCACCTCCTCTGAGTCTCGGTATGCTTTTCTCTTTCCTTCTAGTTGTAGAATTTCCCCTCAGCCAGCCTTCCTGTGGTTCTGGGTGATGTCCATTCCGTCTTTTAGTTGTATTTTTGAAGTGGTTGTGCGAGGCAGCAATCTCCGGTGTTTACCTATGCCGCCATCTTGATTTCTCCCTGGCTGTTTGAAAAGGTGCGGGATTAATCTCCTATGGCACTTATTGGTGGTCAGGAGTCCAAAACAGGTCTCACTGAGATGAAATCAAGGTGTGAGCAGGGCTGCGTTCCTCTCAGAGGCTCGGGGAGAGGGGTGTGGGGGCGGGGGTCTGCTTCCTTGCCTTTCCCATCTCCTGGAGACTGCCTGTGCTCCTTGGCTCCTAGCCACATCACTGCGAGCTCTGGTTCCATCGTCACATCCCTTCTTGGACTAACCTTCCTTTATCCCGCTTATAATCGCCCTGTGATTACACTGGCCCTCCCAGAAAGTCCAGGATAGTCTCCCGATCTCAAGATCCTTAACTTAATGACATTTGCAAAGCTCCTTTTGCCATGCAAGATCACATATCCACAGGTTTTAGGACGTCCTTAGGGGGCGTTATTCAGCCTCCACCAGGGTGCTTGCCCCTGTCCATTCCCGAGTCGCACTAGGTTCACACCTCCACGTGTCGCCCATAACCAGTCTCTTCTCCTCAGACATCCTCTTTCTCTGGAACACCCACCGCAGACACCATGTCAGACATTATCTATCCTCTACATCAGTGTTTCTCAACCTGTGGGTCGCGACCCCTTTGGCAGTCGAACGACCCTTTCACAGGGGTTGCCTAAGACCCTCCTGCATATCAGATATTTACATTATGATTCATAACAGTAGCAACATTACAGTTATGAGGTAGCAACGAAAATAATTTTATGGTTGGGTCACAACATGAGGAACTGTATTTAAAGGGCCAGAGGTTGAGAACCACTGCTCTACCTTCACTGACCACTGTCCATGGAGACTTTCCTCGTGGTCCATGTGTCCCCCTGAGCCAGCCTCCTGCAACCTGACTTGTCCTTCCTTTGCAACTCTGTTAGCAGATTAGGCTATTCACCCATCTCTCCCTTCTAGGTGTCCTTTTTGCGTGTCCCAGAGGTCATTGAATTTCCGCTAAATTGAGGGCCATGTCCCTGGGTCTTCCCGCTCAGCAGCCACAAGGAAATGCCAGAAGCTGTGAAGTTACAGGTTTTTCCCATGGGAAGGACTATTTATTTCCTTCCTAATTACTCATTCATTCATTCCGTGAGCATTGGGCATCTCCTCTGTCAGGTGTTCCTTTTAGCCTCAGGGTTACCTTGATGAACAAGTTAGAGGTAGTCCCTACATAGTTCATGTTTAACTTTAAGGTTAACTCAATTTATGAATTTTTAAGATCACCCCTCATTGCTGTCACCTTGTCCATATTATGACAATGGTCCTCAAAGACTTCTCAGCCTCCTCGTGATTTCTTAGATAGCAAAGTGCGTGCCAGGTGCCTTTGTCCCTGCAGAAATGCGGAAGAGCTAAGGAAGGTGGGGCAGGAGAGGGACCCATCGCCATGGTTGTCACAACCACATGTAATAAAGTCAGCCCCTCCGAGCTTTGAGCTTTGGGGGGACCAGCCCACATCGGGGCTTCTAACCGGAAAGCCTTGTTCTCTGTCCTCCCTGGTCCTCACTTCTCCTCTGGGAACTGGGACGATATGATGGATTCGAGGGCCTCTTCTCGAAGCCTCTGTTGGCGTAGAGGCAAACTGCATTGGAGTTCTGAGAGCTGAGTTCAGCAGGACAGACACGGTGCCGGCCTGAAAGGAAGGTTTGCTTTGGATAAACCTCCATTCAGATACCGGAGAGCCAGCTCTCCGCTTTCCCTCTGGACCGCCAGTGTGCGCAGCAAATATCCCTGCTCCTGGAGACGCAGCTTCTAAAACCATTAAAGCTTTCAGAAGCTCCTTGATATTAGCTGTTGGTTTATTCTTTTCCCCAAAAGCTTAGGAAAGCATAAAATTTTAAAGCTAGAAGGGACCTTGGAGAACAGATGCATTATTTAATTTATATTTTTAATTTTCCCAATTCAGCGACTGGGGGGAGATGAGTTCATCCACTCTGTTTCCCTTTGCTCCCTGGCCTGTTCCCCTCACCGCCTTCTCCTCCTGCCAACCCTGCTTCCCAGGCCAGCTGTCTCCTCAGCACCATCCTATGATGTGCCTTGCTCTACTGAAACACATCCACGCGGGGCCGTGGGGTCCCTGGCTGTTCGTGGTTAGAGTGCAGCAGGGCTTCCATCCGCTCCAGGTACCTTCACTGAACACCAAGGGCATCTGTGCACAGACAGGGTCCCGACTTTGTAAGTCAGGGGAGGAGGCCCCAGGAGTGCCCCCCCCACCCCGCCCCTTGCAGCCTGCATTGAAGGCTCATGGGGAAATAGGCCCAGTGCCTGGTTCTGTTAAAACAGTGAGAACTGAGAGGGCTGGAGGCTGTTTTCATCTGAACCTCAGGGAGAGGGGAGTCCTGTGACCCAGGTTATTCCCAGAGGAGTAACAGGACCGCGCCCGGGTTTGTCAGCCCCTCCTAATCCAAGATGACTCTCCAGCGGGAAGGTGGGGGTCCATTGTTCCTTTTAAAGGATGCCAGGAACTGCATACCCACCTTGTCCTGCCCACGAAGCTCCTGTCTGAATGCAGGTCAGCCAGGGGAGGGAGTGGGGGCGCCCCTTGCCCACCATAAAGGACCTCATATTTTGCATGGGGTCAGCACCTGCCGCCCTGGGATCGCATCCTGAGCCACCAAGGGTTTTAGGGCTGAGAGTGGGTTTGCCTGTGGTGAGCCAGCCTCCTGGGGAGCTGGGCTGGGCTCGGGGGAGGGGGCTGCTGTAGGGTCTGCCCATGCCCCCCACCGGGTCTTGGTTCAAACTGTCAGGCCAGTATTTCCTTCCTTCCCAAACCCACCTGAGCAGGAAAGACTAACCCTAAGGAGGACCCAACCAGCACCCTGTCCTCGTCCAGCTGTGGCGCGTACCGTTTCCTCCCAAGAGGACTGTTGGGCTCAAGCAGAAGGAGCCCCATGGTCCCACAGATGCCTGTGCTTCGGGTACTCACGTGGCAAAGGGCTTTAAGGTTGGGAGATTCTCCTGGTTACCGGGCTGTTAGGGCCTCATCAGTGATGGGGACGGAGGGTGTGCCGCAGGAGGGGATGGAAAGGTGCTGCGCGGCTGGCCTGCAGGTGGATGATGCAGCCAGGGATGCGGGGAGTGCTGGGGGCCAGGAACCAGGGTCTCCCTGGAGCCTCCGGAACTAACCAGACCTTCAACACCCTAATTTCAGGCCAGTGAGACCCATTTCAGACCTATGCCGTCAGGAACTGTAAGATAATAAATGAGAGTGTGGGAACTTGTTCTAGCAGTTGTAGGAAACTATCTTCCCCCTACCCCCCCCCCCCCCTCGCCTAGGGAGGAGGAAAACAGCAGGCGGTGAGGGTGTCCTGCAGTCTCCTCTCATGGAACAGGGACACCCTGGATCCTGCCTTCAGGACTCCACTCCCCTCCGCCTCCCCGCTGACCGCCCAGCAGAGCAGGGGTTGGGGGAGCAGTTTGGGGGGCCCTGCCTGGCCTCAGCTGCAGACCTCAGTCGGGCATCCTCATCCTGGGCCTGTCCGGTTCCGGCTCTGAGTGCAGCCTCTGCGGCCTTTGGCTCCGCGGGTGCAGCCAGGCCGCTCAGGGCAGCTCTGCTGGTTCCCCTCCAAGCTCCTCCACTGCAATGGCCAATGGTGAGCACTCAGCCGGGACGTCAGGGTCTCCAGGGAGGACTTCTCCCAGGTCTCAGTCCCCAGGGGCATGTGCTGGAAACCGCCGATGCTCCCCACTCCTCTCTCACACGGAGGAATGTCCCCTTCGCGGGGACGCAAGGTCACCCCACACCGCATCGGTTTGGATGCTCTTCCACAAAGATTGTGACACCTGTTCCTTGGCAGCAGCCAGGATCCTGGCTCCCAGGCAGCAGGCCTTCCCGGCCTCCACCAGCAGCAGGGGAAGCCAGATGAGCCGAGTGACAGGCAGAGGGACACAGTGACTCACTCCTGTAATCATCGAAGTCGTAAGGCGGTGTCCGAGGACTGTGTGGTGGGCACGGAGTAGTCACCTGTGGTGCCCTGATGGGCATGCCGTGTCATCTTACGCCTCTCTCTCTGGCGGGTAGGGAACAGTACCTGTGAACTGGGCTCCGAGGAAAGGGTGGGTAGTTAGGGGACTGTAAGTGTGGTGCAGTCCCTGGGGTTGACGACAGTGGGGACTACTGCACTCCCCGACCTAAAGGGGCAGGGGTTGGCGGGGGGGAGGGGGTCCCGGCCCAGAGAAAGTATGAAAGGCCACAGAGGAGCTGGAGCTGACCCCTGTGACTCATGAGCACAGGCTGGAGCAGTATATGCCCCAACTGACTTCCCTGACTACCCACCACCCGTGTTTCCTGCTGGTGATCCCCATTGGCTGAGCCCAGCTGGAAAGCAGAGGATGGGGGAATTCGGGGTGCACAGGGTGGAGAGGGTGAGAGCGGATGGAGAGAGTTAGCGGAAGACACCAGCAGCTCACTCTGCTCCAGCGCACAGACCTCCTTCCTGTTCTCCGTTGTCTCTCAGCCCAGGTGTCATCTCCAGGGGAAGCCTTCGCTGACCTCTGCACCCACAGCAGGGCCCTTGACCTTGGGTCTAGGACACAGCATCTGTGCAGGCTGTAATGAGCTGTGGGTTGGTTGTTGACTCCGTCCTGTGTGTCACTAGACATGCACCGGGAATCTGTGTGACCCACTGGAAGGACAGCCTGGTGAGGGACAGCGTTTTCCTTCTCAATCACATTCCTGGCAACTAGCACCATGGCTGCCAGCTATTCTCACTTTGCTGAATAGACCCATAAGCTAACAGGTAGTGGATGAGTAAATGAGAAAGTGAATGAGTGAAAAGGAAATCTGGAGAATGGGTAGGAGGTACCCAGGTAATGTGTCGCCATACGAGAAAGTGGCCAGGAGAAGCTCAACACAGCCGGCTCACCCCACAGTCACAGCTCCCCACCCACCAGGCTCAACCCACAGTCACAGCTCCCCACCCACCAGGCTCACCCCACAGTCACAGCTCCCACCCACCAGGCTCACCCCACAGTCACAACTCCCCGTCCACCAGGCTCACCCCCCAGTCACAGCTCCTCGTCCACCAGGCTCACCCCACAGTCACAGCTCCCATCCACCAGACTCACCCCACAGTCACAGCTCCCCGTCCACTAGGCTCTCCCCACAGTCACAGCTCCCCGTCCACCAGGCTCACCCCACAGTCACAGCTCCCTGTCCACCAGGCTCACCCCACAGTCACAGCTCCCCACCCACCAGGCTCACCCCACAGTCACAGCTCCCCGTCCACCGGGCTCACCCCACAGTCACAGCTCCCCGTCCACCAGGCTCACCCCACAGTCACAGCTCCCCGTCCACCAGGCTCTCCCCACAGTCACAGCTCCCGTCCACCAGGCTCACCCCACAGTCACAGCTCCCCGTCCACCAGGCTCTCCCCACAGTCACAGCTCCCATCCACCAGGCTCACCCCACAGTCACAGCTCCCCACCCACCAGGCTCACCCCACAGTCACAGCTCCCCATCCACCAGGCTCACCCGAGATGAGGGAATGCGGTCCCCAGGCTGTGTTTCTCTTCAGGGTGCTCCCCACACAGGTTCCAGAAAGGGATCTGACCCCCCACTCTTACTGACAGGCAGGAAAAGTGAGCCGTGGCTGTAAAGAAATGGCACCGCAAGCAGGCCCCCTGCTGGAACTGTCCGCAGTGTGTGTAAAGGTGCAGCAGCTTAGGGTCTGAGCAGGAATAGCACCAGGACAGAGCAGGAGGAGTTCCGGAGAGCACCTTACAGTATTTCCTGGGCTGTTCCAAACTGAGGTGGTCAGCTCATTTAAACAAGTCAGTTGCACTCTGGCCGCTGTGACTCTGCTTGCTGGCGTGTCATCTGTACTCCAAAAAGTCTCGGGTTCGACAGGGCACATGCCTGGGTTTCGGGTTTAGTCCCTGGTTGGGACACGTACAAGGCAACCCATCCATGTTTCTCTCTCCTTTCCTCTCTCTCTGAAATCAATGAAGCATATACAGTAATAGGAAAAGGACTTTTTTTAAAAAGATGTCAGTTGTGGGGAGTGACATACAGGGTGGGATAAGAGTAGGTTTACAGTTGTCCTTATGGAAAAATAATACAGTAATTAATAAATAATACAAGAATAAACTATTTCACAGACTCACAACTGTAAACCTACTTTTGCCACACCCTATATATTCAAGTTATGGAGTATACAAAAAGGTAAACATAGCATTCAAGAATTAGATATAAAAATGATTTAAAAATATTTAGAAAATAGCCCTGTTCTGTGTGACTCCACACCAAAAAGTTGCCGGTTCAATTCCCAGTCAGGGCACATACCCAGGTTTCAGACTTGATGGGGCATGCAGGAGGCAACTGATTAATGTTTCTCTCTCCTCCTCCTCCTCCTCCTCCTCCTCTTTCTTCTCTCTAAAATCAATAAAAACATATTTTAAAAAATATTTAGAACATTTATAAATTTTAAATGGCATTCATTTTAATTCAAATAGACGAGACCATGCACTTAAAAACGCATGAGATAAAACAGGAGGTAATAAAAGGACAGATTGAAAATGTTTTTAAGGGCAACAGTGAGGAGATCAAGGAAAGAATAAAAGGAAGCAGATAACACTGGAACTGGCATTGGAAAGGGCGAAGAGCAAAGTCGATTCCATACAAAATGTGAACAGGGATGTGAGGACAGCTAGAGATGCTCTCCAGATGCAGAGCAAAAAGGAGTCGAGTGGAAGTGGCCAGTGGAGATACCTCGGGGCTTCTGTTCAGAGAATAAAAGCTACTGTGCAGATACAGGGAGTGGAAGAGAAAAGGGGGTTAACTTTTTTTTTTTGTAAATGTATTTTTATTGATTTCAGAGAGGAAGGGAGAGGGAGAGAGAGCTAGAAACATCAATGATGAGAGAGATCATTGATCGGCTGCCTCCTGCATGCCCCCTACTGGGGATTGAGCCCAAAACCTGGGCATAAAGCCTGACCTCCTGGTTCATAGGTCAATGCTCAAACACCCTGCCACACCAGTCGGGCAGGGGATTCATTTTTTAAAATGGAATCGAATCAAAGTAAAGGATAAAATAGGACAGAGTCGAGGAAAACTTTCCTGAATTTAGAAAGACTCGAATGAGTGGATGGAATGGGCTCTGCGAGTGCAATTAGTTGTTGAATGTTTTCTTTTTAATTTCAGGATAAACATAGAATTAGACAAATGTCCAGGCAAGGAATTTAAAAACAGAAGGGGGAAAAAAGCTCTCTACAAAGGAACACGAGCTAGAGTTGCCACAGAGATCCCCATAATGTAAGGTGATATAAATTCCAGAAGAGAGAAGCTAACAAAATAATAATTTGAGAGAGAGAGGGAAAGAGAGCGATGCTATACCAGGGAGGGAAAAGTTTTCATCCGAGAACACACCAGCCAGGCAGGCTGTGGTTTACTTCTCCAGGCAATTCTGAGACTTTTCCAGATATGAAAAAATCCTAGCCTGTATACCTGGCAGCCAAAAGGTAGCCAGAGAACCACAAGTCAAGACCGTGGAACTGGTGGCGCCCTTGGCCACTACTTAAACACACAGGTCTAAAAATCAATTGTTGGCACAGTTACAAAACAATGCAAAAATCACGATTCTTGAAAGCAAAAGGAAAAACAAAAAACAACATTGTAATAATCACTTATCAATATTAAACAGGGCCAACATTTTGATAGTTTAACACAGCGATTTTCAACAAGCGTGCCACAAGAATTTTAAAAGCATCAATACCTGACTACTTAATCGGGGCACTGACCTCTTTTCCCTTAGATTGTCAAAGAGATGACAGCAGCCAATACAACAATAATTGTCCAGTGTGAATGAATCAAAATTATACCAGATCAGCAAAAAATAGAACATATTTTTTGGTGTGCCACAGAATTTCAGTAATTAGTTCAGGTGTGCCATGAGATAAAAAAGGTTTAAAGTTGCTGGTCTAACAGGCAAATCTGGGAGGAAGAGAGCAGATGTAAGTATCTGATAGCATTTTCCTTCTGTAAGTATGTAAGACGTTAGGTAATTTTTCCTTATTGATTTTGATAATACATAAAATGCAGGTTTGACAATATTTGTAAAATTGAAAGTAACTACTAGTTGGACTAAAAATAACATTATAGGAGGGAAAAAAACAAAACATGGTCTCATAAAGCTAATGATATGAAGTAAACATCAAAGAAACAAAAAATACAAAGCAAAATAATAACAACACAGATAAGACAAAAATAAGAACAAATCAGGTATGAGATAAAGATAAATGGATTCGCCCAGTTGAGATTGCTCAGTGGTTGAGCATTAATCCCTGAACCAGGAGCTCACAGTTTGATTCCAGGTCAGGGCACATGCCCCGGTTTCAGGCTCAATCCCCAGTGAGGGGCGTGCAGGAAGCAGCCAATCAATGATTCTCTCATCATTGATGTTTCTAGCTCTCTCTCCCTCTCCCTTCCTCTCTGAAATCAATCAAAATGTAAAATTAAAAATAAAAAAGATAAATGGATTCGACTTCTATGTCAAGAAATAAAGCTTAGCCTTATGTTACCTGCAACAACTACACCAAGCGCTCTCCCTGCCATGAGCACATTCACGGCCTTCCGCCCTGTCAGGGTGCATCTCCTAAACCCTAAAGGTCCTCGTGAGACTTGCCACCAGGGGAGCAATGAATGGGCAGCGCTAGCTCACCCTGAGCCTGTCTCGAGGCCCCCTTGGCCCTGACTTCCAATGAGCCAAAGCTGCCCCGCCTCGGCTCTCCTGTCACTTCTTTGACCCTAAGCCCTTCTTTGTTTCACTGTCCCCAGCTTTAATAAATGCACTCTTTAAATAAAGTTTAAAAAAAAGAAATACATCTACAGCATAATTACTTCAAATTGAAAAGTTAAGAACTGGACAGAAAGATACCAGGTGATGTAAAAACAAATAATAAAAAAAGCAATGGAGTGGTTCATAGAACCCAAGTGATCAATCATGTATAGAACAGTCATATTTTATTAATGAAGCAAATACTCTGTAATGAAGATCTAATACACCTGTCTCTTCATATAGTGATAATATCACAAAATAGTTGGAATTAAAGAAAGACAGAAATAATAAGGCCACAATAATAATGCTGGAGCAATTCAGAGACTAAATAAGGCCACAATTGTCTGTACAAATATTTAATGATTAAGTATTTATATCACGAATCTACAAAGTGGTCAAAATAGTTTTTCTTTTGACCATGGGATATTTACAAAACTTGACCATATACTGAGCCTGAAGGAATACGTGAGTGAATTGACTGAGCAAAAATGAATGAAAGCAAACGAAGTACCCATTCATCTCAGAGTTTGCAAAGATACAATTAAACAATGCACTGGAAATTATCAGGTGGTGATTTATAAAGAGAAAAGCAGAGATTAATAAACTACAAAGCAAAATGGATTAACTGGCCCGAAAGTTGTGGCTCAGAGAAAACCAGAAATAACTATCCAAAGTGAGTATCCACATTACTGAGAAAGAGCTTGGGAGAGAGATGCACAAAATGAGGACCAAAATGGGGTAAGAAATCGCAGATGCAGAAAACCGTGTTTCGTATATCCACAAAAAGAACAATTTTCTAAGCGACTGTAAATTATCAAAATTGGCCTTTTAAAAAAGTTTAAATGCCTGAGTAGATGAAAATTCATGGAAGAAATAAAATAAAAAATTATCAACGAATCGCCCTCTAAAATGAAATGGAGCAGAGATAAATTGGCAGGCAATATGGGAGCCTTATGCTACATAAAATTTTCAAAGGGAACCCATTATGATGTTACTTTTCCGATTGAAAGAGTTTATTTTACGCTCCTCTCCCTGATGTCCCTCTACTATGAGTGTAATCTAGGGGACAAATGATCTTCCACTCCCCACACTTTAAAACCAGTTGTAGCCGTTTTTATGGTCGGTAGTGGTTCAAAAGAAGGAAGGGGTACCCGGCGAGATCAGCTTTCCCAGAGAAGAGGGTAGGCCTGGAGGCACCCTGACAGAGAGGGGGGAACAGATGGCTGGTGAGAGCAGGTGAGGGCGTGGCCATGCCCGCTGAAGGCACTCCAATGGCGAGGAGCTGTCTGCTGTCTCTGCCAGGAAGCCAGGGGCTACCTAATGGGTGGCCACCCTGGAGAAAACCCTCTAACACACTTGTCTGGGGCCCCTCAGCATCCAGGCCATGGGTGGGTCATGTCCTCTCCCATTAATTACCTACAGTGTCTTTGCCAGACCCAAGGCACAGCGTTCAGGAGATGCTAAAAGTCCCAGGAAAGGCCCACGGCCCAGAGCTCCGCCCAGTGTGCAGCCTTGTGCACAGGGCCAGACTTCTGTGGAATGAGAAGCGGAGGGAGTTTGCACACCATAGTGATAAAAGTTGTAATAACGACCTGCAGGAATGAGGGGATTCACGTTGGCCCCCGTTCCTAAGTGGCAGGAAGAGGGAGACGGGGAGGGGGAGGCAGGAGAGATGCTTCGCCAGCGCTTTGTAAAGCACACTCCTTCTAAATGCGGCTGGGCTGGTGTTTTCCATTCGGGGGATGTGCTGAGGCGGTTCATTCCCTCTCCCCACCCACCTTCCCGGGCAGATTCCTCCCAGCGCTGTTGATTTCTGTCTTGCGACCATTATGGAAATCTGGCTTCATTTCTCCTCCTAATTTATGATCTTGTTAACATGCCCGCTTGCCAGATGGTCCTGTTCTTCAGGTTGGGAGATAATGAGATAAACAAAAACTGCTGTAAGAAGCAGAGAGAAGGAGGGTTTTTCTTGAATGGGCCTCTCTTCGTTTCTACAAATGTGCTCGGGAGGCCTCTGCCTCAGCTCTGGGCTCCACGTGGGTGACAGGGCTCCTGGTACTCAGGACTTGTCTTCTTCCTCCAAACCCAGAAGGCCCAGCACAAGGCCTGCCCCATAGTTGGCAGATATTCAACAAACATTAGGAAACACCTCCACTATAAATATGCTAAAGAGAAACAGAAGTTGAATGAAGGAAGGAATGAATGAATGAATATACACCGCAAAGTGGCACATCCAGCAGAATCAATAAGTTGGGCTGCCAGAGACCCCAGCCCTGGGTGGGCTCTGTGTCCCATAATCTTTAAGGACCTTTCCCAGGGCAACAGAGACACCATCCAAGGTGAGACCAGAAACAGACACATGGGGAAGTTTCCCATCATTCTCCATTCACCCTGAATTGGCATCTGGGGCTGGGGAGAAACCTCAAGGGACTTCTCATCCACCCCTCTTGTCTTCATCAGCTGTCCTCCTACCTTTCCTGGGAGGTAGCTATCCCCCACCCACCGCAGCAGGGGTGCGAGGAAATGGATTGTTAAATGTTTGCACCGGAAACCAAGCCACTCAGTGCAGTTGTTGCCTAGCCTGGGGGCCAGGGCCACATCTGGTGCATCTGCTTTTGTACATCAAGTTTGATTAGAACATAACCATGTTGATATATTGTCTATGGTTGTCTTCCAGCCATGATGGCAAAGTTAAAGAGTTGTGACACAGCATACAGCTTACACGGCAGCCCTTTACAGGAAAGGTTTCCTGACTGCCAATTTAGGGAAACACAGGCCCCGCTCATGCACGGAGCTTGCATAGCACAGACATACCATCACCACGTTCCCCATCGGAGGCACCAAGAGCCAGGGCAGTGCCTGAGTGAGTGAGTGAGTGAGTGAGTGAGTGAGTGAGTAAGTGAGTGAGTGAATGAGTGAGTGAGTGAATGAGTAAATAAATGAGTGAGTGAATGAATGAGATCCCAGTTGCACAAGGATCCTTCCTCCTCTTTTGGGCACCCAGAGGACATGACAGTCATTGTGCCCAGTTAGGATGGAAAATAGATTTCTGTTGTTGTTTTTCACTATTTGCAAAATAAGCTTTCTCACTAGCTTATCATTATTAGCCACAACTGTGTTTCCTGGGAATGACGTGGGATTTGACTGGGAGGCAGCTGGGGGCAAGGGAAGGGCCGGCTATCTTGTCCTAACCTAGCTGTGCACCCAGGGAATGTTAAAGCCTAGAGAGCAGGAATGAAAAGCAGCCCCTGCGGCAATCCACCCGGGAGATTAGGCTCCAGCCAGAAGAATGTGCTGATAGAGTTCCAAATAATCGGATTAGCCTCAGCCAGAGTGTACTAATGCCCCTCTTTCTAAGACCGAAACATTTCAATTTAGCAGTTTGCTAATGCCGGGACCCTTTTGTGGATCTCCTCTTTGGTCTGCCAGCCTCTTGAATTACAATTTTGATTAGAATTACCTTGCATGGCCGCCGCCTGAAAACCTGGAGTCTAGTCTCAGGGATGTAACCCTTCTTGATAGCAAGTCACAGGTGACAGCTCACCTTCAGGCCAGCTACCCAAGGGCCACAAAGGGCCTCTCAGCGAAGATTATTAGGAGCCTGATTACCTGTTTGCTAAAGTTGCTTTAAAAGGCAAGATCTCTTTGGGAACGTGCATTCAGAGTAGAGGGCAAATGTCTCTCATCAGACCCGGTCTTGTTTGGTGGAGGGTGTTGGGACTAAAGAACCTGGAGTGGAGGAGGAGGGGTATGTTTCTGAGGGAGGAAAGCTTTCAGACTTACAGTCTTGCCCTGTGAGCCCTCAGCTCTGGATAAATAAACAACCAGAAGCTGCACACAACAGCTGGCCAGTGTCCCTTAACCGGCCCTGCGGAAGACGGGGCGCCACTGTTTGTAGGCTGTCATTACTGGCAATAGTGTAGTCAGAATCTTCACATTTCCTACTGGGAAGGGTCCTTCAACACCACCTTGCTCAATATACTCATATTATAGATGAGTAAACTGAAGCTCATATTCCTGAAGGTGGCGTGACTTCCTACAGCCAAGATGAGAATTCCTGATTTGAAACCAACATTTTTGCCCCTTTAGCACACTGCCTCTCTATATTATAAGGACTCCTTCCACCTCAGAAGCCTGATTCAAACTGGACTTTAAAAAAAAAAAGAATTGCTGCCTTTATTTGACTGAAAGTTGCCTCCAGTGCTGGAGTTCAGGCATGGCTGGATCCAGGTGTAGAGGTGGTGTCATTGGTATTCTATCTCGTTCCATCTCTCTGTTCTGCTTTATTCTGTGTTGGCTTCCTTCTCAGACGGGCTTCTTTACGAACTTCCAGGTTAGCAGCCTCGGTAGAGAGTGCCTCCTTCCAGAGATGTGTGTGAAGGCCCAGGACGGTGCTCACCGGCTCTGATCAGCCTCACCTGATTATGTGCTCATCCCTGAATCTGTCGCTGCGTTTGGGATGTAACACTCATGTCCACTCCTGAAGCCGCAGGGACAGAGAATGGGCAACGGGTGGTTCCCCAAAGAAAAGTCAGGGTACTGTTCCCAGAGGGAGGGATGGGAGAGGCTGGGAGCAAAGGACAAATATCCACACTGCTCCCGCCAAGTCTGTCTCTGCAGCTTGTCTTCCTTTCTGAATTTGGGGTGTTATCCTGGTTTGGATGCTTCTCGTTCAGGTTCTCCTCCTCGCTCACACCCCTTGACCAGCTGAGAGGTTTCCTTCAAGTCTCCCTCTCACCCCAGTGTAGCTGCACTTTCCCTTCCACCCTGAGCGGCACCTTTCATCTCCCCGCCGCCCCCCCCCCCCCCCCCCCCCCCCCGCCCCAGATCACTCCCTCCGTCAGACCAGCTCTCATCCACGGTGCTGTCCAGGTCCCGAACTTTTTCTGTTCACACCTGCTTTCTCGCGTTTCTCCTTCTCCCACCTGATGCTGAGCCCCTCCCTTCCTCCCTTGTTCCTCACAAATCCTTCCAGCTAATCAGCTGAATTTCTGGAGAGCCCTTATCTGTCATCACTTAGAGACAGCTCTCCCGTGAGTGTACAGGTTTAGTCTTATTTACATATAATAACAACGTAGTACTTAAATGCGCTTTATGTAATGTGATGTGGTACTTCACAGTTTGCATCTCATTTATTCTTCACAGTAATCCTGCAAAGTAGGCAATGGCTCCATTTGTCAAGTTAAAAACAACAAAAAGCCCGCAGAGAGTTTAAGGGTGCCTAGGGGTTGGCTGGGAAGCCAGGGCGGGAGCTAGGAGGGGGCAGATCCAGGATATAAACACCAAGGCCAGCCAACCCACAGATGCCTAAGGGAGAAGCTAATCTCAGACCGTGGTTCTCAAACCAGGACAGTGTTGCTCCCCCTGGGGGTGGAGGCATTTGGCAGTGTCTGGGGACCTGTTTAAGGGGGGGGGGGTGGGGGGGGGCGCAGTTGCTGGCATCTATCAAGTAAAAATCAGTGATGCTGCTCAAACATCCACCAGTGCACATGACCACCCGCCCATCTCCGCCCCCTCCCAACAAGGAATGACCTGGCCCCCAGGTGTCATTAGTGCTGAGGTTGAGAAAGCCTGGCTTAGGTGTTTCCATCTGCGGCCCCTCTGACTTCAGCCACGAGCCCCCAAATCAGCCATCAGGGTGTTGCCTCTGTATGGGCAGGGGGTGGGAATGTACAGGCCTGTGTCCAGGGAGCCGCCTCCTCCTGCTGTCCATCTGGCTTTCGCACAACCAGAGCGGCGCGGGCTTCGGCCTATGCTCACGGTTACTGAACGGAAAGATGGAGTAGATGCATAGCTCCAGGGCTGTGGGGTCCCCTGGAGTGTGGAGACAGAGGAGGGAGACATGGTGATGAGGGAGCAGAAGGGTAAGGAGGAGGAAGGAGGAAGAAGGGAGAGCGGGAAGGGTGTCTGGACTGGGGTGGAAGGAGAAGAACATGAAGGAGGAGAAACGGGGCCGGCACGCAGCTCCTGCAAGCTTCAGGGAGTGCGATGTTAATGGGAGTCTAATTAAGTCAGAAGCAGTTCCCATTACTCACACTCTGCTCCAGCGGCTTCTGAGCCCACACGCTTTACTACACTCGGGAGGCTCAGCTGGTGGCGGTGACTACGGACCCATATCCACCACGGAGAGAAGGGGGGCCCCAGGCTCCCAGCCTTCAGCAGTCAGACTGGGACAGAGGCCCTCGGGCCCTTCCCGTCCTGTTTCCCCACAGTCTGCGGAGTAGTGGTGGTCGTAGGGTCCCTGGAGGGGTGACTGTTGATGAATTTTGGGGGGCTGAGAAGCCCAGGGAGCCATGTTTATCCAGAGACACATTTCAAGCTGATGACCTTCTCCATCCAACCGATGGCCCAGTGAAAAGAACGGGCCTCGCCCGTGGCTTTGTGACGTGGGCAGCAAGCCCTGCTGGGACCCCAGGAGAAGGGGGACAAGTGCACATGGAGGCCTCACACTCAGGTGTCACCTGACCTAGGCCCTCTGCCCACGGAAGGCAGAGGGGAGATCCTGGGCTCCGGTGGATCCTCTCAGCCCAGGGCCCTGTCTCCTTGGGGAGCAGTCTCCCAGCATCAAGGTTTGCACAGGCGCCAGGGCAGTGAGGACCTGGGACAGACCTGGCTCTGTGACCTACTGAGTGACTGGGGGGCGAGGGGGGGGAACTTTCATGGAAATCATGGCCTCGGGGGAGGAGCTGCCAGCAAGAGTGGTGGTGAGGGAGAGAATTTTGAGTAAACGGAGCCACAAGGAGACTGAGTGAGAGGAGTAATGGGAGGAAGAGCTGGAAGGGCTCACTGAGCCCATAAGTGCAGGGACTTAAGTGCCAACTCAAAGATGAGTGTCCGGTATTGTGCAGTTCAAAGGAAACTGTGACAGGTTTTAGGGAAGTGAAGTGTGATGTGATTAGAGTCCTGGATGAGAGATAAGTGTGTGGGGACAGGAAGGGGGGTAGGGAAGGGCGGGGCATCCTGCCTGGATCTTCATGTTCTGCTTGGGGTTTTCAAGAATGCCCAATAAAGCCCTAACTGGTTTGGCTCAGTGGATAGAGCATCGGCCTGTGGACTGAAGGGTCCCAGAGCATGTATGTTGGTTGCGGGCACATCCCCAGTAGGGGGTTTGCAGGAGGCAGCTGATCGATGTTTCTCTCTCATTGATGTTTCTAACTCTCTGTCCCTCTACCTTCCTCTCTGTAAAAAAAATCAATAAAATATATTTTTTTTAAAAAAGAATGCCCAATAAATGAGTGATGAGTAGTATGAAATGCCTAAAGGCCACAGAAGGTTGAGGGTATAGGTTCCAGATGTTTTATTATTGAATTAGGGTCTAATTGTACCTATCATTGCAAGAGCATTGAGTTGAAGGGACCCAGACACTGACTCATGTAAACCATTCTTGGGTTGACCAGCAAGCTGCCTGAGCCTCGGTGATACCCAGAAGATGATCTGGTTTGGGAGTCAGAAAGACCTCGGGCTTGTCTCAGCTCTCCCATTCCTAACAGTGGCATTCCTGCAGGTAGACCGTTTAACCCTTCTGAGCCACAGTTTGTCATCTATAAATTAGGATGAAAGGTACCCACTCCCAACCATGGGTACCTTTCAAGGTGGTTGTGGGAGTGGAGGCCTAGACGTGCCTGGCATACACCATGGTGCACAGGAGGCTCAGTACATATCGTGTGTTCTCTCCACCCTCACCGTTTGCAGCACAGCTCCCTGTGCATCAAGACTTGGTGACCCTTCACCAGGTGGCCCTTCACCTGGTGATAGGTCCCTGCAAGGCAGCCTCCTCTCTAGGCCCTGCTGCACCCCCTCCCCAAATCAGACTCTAGCTCAGGGTTTCTTTGTGTCCAGGCAGCCTTGGGGTTCCCAAGCCTCCTCACTCCCCCTCTTCCTTGTGCTTCTGTATTGTCACACACAGTGAACTTTCCCCACAGGCCTCCATTCCTGCCTATTGTCTTTCATCCCGGTCTCTCTCAGCGATGCCCACATCAATCACAGAATTCTGTCGTTGAGAGGAAGGGAAGTTGGAGGCCAGCCTGTCTCTCCCTAACCACCTTCTGGCAAGTGAGGACCTTTCCCTGATCCCCCAAACGCTAACATCGATTTAATATTTTTATGAATGTAAAGAGTGTGCAAAAAGCTTGGGCTTTGCTATGAGTTCAGGAGCACTCACTCATCAGTACGGCAGGCCAGCTCCCGATCACCATGGCTGCTTGGCTGTCAGCTACATATGATTGCTGAAGGGAAAGAGCAACTGCTACTTGTCAGCTCTCTCTCCCTCCCTCCATCTCCACCTGCTGAAAACTCCATGGTTCAAGAGAAGCCACCCACCAGTCCTTCACCTTAGACCCATCATTGGGGGGCCAGGCATAGGGGTGCCTTGCAGAGAGGCACCTTAAGGCTGGGAATTTCCAGCCTCACCAACCTCAGAGCCCTGGGCTCCTCCCTCACACCAGGCAGCTGACAGCTCACAGGGCACGTGTCCCTCCATGATCTGGCCTTGGGGCTTCTGTCAGGCTATAGAATATAAAGAAAACAATGTTTCACTACACAAAAAAGTCATTTAAAAATGTTTCCTTTACTGAATTAATTCTGTTCTCCATTTTATTTTTCTCCCCTACTCATTCCTTTTTTTGTACTAATTTCTCATTTGAGACAGAATGATTTCACCAGAGAGGTGGGGTGAAGTGTGGTAATTAGGAAATACCAGGGAAGTCAGGCTGCGTCGCAGGAGGCGGGGTCCTCCTTCCATCCTCATGACTGTGGCCCCTGCAGCAAGAATCCCTCTGAGAATTAAGTGAGCATGTTTGGTTCATATGTTCTGGGTTCCTATTCTCTCAGTCCCTTTGACCCCTCCCTCATCCCCTCCTCGAGTTTGATTAATTTGCTTGAGTAGCTCATAGAACTCAAACATTTTACTTACTAGATTACCAATCTATAATAATAAAAGTGTAATATGCTAATTAGACTGGACAGCGAACGACCTTCCAGATGTCATTCTGGATGTCCTTCCAGATGAAGTGCCGTGGTGGGGGCCAAGGCAGAGGTGGTTAGGGACAATCAGGCAGGCAAGCAAGCAGTTAAGGGCAATAAGGCAGGCAGGTGGGTGGTTAGGGGCGATCAGGCAGGCAGGAGAGTGGTAGGATTCAGGGATCCCTGTGGGATCGGGCAGTTGGACATCCCCCAAGGGGTCTTGGATTGCAAAAGGGTACAGGCCAGGCTGAGGTACATCTCTCCCTGTCCCCATGCACGAATTTTGTGCACTGGGCCTCTGGTTTATTATAAAATGATATGAGGCAGTACTAGACCGATGGAAGAGATGCACTGGGAAGGGGTGGGGAAAGGGACCAGAGCTCCCATGCCCCCTGAGCAGTCCCCTCTCCCACACCTTCACCTGCTCACCAAGCAGGACACTCTGCCAACCCCTCTTGGGTGTTTATGAGGCTTCATTACACAGACACAATGGGTTAAGTCACAGCCCAGGAAAGGCAGCTCAGTCTATGACCAGGCAACTGATTCAACCTGTGCTTCCCCCCCTCCTAGTAGGTCAGGGGGCTGGGACTGAATTTTCCAATGCCCAAATCACAAGGTTGGTTCTCCAGGCAACCAACCCCCAACCTTAGGTGAGGTCCAAAAGTCATCACACTCACATAACAAAAGATACCTTTATCACTCTCCTCTCAGGAAATTCTGGGGTTTATAAGCTCTGTGCCAGAAAAAAGGGAAGAAGGCCAAATATATATTTCCTATTGTAAATCACTGTATCACAGAGGGACGTGGAGAGGGCTGAGCAGGTGATGGGCTCGCCTGGCAGCACTGTCGGGCTAAGCCGTGGTGCTCGGCGATGGTTGTGCACTAGAATCACCTGTGGAGCTTTGAAAACTCTCTGTCCTCAGGCTGAAGTCTAGATCAATTAGACAGAAATGTCTGGAGTTGGGAGCCAGTCGCTGACATTGTGCAAAGCATCCAGTATGCAGCCAGACTGAGGACTATGGGCTGAGGATGACATACTTTTTGACGAGGGTGACCAGCCATGCCCAGGAATGAGGTATTCCCTGGGACACGGGGAGCTCAGGGCTAGACCAGGAAAGGTCTGGGCAAGGTGGAATGAGCGGGTCACCTGCCTCTAGTGGACCTCAGGGTGGAAGCATCTAGTCCAGTGGTTCTCAACCTTCTGGCCCTTTAAATACAGTTCCTCATGTTGTGACCCAACCATAAAATTATTTTTGTTGCTACTTCATAACTGTAATGTTGCTACTGTTATGAATCGTAATGTAAATATCTGATATGCAGGATGGTCTTAGGTGACCCCTGTGAAAGGGTCATTCGACCGCCAAAGGGGTCGCGACCCACAGGTTGAGAACCGCTGATCTAGTCTATGGTCAAGTCTTTGGGGTTTATTAATCAAGCCGCAGCCTGAGCCAGGAGTCAGACAGAGCCAGGCTCCATCACTTATTAGCCGTGTGACCTTGAGCAAGCTGACTTCTCTACAAAGCACTTCATTACCTTCCCTCCTCCTTTCATTCTCCCTTCCCAGGGCATAGACTGAGCTGCCTTTCCTGGGCTGTGTTCTCCAGCAGTGGGTCCAGATGGAAACAGTTCCACAGAGGCCAGGAGAATGGGGATTCTCCATAGGTTGCCAGAAAAGCATAGCAACTGGGGAAGAGGTGGGGGAGAGGAGGTCTGCCCACGCCAGGGCAATGGCTGGCCTGGGTGTGTGCCCCACGCCATCATGCACTCCTCTCACTCCTTCCAATGCTGGTTAGGATACGTTAGCAAAGGGGAGCCCTGTGTCCAGGATCTTTCCTCCTGCCTCCGCTTAGGGCAGCTCCCTACCTCTCCGTCCCTAGCCTTGCCCCTGGCCTAGGCATGTCCTATGAAGACTTACAGACTGCAAGGACTTTGAACTACCTCCCACTGTTCCTGACCTGACTGTGGCCACCGCAGCATCCCTCCGAGAATTAAGTGAGCATGTTGGCTCATATGTTCCAGGTTCCCATTCTCTCAGTCCCTTTAGTTTCACACCACCAGGGGGTTGATTTGTGTATGAAATGTGTAACAGTTGTGTTGCTCTGGCTGCAATCCAGACTTTTAAATCACATAGTTAGAAGTTGAGGGAAAGAAATGTCAGTTATTAAGGAAGGATGCATCTGGAAGATTCCTGGAGCTCTCTCCCAGGGCACCTCTTTCACATCTGGTCCATGGACCCACTCAGCCAGAACAGCCTGAAGTTATGACTGGAAGTCCATGTATCCATCCATCCACCCACCCATCCATCCACCCATGTATTCATTCATCCATCCATCCATCCGTCCGTCCATCCAGTCATCCATCCATCCGTCCGTCCATCCATTCATCCATCCATCCCATAAGGGTTACTGGATGGCCTACTATGCACCAGAAACGACCTGCTTCCTGCCATTCTGGAACAAAACCTACGATTTTCTAGGTGTCATCTCTTAGGAACTGACTGAATCTCCCTATTTGCCAAGCAAGGGTTCTAACCTGGTGAGATTTCTGGGTCCAGAGAAAAGTGCCCCTTCTTTTACCACTGTTTTTCTCCCAACCAATCCTCTGTCACCTGGAACTCCTTCAACACCCTTCAGTCCATCACTGAGAGACTTAAGAGCAAGCTCTCTAAGAGTCACTTGATTTGGATTCACTATAGAAAAAATTAACCAGAAACTGCCCCAGCCCAGGGGTGTAAACTCAATCACTGTGAGAGCTAAGCATAGAATGGGGTGAAGTGGGACAGGTGGAATACACTAAGGAGTGGTGGGGATTGTGGTGGACTGGAAAACATAGTCCCATTTAAAGGAGCGAGCCAATTGTTGGCTTTTCTCCAATCATTTCCATGTGGGAATGCAGATCCTGTGTATTTTCTCGCTTTTCAAGAGAAGTCAGGAACCCAGGTTTTGTTATAACTTGCTAACTTTTAAAACAATGAAGGCTGAAGGAACACCTTTGTAGGCCACATTCAGTTTGCATGCCACCTCCTGTAACTACAGACACTGAACCACATAGACTTGCGCAGGGAGGAGCCTAGGACCCCTGTCCTTGCCACAGGACCATGTCTGATAGGATGCCCTGGGCCTTGACCTGGAGAGAAGAAGAGACAGGAGTGTCCTGGGCAAAGGAAATGGATGAAGAACAGGAGCCTACCGTCATGGGACACCAGCGTGGCCGTGTTCTGAGATTGCCTCTGGAAATTCTCGCATCTCAGCTGTCATTTTCAAGTGCCCTGTTGCCCATCGAGCCTGGGGCTGGGAGGGATGTGATCTGATTTATGGGTTAAAACAATCCCTCTGACTGCTGTCAGGCCAAAGTGGGGCTGTGGCAGGTCCGAGTGAAAACAGGCGGAGCGCTGAGTGGGCGGCTGTGCAGGTGCAAGCACCCACGGGTAGCTGGGGCTCAGGTGCGTCGGCCGAGGGCTGGGCCGCCAGGCAGCCGGGAAGCTTTCCCACACACTGCAGGCTGCCAGCCCAGAATACAACAGCAAATTTATCAAACCACCCGGGAAAACGCCACTTCAGGAGCCAATAAGACCTCATCAAACTTGTGTCCTAAGTCTTTCCCTTAACCCCGAAGCTGGCCACATCGTCACCAGTCACATTCCCACAACCTTGAGCTCTCTGGCCTGTTGAGCTCCTCACTCCTCCTAAGGCCCCAGCACCCCCTGGCTTTCTGTGTCCTTAAAGTGCTGTGAAGCGCACTTCTCCTGCTAGCTTGCAGCACAAGCCACTGGGTACTCCTGCTCCCAGCCTGGGCTTTGAATCCTTAGGAACAGGTTTGGGGCTTTATTTCTTTATATATTCATCCCTGCTCCCAGGGAGTGCTTAATAAACACAGTGATTATAGAAGAAAAAGAAGAAGGGAGTGGGGATGAGGGGTGAGGGACTCGCATAGCGGGTCATTACTTGCCTTTTCCCATTTCTCTCCCACACAGTGGAACCCATGGTGGTACATACTGAGGAAGCCAGAGCTCTCACACTAAATGTGAGGTGATTAAGGCTCACCCAAGGGGCACATCTTCCCTTAGATTCTCCCTGATGGCCCCACCCTCCCTGAGTTGACCCCTTCTTCCCCTGCCCCCCTAACATCCTCCACACACCCCCATCCACACTTTCTCACACACTATTACAATCATCTGTGTGAGTTCCCGTCTCCTGAGGGCAGGCCTGAATCTCTACCACAAGTTGCAAGGGAGAGAATGGGCAATGTAATGGGGGAAAGAAAAAGAAAAGAATAAGAAGAGGGAAGGGAGGAGGAGCGGGGAGGAGCCTGGGTTGTGGGGCCAGACAAACCTGGGTTGGAATTCCTGCTCAAGCTCATAACCAAAATGTAACCTGCAGGACTCACTCTACCCTCTGAGCTGAATCCCCGTGTCTATAAAGGATTGACGTGAGGATTCCATGAGGTGATGAGTCTCAAGCACTTTGCACAGAGCCTGGCTTGGTCACTCAATACATGCGTGTTACTTTTACTTCATTGTCATTATCATCATGGAGAGGGACAAAGGGAAGGAGGGGTGGCTGTTGCAGTCACACTACTCTGCTGCTCAGCATGCTCTGTGGCTGCACCCCTTGGCAGCCACACGCAGGCTCACTTCCTAGAGATGCACAACTAACCTCTAACCAGCTGAGCTTCTCTCCTGAAAGGAAGGACAAGGATGCAAAGCCCAGGGCCTGCCCTGGAGCAGGGATATCAGGGCGGAGGATTCAAGGCATGGAAGACCTGGGAGAGACTTGGACCTGGACCTGAGGGGAGTGGGAGGGGCAGCTTTATCCATCCTGGGTGGGGCTAGCATTGGGCAGAAAGGGGCCACCTGGGAACTGGCTGGGAGCACCGTTGTCCCCTCTTTCAGGACCTTTCGTCCCTCTAAAGTACTTCTGCAGTATCCTCACAAACACACACAAGCATCAGCTTCTACTTCACACCCCACACCAGCCCCAGCTAGCTCTACCTCCTTGAGGCCCTGACAGGCTCCATGGCAAAGCACTGCCAGCTAGGCAGCACTTCAAAGCTGGTGGTGTGCACCGCAGTGTTAATGCTGCTAAGACCCTGTACTCCCAGTGCCTTAGGAGGGACCAATGTCTTACACAAGTCCCTGCTAAATCACACTACAAACATTGACAAGATGTCTGTGCAGTGGGAGACCAAGGTGGAGAGTTGGGCAGGTGAGCCCAGACACGGGGAATCTGCCCTAATGCAACACGCACAATCGTCCCCTCCTGCCCTCTAGCCCCATTCCCTCACAGATTGCGTCCTAAAGTGGCCCACAAGCCCCTCCTGACTTGCAGGGGGTAGCAGAAGAGGCAGCTTGGAAATCGGCCTTGTCAAGCCCCAAAATATTTAGCTGTGGAGGAAGGTTATGAGGCTGCACAACTCCAGGGGGCGCTCTTCACATTGTAGTCTCTGTGAATGGAGCTCCTGTCTGCAATGGTACATGCACAGCCCATGCTCATCTGCAGCAGCCCTAGGTGAAGGGACCCGGGAACTCTGGTCAACTACCCAACTTTATAGGCCAGTAAGGTTCCATAGTAGTGTCAAGTGGAGCCATACCACATGTTCCCTGGTTTGTTCAAAAGGCCAACCCTTCCTTTGTGCTCAGCAAAGATATATACACAGGTAGTCTCTGGCCCAGGTGTGTGTGTGTGTGTGTGTGCGCGCGCGCGCACGCGCATACATTGGATATGTCTGATATGGCATCCAATAAGCACATGTGGCAATTTAAACTTAAATTATTTCAAATTAAATAAAAGTAAACTTTCATTTCCCGAGCTGCACCAGCCACACAAAGTGTTCAGTAGCTGCAGGTGGTTCCTGGCTGTCATATTGGAATTTACGTTACCTCAAAGTTTTTCTGGGTGAACATAGCTGTACTATAGATTACACTCGAGTCTACAGGGATACTGGGAGGCAAGGCAAAAAGATGCGCTTTCATCTCCTTTATTTTTAAGGTGTACAGTGTGCCAAGCTATGCAGTAAGCACTTTGAAGGTATGACCTCCTCAGTCCTCACAGTTGTGTGTGGTGCTCTCATCAAACCCCTTTCACAGGTGAACCCAGCACAGTTCAGGAACTTGGCGTGATCACACAGCCTGAGTGGTGAGCCACGTCCCCAACTCAGGTCTGCTTACCTTCGGAGTCTGGTACTTACTTACTGGGCTCCACTCTTCCGACGGACGGAAAAGGATACAGACTCAGGTGCTGCTACAGAGCGGAGCCCGCACACTGGGGCTGTTTTCAAGATGGCAAAGACAATGAAAGGGCTCAGAACCAATTACAGGAATGAGTGAGGCTTGTTTGGTACTAGAAGTGAAAAGACTGATTTAATCCCTGGGAATGGGAGACGGCTATGCTGACAGTGTGTGGGTGCTAAAGGCCAGAGAAGTGCCGAGACATGGAGCACAGAGAACTCGCTGGTCACAAGCGGGTGCTTCTTGAGCACTAAGCAGTGGAGAAGGCAGCTGCCACCGAGAGACAGTCACAGGGACACTTCTCCTTACACACCCTTCATAGCACCAATGGAGCAAAAGGGACCTTGTTCCCTCTCCTAATGGTGGAAAAGGAAAGGAAACGGGAAGGAAAGAGACAGCGATGGTAGAAGAATAGCGTGTCCCCTGGCCAATGGTTGGATAATCCCTTGGTGCCAAATCACTTCGCTTTTTCCTGTTTCCACGTTGGCATTTTTTGAGGTTCCTCTACTTGAGCCTCAGGAACAAAGGGAAAGGCTGGAATGTTTGGTGCCCGAACTCTGCAGAAACTCAGTTCAGCCATGCTGACATGAAGTTGCAGATGGTTAGGCCAAAGGACCTTCTATTTGTCAAGCACTGAGTTGGGATATTGGGGTTTCCAATGTCATCTCTTGCTTCAAGGAGAACACAGTAGTTTACTTCTAAGCCTGAGGAGTCTGCCCTGAGCAGAACTAGCTACCTGGGATGAGTTTGGGTTTAGAGCCAGGTCTCAAGGTGTCTAATTGCTGGGTTTCAGGATCTATTCTTTGGGGGTGACTGTGGGGTCTGGGTAGATGGGTGGTTGGGGAGTTGGATTACCTTTTTCAATCATTTATTTTTTTGTTCATCTATTCTTTAGCAAAACGTGTTATTAAAACTTACCTGCATTTCCCTTGTTAAGAGCTGGAAGGCGTTTAGAGGTCATCTAGCCAGCTCCCTCAAATACAGATGAAGAAATGGGGACCTAGAGAAGTTAAGTAACATGTTCAAGATCGCCCAGCTACTTTATTGCAGAGCCAGGGCAACACCCCAAGGCTGACAGCACGGAGGTTTCATGCAGCTCTCACCGTGCAGGGGTGATGTCCTTTGCCTAGTAGCTGGCGCTGCGAACTTAATCACCAAATGTAACTTAAAGCACAAACAGGCTGCTGTGTGGTCCATGTCAACCCCTGGATTTCTCCAGCAGGGCTGGAGTGTGGGGGTGGGGCTGGGCCAAGTGTCTAGATGGAGAAGGGCCTTTGACCCTGGGGATACCACTGAGGTTCCTACAGAATGTGGCCCCACTGCCCTCACTGCCTTCCCCGCATTGTTCCTGCTCCTCAGCCTGATGGCCAGTCCTCCTCCTATCATCTCTGTGGTCTGCCTGCTCACTTCCTCCTCTCAGAGCCAGCCTCTGAGACAATTCCCAAAAGCTCTTTGAGGTTCCCTAAGCCTTTTGCCCTTGGAGATGTAATAAGGCTCTGTATGTTATTGTCAAATGTAACACAAATGGCTGGATTTGAATTGATGATGTTTGTCACTGACACCTGCTCTCTGTACCCTATGTTCTGTGTAGGAATGTGTACCCGATGTAGCCAGCACTCCTGCGCTGTTACCTGTATTCTATGTGTATTCCTGTGCTCTGTCAGTCTCTGTACTCTCTGTACAAGTATGTTCACGTGTATGCACGCTGCAACCTCTGATGTCTGTCTCTGTGTGTATTTAACCTTGTACCAATGTTCACAATATAATAAAAGCAGAACCAAAAGAATACACCCCTTCTGGCGATTTTTAAACCTAAGGATGGTGCTCACTTACCCAGGGTGGATGGGTGAGTAATTACCGAAAGGCAGTAGGTTGGAAAAAATTATTTCTCAATGATCTAGGAAGGATCCATGAGCCTCTTGGCCCTCTACTGAAGGTAGGCACATGAGAGGAGGAAGAGGAAAGCTGACTCCACAGGCCTTACATGTCATTCCTTCCAGTCCAGGGTGTCCTGCATGAAACCTCACAGCAGGCATGAGACAGCTGTTAGTCAGCTAAGTCTCCTGGTAGGAAGTTCCACGGTCCCCAGTCTTTGGTAGAATTTTTAAACCTCTCTGCAAAATTTCTCCTTGAAAAATACTCTTTCATCATGAGGAAGAGACTCTCCATCCCTCCTGTTGGGCCCTTCTGCCTGATCATGGAAGCCCAGGGAACTTAATCCACTTAGGACAGACTTGCCTCAAGGTTTTGACCCAGTTCTGCCTTGGCTGGAGGTTTGAAGGCACAGAGAAGGAAACTGTCTCTCCAATCACATGATGAGCCCAGATAGGAAAGGAGAGGGTTGCTGCAAGAAGGGACATGAGAGAATTCCTGGGAAACTCAACCCAGAGGCCTACTAGCTTCTAGGGAGCTGAAACTTCAGAGTCCAAGCCAGCGGGGATGCCACAAATAACACACTGATGGTAGGAGGGCAGGAGACACAGGATTGAAATGGAGCTGGTGGTCCCAGATTTGCAATACCACTGACCTTAGCAGGGGGCAGAAGACCTCATTGAGAGGTCTTCTGCCTCATTCAGCACCTGTGTCCCAAGAAGCACCCAGGGTTTTGTAAAGGTGTTTAGCTGATATGTGTCTGACCTTGCCTTTGAGCTGTCCTTGTCCTTACTGGCCAGTGCCAATCCGGGATTCCTGAGACAGGGCTCCAAACTTCTGGCCTACCTAGGACTGCTATGCTTTAGCAAAGCCTCCTTTCTCGAGGATTGGACATATCTGAGCAGAACCTGTCTTCTTGTGTTGTCAGGAGAAAATTTCTAGCACTTTCAGAAAGTCCAGGCAGTTTTTCCTCCATAAAGGAGTTTACAATTATTATCTCTCCTCTAAACAGGAGGTGCAAGTGGGCTTACCTCCTACGATTCTGGGCTCCCACACTGCAGCCCTTCGGAGAAGTCCTTGCCAGGACCGTCCCTCTTGAACATGCCTGTGTTCATGAATGAGTTCCAGAAATGGAAGTCTCCCTCCCACTGGCCTTGTAGAGATAGACATGGAGGAGGATGTAACCCCTAGGACTCCAGACACATGCTTTAGTGGAAGAAGACCCAAGAGCGCCTCTCAGCTTTCTCCTGAGAGCCTTCCTACTCTAGGTCTCCCCTGGGCTGGCCATTGTAGACACAGTCTAGAATATAACGGACACACCGCCCTGGAAATCAGCCCTCACCTTCATGCAGAACCGGGCCATTGGCTCCCAAGGCCATGGGTTTCCCAGAACCATGGAAATGGTGGGAATGCAATGGGTAAGCAAAGAATGAGCGATGAATCAGACTAGATAACTGGGTTCTTTTAAAAAAATATATGTTTTATTGATTTTTAGAGAGAGAGGAAGGTAGAGAAAGAGAGAAAAACATCAATGAGATGGAAACATCAATCAGCTGCCTCCCGCACGACCCCCACTGGGGAAGAAGCCCACAACCCAGGCATGTGCCCCGACCAGGAATGGAACCAGTGACCTCCAGTTTCATGGGTGGAAACTCAACCACCGAGCCACACAAGCCAGGCATAACTGGGTTCTTTTATGGCCATGTCAGCTCTGTAAAATAGAGTCCTAGATATGTCTTAAAAAATACATCTTCCTTATTTTCCCTAATCTCTTTCAACTAAAAAATGTTATTCATTTAAACAACATTGAGCATCTTAGAGAACCCATGTGCTTGGTGGTGTGGGAAGCAAGGGACTCCAAAATAGTAGGATAAAGACTTTGCCTTCCAAAGATGATACAAAATCAAATGGAGAAGACACTGATACACACTATCCTGATTGTGATGAGTTCTGGAAAAGCAGTGCAGTCTAAGGATGATGGAGAATTCAGGGAGGAAGAGGAACCTGGGAAAGCTCCCTTGAAGCTGTTTGATTAGAGATGGATTCAGGGAAGGATAGCAGCCATCTCAGCTGCTTCATGACCAAGGGCCAACTGCCTGGCAGATATCATGGGCAGAGGACAGTGTGATGAAGAGGAGAGGGTGGGTCTTTGGAGATGGTAGAACTGGGAAGAGTTTGATTCTTAATTGTAGTTATGGCATGAGAATTGGTCAGTCCTAGGATAGATTGCCACTGAAACAGGAGCCAGAGAACAACGTATATCCAGGGGATTATGTCCTCGAGTGAAACACTCATATTCATAAAGCTGATGAGAACCCGCTCTGGGGGTGACACCTGAGGAGGTGATGGTGGCATCCTATTTCACCACAAACACGACACCTCTGCTCCTTTTAGTTGCTGGCTCCCTGCATGTCTTCTCCCTTTTTCTCTTTCTGTCTTTACCTCCTTCTTGCTCGCTCTTTCCTCTCCTTTCTACATTCCTGTCTGTTATCACTTTGGGGAAATATAAAATCACAGAAGGAGTCTTTGATTTGGGTAGAGAGACCTGGATACCATACACAAGTAATTTAACATTAAACCACCCCTTTGGTCAGGGTCTCTTTTCTCCTCTGGAAAATAAATGCATCTTCCCTATTTTCCGTAACATCTCAAAACCATTCATGGTAATTAATCATATGAGATCAGTGTTTCTCTCTCTTCTTCTCTCTCTTCAAAAAAAAAAAAATCAGTTTTAAAACTGATTTTAAAACCTTTTTTAAAACAATAAGATTTCCTAATTTCTAATCATTAGTAGCCCATTCAAGCTCATACTATTTTTATTCTCTTTGTATTTCTGTTTGAAACATAAGTTCAAATTCCACTTAGTTGTGACAAGATACACACGTCACCTCTCACACAGGGGAGACATGAGTCCAAAGGGCACGAGTTGGCCCAAGGATGCCTAAATTTCCACCATCCGGGCATCTGCTTCTGGGCACATGGGGCGTAGCTTCATTCCTCCACCCTGAGGCTTTGGAGGCGGTGAGGTACAGTGAGAAAATAGTGCCAGGAATTCAGGGTTTGATTCTCATTCTTGCTTTGAATGAGGATAGTGTGCGATAGGGACAAATGCCTGAAGCTCTCTGAGACTCATCCCCCACATATTGTAAGATATAATGAATTTAGACCTGAATATCTCTAAGGCCCAGGTACCTGTGACCGAGTCCTCAGGTTCACCATAGTTGAGCCAGACCTGCTGGCATCCTGCCACTGGCCCCCAGTCATGTCTCCATAGGGAGTGTCCACAGTGAGAGCTCCATACAGATGGCCAACAGCGTCTGGAGGGCCAGTTCCTTCTCTGCCTGCCTCCCCAGCTCTGCACTCTGTGGCTCCCTTTTTTTATTCATCCAGCAAATATTTACTGTTACTTATTATGCTTCAGGCACTCTTCTAGGTACTAACAATGCAAACACGAGCAAGACAAATACGGTCCCTCCCCTCAAAGGGCTTGTCCTCTAGTGAGGGGAATAACTAATAACCAAGCACATAAAGGAGACAAATGCAATTTGTGATGAGGGTCAGAGGCAACAGGATACAAGAGCATGACACGGCACACACTTGAGTAGGAGGTCAGAGAAGCCTTCCCGAGGAAGGAAATGTGTGTTTGGGTGTAAGTGACAGGGAAGACTAAGCCTTGAGAATGCCAAGCAGAGGACAGGTGGGAAGGCGTTTGCTGTGCTTGGAGAACAAAAGCTGGCTTGTTGGACAAAGAAAGAAAGAGGTGAGTTCAGAGAGGAAGACAAGAGGCTAAAAGAGATTGGCTTGGTAAGCCAAGGTAAAGAGTGCTGGTGCTATTCTGAGCACAGGGAGAAGCCAGAGGAGGATCCCGACCCTCCAAAAATGGGCTGGGTTTTACACGTAGAGCCCATGCTTTGTTTGAAAAGTTGGTGAGAAGGAGAGAGGAGAGTCAAAGCTGAGTCTGAGTCGGTCCGAGCAACTGGATGAAAAGCGGGGGCTCTGGAGCTCATCCATCCTCCTCCCTCCCCAACTGAGCATCTCCAAGCAGCACGGACCACTCCACCCTTCCTGCATGCCCACTGCCCTCCCCAGTCCTCACACAGACACCCCTCCTCAGGGGAGGAAGAGAGAGAAAGAGAGAGAGGGGGAAAGAGAGAGAGGAGGAAAGAGAGAGAGGGAGAGGGAATGCCTTTCAGAGGATCTCCTACACCCTGCCTGACTCCTTGCTGTTCAAGGGGGAATCTCTTTCCAGATGATCATATTTATTGAGTTTCAACAAAGCACTCATTTGTTTAGTATTATATTAATAGAGTCTAAATCAGTTTACTCTCATTTATGGGAATAATGAGCATTGGAGACAAAATTTTATACTTGATTGGAGAAATAACACTGTCTTAAATGTGTGAGTGCAGAAAGCATTCACTGACTGACTCTTGAAGGATAGGCAAGTTGGGGGGCGGGGGGGGCGGACTTCAGCCTCCAGGCCTACACAGCCTCAGTCTCCCAGATAACCGGGTCCAGACAGCACGGTGTGAAACCTACGTTAGCTAAAGGCTTATGCAGACCCTGGGCATGGACAGAGGAACCCTTTCAGACTTTACCCCCAAGCTTATTAACAATCCCGAGTGGGGAACGGAATCTGAATGAATTCACTCAAAAACCATACATCCAGCCCTGGCTGGGTGGCTCGGTTGGAGAATTGTTCCATACACCAAAAGGTGGCAGGTTCAATTCCTAGTCAGGGCACATCCCCAAGTTGCGGGTTTGATCCCTCTCTCTCTTTTTCCCTCCTTTTCTCCCTCCCTCTCTTCCTCTAAGATCAATTTTTAAAAAGTATATATCCATAGTCAACTAGGCATTACATAAAGTTCTGCATACCTGCATAGGGCTGAACCACTTATAAAGCACTTTCCCCCTGCTACCCCATGGCAGACTCACCACAGCTATGAGGCAGGCCTGGGGGTTTCCGAGAGCTCATGGAAGTGCCTGACACTGCCTCACTAGTTGGCGATGTAACCAGAACAAGCCTTTTCTGCTAGTGTGGAGAGCGTTTACTGGCTAGGTGAAGACATCCTTGCTCTCACCTTTGGCAGCACCCCTGGCCTGGAAACTCCCTCCAGGGAAGGTCAGCAGAGCTGCAGCTGGAGAGACCAGACCAAGCACATTAACACCTGTAACAGTGGGAAGCACAAGGCTAGGGTTTCCCCAGAGGCAATAGGGTGAGTTGAAGCCTCCCGTGATGCCCACCCCTCCAAGGGTCTGTGGTCCCCCACACGATGCCACGGAACAACGTGTCCTTGCCTGTCCACCCACGAAACTGCGTGCCTGAAGGGTCGATGAGTTCTGGGTCAGGGAGAAGAGCATTAGCCTCTCTCTATTCTTGCTCCAATTAAAGGCCTTCTTGGGCAGGACAGAATTTTCCCAAGGCTCGAAATGCAGAACCAGCCTCCCAGCTGACCTCACCCAGGGATGGGATTGGTGCAGAGTGAGGAAGCTTTCCCACACCCATGACTGTCTGGGCCAGGAATCAGAGGACATGAACAAGTCACCCTTCTCCCACTCACTGTGCAAGTTACTTCACCACTCTGACCCTCGGTTTCTTCATCTGCAAATGAGTTTGATCCCAAGGTTACTCCTGTCCAAGTTGAGCACTCAGTGATTTCAAAGTACAATGTAATATTTTATCCTCTCTTCCTAAAGAAGGTTCTGTTCAAAAATTACCTCTTTGGTGAGTGCTTGCCTCAGCTACCAGACGCGCACAGCAGCGCCCAGTTATGCTCATCAGCCCACCTCACTCACCCACACACAGCTCATTCTCCCTCTTCCTGTAGTGAAGTCTGATGTTTGTTCACCTTCCACGTGTACGTTTTTACACCTCATAAGTCAAATCAAGTCCATATAGAAATTGGCAGAATTTGTCACTGGTTTTTTTAAGCAGAAGTAATGTTTTATTTTTGCAAAAATATAAGTAGATTGCAGATTAGCTAGAAAATATAAATTAGTCAAAAAAGCAAATAAAAATGTCAATAACCCTTCCACTCAAAGATAAACTTTCACTCTTTATACTTCTAGATTACTTACTTTAGATACAAATAATTCATATAAATTCAAAGCATCATATTCTATTGTGCTGCTTCCAACCTGCTTTCCCCCCTTCACATGTATGCATTTGTTAATATCTGCATTATCAGTTGTAAAAGCTGAGCGATAGTCCATTGCTTGGAGTTCTATATTTTATTCAACTAATTGGCTATTGTTGGACTCGGGTTGTTTCCAATTTTTTGCTATTATCAACATTTTTGCAGTGAACTTGTTCAATTTTCTTCTTAGGATCCATTCCTATTAATGAAATGGCTGGGTGCACTATTCTATTTATTTTAAGATTTTTGAGGCACATTACTGGACTTATTTCCAGAAATTTTGTAGTAATGTTATGGTTAGCTATTTCCTTTCTGTCTCCCGGGAAGCACGCGCTAGTTAATTTATGCTATATTTTCTCTTACCCTTTTTATCTGAGAGAAGGAAATGTATTTCATTGTTGTTTTAATAGGCTTTTTTAAAACCACTGAGGCTGGCTATTTTATTGTTCATTGATCAATTATATTTCATTCATTCAACAAATATGTATAACCTCCTCTATATCCCAAGCACCTGCTAGTATTTCTTTATTGAATTCCCTTTTAAGGTACAAAGATATGACTTATATAACTCTATACAAGTGAGCAATTGCTTCTTAAACCTTTTCACTTTCCACCTATACCGTGTCTCTAGGTAACAGGTTCTGTATGCTCAGTTATGTAAATTCTCTCACATTCTCCATGGAGATGATACTCCTGAGACCTTATCACTCGTCTCCCTGAGCCTGCTCTTCTCCTGCCTCTTCATCAAGCAGGTGGAGGCCTTTGAAGGAGAGGTCCCTGCAAGGCTGGCTCACTGACCACACAGGCCCTTCTGCTGTGGAATCTGCGCCATTAAGGTCACTCCATGGTAGAGCTGAGAGTCCATGTTCCACGTGCAGAAGCTCAATCTCATTGCTGCCCCAGAGCTGATCCCACGCAGGCTGGTCACGGTGACAACTCCCTGGGGACCCGAGGAGAAGTGTATGAATCAGAGAGCCACCTGCTCTACTTGTGATGAGAAATGGAACTGGCGGGCGGACCAGACAATTGTTGGATTCTGCAGTACAGTGTATCCCTCAGGCAAGCTCCACAGCAGCCAGGCATCTCAGAAGGGTGGGTGCTCTGTGAGCAGAGAAAGAGAAGGAAGGCAGTGGGTACAGGGTTGGGAAGCTTGCTAGCTTCAGGCACTCATGTATGTACCTGTTTCCCGCACTCTGCCCTGGACAGCGCCCGGGTGGGCGCAGCCAGTGTGGGCCTGTGCTGTGTGTGTGGCTGACGGCCCCTGAGCCTCATGGCCAGCCCTGTCCTGCCTTAGCTGTGATCGCAGCTTCAGGCACAGCTTGCTGTCCTACCAGCCATGTGTCTTTCTAATGTGATTTGACCCATGCTTCAGATCCGAATTTACAGTTGCATATTTTGTTGTGTTTCCCTGAGTTCAGCACATGCATATTGAGAAGTTCCTATGTTTCAGCCCCGAGCGTAAGGCCTGGCCTCTGGTGGTGCCCGGATAACACAGTGGTGGGGCCTGATGAGATGCCTTCATGTTTCTTAAGGGAGTTCTGACAATGGCCTCCTCCATGGAACCACTTTTAAGACACTTTGAAATGATGGGGTGGGTACAGTTACAGGTCTCTCTGTTACCTCAGCTCATCCCTGCTTTCAGCACCGCTGCAGGGGACAGTTCCATGCACCTCAGTGGAAACTGGTGCATCCACTGCATCTCCCTCAGTGAGGAGCTCGCGGAGCCAGGGAAGGCCATTCTCCTTCAGCTTCCTGATGACGCTGGGACTTCTGCAAGGCCCTGTGCTTTGAGACTCCCCTTGTCCAGAGCTGTCTGTTTAATCTTCCCACACCTCTCTCCCTCTCTCTCAATCTCTCCTCTTTATCCAAAACAAAATTCCAGCTGAGAGCGCTCAGAGGAGTGCCAGGGGCTCTCTTCAAATATAGAGTTTTAAATGTTACGACATCACCCCAGTCATTAGCAGGAAAATGCGCCACAGTCTCCACCATTCCCCACAAGGTTGGCCCAGGGTCACTGGGAACCTTTTCACGGTCTGAACCCGAGGGCAGGTACTCATACGTCCATCGCCTGCCTCAGAGTGGAACCCAGTGTCACTGTGGGGATCTGAGAGGAAACGCAGGGGTGTCCACCGGGACTGCCCAGGCTTGGTGGCAGAGGTCACACCTCAGGGCCTGAGTCACACCATCTTCAGACCCACAGTTTCAGACACTAAGTCCCAGTTCCATCTGCCCCTCACCGGCCAGGGCCCCTGACCGCTCACTTAACCTCCTTTGGGCTCAGTGAGCTCATTCTCAGGATGGAGTGAGGACTGGGTTGGAAATGGATGGGACAGGCCCTTGTCACAGCCAAGCACTAAGTCACTGATGTGCTGGTGAACGGGGCGGGGCACCTGCAAGAGGGAACCCTGATTTATGACTTCCGCAGACTTCCGTGCTGTGAACATCCCCACTGTGGCCAATTTCACCACCCATTGCCCAGCGGCCGTCTCACAGAATCCCCGCCTGAAATTCCGCCCAAGGGAGCCGGGGGGAGGCAGCGCGGCATCTGCTGCTCAGGGCACCTGCGTGGTGGCGCCTGGTGCCCAGGTGCGTCGGGGAAGCAGCTCAGGAGAGGGCCGCTGGGACTGTCCCGGCCAAGGGACCGCCTCTGCAGGGATGTCTGAAAGGGTCTCGGTTTGATGTTCATCCCAAACATGGGACACATTGATAAAAACCCTGCCCTGCTCTAGAGCTCCCACAGCCAAGCCCAGCGCGCATTCCGCGCCTCTGTGGCCGGTGGTGCTCACAGGCGGAGCTGAGGCTCCTCCAGGGTGGAGGAGCAGAGGAGCGGAGGAGGATTGGTGCCACCAGCAGGGTCTGGAAGCCAGAAGGAGAAGCTGACGGGGCCTGGGGGGTCATTCTGTGCTTAATGAGCTTAATGGTGGAGTATCCAGGAGACCATGGAAAACGTGGCCTGTGCCCTATGACATAACCCAGACACATCTGCCCTACCTCTGGTTTGCTTCCCACCCATCCAGTCTTGCTATAAACCTCAGCATCTGGTTACCTCCCCCTGAAATAATCTGCTAACACCAACATTAGTGGTGGCCAAGGTGAGGTTCACAGACAATTCCATGGGAAACATATAGGTAGGTTTTAAAGTCCACCTCAGACATACCTGTCTGCCACAGTTCCCTGGCTCACCTCACCCCCTCCTGGCTCATCTCCTCACCCCTTTCTTCTAGCAAGCTGAGATTGGCATTCCCAGCTCACCACCCCCCACCCCCATCAGCTGACAGTCACTCCCATGTGCCTGGTCTCCTTCTTGCCTGAGGGTTGATGGCAACCCATGGCCTGTTTCCTGTGGTAGGAAGGACAGGCCGGAGGTGCCTGCTTTAGATGTGCTCCCAGAGGCAGCTGGAGCTGTGGTCAAGAGCACAGACTCCAGGTCTAGTCTCCCTGCCTCAGCTCGCACGTTATTGTGCATTAGCCCTGTGAGTACTGACAGATGCCTGGTTTTACTTCTGTGCCTCGATTGCTCCTTTATAAAATGGAGGCATCGATATGTGTAAGGACAGAAGGAATTAATAGATAGAAGATGTTTAGAACAGTGCTTGGTGCATGGTGACATTAGCTGTTACTATTATTGATAGAAGTCCATGGTGAGCAATAGATGGACTCCTACAGGAGTGAGTTTATCAGGAAGAAGGATGGTTACAGGTTGGCTGAACTTGAACATGTTGAACACACACACACACACACACACACACACACACACACACACACACACACCCTGTAACCTGTATGGGCTCCTTTCACTTGAAAGTTATGATTATGAAAAAGTTCTCAGCCTATGTGGCACATAGAATCATCAGGGTGTTGAAATTATAACTAACTATAGAGTAAGTTAGATTAACTTTAGACTGTATTTTAAAGTATTTCATTTTTCACTAAACTATAGCTGAAACCATTGATGCCAGGACCCACACAAGAGCAGTGAAATCCCAGTTAGCATGGGGGAGAGGGAGCAGTTGTGAGGGCATTTGAAAGATCTGCAGGGGATTCTAATGTGCAGCCAGGATGGAGAAACAACGCTTTAAGATGATCGTTCTCCACCTTCTCTCCTCTACACCTCCTGCCCTCCCTTCTCCTTCGACGTCCAGCTGATAAACTTGCTTCGTGCTTCGCAGAGAAAATTGGAGCCATTTGAAGGAAACCCCCTATCCTCCCACTGCCACGGCAAGAAAAGTACCTGCATGTCAGGACACGCCTTCTCCCTTCCCTTCCACTTAGGAAGTGGTGCCCCTGCCCGAGGGTTCAGGCCCGCCTCTCCCCTCCCTTCCCAAGCCCCACGCGTTGCTATGGAGTTTGGCCTCTTTCCCTCTCCCTCCTTCACTTGGCTTTCTCTCTGCTCAGCGTTTGCCTCTCCTTCTCCACAGAAGCACTGCCAATGGCAGGACATTCTCTAGTTTCTCTCAGATTGGAGAAGAACAGCACAAAACCAAAAGGAAACCCCCTCCTTGACCCCACATCCCCTCCAGCTCTCATTCTTGTTACTCTACTCAAGAGCCACTTGAACATCCTTGAACACACATGTTCACAGTAGCATGAGCCATGATAACCAAGGCTGGAAGCAACCCAGGGTCCCTGAACCAGTGTGCCTAAACAAAGTGTGCCATCTGACACGTGCTAATTGGACACATGCTGCAACATGATGAGCCTTGCGGGCGTTATGCTAAGTGAAATAAACCAATCACCGAGGCCACATACTGTATGATCCCACTCAAATTCATAGAGACAAACAGTGGAAGGGTGGTTGCCTGGGGCTGGGTGCGGGAAGGAATGGGGAATTGTGGTTTAATTGGTGGAGAATTTCAACTTGGGAAAATGAAAGAGTTCTGTGGATGGATAGTGGTGATGGTGCACAACACGATGGATGTACTTAATGTCACTGAACTGTACACTTAACAATGGTCAAGATGGTAAATGTTATGTCATGTGTATGTACCATGATCATGATGATGATGATAGCTGTGTCTACCTGCTGCCCCCACTCTAACCTCCCATTTCTTCCTCCACCCACAGCCACTCTGGGTTTGGCTTCCCCACTCCAGCATTCCTTCTCTGGCCAGGGTCACCTTGACATGCATATCAACAAACCCAGCAACACCTTCCCTTCCTCCCCTCACTTAACTTCACTGAAATACTCAGCTCTCTTCCTGAGATCCTCTGCCTTCCTGGTTTCCATGACACCATACTCTCTGTTTTCTCCTCCTACCTGCCCCGCCCCTGCCTTCTCAGGTGCCCTGCTTAGGTTGTAAGTTTAAGGGTTCCTTAGTTCTCTCCGGGACCGTCTCTCTCCTCTCTGTGTATGTTCCATTCCTTTTCTAGGGGAAATTGTCCCCTTTTATCATTTTAAATGTGTTTAAACACGTTGATGACTCTCATAGTTGCATCTCCAACTTCAGATTTATAAACCTCACTGCCTACCTCACATCATTCCGGTGTTTCCCAGGCACCTCACACTTCATGTGTTCAAACTGGGGCTCTTCTCCCCATATCAGCAAAGGCTGAATTGTTCAAATTTGAGCAGCATCCTCAATTCTCTCGTTTCCTCACCTCTCAGATCTGATGCATTAGCAAATCCTGGCACTTCTGCCTTTGGAATATGTCTTGGATCTGTCCCTTTCACTACGTGCCTGCTACCCCTTCAATCCCAGGCCCCCCCATATTTTCTCAGCTGGACTGTTCCAGCAGCTTCCTGTCTGGGTCAGAGTCCCAGCTGATCCTTTACTTTCAACCTTCTCTCAAGCCTCCACTCCTTGCCCCCGGCCACAATATTCTAGCCATACTTCTCACTTTAGTTTCTCAATTATACTTATATTTCACTTAATTTAACTCTTTCCTACACTCGGGCCTTTGCGTACACACACACACACACACACACACACACACACACACACATTCTTCTCTTATTCTTCTCCTCCTCACCCATGTCCATTTGCATGGCTGGCCCTTCTCATCCTTAAGATCTCTGCATAGATGTCACTTCCTCAGAGATGCATGCCTCCCTCAATCACTTTAACAAAACAGGCACCACCTTCTCTTATCATCCATCCCTGCATCTAGTTATCTTCTTATCACTGTTAGCAATTATTTGTTTGCTATCTCATTATCACCTGTCTCTGCTGAAAAATCCTTAACTCTGAGAGCAAAGGCTGTGTCAGACTCACCACTGTCTTTCTAGACATGCGGTGACAGAGTCCACCTGGGACGTGCACGGCGCACTGACAAAGCCTGTTTGACAGATGGGGAACAGGGTCATCCTAGGACATGATGGCTGGGGTTTAAAGCTTGGGTTCAGATGAAGGTAGGCTTTTCTGGTCATGTTCCAGAAATGTCTAATCCTGAATATTCTTCATTTATTTACTAACCAAAATTAATTTCTTTATTAAAACAGCTGATTTCAAACAATATTAACCAGCACATCATTGCTCTTTGAAGCAAGTTTTTGAGGATAATAATTAAATATATATCTTGTACTTAAAGCAAGACTTTTATAGAAGTGAGTATTTATTTGGTATTTTTTATATCAATTTATTATCATTCTTAACTTAGGCAAAATCCTTTTGGGACTTGAGGCTTCAGAGCAGCCTGATTTCAAAAATATTTGCAGCTTATTTGGTAGTTACTGGTTATGAACTTTTAAAGATGCTTTCTCAGAACGACTGCCCCTTGAGCATATCTACACTAATAAAAGACAAACATGCAAATTGACCATACCTTCGCTACACCTTAAGCCATGCCCACCAGCCAATCAGAGTGACTATATGCAAATTAACCCAACCAAGATGGCGGCCAGCAGCCACAGAGCTGGAGCAAGCAGGAGGCTCGGTTGCCCCAATGATGGAGGAAGCCAAGCTTCCCGCCTACCTCAGCCAGCTCTGGGCTCCACTCAAAGCAACAAAGTTTCAATTATAGAAGGTAAATAAACCCCAGATACCTGCTTTCAGCCGGCCGGCCATGGCCACGGAGCTGGAGCGAGCAGGAGGCTTGAGTTGCCCCTGGCGATGGAGGAAGCCAAGCTTCCCTCCCGTTCACCCTGGTCGGCTCTGAGCTCCTCTCAAGGCTACAAAGTTTCAATTATACAAGGTAAATAAATCCCAGAATTTAAAAAAAAATGAAGAAAAAAAGGAGAGGCTGGGAGCTTACATCGCTGGGGGGCTTGGCCAGCCCGAAAATCGTCCTCAGCCCCTCACCCAGACTGGCCAGGCACCCCAGTGGGGACCCCCCCACCCTAAAGGGGGTGTGGCCAGCCTGAAAACAGCCATCAGCCCCTCACCCAGGCTGGCCAGGCACCCCACCGAGACCCCCACCCTGCTCCGGGACACCATTCAGGGCAAACCAGCTGGCCCCCACCCATGCACCAGGCCTCTATCCTATACAATAAAAGGGTAATATGCAAACTGACTCTAACAGCAGAATGACTGGGAATGACTGGTCACTATGACACACACTGATCTCCAGGGGGCAAACGCTCAATGCAGGAGCTGCTCCCTGGTGGTCAGTGTGCTCCCACAGGGGGAGCTCTGCTCAGCCACAAGCCAGGCTGATGGCTGCCAGTACAGCAGTGGTGGTGGGAGCCTCTCCTGCCTCCTCAGCAGTGCTAAGGATGTCCAACTGCAGCTTAGGCCTGCTCCCCACTGGCAAGTGGACATCCCCTGAGGGCTCTTGGGCTGCCAGAGGGATGTCTGATTGCTAGCTTAGGCCCAATCCCCTGGGGAGCGGGTCTAAGCCAGCAGGTGGCCATCCCCCAAAGGGTCCCAGACTGCAAGAGGGCACACAGGCTGGGCTGAGAGACCACCCCCCCCCCCCCGAGTGCACAAATTGTTGTGCACTGGGCCTCTAGTATATGCATAAGACACAGACAACAGTGTGGTGATAACCAGGGGGGGAGGGGGAACAGAGCGGGGGGGAAGTGGGCAAAGCGAGGATGGGAATATCTATAACAGTGTCAACCATAGCCCAGCTGGTATAATTCAGTGGTTGAGCATCGACCTATGAACCAAGAAGTCACAGTTCAATCAGGGCACATGCCCGGATTGTGGGCTTGATCCCCAGTAGGGGGCATGCAGGAGGCAGCCAATCAATGATCATTGATGTTTCTGTCTCCCTTTCCCTCTTCCTTCCTCTCTGAAATCAATAAAAAAAAATGTTTTAAAATAAAAATAATAGTGTTAACAATAAAAATAAAGGGAAAAATAAGTAGGTATGAGGAAACTAGCTAGACTGTAGCTCAAGCATGTCAAACTCACGGCCCACGGGCTGCATGCCTCATTTATTTGGCCCGTGTTAGCCTTTGAGTTTGACATGCTTGCTTCTCTCCAGCTTATCTGTACTCTCTGAAGAGACAGGAAAGGAGCAGCGATGAGGACAAACCTACTTAGAGAGAGATGTAGTTCTTACACTGAGTTTTTAAAAATAAACCCAGGATTATAACGAGGAGCTAGATGACATGGTTTCTGTTACTTAGTCGGTGCCTATGTTCTGCGTTCCAGTGAAATGTTTCCAACAAGAACTTCCTTATACTGAGTCCCATGCAATAATACTTTACATGTAGGTTTCCAGAAACCTCTGCCTTATCAAGTTCCCAGACATGTCTTGAAATCACAGATAGCCTTAGATTCCGTTTTCAGAGCTGTTTTCCTAAACAACTTGTAGCTTTGCTTGAGCAGAATTTTTTCAAGAGTATTTTTACCAACATTTAAACAGTCTGTCAGCAGACGTTCACACGGTTTCATCCCAGATACTGGCACTGAGCACTCCCCGAGCCTCTAAATCCAATGGTAAGTTAGTTTCCCAGGAGCCACTGCCTAAGCCTGTTAGTCAACAGCCGCAGACTGTGTGCTGGAGCCGAGCAGAGAAGCTGGAGAGATTTCAAAAAGAAGGAGAAAGAAAAGGGAGAAGAGCCTCGTGTTCGCTCCGGTCGGACTTGCTGCCACTGCACAGGGCTGCGGCTTCCCTGTTTTCTTTTCTGGCAATTTATCCCTCCCGTTATCTGTGGGAGGATTCGCGTCTGCAAAGAGAACCTGACAAAACACCAGAAAGTGGAGATGAATGGAAACGCTGAAGGGTCATTGCAGAGGCAGGCAGGTGTGTCTCTGTGAGCCCGGGGGACACACGCCTGTGGGAGGAGAGAGCAGATCTCGCTCTACGCTTGAGCAAGAAGTCAGAGTTGCGTAGCTGGGGTTTTGGCCACCAAGAGTCCGGCTGAGGCTAATTACTCTAGTTATGACAGTCTAGCGTTGTGTCTGCATCTGCTTTGAAAAGGGGACACGTTGATATTGTTTTAAAATGTGCTCAAATGTATCTGCTTTACGGTATTCTCTGCATAGTTTTTTATTGGGTGGAGAGCAGTAAAGAGCTACAATTTTGAACTCTTTGAAAAGAATATGTACCTTTCTGCTTGAGACGTACAACGAGGTCACACTGGGGCCATCTGGCCATAGGTCCTGAAAGAGACTGAAGCCTACCTCTTCAGCTAGGAAATGGCAACAATTAAAGTCATGATTCAGCAGTTTGTGGCAGAGGGAGCAGAAAAATAAGTATTCCGAAAGGACAGGGTTTTTCTTATGTAGATCAATGTGGTCCAGGGTTATAAAGGAAAGTGTCCCGGAAGAGGTTGGTTGAACTCATGGATGACAGGTGAATTCTGTTCTTGTACTTTAAGAAATAAGATGATTCTCTGGGTGGTGGGCTTACCGATCATTTTTATTTCTTTTGTTTTTCTATAATTTCTGAAGGTTTTGCAACAACATCCATGACTGCTACAATCTGAGTTTTTAAATCTCCCTTTTGAAAGAAGAGGTCAGAGAGGTTTGGCACTATTGTGTTCAGGCCACCATCTTGAAAAGCAACCCCCACACATCCCAAAGCCTGACAAGGGGTTCAGGGTGCACCCCTGTAACACAGGGAAGATCCGCTGGGCTCTTTTTGTTGCTGTTTTATTTGATTTTTGTTGCTGCTCATGTAGCTTCCACCTTGACTCAGAAGGAATTAACGGAGCCTCACAAAAGCAAAAGAGGGCTTAGAAGGGGGAGAAAGTAGAAAAGGATAGCAAAAACATGAACAATGAAGTGGCAATAAATACATGTCTATCAAATTGAATCTACAAACAAAACGAAGAAGCAGAACAGAAACAAACTCATAGATACAGAGAACATTTTGGCAGTTGCCAGATGGGAGGGGGATCAGGGTGGGGGAAAAGGTGAAGGGATTAAGAAGTGCAAATTGGTTGTTAGGGAATAGTCATGGGAGGTAACGTACAGCATAGGGAATGGAGTCAGTGATATCTTAACAACTAGGTGTGGTGCTGGATGGGTGTGGGATTTATTGGGATGATCACATATTAAATTATGTAACGTCTGATCACGGGGGTGTACAAAAACAATTTTTAAAAAATTTTTTTTTAAAGAGGTAGAAAGTAAAGCAAAGCGGGGGGTGAGGGGCAAAGGAAAGGCAGGAATTAAGCTAAACTGTACAGCGCAATCATTGACTCACCTGCATATCTGACCTGGCCATTCTAACAGTCAGCCAGAGAAGTGGGATCTTCTTGGGTATACATGTAATTCATAATTTCCACTTGAAGAAAACAGCCAGTCGGCCAAAGATGTCTACCTATTGGGATGAAGATAGGCTTTCTCCTCCCAGTGGTTTTCTTAAAGGAAATATTGTGATGTAAGGAACAAGGTTATTCTAAATGATGAGTTTCATGGGGCTGTTCTTTTTTTTCTAATATATTTTTATTGATTTCAGAGAGGAAGGGAGAGGGGGAGAGAGATAGACACAGCAATGAGAGAGAATCATTGATCAGCTGCCTCCTGCACGCCCCCTACTGGGAATCGAGCGCACAACCTGGGCATGTGCCCTGACCAGGAATCAAACTGTGACCTACTGGTTCATAGGTCAATGCTCAACCACTGAGTCACACCAGTCGGACATAGGGCTGCTCTTTTTTTTTTTTAATATTTTGTTGATTTTTTACAGAGAGGAGAGGAGAGGGATAGAGAGTTAGAAACATCGATGAGAGAGAAACATCGATCAGCTGCCTCCTGCACACTCCCCACTGGGGATGTGCCCGCAACCAAGGTTACATGCCCTTGACCAGAATCGAACCTGGGACCCTTCAGTCCGCAGGCCGACACTCTATCCACTGAGCTAAACCGGTTAGGGCAGGGCTGTTCTTCATAACAACCTTCAATAGACTTTAGACTGAATGTCAATAAATAAAACTGACACTGTGCTGTGAGCTCTCTGCTCCTGCTGCTTTGGTTGGCTCAGACATGGTTTCAAATATCAGGATGAGTCAGTATTTCCTAACTACAACTCTCCCTCACTGTTGTTTCTTTTGACCAAACTATTGATACATATTTCATGGAAAAGAGCTAGAGACTGTACTCTTGAGAAGTGCAAATACTCTGCATTGTGTAATAGACAGTGAATCTGAGAGCAGTTCACATCTGCTTGTGAAAACGAAGAAGCCCAGCAAGAATGTGTGCCTCATCTGCAGGCAGAGCCGAGTCAAGGATGTGCCTGTACTGTCCCCATGGACACCACTGTTTTCCACTTGCTTCTCGTGCATAGAGGTGGGTGATCAGAGCATCACGATGCACCTCACAAAGCAGGGACAAAACCACTTCAATGCAGACTTTTTGGAGCACGACTAGCCATGTGCCACCCCAGGCAACGTGAAATTCTCAATGCAGACTTTCTGGTTTGAACACTGCTCTGGCACGGTACCTTCAGGGATAAGTAGTTTGCAAAATGAATAAGATAATGTGTATGAGATTTTGTGTAAACTGGATAAAAATTAGGGAACACCTACAAAAACTAACTTCAGATGTCTAGAAGGTGATGTATGTCAGAGGTTGGCAAACAGGTCTTGTAAAGGGTCAGAGTCAATCTTCAAGGCTTTGCAGGCCATACAGTCTCTCACATCTACTCACGTCTAGGGTTCCAGCATCAAAGAGTCTTAGACAATACGTGAACAAGTGGTAGAGTTATATTCCAATAAAACTGTTTGCAGGCCAGGTTTGGCCCATGGACTGTAGTTTGCCACCCTGTATCTATGCCATTGTTTCTGGCAGTAATTTACCCACAAAGACCAATTTCCTCATCAAGTCATTCCTAATAATCTAATGGAAAATACTTAAACATTCATTCAGTATAAAAAGAATGATTAGCCTTCTCATCCTTAGATATAGGTGGAAAATGCATGTGTCTCAATAACCCAACAGTAGACCCATAGTCACCGACAAGATAAAATTCAGACCAACTAATTCATGAACTTGTTTAGTGGTATAGCAGTGCAGTGTTTATATTTCCATCCAAACCAGTAGTCTATGTGGAATTCCTATGGTGTAACCCTTATTGACTTCAGAGAGAAGAAGGGAGAAGGAGAGAGAGAGAAACATCCATGATGAGAGAGAACCATTGATAGTCTGCCTCCTGCACACCCCCTACTAGGAATTGAGCCTGCAAACTGGGCATGTGCCCTGACAGGGAATCAAACCATGATCTCCTGGTTCGTGGGTCAACACTCAACCACTGAGCCACACTGGCCAGGCTGCTTAATGTTTTATAAGATAGAGTCCCAGTCAAAATCTTGATTTCCCCGAGTTGCTGCTCTACTTTCAAAATAGTCTCAGAACTATGGAGTCTTTTTTGGATGTGAGTTCAGACAGTTTGCTCTGCAGACCTCTGACTGGGCAACCCTCCCTTATTATTGTTAATCTAAATAGCCTGTGAGCTTAGCTGCCCAACTATGCGATGGGTAATTATTTTGTGTAAGATTAAGACGGATTTGCATAGAAGTGAGGAAAGGCTGTGTTGGACTCAGTTAACCACTTGAAAATAAATTAAATTCTTATCTCAGGACATAATACAATAATTCTATGTATATGGAAGATTAAAATGCCAAAGTGAAAACATAAAAGAATAGGGAAAACAATATTTGTGCCATCTGGGAATGAGAATGTTCTCTTTGAGGATATCCCAACACTAGACCCGGAGTCTGTGCTCAAAAATGGCTTTTTGAATTATACATTAATAAATTGCCAAAGAGGCTAAACATAGAGGAAAATACAAATAAGCTTAACTACATTTGAATTCATTTGCAAGTCAAAAAATTAAATTAAAAAACAAATGGGGAAAACATTGTGATATGTGATATAGGTAGGATAATATCCTTTATATAGAGAATTCTTAAAAAAATTTTAAAAGGGTAAAAACAAGATAATCACTCCAATGGGGGAGAAATGAACAAAAGTATTCAAACATATTTCCCCTGTCAAACAAGGGAAATTTATTAAATTATCAATCTCTCTATTAATCAATGAAAAAAAAAACCTTTCATCTTAGCAAAAACCAGTCTCTCCCCCCCACCCCAAAAAAAAGATAATATTAGGTGCTACCCAGAGTGCACTGTGCTCTCATGCAGAATCAAAATAAGTATAAATCATCTACATTGCTATCAGGAAATTAAACCAAAATCTTTAAAATTACACTTTCTAATCTAGAAATTCTGATTTTAGAAATTTTTCCCCATGGAAAACAATTAAGGATTTGAAAAAAGTTCTGCCTATAGATGTTTAAAGTATTGCTTATAATATCACCAAAATGGAAACAACTTCAGTATCGAACAATGGGGAACTAGTTTAAAGAAACAATTATGATGCATCTATGTAGTTGGATGCTAAGCCACTGTTTACAATCATCACAGAAAAGTTCATTATTGACTGGAAAATATTCAAAGTATTCAGTCACTACAAAGCACATCATCAATCAGTTTGTTTAGCATTGTCCCATTTTGAATGGAAAAAATAACATCTTTTTTTTAGTTCATTTTTATTTTCTAGTCTTTCCAGAATTAGACATGTTATTTATATAATTTTTAAGAATTTAAACCAGTAACAACTGGAGTTATTTTCAGAAGAGAGACAGACACTGCTGGAGACTCCTGAGAGCCCAGTGAATGAGCACAGGAGTGAATGCCTCCCTCCCATCTCCTCTTGCTTCATCCCACTGAGAGGAGGTCTCAGAACTCATGGTGTTGAGTTCTAGAAGCATCACTGGAAGGAGGTCTCAGAACTCCATGGTGTCGAGTTCTAGCAGCATCATGCTGTCAAAGATAGTCTCTTATTTAAGACTAGTGGCCCAGTGCACGAAATTCGTGCAGGGGGGGGGGGTGTCCCTCAGCCAAGCCTGCACCCTCTCCAATCTGGGACTCCTCGGAGGATGTCCGACTGCTGGTTTAGGCCCCATCCAAGCCGGCAGTCAGGCATCCCTCTTGCAATCTGGGACCGCTGGCTTCTAACTGCTCACCTGCCTGCCAGCCTGATCACCCCTAACTGCCCCACCCCCCACCAGTCTGCTCACCCCCAACTGCCCCCCCCCACCCCGCTGGCCTTATCGCCTCCAACAGCCCTCCCCTGCCGGCCTGATCGCCCCTAATCGCCTCTGCCTTGGCCCCACTACCATGGCTTTGTCCAGAAGGATGTCCAGAAGGTCTCCCGGAAGGTGTCCTGGTCTAATTAGCATATTACCCTTTTATTAGTATAGAGAAAGCTCTCCATACTCAAGAGGTAAAGAAGCCATGTGTGAATTTTTCATGGACAAAGCAAGCATATGTTTTATAGCGAGGCAGCTGAACTCTAGGATGATGGTAGACATTTCTGAATCTAACAAGTGAATTTGCTTCACTATGGTATTATGCAGTAAAGGTGAATTTATTAATTGTTCTTTCTTCACCATTGGGGATATCAGCTGATGTTTGTTATTTTACTGCAATAGTCATATGATCAGGATTCCCAGGAGACCGGTAAAGTCAGTTCAGTTGTCTCAGTACTGCTCTGCGTAGAATGTGCCCATGGCAAGATCACCTGTGAAGTTTTGGTGAACAAAGCAGTAGCTCAGATCTGGTTAGTGAGGGTTGATGGTGGCTCTGCCGTCACCTGTCTGGGTTCATCACTCTCTGCCATGACCAACAGCCCCATGACCTGGGCATGTTACTACTCTGTGTCTCAGTTTCTTCATCTATAAAATGGGGATAATACTAACCCTACCTCTGAGGAGTTGCTGTAAAGATTAAATAGGGCAATATACACAATATACATAAAGAACATAGCCTCTAAAGTTTATTGAGTCTATTATATTTACAACATTGACACTAATCAGTGGCTCCAGGAGTAGGCCAAGTCCTTCCCCATGATAGCAAGGCTTGTTTTTGTGTGTGTGTTTGTTTTCCATTTTATTCCAGCCCCTGAAGACTTCTCCACCACACATACCCCAATTCTCAGCACATGATTTCCAGGGTCTCCCCCAAATGTTATCAAAGGGAGTTCCACACCCTTCTGCACTGGGTACACAGACACCTGAGAATGGGTGTGGTGATGTTGGTGCCACTGGTCTTTCTGAGAGAGTGGGGGACAGGAGGCAGCATCACTCCTCCTCTCACCTCTCACATTTCATTGAGAGCCTCAAATGGAGACCTTCTTGGGGACCTGGAAGATGCGAGTGTGGACAGCAGCTTTAGGTGTGCAATTGAGCTTTGCCTGTTAGCCACGAAGCCTGCCTGTCTGCCCGATCTGAAACCAACAACCAGTAGGAATGAGTTCCCAATGAAGAAATGTAATCAAGTATTTATTATCAGTCCTCTTTACATCTTCTACCTGGCCCTAGCTCGTTAAACATGAAGACTAGAAATTGCAGAGGCCTCAGTTTGGAAGTAACCTCAGAATTGATTCAGCTCCCTTTACCTCCCACTTACATTTCTAGTCTTAGTCCCTTCGCTATAACAAATTACCATAGATTGAGTGGTTTATAAGCAACAGAGACTTATTTCTCACAGTTCTGGAGGCTGGGAGTCCAAGATCAGGGTGACAGCCTGGTGGGGTTCCGGTGAGAGCTCTTTCAGGTTGCAGACTGTCAAATCCTTGTATCCTCACCGGCAGAAAGGGCTAGAGAGCTCTGTGGGACCTCTTTTATACAGCACTAATCCCATTCATGAGGTCTCCACCCTCGTGACCTATTACTTTCCAAAGGCCCCACCTCCAAATACCATCACATTGAGGTTAGGATGTCAATATATGAATTTTTAGGGGATGTAAACATTCAGTCCATAACACCTCCAGACTGATTTCCTTCCTCATTCTAGTCTTTTCCAGTGATCAATCCTTAGAAAACAAGGCCTTTGTCATATCACCTTTCTGTTTGTGAACCAATAGCCTTTCAGGATAGAGTCAGAGCCTTCAACCTGCCATTAAACACTGCCAATAATCTAGCCCTGGCCAAGCGGTTCAGTTGGTTGGAGCATTATCTCATATAACAAAAGGTTTTGGGTTCAATTTCCAGTACAGGCACATACTTAAGTTGAGGGTTAAAGCCCTGTATGGGAGGCAACTGATTGATGTTTCTTTTCTCTCTCTCTCTCTCTCTCTCTCTCTCTCTCTCTCTCTCTCTCTCTCATCCCAATACATGCCCATGATCTAATCATCTAATCCAACATCTGTCCTGCAAGCTCCACCCTTTTCACTCTTGGATTTCTCTTACATGAAACGAGTGCCTACCTCTCATTTCCTACCCCAAGTCCAAATTCAAGTCTCTTGTACAGCCTTGTTCAAGATTTCCCTTCTTTATGAAGTCTTCCTTAATTATACTCTACAAAAAATGTTCAAAATATTTTATGTACCCTCTGAAATTATATATACATGTATCATTTGATTCAAAAATATGTATTGAGCCCTAATGGGTTTGGCTCAGGGGATAGATCGTCGGCCTGCAGACTCAAGGATCCCAGGTTCGGTTCCGGTCAAGGGCATGTACCTTGGTTTCGGGCACATCCCCAGTGGGGAGTGTGCAGGAGGCAGCTAATCGATGTTTCTCTCTCATCAATGTTTCTGACTCTCTATCCTTCTCCCTTCCTCTCTGTAAAAAAGAAAATCAGTAAAATGTATTTTTAAAAAATGTATTGAACACCTATTGTGTGCAAGTAGGATTACAGCAGACCCACCTTTGTATCTACCCCAGTGTTTAGCATAATGGGTTCATTTGTTCATCTAATAGATGCTTACCAAGTGAAAGCACTGTGAGACAACTTGGGAAATACAAAGATGAATCCTCTCTCACTCACCATTATCCACTTGCAGTGACACTTAGAGCATATTGGAAGAGACAAGGCATGTACATATTTAATTATAACACAGTGTAGAAAGTGCTAAGTGCCCCCAAGAAATGACAGAGCATGAGAGAGTTCATGGTGAGGAGAGATTGCTTGCAGCCGAAGGGACTAGAAGAGGCCACAACAGAAGGGCAGTCTTTTAGCTGGACTTGAAGGGTGGGTAAGAATTTAACAAGTGGCCCAGGAGGAAGAGACATTGCAGGCAGAAGGACTCAGTGCAGGAAAGTGATGACTTATGACTGCATGTGAGATGGGCCTAAGAAGGTCATAGGCAGGAGAGTGGGCTTAGGGGGCAGAGGACCCCAGCATGGTCACCATTCTCCAGAGGGCCATGACTCACCGCCTGGAAGCAGAGCTCTCCATGGTGGTCCCCCAAAAAAGAGCACTCACTCCCTTAACTCCTGGTCTCCTGTGTCCCTGGCAGTTGGCTGGCTTCTGCTAAGCTGCAGACACTGATTGGATGATGATTTTTAGGTGAAAAAATAGAAGGGCTGCAATGGGAAGTTAGAATGTTGTCGTCTGTGGGGAAATACAGGGACAGCTGAGAAAGAGCTGCATTGCTCTGAGCTGAGTCGGGGGTAGCCTTCACAGAGGTGTACAGTGTGGGTGTGAGACCAGGTCCTGGAGATGAGAAATTGTATGAGATTTTCTCCAAGTACCAGCCATTTATTACCATTTAGCAAACCAAGAGAATGTAGATCCGCCGAGAAACTCGTCTTCCCCGCCCCCCGCCCCCCCCCCCCAACTAGAAACTGCAGCTCTGTAGCTGATGCTGCAGGTGAGTCTATGTTTGCACATTCCAGCAAAATGGTAGTATTGTGTACAGCTCAAGAGCACTGTGTTTGGGGGTCTTTAGCTGTGAGTTCAGCCACTTATTTTCTGTGTGGCCTTTGGAAACTCAGTGTCATTTATAGAATGTGAATGACCTCATAGAATCATTGTGACATTTCAATGACATGATGCTTATATACTACTTGGCACAAAAACTTACAACAAGTGACAGCTGATAGAAAAAAGATGATTGTCTTTGCCCAAACACAGTAAAACTCCATTTATACTGGGATAGGAAAGCCTGTGGTTTCTTGGGCCAGACACCAGGCTTGGAATGCCCTCCAATTGGTATTATAATGTAAAGAACAAATGTAAAGGTTAAAAATGGACCCAGATCATACACAGATGTTACATCTAAATGGGAAATATAATACTGTCAGGTACACTCAGCGCTTATGGTAGTTACAGGATAGATGCAGATCCCTGGGGACCTACTTTTTATTTAGAATATTTTGGGGTTTCCCAAAAGGCTGCCTGCCCTCTAAATATCAATCATCCCTCGGTTCTAATTATTTCAACTGGAGTCACCTTTTGCGATATTGAGCCACTTTGTGTCACCCGGATGTGCCGGGTACCTACGTCAAGCTTGGGAAATTATAGGATGGGGTGCCTGATAGTGGGGGTGAGAAGGGTCTGAGATTTGCCACAGAATCTCACAACAATCCTACTTCTGAGGGAATATCACAGCCTTTCAACCTCCTTAGGGAGCCCACCTGATGGTGCCAGCTTGGCGCAGTGTCAGAGGCCAAGACGACCCAGCCTCCCCCGGTACACCTCATCACATACCTGGTACTCATACTCTACCCCACCCCCATGTACTCCCAGGGCATTCCAAGGTTGACTTTCCATGGATCTGATTCAAATAGCTCTCAGGGGTTTGCTGGTCTTTATTGCCAGAAGGATGATCATTCTCCTGGAGCCAAGGGGATGGTAAATACTCCTTTTGTGGTGATGAAAATAACGCTAGCAGAACAAACATAGCTCCAGTGCCTTCAGGCTCAGATGTGCCAAAGCTGTCCCAAAGACGCAGATCATAGCAGGTGGCGGGCGGCTCTCTCAGGGAATCCTAAAGTTTGTCTTTTTAAGTGAATTTGGCAGAAGACACATTGTTTTTCTGTGTGGGCATGACAACCAAAGGATGCCATTTGTTTCAGCAGAATTGAACATGAAAATCCTTGCCAGACGTGGGGAAACAGAGCAGGTCCACTCGGGAGGCACTCCCACAGGTCGGCCTCTCTGTGGTGGGCCCTGGGGGTCCCTGAGCCAAAGCCTTTGCAGTAAGAGGAGACACAGAGAAGGAGAGAGAATGGACAGGAGCACAGGGATTGAGGATTTTACAATGCCATTGGCAACCAACCAGTCAACTTGGGAGGAATCCCACCATCTGACACCATGACTCACAGGCCTGCCTCTCTACATTGCCCTTTTCATGCCGCCAAGATTTAAAGGGTTTTGTCTGATGCATTCAAATGGCAACAAATCCTCAAGAAATATGCAGTGTGGGTTGAATTTGAGGTGAGGCTGGGATGGGATGCTTTATTCCTCCATATAGACCAGCGATTCTCAACCTGTGGGTTGCGACCCCTTTGGCGGTCGAATGACCCTTTCACAGGGGTCGCCTAAGACCATCCTGAATATCAGATATTTACATTACAATTCATAACAGTAGCAACATTACAGTTATGGGTCACAACATGAGGAACCTTATTTAAAGGGCCAGAAGGTTGAGAACCACTGATATAGAGTCATAATTGGACACACATAAGCTATTACAACCCACAAATCTGGCTACAGACCCAGAAAGTTTACCACTCTGAGCCTGAAGAAGAGGGTAGAAGACAGGAAGAGAGAAAGTAGGGTAGGTGATCAAGTATCATCACCATGGCCTCTTGTCCATTTTCTGCCACCTCAAGAGTTGATTGACCTACTCATTCATTCTTCATTCAAAAAGTTGTACAAGTGTCTCCAAAGAACTCAGCCCAGGGAGTATTGTGTTAAGTAAGATAAACACAAAAGAAGAGTGATTGACCTCCACTTCCAGAAATGGTCAGGGTATTAATAGTAGGGGAGAAGTGACTTACAGGCAGAACCATCTTTGCATAAAGAAGTGACTCAGAGAAGTAAATATATATATATATATATATATATATATATATATATATATATATATATATATGATTAAGCACCAAAAGCAAATGGTTTGTAATAAATGCTCCAATTATCAGAAGGGCAGGGAGCATCATTGCACATTGGAGGGCCTGAGGATGACTTTATGGAGATGGAACTGGAATTTTTTCTTCAAGGATTGGGAGGGTTTGAGGTAAGTAAAGAGGAGAAGAGAAAGTTCGGGGGGAAATGTCCCTGAGCAAAGCACTGAGGTGGTGATGGTGGTTGGGAATAGCAGAGGGAAAACCAGTCCATATGACTCCCTAATGTGTTGGTTGAGATGAAATGGGACTAGCAGCTGCGGGCAAACTACGGCCCGCGGGCCAGATGTGGCCCGTTTGAAATGAATAAAACTAAAAAAAAAAAAAGACCGTACCCTTTTATGTAATGATGTTTACTTGGAATTTATATTAGTTCACACAAACACTCCATCCATGCTTTTGTTCCGGCCCTCCGGTCCAGTTTAAGAACCCATTGTGGCCCTCGAGTCAAAAAGTTTGCCCACCTCTGGTAGACCATGGGCAGCTTTGAAAATTCAGTGTCCTCTGCATTTTTCAAAGTGTGGTTCAGATTCTAGCTGCAGAAGAATCACCTGGGGCCTGTCTCAGTTCCCCTAAATCCAAATTCATGGTATGGGTGAGGGGCCCAGAGTTTTTTTTATGAGTGCCTCACTTCAAAAGTCTTTGGCCTTAGGCATCTAAGCTTTATCCTATTGGTAGTTTATAATATTTTCAGGCTAAATGCCATGATGAAATAAGCATTTTAAAAAGACTAATCTATCTCTAGATCTGTTTTTGTTCATCAGTTTATGTTGAAGGTAGGGGAGTGAGGGGGTAAGAGGGAGAGATCAACCAAAGGACTTGTATGCATGCATGTAAGCATAACCAATGGACACAGATACCAGGGGGGTGAGGACATGAACAGGAGTGGGGTGGGGGAGCAATGGGGGGATAAGGCCACATATGTAATACCTTAATCAATAAAGAAGAAAAAAAGACTAATGTAGCATGAGTGTGCAAGGTGGACCCAAAGAGGAAGACACCAGAGGCAGAGCAGAAATTAGAACGCTATCATAACAATTCCAGAGTGTGTGATAAGAACTACGGCTTGAGAATCTGTAGCCAATATGCATATTACCTCTTTGTTTTGTACTCTCAGGATCCCATTGATCAAGTCATTGTGTATGTCTTTGGGTATTATTTGTACCCCACAACCTTCCTATGACTCACTAAACAGAAATTGCTTTTGCTACATCTCTTAGTGAATTATCACCAGGAATGTCCAATCCAAATCACTCTTCTCTTTCACCTTCTCCCTATTACACACACACACACACACACACAAATGCATGCATATACATACTTATAGCTACATCTAAATCTCTATCTATGTACACAGTTTCTTTGCTCCACAGAGAAAACTAGCCATCTCCCTTTGCAGTTAAATCAGACACCAACGTGAGGAAACTCATTGTGGGCTCCAGCAGCTTCAAGGCTACAGAGGCGGGGGTTGGGGCGGATTCTGATCCTAAGGGACCTGCTAGCCACTGGTGGTCCACAAGCTCTCAGAGGGCAGAGGGCCCCACCTTGCTTCTCTGCTTCCTTCAAACAGCCTTGGAGCTCAGGTGGAGATTGTTTTGTCACTTTATAGTCTTGTCAGCATATTGATCGATGAGTCCTGAGCACTAATTAATAGTTATGCTATCCAGCCCAATCCATCAGGACACTGAAGACCCTGACTGGGCACTGTGCCAAGGCCCAGGACTGCCTGAAGAGAGAGGGAGAGAGGAGACTGGTCATTGAGCGAGTGGAGATGTGATCCATTGATAAGTCTGGGGAGAGACAGGATGGTAAATCTAACAGACCATACACACATCATCGCAGACAGAAGCTCCAGGCAAAGTCATTGAATGGTTAGCTTCCCTGTTCTTTTTTTTTTTAATATATTTTATTGATTTTTTACAGAGAGGAAGGGAGAGAGATAGAGAGTTAGAAACATCGATGAGAGAGAAACATCGATCAGCTGCCTCCTGCACATCTCCTACTGGGGATGTGCCCGCAACCCAGGTACCTGCCCTTGACTGGAATCGAACCTGGGACCTTTCAGTCCGCAAGCCGACGCTCTATCCACTGAGCCAAACCGGTCTCGGCTTCCCTGTTCTTTGTACATCTTCAATTCTGCTTTTCTCCCTTCTGCATTAACACCTAACTGCCCACACACCCCAAACTCCATTCATTACCCAGAACACCATCTGCCCAAACCCCCTTAGACCATCTAGAATGTACTAGAATAGCATTTGTCAGAGAGGGTTAATAAAACCTGGACTGGACAGTTTTTCTATTTGACCCTCCATATCTATTCTCCACCCTAACTCAGTTTCCTGGATGCTAAGCTTTATGGGTTGCTTCTTTGGGCTCTCATGTTCGGGATGGAGGAAAGTGAAGTTGGGATATACTTATTTCCCCGCTACCTCCCAATACATTCATGGAGTTCTGGCTGTGTCCCTCAACCAGAGATCAGGGGTCCTGTCTACACAGCTTCCCCCTCTTTGGGTTCCAGAAGCCACTTCTTTCACCTCTCAGGCCCAGTTTGGATAAAGCCAGCCATCTTACTAGTCCCAGGGCACTGCATGATCCATTATGGGTTCCCTGCATCCTGTCTACATCTTTGAAAATAGTCACTTTATTAAAATCTCCCTAAAACACCCAATTGGATGTGTATCTGTTCCCCCTTTGTATCCTGACTGTGGTAGGTGAAAAACAAAAACAAACAAACAAAAAACACACCTTACAATCACAGAACTAATACAATGGGTTATCTATGGCTAGACTTCTCAGAGCCTTTACTATGCATGATGAGTATCCAAGAAGAAGGGCAGCATATGTAGAATCCAAAGCTTACTTGATCCAGAACCACCCTCCATTCTCCCCACATCCCCAGAATTCAGAGTAAGTATTTCAAGGAAGTCATATATACACTGAGAGCCAAATGCAGCCAGCAAAGTGGGGCAAAGCCACGAGAAAATGCCCAGCTCCTTGGAACCTTTGCTGGAAAACACAGAGAGGTTGTGTAAATAGCAGGCAAGCTTTCAGACAATGATGCATCGCGAGAAGATACAACCTAAGACCTAGTCCTTTCTCCACCTCCAACTCTGTGATCTTAGTCTGGTCACTTCATTTCTCTGGGCCTCTTTTTTCATATGCAAAATGAGGTAGCTGAATTTGATCAGTAGATTTTTAAATGTACAGTGGGGCCTTGACTTACGAGTGTCCCAGCTAATGAGTTTTTTGAGATACCAGCTGTCTCCAGGCAGATTTTTTGCATTGAGTTGACAGAGTAATTTGAGCTAACGAGCTCCTTAAGGAGCTCCTTAACGAGCTCGGTCTCCGAAAGAATTAAACTCGTAAGTCAAGGCCCCACTGTATAAGCACTGGAATTCTTTCCTCAAGTGAAATCTTAGGTAGAAGATAGATGAAAACCAAGCTGCTCTGGGTGAGGTAAGGTTGTGGGGACAGTGCTAAATCACCACTCATTAGACTTCATTTCCTAAACAGCGGCCCTTGAGGCACTTTCAAGGAATCACAAGATTTCCTGGAGCTAGTTTTGGAAACACTGTTCTAGAAGTATTCTTAAGTGGATGATTTGATGTGACCACAAGGTAGTCTTCACATGTAATTATTGTCAAAGAAATTAAAAATGGTACAATATAAATAGACATACCATACTCATGGATTGAAACACTCAACAAAGTAAACATGTCAATTCTCCCAAAATAATATACAGATTTAACACAATTCCTATCAACATCCTTGCAATACTTAAAACAATTAAAAGAATGATAGGACAAGCTACAGACTGGAAGAAAATATTGACAGATTACATAGCCTACAAATAACTATTATCTAGGATATAAGAACTCTCAAAATTTAACAGGAAAAATGCAAACACTCTGATGAAAAAGTGGGCAAAAGTAATCAAGAGACACTGCACTGAAGAAGATTTACAGATGAAAAAATGAGCACATGAAAAGATGTTTAGCATCATTAGCCATTAGGGAAAAGCAAATTAAAGCTACAGTGAGCCCAGCCAGTGTGGCTCAGTGGTTGAGTGTTGACCTATGAACCAGATGGTTTGATCCCCAGTCAGGGCACATACCAGGGTTGTAGACTCGATCCCCTGCATGGGGTGTGTAGGAGGCAGCCTATCAATGATTCTCTCCAACAATGATATTTCATCTCTCTCTCCCTCTCCGTCCTCTCTGAAATCAATTATATATGTAGCAAGCTACAATGAAATAGCACTACATAACTATCATGACTGAAAATGGCTAAGATAAAAAATAGTGGTAACACCAAATGCTGGCAAGGATGTGGAGAAAATGGGCCATTCATTCATTGCTGCTGAGAATGTAAAGTGGTACAGCCACTCTGGAAAACAGTTTGGCACATTCTTTTAAAAATTAGACATGGAACTACCATATAACCCAGCAATTGCACTCCCAGGCATTTATCCCAGACAAATGAAGGCTTATGTTGACATAACCTGCATGTGAATGTTTATAGCAGCTCTACTCCTAACACTGCAGAACTGAAAACAACCCAAATGTTCTTCAGCAGACAGTTATTTAAGCAGACAGTGGTACATCCGTATCACGGAGTATTGACTACTTGGCAAGAAAAAGGAGCAAAGTATTGATACGTACAACAACCTGGATGAAGTTCCAGAGTTCCTTGCTCAATAAATCTCCGTGCAAACCTAAAGATTACAGTGTGTCCTTCTATTTATGTAACATTTTTGAAATGACAAAATCATAGAAATGCCAGGCAGGTTACCAGGGGTTAACGAGGGGTGATGCCGAAAGGAAGCGGGTGTGGCTGTAAACAGGCAACAGGAGGGATCCTCCTCACGTGGAAATGTTTGATATCTTGACTATCTCAAAGTCGATATTCTGATTTTGCAAAATGTTACTTACCCCTGGGAAAACTGGCTAAAGAGTACACAAGATATCTGTGTTCTTTCTTATAGATGCATGTGAATCTACAATTCTCTCAGAGTAAAAATTTTAATTTTAGAAAGCAATGCAGTAAAGGCAACATTTATTTTGCTTTTATGTCTGCATTTGGGTAGGGCTCAGTGGGCTCGGCTTGTCTCTGCTCCACTGGTTTCCATTCGGGCAGCCAGAGGCTGGGGGCTGGAGTCCTCTGAATTCTTGCTCACTCACGTCTGCCAGTTGATGTCGGTTGTCGATGGAGACATCAGCTGGAGCTGCCAGCTCTCACATGTAGCTTTGCCCGTGGCCTGGAGGGCCTTACAGCCAGGCAGGCATCCAAGGTGGAGTGTGCTGAGAAAGAGCCAGGTGAAAGCCCATCACCTTTTGCAACGCAAGCGTGGCAGTTATGCAGTGTGACTTCCGCGGCACTCTGCTCACTGAGATAGTCCCAAGGGCCTTCAATTTAAAGGAGAGGGAGATAACTCTCTATCTAATGCGGGGATGGCAAAGTTCCAGGAGAGCACGTGGGATTAGAGATACAACTGTGGCTGTTAATATAAAATATAATGTGCCAATCTCCAAAGACCTGCTTTCTCTCTTCCAAATCTATAAGACCGCCCCGAGTTAACTAGTGTACATAGCTCCAGCCATGCAGAGAAACCAAATTTATCTCTTATAATGATTCCTAATTCCTGGAGAAGGAGCTCTAATTGGTCCAGGTACTCCCACCTGGCTGACTCAAACATGACCTAGAGCAGTGATGGTGAACCTATGACACACGTGTCAGAGGTGACATGCCAGCTCATATTTTTGGTTGATTTTTCTTTGTTAAATGGCATTTAAATATATAAAATAAATATAAAAAATATAAATCTTTGTTTTACTATGGTTGCAAATATCAAAAAATTTCTATATGTGACACGGCACCAGAGTTAAGTTAGGGTTTTTCAAAATGCTGACATGCCGAGCTCAAAAGGTTCACCATCACTGACCTAGAGTTTGGGCTGTGTGGAGAGAACAGGGTCCTGTCATATACAACTGTGACAGGGAGATGGGGATGCCATGATAGAAGGGAAGGAAGTTCTCTGAGCAGAAGGATTCACTTATAACATCAGAGCAACCCAGAAAGCGCCAAAGTACACGGGTCAATTTTCTTTAAAAATTGCAAAGGCTACAAGCATAAAACAACATGCCACAGAAAGGTTAGATGTCAAAGGATGGGCAAAGTTTATCAGGCAAATGCAAACAAAAAGAAGGGGGGGAGGTAAGATAAATACCAGATTAAGAGGATATAAAGTGGGCATTAAATAGGACAGAAAGGGTTGCTTCATGTGGATAAAGGGAGCAAGCCCCAAAGAAGACGTAGCATCACGAGCCTTTTTGTGTGGAATGATGTAGCTATGAAATACCTAAACCAATTCTACACCAAGTATAAAGAAGAAATGACAGGTACGCAGCAGTGGCAGGAGACCTTAGCACACCTCCCTTCACCTCTGACAGATTAAGTAGGCGAAGAATGAATTAGGATAGAGAGGAACTGCATAATGTATTTCATGTGTCTGATTTAATAAATATATGTCATCTTTGTACTCTACAAAAAGAAAATATACCTTTCCTCTACGTACTCAGGAAACATTTACAAAAATAGATCATATATTAGCCCACAAAGGAAATCTCAATAAATTCCAAAAAGCAGAAATTGAACAGGCTCTGTTTTCTGACCACAGTGCAATAAAACAGAAAATTAATGGCAAAAGTTCAAACCAGCAAATCCAAACACTTTGAAATTTAACAACACTCTATTCAAGAACTCTGGGTCAGAGAGAAAAGCAAGGCTGCAATTACAGCTCATTCAGGAACAGCAACAATCAGAACATTCTGTATCGATGCTCAGGGGATAGGGCTGGAGACAGGTTTCCAGTTAACCGCCTTATATTACCAGAAAAGGGCCCTGCAAATGGACTAAAAATTCAGACCCAGGAATTAGGAAACAATAATGAACCAAAGAAAATTAGGAGGCAGGAACGAGCAAGTTCAAAAGCACAAAGTGAGGATTGGAAGACAAAAAGAAAAAAAACCTGACATGTATAAGAGGTAGTTCTTTGAAAAAGAATAATCCTATATAATAAAAAGCTAATATGCTAATGAGACCACACAGGGGAATGACTTTCTGGAACAACCTTTCAGAACGACCAGTGGGTGGGGCTGAGGGGCCCTGAGGCAGCTGGGGCTGCGAGGGCCAAGCCCCTTGCATGGATTTTGTGCATCGGGTCTCTAGCAATACAAATAAATTGCTGATCAACAGAACATTAACACAGAAAATTAAGAATAAGAAAAGGGGTACAATTTCACATGCATAGTTTTTTGAGGGAATGTTCAGTCTTAAGCTAATAGTAAAGTTTAAAAAGTCTAATGGATTTATTTAAGAAAAACGGAAATTATGGATTTAATTTACAAGCAAAAAACATGAATGAATCGATATGTGAGGAAAAAGTTGCCAAGCATGTGAGGCAGTATTCATGATGGGTAGGGCTGTGGGCTCCGGCGCCAGCCTGCCTGGGTTCGCACCCCAGCATCACCTATTGGGGAAATTATTGCCCCTCTCCAAACCTCAGTGTCCCTAACTCTGAATGGTAACATCTATCTCCCCAAGTTGTTGTGCAGTCAACAAAATAACAAGCCAACCCTACACAAGGCCACTAGGACTTCCCAAGACACCGGGCATTTTTATTTTTCATTCTTTCAGGCTTCCAAAGAATAACTATTTCATATGCAATATTAATAGTTTCAAGGCATACAGAAAGGTGGAACAATATACATTTGACTTTACAATATCATTATCTTGATATATAAAGCTCACATGTCAGCACAAAAATACAAATGTTCTGAATCTATAGGAATTACATATATACAAACAAATAGTATCTAGTGTTGTAGTGAAAGAATAAGACACAAAATCAAGTAAGGTATTGCCCAGGAACCGATGAGTGGTTCAACATGAGGAAATCTGCCAGTCCACTTCATCACATTGCCAGGCAACTGGCAGTGTGTTCACCTAGAAATGCTGCTTTTAGTTATTCATTTAAGAAAATGGGACATGGCCTAAGATTTATGTTCACAGCTATTTGATGTACCATTATTAAACTTTTAAACAACCTAAATACACAGTAATAGGGGAATTCTTAAGTCTATATATTAAATAAACATATTACACTTATATATGGAAATATACAGTAGGCTGTTCTACAGAAAGGACTAGTGTGAAACCACATAAAATATTTTGAAGAACATTTCAAAACATGAAAGTATATTCAAGATATGCTGTCCACTACGTATAAGGCAACAGGTTAAAATAGCACATATAGCATTCATACATATGTGGAAACCATACATATTTATCTGTGTGTATGTACATATATATGTATAAACATTTAGGTTGTCTCCTTCCTTTTGCTGCTACACACATGCTGCAATGAAAAACCTCACATGTTTGCTACTTTGCACAAGTGTGAAGATCAAATCACCATATTTTTCTACATTTTAAGAGCTGTAATCTAATTCTCTTCTCAAAAGGAAAAATGCTACAGGTTATTCACAGCAATATTGAGAGAGACGGGGAGGGCAACAGGGGAGTGGTGAGAGAAAACAAACATACATATAGTGATTTACAGGGGGAGGAAAAGAAAAGAAAATACAATAAAATGTCACTGTGGCAGTTCTGACTCTATTAATGGAATGTGAGAAGCGTTTCTCTCTAACTGGCACTCCACCATCCCTCCTGGGTCCTCTCATTTCTTGCCGGGGCCTCTTGGATGCTTCTATATTGCTTAAAAACAAACAAACAAACAACAAAAGGACAATGAGGCTGGTTTTCGCCTTGTCTCGGGAGGATAGGCAGAAAATATCTGTCCTTTATCCCCCTTCCTGGATTCTCTGTCCTTGCTTAAATCCAGATGCAGTACAGAATTGATTTAACCTTTGGCAAATGTTTTCCCTGGATATACTTAATATTCTGTCTTAGGAAAGGAGAATATCTTCATGTGAGGAACTCTGGCTTACTTCCCAAATGCACACCCCATTGGATAGTGTCCATGGCTATTTCAAGAGTGTTCTGAACCAATGGAATGATGTAATGGTTTTATTGGTATGGAAAATTTTGTCTGGTACACAAGATGATTTGTCTTAGAAATGGCCAGAGATTAGAGCTAAATGAAACCTGAACAAAAATATATATAGTGGGCCTGGATTTAGGAGATGGCCATATGGACAGGATTTGGGGACTCGTTGGATATGGAGGATGAAGGGAGAGAAATGGTGAATGACAACCGAAGTTTCACAATACACGCCCAGGGAACATTAGTACTATAGACAGACAGATGTTTGAACATTGCACAAAAAAATGATGAGCTCACTTTGGGTTTTAATAGCTCAGGCTTAGGGCATAACTTCAATGAGCTGTCCATAAGCAGTTTAAACTCTAGCGCCGCAGACCAGATGGGCCTCCAGCTGGAGGGGTAGCGTTGAGAAGGTAGAGCCTCATTCTTCATGAAGACACCTGAGCCTGTGGAGCACTGGCACGTAGAGAAGAGAAGAGGAAAGGGGATCTAGTGAAGGAGCTGGAGGATGAGGAGCCAGAGGACACAATGCCCAGGGTAGGAAAGATGGTTTCAATAATAAGACATAAGGAGGTGTACACAGATGTAGCCCTAAGACGATGGCAGAGCTGTGATCCGTGGTTGAGATAAATTAAAGCAGAGACCTCATGCCTCTTCTCCCCCTGGCGTTCACTGAAATCAGATGAATGTACCTTTGAAAAATAAAAATGCAACATTGAATTTAAGCAATACTATAGTGTCAATGTGTGCTTTAGTGATAAGCCAAACCTTCACTCAGTTTTAAAAGCTCTTGAACTCTGTGCTTTGGCAACTGTAACTCTATTCATGTTGTGGTTTGTTTAATCCATGTGGATTTTGCATTATTAATTAAAATAAATGTTTTTTATTTTATTATTATTCTTTTTTAATTCTCACCTGAGGACAAGCTTATTGATTGTAGAGAGAGGGGACAGGAGAGAGAGAGAGAGAGAGAGAGAGAGAGAGAGAGAGAGAGAGAGAGAAGAGAAGAGAAGAGAAGAGAAGAGAAGAGAAGAGAAGAGAAGAGAAGAGAAGAGAAGAGAAGAGAAGAGAAGAGAGACGCATTGATTCATTGCCTCCCAGACCAGGGATCAAATCCACAACCTAAGTATGTGCCCTGAATGGGAATTGAACCTGTGACTTTTTGGTATACAGGACAATGCTCCAATCAACTGAGCCACACCTGCCAGGGCAAAATAAGTGTTTTTTTAAAATATCAGGCTGTGTCATATATAGGTATGACACAATCTAGACCCAGAACTACCAGTGCCAGACAGTGGACACTTCACGTCACCTTGCCATATCTCAGGATGCACCCAGACACCTGTGTATAAAGACTTGGGACGGCCCTGGTTGGTGCTTCTCAGTGGTGAGAGCATCACTGAAGGGTCAGGGTTGATTCCTGGTCAAAGGCACATACCTGGGTCGCAGGTTTGATCCCCAGCCCAGGTTTGGGTAGTTGTGGGAGGCAACCAATCAATGTGTCTCTCTCACATGGAAGTTTCTCTCTCTCTCTCTCCCCTCCTTACTTCCCTTCCACTCTCTCTCTAAAAAACAACAGCACAAGAACAAAAACAAAAAACAGTGGTCCTCCAGTGAGGATTAACAACAACAAAAGGACTTGGCAAACCAAAACCTCATAAGGTGTAAGCACCTTAAATTAGAGCATCCCGTTCCTGGCTAGCCACACCCTAACAGCCCCTCCTCAAAGAAGGACCTACTTCCTCAGCCCAGTTCTCCATCTTATAGTCTCCCCACCCACACTCTCCCCAGCAAAGCCTCCATCGCTGGTCAGCCAGGTCCACAGCTGTGGGTGGGTCACCATGGTGACAGAGGAAGCCCTGGTGCAGAAGGAGAGAGACAGAAATAGCAGAGGAAGGTTCTTTGAGCCTAATATGCTGTCCCCTGCTCTTCGTGTTTCTGTGACTTCAAAAGTCCTGCACCGTTAAGACGTGCTTCAATTGACTCAGAGAAGCACATCGGAGGCCAAGGGAAGAGCTGCTGTGTTGGAGAGACAATGCAATGCCTGAACTCCTCTTTAAAATGTTCTTTTCTATGACTTTCAGGTGATCATCAGTATAACCATCCGATTTTAAGCAGTGCTACCCAGACCCCTGCACATGGTGAGAGATGGCTGAGAGTCCCCTGCATTCCATCCTCATTCCAAGTGGCTCCATCCTCATTGCTGACGCCCACTAGGGCATCACTAGGGCATCAGGCATTCAGTCACTGACTCACTGAAGCTAAGGAGGTGTCAGGAGTCAGGGGTCCACCTTCTTCCAGGGACACAGTACCTCATTCTCACTTCTAGATCATTGTTCCCTCAGTGCTCTGTCTCTGATATCAGAGTGATCTTCCATCATGGAAGAGAAAACGCGATACCCTTTCCTAACCCATTTTCACTTGCAGGCATCAATTCCATACATTCACAGCAAGGAGTGAACACACTCCTTCACCCAAGGTTACTTGTGGTACCATATAAAATGACAGGAGACTTGTTAAACTATATTGATCCTCCCAAACTAATCAAGATTTGATGAAACTCAAAACCAAACTGGGTTGTTTGAGGTTCAGCCTCTTGGCAGGGGAAGAAGCTGTAAGTTGGGGAGCACAGGAGAATCAGCATAGGGCGCAAGGGTAGCAAACCATGTTTCCCCCTTTGGTGCTAATGTCCTGCCACCAATTCACAACTTCACAGTTGGAACTGCAGAGCAAAACTATTTTGGGTACCTGCTCAGAACTTGATGGAACATCAGACAGCCATGTAAATGGTGAACTAAAAGTCATTCTCCTCTCTTTGCTTGAAAGAATGTGAAAACACCATTGAATTTTAGTGAGAGAGGAACTCAAAACAAGGATACATTCTCCAGCTTACCTGGCGGAGAGACCTACCTCTCTCACATCTGAGTGTGCTCTGCTTCGGCATTGAGATGGAGGGTATTACAGAGGAGGACAGAGTGGACTATTTTCATGTCCCCTCCAGTGCGAGGCTCCTAGTGTAAATATGTGATGATGAAAGCAACAGTTTAATAAGATGTTTCAGGTTGGGGAGTTGGGGAGAGCGTCTAGAAAAAATTAGAACTGGGAGAAATTGAAGAGATCAGTTAAAAGTTGATACCATTTCTCATTCATCACCATTTCTAGGCACGGTGATGTTGGGAGTGGCAATAGAGACATTTTGGAGAAAGAATCAGGAAAATTTAATCACTAACCAATATGGCTGATAGGAGTCAATTATGAGTGAGCTATGGTTAATTAGAAGAATGGGGGTTCTTATTAATACAATCTAAGGAATAAGGAAAGCAGCCAGTGGGTCCAGGAGATGGAGCTAGGATGGTGAGTTCGGATCTGGACATTTAGAGCTGGATATGATCATAGGATGTGCAAAAAAAAAAACAAAAAAAAAAACCCACAATCATTCAAGAAGCAGTTAGCAATGCATACAAGTCTGGAGGGAGGTTACAGCTGAAGATGTAAGTTATGCTTTGGAAGCAGTAACAGAAGCCTTGGGAGTGGGAGCAATCTGTGCGAGCAGGCTGACAGAGAAAAGCAGAAGGCAGAACAGAGAGCCCGGGGGATGCCCCTGGTGATGAAGCAGCAGCAGGAAGAGAAGGCAGAAAGGGTGAGCGGAGAATGCCTCACATCTCAGTGGCATCCTGAAAGAAGGGCCATGCGCTGGTTTTCCCCAGAAGGAGCCAACACAAGCACGGCCTCCTAATTACAACAGGAGAAATTTTTTTCTTCCCCATCCTCCTACTTTCTTTTTCTGCCTGGTGTCAGGAGACGAGGTTAATGAGACCTGGTCCCTGCCCTCGAGCAGCTCACAACCTGGTGGAGGCAGAGTTTTCTCTCTACTCTCATGCTTTGCCCAGGCGCTGGCAGAGGAACTATTAAGAAAGGAGGCTACCTGTGTCCACGTGATTAACCAAAAAGCATTAATTGGATCATTATCTTGAGCCAAAACACTATGAAGGCATCAGAAAAGTTGGGAAGCAAGAACGCTGCAGTCAAGGAGACCACGGTCTTTGGAGATCAAGATCACTCAAGTAAAGTGATTAGAGATCACGTAGACATACAGGGGATGGCATTGACTAGAAGAGCCATAGGCCCTTGAAGACGAGAAATCACCGTGGGCTGAACAAATGTGACATTATCATATCGAAGGGTCTTGAGTGAAGGGACATTTGACTAGAGAAAGAGTAAGGAAGGGCATTGCAATCAGAGAGAAAGCAGAAGCAAGGGGCAAGGGCAATCATGTGGAGGCAGAAGGCAAGGAAGACCTGGCCTGCCCACAGTGGCTTGTTTTGGAGAACAGAGCAAGATAAGAGCACCCAGGAAGGTTGCACTTGGACGTGGGAGAGCTGAATGGTGCCCTCGGTGGGAGGATAATGCCAACAGGCAGAGGGAAGTTCGTTCTTCTCCAGCATGGCCAAAATGAAGAAACCAGAGCTAAGGGGCAGGTGGCTGTCCCCAGCTCCACAAGCAGTGCTCTCAACTTCCTGCCCACTCCATGTCCTGGCATCTATCCCTATCCATGCCAGGGAGGCTCCTTCTGTACAGCATGTTCTGATCTCTCAGAGCATCCCCCACCCCCTCGCATATGTGTTGGTGTGAGCAGTAGCTCACTGGCTGGGCTTCCCTGTTTTCAACCCCTGAGTTGCGGGAACCAGTGACAGCAGAACAGGATAGAGAAGCCAGGAATGCCCTGTATTGAAGCTGCCTTTGGACTAAGCTCAGGAGTGCTTCTCTTTGTCCCATGGTTCGCAAAATTACTGTCTTCTAGGGTTTAGCACTCTCTTCGCCAAGAGGCATGGGGAGCCCCAATCCTCTGTTACATTTGTTCAAAGTTAGAGCCTGCTCCTTCTCTGATGTCCCAAAGCAAATTGTGTGGAGGGATAATGCAAGAGCCACTCACCTGCCTCATTTCTGGAATGGTACCACTGTTTCCCCAGGAATACCTGTTGACTTCTTGCTGTGCCTCAAGTCAGTCAAGCACCAAGATATATTTGTCTTCCTTTCCCAGATCTGCATTCTTTTCTGTCCTCCACCTTCATGTCCCCTCCCTCACCCACACCTGCATCTCCCCAATCCCAACATCCCAATTCCTGTGCTATTCCTACTCTGGCCCTGAGAGCCCAGTTCAGCTCATTAACCTCATCAGTCATTCACCTTATCTCACTTGCATCTTTTCTTCTATTCCTTTCCATATTCTTTTACCCATGTCTGGCATTGAACAACACTCCCTTCTCTCTCTTCAGGTTTTGGAATCTCAAGGGAAGGAGGGAGAAAAGGGGAATGATGTGCTAAGCATTTTTTTACTTCCTTAGTTCCTCCCTCAGCTCAGAGATAGCTAAGGGGGCTTCAAGGGAAGAAAATGGAAGGAGAGGAAATGGTTTTGTAGCTCACGGTGGCTTATCAGGCGCAGGGCTTGGAGAGGCCCGAGGTGGAAGTGGCGAGGTGAGAGGTGAAATGACATCATGGACAGTGTGGGTTGGGGTCTCAGTGGAACCAGGTCTTGCACCCAGTTCTGTGGGTATGTAGACAAGACCAGTCATTCCTCCTCCTTCAAACTCAGATTTTTCTGGGCCAGGGAACTAGGTTTGCCTAAAACTATTAGAGAAAGGACAGAACTTTCATGCCCAAACATATCATTTTACAACCATGCCCCTGTAGCCCCAGCTCCATCAGGCTCACATCTTTATCAGACAGCCCAGGGGTGTACCAGGAGAAAGAGTTTGCCATTCAAGGGAAGGAAAACTGCCATCATGGCCAGTGGCAGACATAACAGCACCTGCACCCAGGCTTGTTGACAGCTGGAACTGAGCATGAGGGAAACTGAGTCACCAGCACCATCTGTGTCTTAGCACTTGGGGCCAGGAAAGTGGGATGGGGATATGAGATACAGCTTGGACCCTTTCCCTCCTGCCTTCCCCAGCCTTCGTCCTCACTAATGCGATGCACCCCTCCCTTCTTTTGCAGAGAAGCCACGAATGAACAACATCCTGACATCAGCCACTGAGCCCTACGACCTCTCCTTCTCCCGCTCCTTCCAGAACTTGGCCCACCTGCCCCCATCCTACGAGTCTGCAATGAAGAGCCACCCCAGCAAGTACTCCTCCCTGAAGAGGCTAAGTAAGTGAGTCGTCCCAGGTCTGTCTCTGGAGCCTTCGTGACATCCTCCTGGTCTCACTCTCTTGCCCTACACCTGAGGGACTGGTGTGGAGTCCCAAGAACAAAGAGTGAGGGTAGCATGAAAGAAGGCAATGGACAAGCTCCTTGTTTTTGTTCTTTGGGGCCTAAGCCTATTTCCCCTATAGATAGAACAGAGGCCATGGAATCCTCAGGTCCACATCTCCCCGGAAGGCATGCAGGAGAAAACCTTTCCCCAGCCTTGCCCCATACCTACCATCTTTAAACCAGGGGCCTTCTCACCCTCAAGATCTTGGAGTAGAGGCAGCCAACACCAGAGCTTTCTCTGAGTCCCCTCACAGAGACCTCACTGTGGAAGGGCCCTTAAACCCCTGCCTCCCTAATCCAGCCAACACTGTCTTGAGAACCTGAGACTCCCCACTCTCATATACATATCCTATTTGATCAGTTGAGTCCAGTTCATCCAATAATCCCAGCTCTGCATTGAGTCTGGAAGGCTCTAGGGATTGATGGGGATATGAGATACAGCCTGATTGGTTTAAGATGTTACAATGACTGGAAGATACGTGGTGGAAGAGCTCTTCCCTCCTACCTTCCCACCCTTGGAACTGCTGCCCCCACTTCCCCAAAAGTCTGTTTTTAGCACCACCCAACTGCAGGACTGAGTATTTGCTTGAAGCTATGGGTTAATCTACCATCATGAGTCCAGATCAGGTAGAATGGTGAGTTTCCATGGCTAGCAGAGGGGATCTTCAATGACCCGAGGACTTATGAATGCCTAGGCTGAGAGAATATGTGGCTCAGGAGGCAGGACCTAGCCATTGGTTGCCCTCTGGGAACACTGAGGAGCAGTCAGCATTCCCATATTCTGCAGAGATTGAAAAGTCCGTCTGTGGGAAGCCCCATTCCTAAAATTTGGGGCAAAATAGGTGTACGTATCCTGAGTAAGTTCAAGGGTTCAGCAGGCAGTGGGTCTGGGAGGGCCTCCTGCCTGGAGACCAGGGTGGAGCATCTGAATGAGGTGCAGATTGTTCTGGCCTGCTCAGATGTGCACATGACGGGTGTGTGTAGGCTTGATTCTGTGGTGTGTGGGGGCCAGATACCCACCTGTTGGCTTCCTGTGCACGGGCTCTTACTCCAGAGAAAGTGTTACTCAGTTCCTAAGTTACCAATTTAGCTTTCTCACAAGTGCCTCGGGTTGGCGCAGCTTTACTCTAGCACAGCGGTTCTCAACCTGTGGGTCGCGATCCCTTTGGCGGTCAAACGACCCTTTCACAGGGGTCACCTAAGACCATCCTGCATATCAGATATTTACATTACGATTCATAACAGTAGCAACATTACAGCTATGAAGTAGCAACGAAAATAATTTTATGGTTGGGTCACAGCATGAGGAACTGTATTTAAAGGGCCAGAAGGTTGAGAACCACTGCGTCTAGCAGGAGTCTGGCTCTGCAACCCAGTCCCTTGGAGAGAGGCTCCAAGCCTCATGGGACAGCTGCCGGCTGCCCTCTGGGAGTTTCAGCAACACCAGGAGCCATTCTGTTGCAGGACGGGGGTGGTAGCAGCAGCACCCAGCAGGAGTTGGGGGCGAGGGCTTGTCCTCTGTGCTATCATGAACTCCCTGGGACTCAAGGAGCCCCCGAACCCCGGGGTACTCAGGTGGGCCTTGAGGGGGCCCAGCACTGCCTGGGAGCAGACTCCTGGCCAGCCCCAGACTCAGGAGAAGGAATCCAGCGTTCACAAGAGCCCGCGGGACTCTTAGACGCACAGCCCCCATCTGCCTGGGCCGCAGGATCCTAGCTCCGTCCTGGCTGCCGCGTGGTGTCACCTTGTCCCCCCAGCTGACTTCTCTCCCTGTCTGTCCTGCAGCCGACAAGGAGGCTGACGAGTATTACATGAGGAGGCGGCACCTGCCTGACCTGGCGGCCCGCGGCACCCTCCCCGTCAATGTCATCCAGATGTCCCAACAGAAGCCCTTGCCCCGCGAGAGGCCGCGCCGGCCCATCCGCGCCATGTCGCAGGACCGGGTCCTGTCCCCGGAGCGGCGCCTGCCCGACGAGTTCCGCATGCCCTACGACCGCATCCTGTCGGACGAGCAGCTGCTGTCCACGGAGCGCCTGCACTCCCAGGACCCTCTGCTGTCCCCCGAGCGGACGGCCTTCCCGGAGCAGTCCCTGGCCAGGGCCATCTCGCACACGGACGTGTTCGTGTCCACGCCCATGCTGGACCGCTACCGCATGACCAAGATGCACTCCCATCCCAGTGCCTCCAGTAACTCCTACGCCACGCTGGGCCAGAGCCAGACGGCGGCCAAGCGCCAGGCCTTCGCCTCGCGCAGGCACAACACGGTGGAGCAGCTGCACTACATCCCCGGCCACCACACCTGCTACAGCGCCAGCAAGACCGAAGTGACCGTGTGACCCCCTGGACAGGCCCGGCGGCTGGTGGAGCAGGGCAGGCAGGAGGGGCCTGGGGCGGAGCTTCTAGCCCCCTGGGCTCCCTTCCCTTGTTCCTTCCGCAGGAGGTGGGGGTGGGCTATCTTCACCTGAAAGCCATACTCCCGGGCACAGCAGGTGGCCTGGCACAGCTGCACAGACCTGGGATCAGGGCAGTCACTCCCTCTCCCAGGAGAGTCCGGGGGTGAGGAGCAGGACTAAGCCCAGTCATCCCCCCCCTCCCCCCAGCAATCCTTCCAGTTCCACGTCCTCTCTCCCTTCCTGGGGCTCAGCTGCAGGCCTGTCAGCCAGGAGGCCCTGGCCTGACTCCCGCGGAAGCTGGCTGGGTTTGAACTGGCCAGCGGGTGCAGTCAGTGGCTGACCGCATAGGCAACTCGGTCTCATTCATTTACCTAGAACCGCACCACAGGAATCTTCTAGTGCCTAAAACTGCCTGCGCGCTCCGGAGCCAGGGAGCTGCTGTGTCCATAAGCACAATACCGATCTCCTCGGCCTGCTGGACTCGGACCCACTGAGTGGCCCTTCCTTTGCTGAGCCGCTGAGGCCCCACCCTGAACCCTGCCCCTCCCCCAAGCCCTGGATGCAGGACTCCCCCAAGTCCCTTTCTTCTGCTGCCTCCCCACTGTTGGGAAGCCTGCCCAGTTCCAGCTGCCTGCCCCACCCACAGGGTCCCCGCCCCTTTTCTCGGGGGACTTTGCCCCTCCCCTAGCCCCAGATGTTTTACCCTGAATTCCCCGGGGCCTTGCCCCAGCCCCCTCAGAAGAGGGCATCTAGGAGGTGCAGGGACTGTTGGGACACTCTCCCTAGCAACCGGATTATCTCCACACTTCCTCCAGGCCTCTAGGTCTGAACTATGACCCACCACTCAGGCCTGCCTTCCCCTCCCCTACACTGCCCCCTGGAGGCTTCTGCCATGGCCAGACAGCTGCAGGTGGGGAGGCCACTGTGACGCCCAAGGTCTCAGGGGCTGCTGTTCCCATCATCCAGGGCTCCCCCTGTCTCCCAGCACACAGGTCAGACAGGATGGAGACAGCGGCTTCTGAAGAGGGGCAGCCCCGCACCCCCTCCCCATCAAGGAGGGCGTGTGTGGTGGTCCTGCACCTCATCCACTCCTCCGTCCCCATCACTGCCCACCTCCTGACCCCATCTTGGTGTGGAATTTGCTCTCTGCCTGTTTCCAGCCCGCCCCCCCCAACCCCCCAACTCCTGCAGTTTCATCATTCTCTCCTGGCTGCTGCTTCTTCAGACCAGTGCCTCCTCTGGGTCAAAGGGACAGAGGCTCAGTAGCAAATGCAAATAATGGTACTCCAGGGATTGGTCTGGGGTTAACTGGGCTGCACCCCAGTCTCTCCCCTGCAGGGGACACAGGCCCCAGGCAGATCGACTCCCTCAGCTCTGTTGGGGGGCCAGCTCCTGCCGGCCTATCTCAGCCCCTTCCTTGCCTCCAGATGGGGGAGGGCAGGGTGTGACTGCCTCCTGGAGACTGGACTGTGAGCTAAGCAGCATCCACTCCCTCAAGACCAGAGCCAGTGGGGAGAGAAGGGGCTCCCCCATTCTCAGGGCCAGGGCACCTCCCTGGGCTGGGGCTGGGGAAATCAGCTCCAAACTATTAGGAGAAGGTCTGATACTAAAAACGTGACTCGCCACAGTCAGACTCCGGAAACAATGACCTTGAACTGGGATTCTAGGTCCCCCAGTTCTGCATGTAATATGTATGGCCCTTTAAAAGGGAGGTGGGGCTGGGGCAGGAGAGCTCCCCAGTGTCAGCCCTGGGATTTTCTAGTCTAACCCAGTCCACAACCACGGAGAAATCAATTGACTGATTCCTCTGACTTATTTCAAGAATTCCAAAGCTCTTGTCTCCTCCCAAGGCTCCCATAATCACATAATCATGAGGGTATTAGAGCTCAGGGTGGTGAACACAGCCCTCAGCTCCCCCACTGGGGTAGTGTCCTGTGAGGCTGTGAGGACAGGGATAGCTCTGCTTTCCTCCCCTACAAACACATAAACCTTCCCAAGGGCTGGCCCCAGGGTTTATGAGATTTTGTTCCAGAGGGGAGGCTAAGAGGATTAGGCTGGAGGAAATCACCCTAAATAGAGCAATTGGCCCCTCCCAGAAACAAAGGAGTGTCTCTCACAGCTGGTCCCTAAAACCACTGCCCTCTAATCCAGCCCCAGGCCAGTCCCTGGAAGGCTGCCTGTTGGTGCAGAGGGGAAAGGATATGGGTGGGTGAGAAAGGCCTCCCCATGTGTCTATACACACATACTCTCCAAACCAGAAACCTGATCTCATCTCTCTCATCCTGTGAGAAGCATCTTGGCACCAGTTCCCCAGCCCTCGGGACGACATTTCTCCTAGGCCCTGTCTTTCTGTCTCAGGGGTTGTTTGAAAGATTGATTCCAAAATGTCTCTCTTCCCAGCCTTACCGTCATCCAGTGTAAAACCTCTGGAGTCAGTCAGATCAGAAAATCCTACCTGAGCCCCAACTTCTTTTCAATGATTCTTTTGCTTCACGCTGGGGTCTGGGAGGAAAAGAGGGAAGAGGAAGAGAGAAATCCATAGACTTGCTCCAATTCAGCCCATAAAATGACATCTTAACTAGGACACACAGTGTCTCACTCATTTGGTTGGTCCATCCAAGTTTGCAGAACAAGCAAAGCCACATTACTAGACAAGTTCAGGCAGCAGATAAGCAAGGGTTCTGGGATGAGAACCCAGATGTCATGACTTCCGCCCCACCAGGCCCTGCCCCACAATGAAAGCCCCCTCCCCCAGGAGGGAAGCCCAGAGCCCAGAATGTTACTCTGCTTGCTTTGCTCTTTGTGCGAGTCTCCATGGATCTGATTGGAGTGGAATGGAATCTGCCAGGTTCTCTCCTGCCCCGAACATTCTTGCTGGTTCCTTGGCCTTCGATAACAGCGAAGCTCCCACAATCCCCCATGCCCTCCCACCTTCCCCGTCTTGCTCCTCCAGTTAACTCTTGACTCCCTGAGTTCCTAAGTCACTGAGGCTTTCCCAAGAATTCTGTTAACCCCCTCCCTTGGCTCCCCAGTCTCTTGGGTGATGGGTTTGCCTTCTAGAAAGTTCAAAATCTTTTCATTCAAATTTCTCCTTTTTTCCACTCTCCCACTCCGAAACCCTTTCATACACTCAGTCTTTTATGCCAGTTCAGTCTTCCCTTCCTCTCATCTCCCTGGTCTTGCCCTCTTCCTTAACTTACCTTTCTTCATCCCTAATTTCTTTTCCTTGGTCTTGCTATACTCTCTAGTTGTAACACCTACAGCTCTCAGTGAAAACATTTAAAGAATGAGACATTCAGATCTTCTTTTTGCCTCATTGGTTTATCCTTCCCCTCCTGCCCCTGGGAGGTGATGCTCAGGGAAGCCAGAGAAGCTGCCCTGGCAGAGGTATCTCGGCCAGGCCCGTCCCCCTAAGCCGCTGTCCCAGCCTGCCCTAGCCCAGAGGTTCCTACTCTGGCCAAAGTTCATATCCTTGAGGGCTCTTGGCCACTGTTCCACCCCACACCTGTCCTGCTTGTGTGTCACAGATCTCCCTCTGTCCCAAAATTCTGGATGGCCTCATGACTCCCCAAGTGTGGAGAAATATCCATTCCAACAACCCTGCCACCAAAAGATCCATTTCTTCAGATACCTTGCCTGCCACCAGCCATCCATCCTCCAACTCCATCCACAGGCAACTGAGAATTTGACCCCAGGTATTCTGAAAGGGCTGCTGGACCCTAGAAGGCACGGCTTTGGGAAGCGTTAACATGTTACCTCCTGCATACATTCATCCACCATCTTCCCTAAACCTGGGAAACTTGCTCCGAAGTATATTCAAGGAAGCTTGTTGTGTTTTAATGAAGTATTTTTCAGGGTTCAGATGCTATTTTTTATAAATGCAGCATTTTAATGACAGAGTCAGTATGAAAGATATGTCTTCCTGAGTCTCTATATTTGATTTCGGAAGGAAGCATACTACAGGAGGAAAAAGCTCGGGGCCGAGTCTCTTGGATACACTTCTGCCCTGGCTTTGTCTCCATCTTGCCGTGTGACTGAGGACAAGCCCTATTCTTGCTCAGTGCCTCAGTTTCCTGTAAAACGAGGGGCTTTGACTAGATGAACTCTGAAGTTTCATCCAGCTCTTACATGTTAGGGCTTTCATTAACCTTCTTTCTTCACATTCCTCCCCCATCCCAACTGAGCTGCATGGTTCCCATTAAGGCTGCCCCACGGTGACAACCTTAGATGCCCTAGACAGCCACCAGACTCCTCACCGGAACCTGGGTGGGCCCAGGGTCCCGGCTACCTAGGGATGCTCTCATATCTGAAGGTGTAAGGGCCTTCAATAGGTTACCCACCGTGTGTCATGGAAGTCCTCACATATAGACACGCCTACTAAGTCATCATGGTATCTGTGTCATTGGGAAATTCTGAACTTGAAAGTTTCACTTTGATGTGGTCCTTAAAGCTGGAGGGAGGGAGTTCTGATTTCAGAGAGAGGATGGGCTAGAGGAGAAAGGTCCAGAGGTTGGCCTACAAGGGCATGATGTTTGCATTTGAGATCAGTGGGCACTGAATTCCAAGCCACAGAGGAGCGTTCACGGCGGAGGCTCTAGGTGGCAATGGATGTCATATTCCCATCCAGAACCTGGGTCCTGAAGACTGAGTCTGGACACTGGGCTTCATTCCAGCTGGAGGAAGGGAAGCATCACCTCTGGGCTGCTAGGAGTTTGGGCATCCTAGTACCTGACTAGCCCCTCCGTGGGACACTATTGTCCTCCCGGTGAAAGCTTGTGAAGCAAGATTGAGAGTCCAAGTCAGTATCATCAAACCCATCTTGTAAATCAGCAAACGCACCAACCTTCATCTGTCAGAGAAATGACGTTACATGTTCCCTTCATGTCCTCCTTCCTGAGCGAGAGGGAGAACCCTGCTCAACTTTGCTGCCCACTCCGCTGGGACCCTCGAGTGCCACTCCATGGGAGGACTCATTCATGTGCTTCATAGTGGCAAATATTCCTCTAGTTCTGTAACTCAACTAGACATTTTGTAGTAAAGAATTCTTGAAATTCTCTAATAAAAAGCAATTCTTACTGTAATATTTTTAGTTTGGGGACACAATTTCCTAAGGGGGGATTAATGAACATTTTTACGCATTACCCCAATTTATGGACTCCGTGTTTATTATATGGTAGCACTGATGGAAGTACCTTTCTGTCTGTACCTTGCAGTTTCTTCATCCCCATCAGCAAGCTTCGTGATGAGCAGTGCTCTCGTCACTGCTGCTCTGTACAAATCTCATCATCCTACTTACCTGTCAAAGCACATTCTATATGTACTGTAAACAGATATCACTTTAGTAAGATTTAGTCGAGGATTTTTCCACTTTTGTCAGTAACAGATATTTATGGATTAAAAAAATAAAGCTGTTTCAACATAACATGTCTCTGCAAGTATCCATGTGCTCAATTTTACAAACACAGAGCCAAAAAAGAAAGAAAGAAAAAGAAAGAAGAAAAGAAAGAAGAAAAGAGAGAGAACTCATAGACATGGACATTGTGTGGTGATTGTGGGGCAGGGTGGGGAGGATGGATGTGGAAGAGACATAGAGGGGATACATGGTAATGGGGGGAAAGACTAAATCAATAAATAAATGGAATTAAAAATCCTGAAAGGAAATAGAAGATCATTGGAGATGGGCAGAAGCAGGGATTGACTGCAAATGGAAATGAGGAAACGTTTAGGGTGATAGAAGTGGTTTAAAGTTGGATTAGGATGATGACCACACTGTATAAATTTAGTAAAAATAATCAAACTGTATACTTACAATGAGTGAACTGTATGATATGCAAATTGGGCTTTAATGATGCTTTTTAAAATGGTGAACAAAAGGAATATAAGAAGGTAGGCGTGGAACAAGTGCCAATGGACAAGGTATAGCAATTCAAAACATAATTAAGAGTTATAACTCTGTATCCATACTCATCTACACTAGCACTATTATTCTTGGACAGTAGGTCTCAGTTTGGTTTTAGATATAATTCTTATAGTTACCACGAGTGATTAGAGTACAGGTGGTTAAATATCGATGTCATTTAAAAGAGAGAATCAAGTTGCACCATGAAACTTGATTTAGATTTGGAGCCTTGCTCCAGGTTCTCTTTCTTTGGACTCGTTTTTTTTTTATATATATATTCTCTTCTTTGGCACATGTTCACTGATGCTGCCAAGGTCATCTGCTGTCCTGTTTCTGAGCATCACCTGGACACTGGTGGGCTCAGGTTCAGCAAGCAGTGCTGCCAAACAGGACAAGTCCACGGCCAACTCTAGTGCCTCCATGGCTCCTAGAATCCGCAGCCAGTGAGACTCTCTTACCACAGCCCAGCTCCATTGTGATTAAAACCCTTCTCTTTGGATGTGATGCACTTACGTTCAAAAATCCTTTAATTACTCCTGCCAATGGCATTCTTTACCTAGGACAAAGTAATAAGCCTATTTACTCCTCTAATGCATAATAACACATAACCACACATTCTGAAATGCATTTTGCTCACTACATCATTTGTTTACTAACAATCATTATTACAGTGCATTGCTTCTATGTCATAGTGGCTCTCACCCATGATGACTTATAGCAAGTACACACACACACACACACACACAACAAGCATATATAGGGTGTCCCAAAATTCACACAAGAAGTAATTTTGATAGAAAACATAATTTTATAATTAAAATTGTAAATTTTTTATTGATTCATAAAGTATACAGTATAGGGTTATGTATGAAATAGCACATAGGGTGAATGGCCTCCATAGTTTTGCTGGCACATACGCAAAGCGGTGGTCTTCATTGGTCTTCATTGTCCCTGCTCCTGGGACATAATTGGTACTTGGTAATGCTTATCAAATTGAAGGGATTGAAATCAAAGGGCAACAGATATTAGAATCTGATTCAATAAACCAAGTAAAATTAGGCTTTTATTTTTTGTTGTTGTTGTTAATGCTCACACAAAATTCAAATCTTGCATGAATTTTGGGACACCCTATAAAAGCTTCAACAATCTATATTCATTATTGGAGGGAAACCCAAAGGAAAACAAAATTCTGAATTGGAGATATATTTTTTACAGAAGTGCAATTTAATTACATGCTTACACACACATATAATGACTAAATTAGACTAGCAACATGTTCCCAAACAGAAAATCTCAGACCTTCCTTATTGAACAGGTAAGAATAATGGGTAATTAATATAAAAATTGTCAAGAGGTATGGTTCAAAGAGTTCTGAACATGCTTTAAATGATATTTCTAAAATACCTTAAAAGATCATTCTCTTAGCTCTGGTCAGCGTTGCTCAGTGGTTAGAGTGTTGCCCTGGGCACCAAAAGATCATGGTTGGATTCCTAGTCAAGGACACATACCTGGGTTGCCGGTTCCACTCCCCGTCCCTGGTTGGGGCATGTGCAGGAGACAACCAGTCTCTCTCTCTCTCTCTCCATGTCTCTCTCTCTCCCTCCTGTCTCTGAAAGCAATGAGGGGGGAAAATCCTCATGTGAGGATTAACAAAACAAAAAAAGATTATTCTCTTAAATAGGCTAAATGGCCCCTTTAAAGACCATCAACTCTAACAATTCGGTTTAATTTTTTTCTCTTTGATTCTCAAGAGTAAACCTCAATTTAAGCCCTATCTCATTTATCATTAATTCCAAATTGATGAATTATGAATAAATTAGGTCTTAATATACCTCCATTAATAAGCCAAGGCTAGTGAAATCTCAGGTTGAAATCACAGAGGTGCCAGGAGTACTAGACAGCTTTTCACCTTCAATGTCACTTGAGACACTGATCTTTTTCCTCTCTGGTTGAGCAATAAGGAAGCACAAAACCTCTAGAAAGGAGGAAAAATATTCTCCTTCAAGATGTTAAGAAGAAGACCAAGGATACTCAGTGTTTGGACTGCAAATGTGTCAAGAGTGGAAAAATCAGAAAGAGTAGAAGTTGGGGATGAGAGCTTTGAAAGTTCCAGATGGGGGAATCAGTAACTTTTATGCTACGGATGTGTTGTCAACGTCATCTCTGGTTTCTTCAACTGTCAAAGCTGGGATATTAGTCTCAAAGGTTCTTCCCATACCTGATATATGTCATCCCTGAATTATCACAAACTCTACTCAAACTACATCCAGATTTCCAGGTGCTGAGTAAACTTCAGGCAACCCATCCTGCTGTCTTCCTTGGTCCTGTCCATCTCTTCTTTCCCATCCCATGAGAAGAGGATGTAGTCAAAGAGAACTGGACTGGGAGTCAGAAGACCTTGCTCATTGTACTGGCCCTGTCAGCATTGTTCTGTATGGCCTGGAAAGACTTCTCTTCTTCAAATCTGTTTTCTATTTAAAATAAAATGAATGGGCCAGACCACTCTAAGTCTCTAAAATCCTTCTTCAGCTTTAGTCTCTGTTTCATGATTTTGTCAAGTTCTTGCAGGGAGTTGGTGAGCTCAGCTGGTACTAATCATGGCCAAAGGGTAGAGTGATGGGAGGGAAGGGGAAAACTCTTGGCTGGAGCCACTGCTATGAGATAGCATCTTTCCAGTTGCCATCATTTCTACCTTATGTTAATAAGGTATTAAGCTAGAGCAGTGTTCGGCAAACTCATTAGTCAACAGAGCCAAATATCAACACTACAATGATTGAAATTTCTTTTAAGAGCCAAATTTTTTAAATTTAAACTATATAGGTAGGTACATTGTTATTAACTTAATTAGGGTACTCCTAAGGCTTAGGAAGAGCCACACTCAAGGGGCCAAAGAGCCACATGTGGCTCGTGAGCTGCAGTTTGCCGACCACAGAGCTAGAGGAAGAACAAGGTCCTTAGAAAATTGCCTGTTCAGTTTAACTTAATTTTTTGTGACTCCCAGAACTCAGCAACTTTACAGAAAGTTCTCATCAGTTCATTATTTTCCTGCTTTTTCCCATATAAATAGAACTCAAATGTGTGTTTCAGGACCAGGGCTCTTTCCACAAAGAGGAGACAGAAGTTGTTTTGCCTCCAGCCTTGATCTCAATCCCAAATCCAAGTTCCAGAAATATGTGTCAAGTGTAGAATATAGGACCATTGCCCTCATTCCCAATTGTGTGCACCTTACTGACATTTTTTCTTGGACCATTTGTAAGAGCTACTCCTGCTGACATTGGTCTTCATTTTAGACTTGGAGAAAACAAAAATTGTCAGTGTGTGCCCGCAGAGAGCAGCATCAGTACCCCTGGGAGCTCACAGCCATGCAGACACCAGTCTCCAACCCAGACTCAACCAGAATCTCTGGTGGTGGGGCCCCAGAATTTGTCATTTGATGAGATACCTCGGTGACTCTATGCACATTAAAGTTTGAAGAGCACATCACTCTGCCTTTTATTTTTGAAAGTCTATAACTTTGTGATAAAAATAAAGACTTGGAATTCAGGAATGAGAGTAAGCCTTGATCTAGATAGCCAAACAATTTTAAGTAACGAGCTTCATGAAGAGGTTAGAACAAAAATGAGTTTACAGAGGCTTAAGTATTTAAGAAATGAAGAGGTAGCTGAGTCAGCGGTAGAAACTATCTACAGGAAAGTTTCATAGAAGGGGCAATGCCCGAGACTATTGGAAGGCATCATAAGGCTGAATGAGAACCGTTAAACATTGCACAAATCTGAATGTGTTAACATTTGAAGAGAAAGGAGCATTGGGAAGGACATGGGCACAGAACAACAGCCCTTCCCTTGGGCCCGGGAGCTGTACGGAGGAGGAAGAGCTGCGCCTCGGAAACTTCTTGGGAGGGCAGGACGGAAGCCAGTGTGAGATGATGAGAAGGCTGCTGAGGGGATTTTCCTGGAGGATCTCAATCTTCTTGGTAATGTGTGATGCAGAGTCACTGAACCTGGCAGGAAGGCTGGATTATGCTATGGTGAGAACTCCCATATCTCCTTAACATAGCGAAGACTTCTATTCCACTTCCACTCAGTGTGGATCAGCTGGGCTCCTGTTCACTTCCTCGTCTTCGCTCAAGGGCTGGGACATACCTGGAGCACCCACTGTCTGCCGTGCGGCTTGCCATCAGAGCAGAGGAAAAAGAGAACTCTGAAGGGTGTGGCTAAGGGCAATGAAATGGCAGCCCAGAGGTGACACACAGCATGTCTGTCAATCTGGTGGCATAGTCCCCACCCCACCACAGGAGAGCCAGGAAGTGTGATTCCATGCTGTTCCAGGCAGACGGGGAGCAAGAAATACCCAGCGAGTAGGTGAATGAGCACCACAGTTGCCATGTCGTGCTGAGAGCTAAAGACAGGAATTCACGAGGCAAACAGCCCCTTCTCTATGACGGTAGCAAAACCATCAAGATATCCTCATTTTTTAACTCAGGTAAAACTTTCCTGCAGTTGATTTACTTTATACGAATCCATTTCTATTTCAAATTGGCTAGTAGATGTCTTACATAATCAGGACTCTTTGGTTACAAAAAATAAAAATGTACTCAATTAGTGGAGGCCAAAGAAATGAGAATACTATCTACTTATTTATTTATTTCCACCAGATATAAAAGCCTCTCACGGGGTCTGAGGCCTGAATGTTTAACAGGCCTCAAAGCGAAGAAGTTGAACATCATCCATAACCATGGCAATACTCTCTCTTGGTGGCACACTCTCGTTTCCTACTCACTGCAAATATCTATTCCTTCGCGTGTGGTTCTTTTCACTCAGGGTCCGACCTGATGGAAATGACATCTTCAGCAACCGATGGCTAGCTGACACAATCTCTCTGTGCCCCATTCTAACATTCCTGAGAGGAAACTGAAAATCTCTATAACGACTCCCTTTGTATATCATTATCTGTTGCTGCATGACACAGCATCCCGTTTTACACACAAATAACAACAATGATTTATTGTCGTGATCTCCCATGATTCAGAGGGTTGACTGGGCTCAACCAGATCGTTCCCACTAAGTTCCCTCAGGTAGCTGCGGTCAGGTGCCAGCTGAAGCTGGAATCGTCTCCAAGGCTTCCTCCCTCACACGTCTGCTCTTAACGCCAGGTGTTGGTGGGACTTCAAAGGGGGCTGTCAACTAGAACTCTTACATGCATTCTCTCCACGTGACAGCTGGGTTCCAAAAGCAAGCATCTGGGAAGAGAAAGGGGGGTGGGCAAAAAGGAGATATTAAATGAGTGAGCCAGGCAAGAACTGTATCATCTCATGTGACATAGCCTCAGAAGTCACAGAGTACACTCTCGGGGTCGAAGAGTTATGAAGTTCTCCCAGGTTCAAGAGCAGTGGGCACCGACTGTGCTGCCTGAAGGAAGTGTAACAAGGCTGCATTGTAAGAAAAGCATGTTGATGGAGGATACGGCTATGGGCATCCTTATCTGCCACCTTTTGGGTCAAGTGTCTATACCTGGTCCCATAGCTATGGTCAGGGAACCCTGGACCATACTCCTAAATGGCTACAACTGTCCACCACTGGAGTTATAGCAGCTTTCAGAAAATGAAGTGTAGCAGCCGCTTTACAGTGGGACATCCCTGAAGTGTTGAGAAGGCATCCCACGAACAGAGCATCTGTTCATTAGTTCCAACATAGGGACTCCGGGGAATACAGTGAACAAGACATGCTAACAATAGATTCAGTGAAATGTTATTAATATATTCCCCTACAGGCTGATGATTTTCAACTGTGGAGTTTTTCCTCCTTTCCTTTTACCCTCATCCTTTCCCCACCAGTCCAAAAACAACAACAGTAACCCTGCATCTCCTCTTCCCCCAGGAAAAAGTTAGAGACAGAAGTCTTTGTTACACCTTGACTTTCACAGTTGGCTTTTGTCAAGCCCACAGTGGCAAAAATTCTCACTAATTGCAAGAGCCACATAGTGGAAAGAGAGGGTTTCCATTAGCATCAAAAGCTGACCTTTGAGTATCAATGAGCCAAGCTGGATAAGAAACCACGGAGTAGGTTGCGGTTGAAGAACACACTTTGCTGCTACACTGGACAGAGTGAGATATCTTCCTATCCTGAGAGAAGAAATTCAGGGAGAATCAGAGGAGAGAGCAAGACATATGTGCCTCTGGGAGAGTCCAACCCTGATCACCACCATGAGGTGGGATAGTAGGGACGGTAGAAGACAGGGGTGGACAATGGATCCCTCCATACAGACTGGAAAACCTGAGGGCAGCACAACCTCTGCTCAGTATCCTGCCTACAACTCACGGGAAAATTCCTGATGAATGTTCCATGCCAACATATGGCAGGTCTAGTAGCATAGAAATCATGGCAAGACAGATATACATAGAGCAAGCCCTTCCCCACCTTGAACTCCAGGCCCTCAGCCCATCTGTATGTGATACCCACCAGAAAACAATGAGTATTCTGCTTAGGAATATGAAAGATATCTCTGAATATTGGGTTGTAGCATTTTATAGTAAAAGGTGTTGGCTATATAAAGGGCTATTGAACAATATTAGCAAAGTGTGATCTACATAAACCTCTGACAAAGTCTACTGCCCTTGAGATTATCATTTTGCTTATTTTCATGATGCTCTTCTCAGAGGTCAGCAAAGCTTCCGAAGATGCAGAGCAGGACTGGTCTGTGGTTTCACTGTAGCAATGAGACCCCTGGGAAGCTATGTCACCGAGAGAAAGTCAGTGTAGCAATAAATTGAAATCATCAAAATACAGCAGAAAGAGAAGGGGGAAATACCAAAACCCAAACATCTAAATCTCTTCCTCGAATTGTCACTTTTCACCACAAAATCTTAGCGAGAAATAAATGCAACAAGACAAGAGCAAAGTAAAGCAGCATTTATGATTGTTGAGGGCCATGTAGAACTACAGTGGACGCAGCTAGAACTGATGGAGGATTCCCTTTTCTCTAGTTAACAGTTGGAGGAAGAACAAGAAAGAGGGAGAGACTCTTCTTAAGGCCAGGACACAGCTGAGTTAATTCAAGTGCCCAGGCCTTGCCAGACCTTGGCCATTCCAGTTCGAGGTGTGCCCCAGATCAGCTTAAGTTAACCATGGCGGGAGGTGGGGGGTGTGGGGGGTGGGGAAGATCTCAAAGGACCACAGGCCAAAAGGAGAGAAAAGAAAAAGATGGCGCTAGCTGGTTTGGCTGGGTGGATAGAGCGTCGGCCTGCAGACTGAAGGGTCCCAGGTTCGATTCCGGTCAAGGGCATGTACCTTGGTTGCGGGCACATCCCCAGTAGAGGGTGTGCAGGAGGCAGCTGATCGATGTTTCTCTCTCACTGATGTTTCTAACTCTCTATCTCTCGCCCTTCCTCTCCATAAAAAAATCAATAAAATAAATTTATTTTAAAAAAAGAAAAGAAAACGATGGCCTAACTCCTGAGTTTCTTTTAGAAAGGAAGCCCAGCCCCGTTTTGTTTATCCAATGCTTTGGGTAAACATGCTTTGCAAGTATGCGTGCTGGCAGTGGTGCTAGAGGGAAGATGGGAAAGCGTAGTGTGGACAGCCAAGGGGAACTGAGCTGCTCGGCCCTTCTCTCCACTGAGGAAATCCCTGCCCTCTAGACTTCTCTGGACGTGTGGTGAAAGGGTGTCACTGGGGCTCACTTTGGGCCGGCATTGGGTCAATCCAGCTCAGAGGTCTTCCTCTTTAGGTTTTGGGGGGCAGAGTGGAGGTTGGTAATCTAGGGGGTTGCTGTGAGCTTCCACTCCCTTAGACACCAGACAGTCCCCTCTCTGTCTGCTAACTTAAGAGCTCAACTCAAGCCCCGAATCAACTAGTGGGCACTGGTGTCCTTTCCTTGGGAGGAGAGCAATACAATGTCCGAGAAGGTGCTCAATCCCAGGGCCACCTGCATGGGCGGCCCTGCCAGGCCCGCCAGCTCTCTCCTGAGGCCCAGGTGTACCAAAGAAGCAAGCAACTCACACCTCACAACCATGACAACTGTCTCTCTAGTTTTACTCCCAGAATCTGACGAAACAGGTCAAGCCACATCAGTGAGAGTTAGGTTTACCTCTAGGCCATCCCAGGCCAACCAGCAGTCTCTCTTCTACTTCTCCACAGACATTAGCTCCAGCTCTAAATGAGCCGATCCACCAGGAAACAACTGAGCCCACCTTGCATTTGAAAGGCACACTTGTGTTGCCATCCTATGAGGCTTCACATGATTCACCTTTTGTTCCCGCTGAAAGTGACAAAATCGTCCTGCTTTCCTATTTGCCTGTGTGCTAGTCAACACGTGCAGGCTACCTCTGTAGGCTATCACTGTGCACAAAACACTCGCCCGGGAGGAATCTCCCCACGATGGACGACCGGCGGCATAGATGAGTGGGCAGGGCTTTGGCTCTGAAACAGGCCGCTACTATCTGGCTTTGTATTTAAACTTCATGCTTCAGACGACTCATCTGTAAGACAGGGATTACCCTTGTGCTGAAGTCATAGCGCTTCTTGAGGCTGAACTAGGTTAATGCATGTAAAGCCCTTAAATCAGTGCTTAGCACAGTGCAAGCTCCCAGGAAACGTTAGGACAGGCTGTGACTCACTTTCAATAGACTGGGTGCGCATGCGAGAGAGGAGATTAGCTTTATAAACTCCCTCCTTGCAGAGTGGCTGCCTCCCTGGCCTCAGCAGGCTCGGAATAAAGAGCCCCTGCTTTCTCCTGCGCAGGTGTCCGGATGATTCCTTTCCCCAAGGCAGAGGCCCATGGAGAGCAACCAGGGAGCCGTTCTCCACAGAGAGAGCCTAGTCCTCAAACCGCAGTGGCATCAGAATTACCTGGAAGTCTCCCGAAAACACATGCTAAGACCCACTGCCAGTTTCTGTTTTAGTAGATCTCACATTTCTAACTCATTCCCAGGTGGTGATGCTGCCTCCCAGGATCCCACTTTGGGAACCACTGGCCCAGCCCTAGAGCCCAACAGGCCTAGTCATTCCAGCCCGGGACTCTCATCTGGCTGCCGCAGCCTTCCACTGGAGGGCTGTGCGATTTCTTGACTTTAGTCATGACCTTGTACCTGAAGGGATTCCAAAGAAGCATGAGGAGTGGTTCAGTCTCCTCTCAGGGTCTCTGAGACTTCCCCAAACTCATGGAAATAAGAGTGTCTGAAGGAATAAAGAGAGAAAGAGAAGTAGAAGCAGAAAAACAGATACAGATAGACAAAGACAGAGAGAGGGGGAGAAAGAACAAATGAGACAGAGAGAGAGCCAGCAAGGAGGAGAATTAAGGGCGGGGGGGGAGGGGTGGTGGTGGTGGTGGTGGTGAAGAGCCAGCTCTCCCATTCCTTGGCCCTGTAGAAGGAGGAGCTTGCCAACAGCCCAGCAGTTCTCTATCCTGCCAGCACCGTGGAATCACCTGGAAATTTTTAACATGTCCCAAAGCTGGGGCCCCATTCCCAGGTACTGCCTATGTTATCCTGGGTGGGCCTGGGTGTTGGTTTGCTAAAATATCCCAGGTGATTACAATGTGTGGCTGCAGGTGAGGACACTGGAACAGACAGAAGCACACCCCAGCTACACTCAGCTCTAACCCTTGGAGAGCTCCTCCTGGTGGACCATGTCTATTAGATCCTAGATGTAGTTTGGCCCATTTCATTATCTTTCTGATAGGAATGGGATTGTGGCTAAATGAAGAGGAAGAGAAAGAGAAGGAGCTGAGATCTTCCTCTTTTCTGGAGGCAAATAAGAAAAATCAAGAAAGTTATCTTTAAATGTGAGAAAAAAACAGCAATTAGAGGATTAAGGATCTTTCCTCTTCTCAACCTCGGGTACCTTGAAGAGCAATGCTCACCCACCATCACAATCCTTTCCTGCCCTAGTCCCCATCCTACATCCACCAAGGTGACCAGCTCAAAGGTGAACATAATCTTTCATATTTTGTAATATATGTATTACAACTGAATATATATTTCACAAATTTATAATTCCATCCCACAAGAAGGGTTGGTTCCTGGGCCTCCTCGATGTGTGATTTCCTCTAAATTCAAGAGGACCATATCTAAAAGTTAACATCAAGCCCTAAGAAATCCCACAGTCACAGAAAGAACCAGCTGAGCAGGTGTGCATTCTGCAGCGTCCCTTGCTCTGCCCACCGGTGTCCTGGGGTGAGAGCATGCAGTTACACTCCACAGACTATTGTAATAAGTAGTGTGCGGAATTCATTTTTTTAAGTTTCATTCAGTGGATTATTATGACTAAGTAATGTGTGGAATTCATTTTTAAAAAACAGAGTCATCGACTCTTCATAGTATATTTTTATAAGACAAGTATATGCGAAAAGCAAGCGAGGACTGTCATTGTTTAACACATTTAATTAAGTAAGCATTTCTTTCATCCTTCTGGAAATTAAATGTTGAATGGTGAATAAACACAGGAAAATGGGCCCATATGAATTTCTGGTTTACTGCCTTAAATCCAAAGCAGGGTGGAAATCAAGAGCTCAGTCTGTGACCTGGAGTTGTTATATGACAGTGACTGAAGGCTTACCCCTCACATCTTCCAGGAAGCACCCCTTTATGTTTTCTCTCCCAACTGTCTCTTTGATAGATTCCTTCCCCCTTGCCAAAGACATCTTCATCTCTCCTTTTTCTTTACCTGTCACTGGCATCAGTGTTGACTATTGCTTAAGAGGGACAGAAAACACGCCCAAATTGGCTTACTGGGGAGGGGATGTCTTTGCTCATGTAAATGGAAAGTCTGATGTGAGGGCTGCAGTTCAAATAATCCTTAGCAACTGCTTTCTCTTCTCCATCTCTCGCTCCACTTCTATTGTCTTAACTCCATTTTCAGATATTCCTCCCCCAGCCCCATGGTGCCAAGGTGGCTGCATTAGCCCTGCCCTACATGCTCCTAGGTTCAAGTCCAAGAGAAAGACCATGTTTACCCCAACAGTCGAACCAAAACTGTGGTCCGACACTCTGATGAGTCAGAGTGAGACAGGATGCCCACTGATGACAAGGGGAGGAAGGATCTGGTCAGCTTAGGCTGTCACATGCTTCAGTGCTAGAGTTGGAGACTGAGCCTTATCAGAAGTGCCTGGACTGGGAGTAGAGTAGAAGGTGCTTCCGGGGGTGCAAGAAGTTCCCCACAAAAAGTGGTGAACAATTACTAGAAGAAGGGTGAACGGGTGCCAGAGTAAAAACAAACAAATAAATAAAATGGAGGGCTAGCTTTCTGTTGACTTGAATAACAGGGAAAGTACTGAATGGAAAGTGACTAGATAGGGGAGACTGTAGACAGCCTTGGGTCTGATCTAGCATTGTCCTTTTCACGTTTTATTGTTGTTATTAATAACAAGTTTGGATTGTGAATAGATGGTTCTCTCTCTCTAAAGACAAGACTCTATGCTATCCATCACTGCATCCCCGAGGCATGCAGAAAAGAGGACTGATGAATGCATTCCTGCTCACAGAGAGTGAGGTCTCCGTTTCTACAGCCCATGGAACATGTTGGGTCATGAGGGAGAAAAGAAGGTAGTTAGGATCATTAATAACCATTAATGAGAAAGTACATTATGGCTTCATTGTTCAAAATGGTCTCTACTGAGGGACTCTTAATGCAATCTCTCCCAACTTCTCCTCGAATAACCACAAAAACACACAAAACGAAGCATGTCCACTTTCACAGTTAGGACTGATGTGTTACCCGAGCCAGACTCTGCAAAGAATGACCTTTCACTCTAACGCACATGGAAACCACCAAAACACACTCTGAATGTGACTTCGTGAAACTGAGATGGCTGTATACCTTCCCTACCGCACCCTTACCAGCTAAAAGATTTAGTCGTATAAAATCTAAATTAAATGTAGGCAAAATTTCTAAGTAAAGAGAGAAATAGTTCAGGCATTGTAGAGCTGGTACAGACCCTGTACAGTTACAACTACTTGACTCCACCCTTCCAGTGTGAAAAAGCCCAAAGACTTTTCATAATTCATAATGCAATTCATAATAAAACTCATAAAATAATTCATAAATGAGTATATACAGACATAAGTAGTCAATAAATGTTATTTACCAAAATAGGCAGTGGGCTGAGTTTGGTACACAGGCTGTAATTTACTGACCTGTGATGTTAACCATAAGTGCTGAGTACGTAAAATAACCAAAGTAATATTTACCCACTTATGTCCTCCAACTTAATCTTACCCCACACTCTCCATCCTCATCACCTTTCTACAATCAGAAATAGAAACTCCCATAAAAATGTTCAGTGAGATTGGACGAAGATTAGATTCTGGGAGCTGTGTACTAAAAGGCAGATGGTAGTAGTATTTGTGTGGGCCGAAAGTGCATCTTCTGTGGTCATGAAACTCCTATTTGCCAGGGGGAAAAAAGAGTTATATATTGAGAGACTGAATATACAAATGGAAAATGGCCAACCACTTATAAAAATAGAACTCTGATCCACAATCTGCAACAACTTGTCCAGAAAGCCAAACAATAACCTTGTAGTGGCCCCAAACCACCACGACCTGATTATTAGCTGACAGCTTCCTTAATATCTGTCTCCAGTTCCAACTTAGGACCAAACAGACGAATACAGGACACCCAGTTAAATCTGAATTTCAGACAAGCAGTTGTTCAGTCTAGTATGTCCCATTTCCCCATGCAGTTGTCTGCACTAGTGGGACATACATACACTAACAGCTTACTCTGAAACACAGATTTAACTGGCATCCTGTACTCTGTCTGGCACCCGCACCTACCCCGGAGGACGTGGTGCCAGGCTTGGCGCCTCCGTGGACCTCTCCGAGAACTCCCTGCTCCCGCAGACGTGTGCTTCTGCAGGTCTCTCCTCAGGCTCCTGCTCTGTGGTTCTGACACATGGCTTTCACACTTTCCATAAACTCAGCCTGTTTCACACAATCTGGTGCTGCAAGCTGATGTGGCTGCCTATTTCTCGGATCCTCCAGCTATGGCCGTCTGTACTGTCACTTCCCAGAGCAGGGAAGCTCTCATTTCTATATTAAACCCTTGTTTCTATAATACTTGTGGAGCTCTGACCAAGCCAACCAATTCACTCCTATATCCAGTCAGTGGTAGAAAACACAGTCTTGCCAATTCAAGATAATTCAATAATGGCTTCTCGCTCTCTCTCTCTCTCTCTCTCTCTCTCTTCTTTTAATCCTCACCAGAGGATATTTTTCCCACTGATTTTTAGAGAGAGTGGTGGAAGGGAGGGAGGGAGGGAGCAAGGGGTAGGAAGAGAGAGAAAGAGAGACTTCTATGTAAAAGAGAAACACTGATTGGTTGCCTACCACATGAACCCCAACTGGGCCAGGGATTGAACCTGCAACACTTTGGTGAGCAGGCCAACACTCTAACCACTGAGAATACCAGCCAGGAAAATCAATCACTTCCTTTTTTTTCTAAATCATTTTTTATTTTTCAATTACAGTTGACATACAATGTTATATTATTTCATGTATGGACCTCAGTGATTAGACTTACTAAGTGATCATCCCAAAAAAATTTTTACCCACCTGACACCATACATAGTTATTAGACTATTATTGACTCTATTCCCTAAAGAGTTTCCCAGAAAAGAAAAAGCCAAAGGAGTTCATCACCACCAAACCAGTATTGAGGAGGAGGAGGAGGAGGAGGAGGAGGAGGAGGAGGAGGAGGAGGAGGAGGAGGAGGAGGAGGAGATCAATCACTTCTGATGTCTGTAGGTTTCAATATTCTTTTCCTTTACTCTCTTTTCTGGAGGGCTGTAAGCTCCTGGGGCCTATATATCTGCCTGTCATCAGGAGAGGGGCTACATCTGTACTTTGTCCTCAATGACATATAAACCACCTTGTAACCAAGCCCTGTCATTCACCAAGGCCTCTAGGCGATACAGGTACCTGTACTGTGTCCTCTCAGCCTACCTCTCTAAGCATTTCTGTTCTCCTCCTGACCATCCTACAAAGATCTTAAAAAGGGTCAGCCCATAGGCCTGAACCAGGCCAGGGCAGGTCAGCAACTCTAAATCCTGCCCTTCCCTATACTAGGACAGGCTTGGATAAGGGATTTTCCACATGTTTTCAGTTTCCCATCTTCCCTGGGATGCCAGGCTCAAGGGGCCCCTTCCCCTGGAGCCCCAATCATTTCTGTAGTAGTTGTCATGCATCCCCTTTCCTGGCCTCTCCTTAAAAAGGTGAAGAATTCTATAGCCATTTCCAAGTTGTCTTCTGCTTTGCTTCTCCAGCTCCTCCCCATCCTGGAAAGAGCTCTCTGTCTTCTCTTAAGGAAATCTGCTTGTCACAGAGCCACGCACTCCTATCCACCCACAGCTCAGCACATGCATTCTAACTCTCAGCCTTCCAGACGGTGCCATGGATATTCAAAGCCAAGCACTTGGAGTTGAAAGAAATGAGCAATACAACATAAACCCTTTCTCCTTCTGAAGTGTTTTACTCTTACAATAAAAGAAACGAAATGGCATGGCTTTCAAGGCTATTGTCTCTGCTGTGTGTTTAAAGCCCATTCAGAAATTCAATGGGCTATTTTCGGCAGTATCCACACTCCCCTGAGATATTAAAATGTCACTAACTCATGGAGTCAAGAGCCACAGGACAACATATGAATGAAAAACCTCAATTAGTATTTGACAATGTGTCCCCTACTTGTAATTGTTAGCACACTCTATCAGTTTGCATTAGAAAACCAGACCAGAAAGTGCAAATGGAAAATAAGTAATAATCAAAGATTCCATAGAACAATCCTCCCTGCTGTGAAGAAATACGTTATTATGAGAACCAAAAGGGCTCTCATAATTTCAGGCAAAAATCAATTCAATGGGATTTAGCTTTACCCTAAAACACTTTTTCTGAATTACAAAAATAAAAAGAGAGAAAAGAATTTTTAAACCATCAGGTGGTTTCAAAATGTTACCTATGGCCCTGGCCAGGTGGCTCTGTTGGTTGGAGCATCATCCCATACACCAAAAGTTTGTGGGCTTGATTCCCGGTCAGGGCACATACCTAGGGTACAGGTTCTATCCCTGATCGGGGTATGTATGGGAGGCAACCAATTGATGTTTCTCTCTCACATCAATGTCCTCTCTCTCTCTCTCTCTCTCTCTCTCTCTCTCTCTCTCTCTCTCTCTCTCATCAATGACCATATTCTCACTTGAGGATAAAAAAAGAAAGTTACTTACAAAAAAACAAAATTCAAACTGGCTTTAGAAAGCAGTGGATCAGTTTCTATAGAGGTTTGAGGGGAAAATAGGTATTACCCCCAAAAGTTATACTTACCTACTTCTGAGCTGGAGATATGGACTTGGGGGACATTGGCATACAGGGAAGAAATGTTGCTTGGGATGAGTAAGTTCATACAAGAAGTGACTTTAAAGTGAGAAGACCAGGGGCTCTGAGAGATGTCTAAGCAATGTTAATACTGAAGACACAACAAAAGAGAGCAGTCAGAGAATGAGGGAATGCTTGTCATGGAAGCTGAGACTAGAACAAGTGCGTTTCCCCACAGTGAACCTGTAATCTGCTGGGCTGACAAGTACAGTAAGAAGGGGATGAACAGTGCCTGTTGAATGTGATGACAAAGAAATCACCCAACAGACTTAATTACAGCATTTGCAAAACTAATCAATTAAAAATGTAAAGATATCTGATGTATAATTTTGTAAATCTATTAAATTGTTACCATATTTATCCCCAGTAACTGAAATGGCCCCACAACATTGAGGGTAATAAATGCCACATCCATCTCTTTTTATTTTTGTAAATTGTGATACTTCACACATTGTACACACAAACAATATCATACATACAAAGAAATACTTAATATATGTGCAGTTTAAGAAGAATGATAAAATTAAAACCCATCCTCCAGGTTAAGAAATAAAACATTACAAGGAACATAAAAGTCCCCTGTGTGCTTCTCACTATCCTGTACCTCGTTGTCACCGAAGACAGGTGATCAAAATCTGAATTTTGTGATAATCATTCCTTTACTTTTCTCTATATTACTATGCATATATGTATATGTAACAAAATATTGTTCATTTCATTTGGTTAAAAATTCTATACTGAATGTATTCAGCTGCAACTTGTCCTTTTTGTTAAATATTCTGCTTCTGAGGTCCATTCATGTTGATGCCTACAGCTGTAGTCCATTAATTTTCACTGCTGTATGGTATTGTATTCTATGAATGGTATGCACAATTTATGTTTCCATTCTATCATTGATGAACACTTGATTTGTTTCCCATGATTTTGCTGTTGTGAACAATGCAACACTCTATATTCTTATGCATGTCTCCTGGATGGAGCTCCCACGCAGCCTCCTTTGTACTTGGACGCAATGCATCTGCTTTGTGTCTGATGTCTTCATTTAGTAGCATCGAGATGGTTGCTGCGAGACTCCTGTAACAAGGCCTGCACATTCTTTGAATTAAAACTTCATTATTGCTTTGAAATATTTGACATAGAAAGGTTGACTAATATTCAATACCCATTAGTAGCATCACAGAAATTTCAACACAACATTTTTCAAGGGAGAAGAGGAAGAGCTGTTAGATTCTTTAAATATAATGTCAACTATTAATTTTTGAATGATTGTAAAAGGCTTCAAGCTTTGTATTACTTGCTTGGGTGAACAAATTTCTTGTCAATGATGACTATCCAGAATTTAGAGAGGCCATTATTAGAAAGTGTTGAGCAGAAATTATGCATAGTCATTTCAAGCAAAAAATCTGATATGAAAATGGTTATGCTCAAGGAAGCAAGTTTGTTTCTAATTTTTAAAAAGGAAATTATTTCATTTGAACAATTACAAAAATCCAACGTCGTCCTTAACACCTTTTGTAGTAAATAGCCAGCCTTTAAGATGGCACCCAATGCTCTTGTTTCCTGGTGTTCATACCAGGTGTAGTTCCCTTTTACACTGAGTAGGGGGGGCCACTGTGACTAGCAGGATTATTATGAAGAGACAATGTGTGGCTTCCAAGGCTAGGTCATCAGAGAGACTGTGGCGTCTGTCTCTCTCTTAAGTCAGTTGACCTAGGCCAGTGGTCGGCAAACTCATTAGTCAACAGAGCCAAATATCAACAGTAAAACGATTGAAATTTCTTTTGAGAGCCACATTTTTTAAACTTAAACTATATAGGTAGGTACACTGTTATTAACTTAATTAGGGTACTCCTAAACTGGCCTTTGCTAAAAATGTCCTCAATCTGATTGAGGTACGTTCGCTGAGGTCGATCCCTTCCAACTCTCCCATCCACACACGTCTTGTATACTTTTTTCAGATAGACGAGTGTGGAGGAGAAAGTTGGAAGGGGTCGACCTCAGCGAACGTACCTCAGAACAATGTACCTCCCCCTGCGCTGCGTATCCCGCGGCCCGCCTGCGCCACATCTCCCGTCGCCCGACCAACCAACTCCCCCCACTTCTTCTAACGCCACTTCTTCAAAATAGACTCGTCCAGGCCGAAAACCGACTTCTGCGCATGGGCCACGAAGTTTCAATTGCACTGTACGTGCGCGCCCACACATGGTATTTTGTGGAAGAGCCACACTCAAGGGGCCAAAGAGCCACACGTGGCTCGCAAGCCGTGGTTTGCCTACCACTGACCTAGGGGAAGACAGCCATAGTGTTATTAGCACCCTCAAGCTCCCAATGGAGAGCGCCACCTACCGAGAAACTAAAGCCCCTGCCCACAGCCAGCAGTGACTCACCAGCTACGTGAGTGCACAATTTTAGAAGTGGCTCCTCCAGCCCCAGTCAAGCCTTCATATGATGTGTAGCCCCTGCTGGCATCTTGTCTGAAACATGATAAGAGATCCTGAACCAGAACCTCCATGCAAACTGCACCTAAATTTCTGACCCACTATAAACTGTCTTGTATAATAAAAGCCTAATATGCTAAGTGTCTGGTCGACTGGTTGGCCATTCAACCAATCAAAGCATAATATGCTAATGATATGCTAAGGCCGCTCAACTGCTTGCTATGGCATGCACTGACCACCAGGGGGAAGACAGTCAACCGGTTGACCAGTCAGTATGACCTGCACTGACCACCAGGGGGAAGACAGTCAACCGGTTGACCAGTCAGTATGACGTGCACTGACCACCAGGGGACAGATGCTCCAACCAGTAGGTAAGCTTGCTGTTGGGGTCTGGCTGATCAGGACTGAGCAAGACGGGCAGGACATGCCCTGGAGCCATCCCGTGGTCCCTCCCCAGCTGGCTAAGCTCCCGTGTCCCTCCTCGGCCCCGATCGTGTACCAGTGGAGTCCCTTGGCCTGGCCTGCACCCTCTCGAAATCCAGGACCCCTCGGGGGGATGCCAGAGAGCCAGTTTCGGCCCGATCCCACAGGCCAGACCAAGGGACCCACTAGTGCATCAGGCCTCTAGTGTGAGATAATAAATGTCTATTGCTATTTTAAGTTGCTAACTTTGGGGATAATTTGTTACACAATAGATAATTCTTACACTTTCTTACTTCTTTTTTTTTTAACCATAATTATACAGTATAAAGACAATGTCAATTGTTTTCATGCTCCCCACCTCTCCCCAATCACCAAATCTCTCCTAAAAAGGACATTAAGGTGTGATGTTGGAGGGAAAAAAGCAAAAGCTGGACTGCCAGTGTTCAGGAGCCTTCACTCACACAGACATTTTCAAGTAATCTTCACAGGTGCCTGTGTGTCTATTTTTATGTAAATTGGAGCAAAGGAACAAAGAGAATGAAGGGCAAAATAGGCCATGGTAGCGGTGGCAGAAACTTTATTTGAAGGGTTTGCAGGAACTTAATGGCCCTGAATTCACTCAATATACAAAACATGAGCAGGAGTGACACATTTGGAGGCTCTAAGCATTAAAACAGCAACGGTGCCTGCCTATGTGACAAGTAAAATCTCTAGAAAAGTATATATGTAAGAAGCCCCCGACATTTCTATTTTTTCCTTATTCTTTTTTTAATAGGACGGTTATCAAAGTCATCTTAGAAGTTGTTTTAGTGCCTTTGTTTTTTCCCTTTACTCATAGCTGGACTGCCTACTGTTTAATCGAGCAATGATAAAACTCTCTTTATAAACATAGGAATTCATTTTCTAATGTGGATATTTTCATCATTATACCTCTGGTGTCCCAGTTATTATGAAATCCGTCATTTTATCTTCTAGCTACTAGCTTTCCCTGAGGGGCTCTTGTTAGCTGAGTTGCTTTTGAGAAGTGCTTATTCTGTTACTATTCCTTTGAAGCCCATTATACATGTTCCTTTTACCCAGAAACTCTGCAGTCTCTGGTGACGCAAAGCAGGGTGGAAGGGCAGAGGGGAGCTTGTTTCAGACCTGCAGGCCTCATGCTGCCTCAGTTGTCCCTTTCCTTGTCCCATTCACACCTTACCTGCAGGTAAAGGGCTAAGCTATCTACATCCTGATGAGAAGGACTCAGCAGGTGGTGAATGCTAACTTCTGAGGTCAGGAAAGGTGCTTCACAGTAATCCCCTTTTGAAGACAAGACCCAGACATCCGGGCAGGATGGAGAGGCTCCGAACATCCTACATATTTAAGGGTGCTTTGCTGAAAACTGATGGGGCCATACTCATGGAAATCAGTGACCTCAGAGTTTGAGTCCACCTTTGTCAGTTTAAACACACACTTGAAGCCTGGACAAAGCGGGAAGCTAAGAATATATCATTTTTACAACTTATATTAAAATGCTGATGCTAGCTGTTCAATGTGATAGCTACTGATAGAAATTAAAATTAAATACAATTAAAAATCCAGTTCCTCAGTCGTCCCAGTACATTTCAAATGTTCAATAGCTGTACAAGCACTGTTCGAAAGAAATAAAAACTTCATTGAATTCCCTTACATCTTTTTTATGATTTGACATTGTTTGAAAGTTTGAATTAAACATTTAGGAAATAGATGGGAAAACAATAATATTTTCGGTGTCTGGAGACCTCTAAAGAATTTAATCTGACCTTAATCAGGATTTTTAACAGCATTTATATCCTTGACCTCTCCCCCACGCACCTCATCAATAAACCATTGACCAAGACAGTCACCCAGGAGCACCTACAATCCAAAAGACCAAACACTGCATAGGAGCATCGGCTGGTCTCTTAGCAACAGCGACGCGATCCCACCCCTTCCCCCCCTCCTACCTTATTAGACTGAAAGGGGCGGGGCCAGGAGCCAGGAGCCCAATAGGAGGGGAGCAGAGGAGGGAGTCCCGGCCGCGTCCCCGTCGCCAGGGAAACCGCCGCAGCCTGAGTTAGCGCGGGATGCCGAGCGCGGCGGAACCGGCTGCGCCGTCCGAGAACGCGGACCTGGAACCCTGCGTGGACCCGCGACTGCGACTCCTGGGGGCCTGCGTGGCCCGGAGCCTGCGGCCGGCTGCCGGGGCCTGGGAGCGCTGCGCGGGCACGGCCGAGGCGGAGCGGCTGCTCCACGCCTTCCTGGGCCGCGATGCTGCCGAGGGGCCGCGGCCGCTGCTGGTGGTGCGGCCGGGGCCCGGGGGCCTGGCGCTGTGTCCGGGGCTGGACGCGGGACCCGAGTCCGGCCCGCCTCGCGCCAAGGGTCTTTTTTTCCTGCGCACCAGGCCCGAGCCGCCGGGGCCCCACAGCCTCCGCGGCGCAGTGCTTTGCGGGGACGTGCCCGCCGCGCCTCTGGAGCACCTGGCCGCGCTGTTCTCCGAGGTGAGGGTGGTGGTGACCCTGCGAGGGCTGCGGCCTGGGAGGGGGCGGGGCGGAGGGCCCATGGGCGGAGCCAGGGCCAGCGGGGCGGGGCCATGGAGAGCCTGGACTTCTGCAGAGTTGGAATCTGGAAAAAGGGATGGGTGGGGGCGAGGATGGGTGGGAACTCAGACCCAGGGGTGTCATCTGAGAGGCGAGCTGGGTAAGTCTGAGGAGGGCCAGGTCAGAGTGAGACTGAGAGGACCACCACTAGGTGCTGTCCTGGGCAGGGGTCAAGCCAAGGCAAGGGGCGTCAGAGTGAAGAGTTGCTGGGCCTGGCCCCTTTTTAAGGCTCCGTATCTTAATCTCCTGTAAACTGGCACTGGGGGAGACCGGAAGTGGTGGACGAGGGGGCATTTCTTTGGCTCAGTGGGGCTGTAAACGGTGTTTACTTCTGGAGAGGGTGGTGGTTGGGTTTTGATTTTTATCTCATTCATTAGACTACCAACCATAAGCCAAAATCAGCCAGCCCTGTGCCCCAACAGATTGGGTCACCAAAGTTGGGATGTCCAGCAAACATTTGGAGGGGTGTGCCTGGGGCTCAGGGAGGAAGATGGGGAGATGTGGGATGCTTGGCGGCACCACAGCGGGAGCCTGGAGAGCGCAGCAGATGGAAGGGTGCTCAGGAAAGACTCTTGGGGTTCTAGACGGTTCTGGAATGGGAGCGCACTTCCCTGTAAGCAGAATGTGTGTGCTTCTGGAGGCTCGATGCTCGGTTACTGCAGATCATGAAATAAGTATTTACAGAGTACTGGCTAAATAATGTTTCACGTGATAGGTGCTATGAGGAGTACCAAAGAAATAAAGACAAGACCTCACCCGTGAAATTAATCATATATCTAAAGTACTTAAAACGAGTCTGACTAGGGCGGAGGCACATTGGCCCCAGTGCCACCAAGCCAGTCCTGGAGGCTCCCTGCTAAGTCAGGTGCTGGCCCTGTAGTTGCCTTATGAGAAGGCTGTGGGGAGAAGAGAACCTGTGGGCAGGGTCTGGGACGACAGGAGGAAAGCTAGGTTTCTCGGTAGAGATGGAAGTAATCCAGCATTTAACAGCTGGAATGGTTTTACTGCTCTGCCCTGTTGAACACCATGCCTGCAGAAGTCCAAGCTTGGATGGAATCTCCTCGTGAGTGATGATGATAGCAGCGTCCTGGGTTCAGAGGAGAGTTACCCGTGTGTTGTGAGCGCCATGCTTAGCCTCACGGGTTGAACTGGCTCCCGAACAAAGGAGAAGAATTAGGAAAAATAGAGGGCAAGGTAACTCGCAGGCATGGGGAGCGACTGAACAAAGATTCAGAGGTGGAACTATACCTAAAGTGTGTGGGGGGCAGCAGTCCCATCTCAGCTTTGTCATGGCCAAGGAAATGCAGTCCAGCAAGCAAAAGTAATGTTAAAGTAATTCAAACCCTCAAATGTCCAAGGATTTTCATTGATGCGTTGGAAAGAGATTAGAAACAAACTGAGTGTTCGTTAGTAGGCCACTGGATGAATGAAGTGAGGTCCATCCATAATTCAAAGGAATGATTGATATGAAACAGTCCTTAAGATAAACACATAAATACAATTCACTCTCCCAACAGCTTCTAGTGTAGAGTATGATACTGTCAACTCATACACATTATTGTGCAACAAATCCCCAGAAACCCCCCATCCTGCATGACTGAAACTCTATAACAGTGATGGCGAACCTGTGACACGCGATGACACGCGAACTCATTTTTTTGGTTGATTTTTCTTTGTTAAATGGCATTTAAATATATAAAATAAATGTCAAAAATATAAGTCTTTGTTTTACTATGGTTGCAAATATCAAAAAATTTCTATATGTGACACGCACCAGAGTTAAGTTAGGGTTTTTCAAAATGCTGACACGCTGAGCTCAGAAGGTTCGCCATCACTGCTCTATAACAACCCTCTGCCCCTTCCTCCCCACAAACCCTGGCAACCACCATTCTGCTTTGTGGTCTAGAATTTGACCACGTAAAGTGGTCTATGAGTTTGACTACTTTAGATATCGCATAGACGTGGAATCTGGCACTATTTGTCTTTTTGTGACTGGCTGTTTCACTTCATATAATGTCCTCAATGTTTATCCATGTGTTAGCCCATGACAGAATTTCCTCCCTTTTTAAGGCTGAATAGTATTCCATTGTATGTATATACTGCATTTTCTTTATCAATTCATCTATGCATGGGCATTTAGGTTTCTTTTACTGCTTGGCTGTTGTGGATAATGCTGCAATTTAAGATAATTTTTAAAGGTGCAGAATTTTATGTATAGTAAGCTACCATTTCTGATAAAAAAGAGAAAGGAAGGAAGGAGAGAGGGAGATGGAGAATAGAGGCAGTAGAAGGGAGATAAGAAGAAGGAGGGGAAAAGAGGGAGGTAGAGAAGGAAGGAAGGACACTCATTAACAGAATAATCCACCAGGGGAGCGTGGTGACTGAGGTACCGGAGTAGGTAGAAGACTTACTTTCCACTGTAAAAGCTTTTGACCTTTTAAAATTTGCATCATGTACATGTGTTATCTATGGAAATCTGTAAATAAAATTATTTTTAAAATACCTCCAGGCATTTACTTTTATTTTCCAAAACTTCTAACAGCAATTCTTAGGCCATTCAACCACTCTTCTCCCACCTTCTTTTATGCACCCTGAAATTGATCCTGAGCCACCTCAGAACTCTGCTCACCCCTTCCCTGAAGCCCTGTCCTTCCCCTCCCTACTCTCCTCTCTACCTGTGGATCCCCTCGTCCTTCCACCTCTCCACTCTGCGTCACTAAACCAAAAGGTCCCACCTGGCTGACAGAGTCTCCCATGCTGTGTGAGGGTAGGGGTAAGTAGGTGTGTGTGTGTGGGGGGGGAACAGGCATGAGGGGTGATGTTGACCAGAGGAGAAAGTCCTTCTCCCAGTCATTTTATTCCCTGCTGCCCGCTTATGTATCTAGAGCTCTGAAACTGGGATGCTGTTTTAAAGGTCTGTGTTTGTAGAGAGAGCATAGGGTTTGCAGTGTGATAGACCTGGGTTTGAATGCTGGCTCTGACACAAGCAAAATTGAAACAGACTCATAGATACAGAGAACAGACTGATGGTTGCCAGAGGAGGAGGGAGCTGGGGGAAAAGATGACGGGTTTAAGAAGAAAAATTGGTAGTCACAAAGTAGGCATGGGGATGTAAAGTACAGCATAGGAAATATAGTCAATAATCCTATCTAATAAAAATGGAATAAGCAAATTGACTGTCACACTGTCACAAAGATGGCGGTGCCCACAGCAGAGGCAGGGTTTCTGTAACACAAGATGGCTGCACCCACAGCGGAGGCCGAGTTTCCATAATGAGCCTTAATGAGCAATCAGCAGGGACCTGAGGTTGTGTGGCACTGGACTGGGGCAGGGGACCTGAGGCTGCGCCCCCCGCCTGATGGGGATTGACAGGGGACCTCAGGCCGTGCCCTCCCACACACAGCAGGGCTTGACAGGGGACCTCAAAGCACGCCCCCTGCACCGGTGCCGGGCCGGGGTATCTCAGGCTGCACTGCCCACCCTGGCACTAGGCCAAGGGACCTCAGGCCGCGCCCCTCACCCTGGCGCCGGGGCCAGGGGACCTGAGGGTGCACTGGGGGACCTGAGGCTGCACCCCCGGGCTTGACAAGGGTGGGGCTAGCCAGGTCTGGATCTCGCCCAATAGTGGTGGGGCTGGCTGGGTCTGGGTCTCGCACAGTTTTGAAGTGCCGTGGGTAGATGAGGACTTGACTCTGGGTCCTGCGGCGCGCCCCAGACTCTGACAGGAGGAAGATTTTCACATACATTTTACTAATTTTCTTTCATCTCTGACACTTATATTATAGAGAAAGGGCAAATATCAATATTAAAATATTTCCTCTAATTAATCCTCTTTTAATGTACATGAATTTTGTGTACCGGGCCACTAGTATTGTAATAACTATAGAGGTGCCAGGTGGGTACTATAAATATTGGGGGGATTGCTTTATATATGATTGTATAACCACTATGCTTTATACCTGAAACTCATACACAATTATATTGAATATAAACTATAATTGAAAAATAAAATTTATTTTTTAAAAAAGGGTACTAAGGTAAAAATAGAATGAATAGTATTGGGGAAATGTTATAATAATATGTTCTATTATTCAGCTAAATGCTTTTCCTATTAATATAATTTTCTGTTTTGGGTATTTCAACCTAGAGGGATATAACTAAATAGAAGGAATAAATATAAAAGATGCTGATACATTAAAAACAAAACACAACTCCTGGTTCTGTCAAATTCATCAGCGTGATGTGAGCAGGTTAGCTCACCTCTGTCAGGGTCAAACTACCTTGTAGGATTGTTATGAAACTTAGAAATACTATATTAGGACACCTGGCGCAGTGTAATCCATACAGGACAGGACTTATTGACACTGCATCCCACTTGAAAGCTTCCTCACTTTTCTGCCCAATCCTTGCCACCTTGCTCTGTCCAAATCCAGTTCTCGTCCGGTACTCAGCTGTACTCCCCCCTCAGCCCTCTGCCTCTGAGCCTGGAGATGGGCTGTGTGTTCTGCTTTCCCCTTGCTGCTTCCAGACTCATGTTGAAAGCCTCCAGTTCGGATTTCAGGCCATCAGATGAAGGCACCCTCTGTCCTCATTGCAGCATCATGTACTGATGGCACTGCCCTCACTCCTTCAGGATTGGGCTCCCAGTTCCTGGTGACTTGGAGAGCCAAGGTTACTCCTGTGTTAACATGTGGCTATTTCAACAGACACATGAATGATCCTTTCAATAACCTGGCCTTCTTGAACTTTCTCATCCAGTGATCTTATCCCTGCCCTGTCCTAACCATCTCTTCCCAAGACCTTGCATTACCAATAACCATCGCCTCTCTGACCACTGCTCCCGTCTTTCCAGCTCACTCCCCCCTATTTCCCACTACTACAAGCCCATGACCTTCCAGCACCTCCAACCCATTGATCCTGCCGCCTTCCCACTGCCCTTCACCCACACCCGTGCTCTTTGCCCCCTGACCTAGCTTGAGTGCTGGGCTCCATCATTCTCATCATTCTCTTGCATAAACTCCCGACTAGCCTCTGCCTTGCTTTGTTGCACTGGTGTGGCAAAATGACAATCCTGATGAAATCCAACTCCACCTACTCCACCCCAGTACCCATAAAGCTGAATGGGGCTTGTGAAAAACCAACAGCGTCCACTTTAAACTCAGGACCTGGGATCTCTAGTCAACTTTTATGCTCCCCAGCAGACACCCCACACGTCTATTCCAATTACTTTCTTGCTCTTCTAATCACTATTGCACACTTTCTTTTTTCCCCCCTCAAGTGTCCAAAAGGTCTTCTCTCAACCTCACTCTGTGATGCTCTTGCTTCTTTCTTGGTTTAAAAATATGGAAAACAATAAAATAAAAATTTCCACAAACTCATATCTACCTCATATGTCTGTATTCATATACCCTGCCATGCCTTCCGTTGCTGCAGATGGACTGTCTGCTGCCAGCCTTTGCCAACCTTAAAACTAAAACTGCCACTTTTGCTCTGAACCCCATCCACTCTCATCTTGAGGAGGTAGCACCAACAATTCTCCTGTCTCCTGTATTCTTATTTTCCCTCTCCACTAGATAATTCTCAACAAACAAAATCCTCATTCCTCCCACTACCTACCGTCCCATTTCTATGACCCCCTACATAGCAAAATGTCTAGAACAGCCATGGGCAAACTACGACCTGCAGGCCGGATCCGGCCCATTTGAAATGAATAAAACTATTGAAAAAAAAGACCGTACCCTTTTATGTAATGATGTTTACTTTGAATTTATATTAGTTCACACAAACACTCCATCCATGCTTTTGTTCCGGCCCTCCGGTCCAGTTTAAGAACCCATTGTGGCCCTCGAGTCAAAAAGTTTGCCCACCCCTGGCCTAGAATATGAGCATTCTTGTTGTGTCTCATTCTTTTCCTGTTTTATCTCATACTCATTTATCAGGCTTTTACCCTCATACTGCTAAGGAGAGAAAGTAAAGGGCTTATCAATCTCACCAATGACCTCCACTAGATTAGATTAAATGGGCATCTATCAGTCCTTTTCCTGCCTGACCTGTGAGCAGGATTTGGCCCAGCTCATGATGACCTTCTCTTGATGGAAGAACTTTCTTCACTTGCTTCCAGGACCCTTGTCCTCTGGTTTCCTCCTGTCGCCGTGGCCATTCCTTCTCAGTTTCCACTGAAGATAACCCCCTCTCCTTTCAACTCTTGAAAATTGAAGATCCCTAGGGCTCATTCCTTGGGCCTCTTTTCTTCTCAATTCCTTTGGGGTACTCATTTAATTTTAGAGTTTTACAAACCATCTGTATCTGCCACCTCCAAACTTGTTACCTCCAGCCTTTTCTGCTCCTCTTAACTCTCAACTACCATATCCAACTGCTACTCAATGTCTCCAGTGAGAAGTCCAGTAGATATATAAAATTCAAATGTGTCCAAGCACACATTCCAAACTTCCCCTGAGAACTTACACCACCTTATTCTTCCCCACATGGGGTAATGGCGGCTCCATTCCTCTTGTTGCTCAAGTCCCAAGCTTTGGAGTCATCCTCACTGCTGTTCTCCCCCTTTCCCAGTCCCACAACAAATTCATTAAGAAATCACATAGGTTGAGCTTTCAAAATGTGTTTAGAATCAGAGCACTTCTTACTAATTCCTCCACTACCCCCTGTGCCAAGCCACTGTCTTCTGTATTATAGGAATAACTTGCTGATCTCTTTTTCCACTTTTGCCCTCTAGGCTCAACATAGCAGCTGGAGTGATCTACTGAAAAAATATCATGTTACTCCTCTGTTCAAAACCCTTCAATGATTTCCATTTCTCTGAGAGTAAAAATAAAAATTCTACAGGCAGGGCTGCATGTAACTTGACCCCCTTTACTCCCCGCTACTCTTCTTACCTTGCTCCAGCTTCTGCACTGCTTGCTGCTGCTCATTGATCCTTTCATGCACACTCCCACCGTAGGGCTTTTGCATTGTCTGTTCCTTCTAACCACAATATACTTGCCCCAAGAATATACATAGCACTTTCATCTCCAGTCTTTGTTCAGATGCTACCTTCTCAATGATGCCTGAACCAATCTCTCCATTTGCAATTGCAACCCCTCCATCCCACATCCCTGATCCTCCTCACCTGCTTCGCCCCCACCACCCCCCATGCAGAACTTATTGTGACTTCTCCACTAGAATATAAACTTTGTGAGGTCAATAATCTTTTCATGTTTTGTTCACTGGTATATCTTTCCAGCACCTAAAATAGTACTAACACATAGTAGATGCTCCACAGATAGTCATTGAATAAGTGAATGAGTTGCTTTTAATTTCATAGAAAGTTCACCTTCATTATCTTCCTATCACTCAAAGCCCTCCAAAGTCCAACTCAAACCCATCTACCACTTTCTCTTGAGACAGAAATGCATTCAGTTTTTCTATGAACATCCTATATGCCAGATCCAAGAGGGGATTGTATGTATATAAAGGGCAAATAAGATACAGTCCCTGCCTTTGAGATCTTAGAAAAATTCTTGTTTATATTCTCTCCCCTCTATTATTGCTCCTTTCTCCTCTAGGTCCAAAGAGTCCTTTCTCAACATGAATGTGAGAAGAGCTCCGTTTGTGACATGTTATTCCTTGGAACCCTCTGTTCACCTGTGACTATAACGTCTCAGCTCAGTGATTACTTTCAGACAGACCAGACAAGGATCCTCCTCTTAGATTCCACATGTTAGATCCATGTGTTCTGTTTTATGGCCACGCAGACTTGTTGGTCACATAGAGAACCCAACAATCCATGTTTCCTCTTCATTATGTATTTAACAGTTCCTAGTCACATTCCTGGGTTTTCTGTTTTTCTTTATAGCTTTCCCTTTCCATTAGAGTGAGCGTTTGACTGACAGTTTCCCAGGGAGATGTATTAATGACAACCTTTTAAGTTGCTAGTGATAGAAAACTCCATTTAAACTAGTTCCAAATGTTCAAGAGCAGGAGCTCAAATGATGTCACAGGCCTTGGCCTTTCTCCTTCTGTAAACTCCCTCTTCTCCAGACTGACCCTGTGCACAGGCTCCACGTGGTAGCCTGATGGCCACTCGTAGAAAAGAGAACGCTCTCTTCCTCCAAAGTTCAGATAGGAGACTCGGCCTGACTCTCATTGGTTCAGATTCACTTACAGTCTTCACCTCTGGGTCTGCAGATGGGAACCAAAAGAAGAGGAACTATTTGGGGGTGTCAAAACTTAACTACTGTTCACCCTCCAGACAGCTTCGGAATGCTCAACTTTGCTTTATTAGTACTTTTTAAGATGCCGCCTCACCCACCGGAGACAGATGGTCATCTTCACCTGCATTTGTCCTATGCTTTGCCTCTGGCCTTTGTGACTGTTTTAATCACCTCTTATTCACCCTGTTGATTAGGTAGGGACTCCTGCCCTAGGCTCATGGGATGGGTCAAATGACACCAACAGCAGTTTATTAGTCACCTACACTCACAGCTCACAGGAGGACACCTGCCACACAGGGCCACATGGGGGTTGCCCTTGGGAACAGAGCGAACTACCAGGTGCCGGGGTTCTTGTTCCAGCATTAAGAAGGGTTCTGGAATCTGGAGAAGGCTGTGCGTAGATTAAACAGGAGTCCAGAGATTAAATATAATTTTGAGAGGCATTTGGGGGTCAGAGGAGCCTAGTTTTAAAGGAAAATAAGATCTAAGTGCTCCTCCTCTCAGGACCCCATGCTTTTTATTAACACAATTTGTCCTGAGGTGAGTCAGAGACATACACTTCAAAGGGTCAGGGTTTTCTTTACAGAGTCCATTGTCAGAATGGGAAGATTAGCCTACGGCTGTTCAGGTGTTTGGCCAGTAGGAGGCAATAACATGTAGATTAAGATGCCCTGAGCTGTCTGGCAGCAAACAATCAATTTAATGTATCCTATTCAGGTTTGGGGAAATGCCATCAGCCCTTCCCATATTCAGCCCTGCTGTCATGCTGGAATTGGCTTCCGGCAACCAGGGACTGTGGGAGGCAAGCTTTGTGCTATAAAGAGTGCGTGGTTCCCAGTGGTTCTGGTGGGAGGATGCAGTTGGCTTGTTTGAATAATTCCGCTGGCCGGCAGAGACCTGAAGCCCACTACCTGAAGCCCTGGTCCCCTTGGTAAGGAGGACTGTTAGACCGGTGGACCTTATGTAGGGCTAATAGGAAAGGAAACTTGGGATATAGGCTGTTCGAGGCTCTCCTGATTGTATCAGGTGTCAAGGCAGTACCTAATGTTAGTTCTTAATATTAGGCCTTACAGCACAGTGGCTTGCAAAAGGGGAGTATCGTTTTTTAGGCCTTTCTCAGAATAGTCTTTCTCTAAGGCCTCAGAAGTAGAAGGCCTGCCTTTCTTTCCTGTGTGCCTCTGTTTCAGGTCATGATCCCCATCTTGGTCAATGGGAAGAACCACTTGGACTGGCCCCCTGTGGTATGTCAAGATGTCCAGCGACACGCCCACAGCCTCCAGTGTGACCTCATGGTTCTCCTTGAGCAAGTGAGGGGGAAAACTTTGCTGCCTCTTCCTGTAGGCTCAGAAAACATGGAGTTTGTGGATTCTGAGGGTGAGACCGTGTAAGTGCCATCAGCCTGGGCATATGGGCCTCAGCTACGGGAGATACTGGATTATCTGAATGATTTCTTTATGACTTTTCTGTTCCCGACTCTGCACAGCTCCTTATTCTGCTGTTTGTCAACATCCTCAGACTATGTGTTTTGTGCTGATTACTGCCCTTGCCCCAGTCCCTCAGCCTGAAGTCTTTTAAAGCTATGGCAGCATCATGGCCCTTTTCCATCCAGAATCATTCCAGGGCTGAGAGCAGCCACAGAGATGTCAGTATTTTGCTTATGGGGACAGTGTCTCATCATTGGCAAGGGCTCAGGTCTGGCCTGGGAGAGAGCCACGCACTTCCCAGCATTCACCCAGCACATGACATCATAGAACTAACTCAGACCCTCCTCCCCCAGCAGCCAGAGACTTTCCTCAGGTCCTGGGGATGTTTTCCGAAAGAAACAAATCTGGCTTTGTTAGAGTGTGGAGTCCAGGCCTCCTGTGCCTGGATGGCATCAGAACCCCGGCCTCGTCCCCTTTAAGGAGTTATAGCTGTCATTTTCATTTATTTTGTGTACCATGCCAGCTGCAAGCTTTCTTTGCTTCTGTCCCATGGGGATTTTCCTTTTTCTTTCAAGCCAGGCTATGTATCTAAATGCTATATTTTGTTATATCCTACCCAGGATTTGTTGGTGTTTTTTGTTTTGTTTTGTGTGGGGTTTTTTTTTTTTGGGGGGGGGGGGGGGTGGGGGGGGGGGGAGTGGGGAGGGAGAGAGAAGGGTGGCTCCTAACAAGGTGGAGGGAATTCCTCAAACACAGATGAGAATTTCATTCGCTGGTTCACTAAAATAAAAATACCCATGACAATTTCATTTTAAGCCATTGTTGGTGGTAGTAAGAAAGTCATCTTTTTGATGTTTTGGATTCTAATATTAAAATGTTTTGTTGGTTCAGCACAGCAACATGGATGGATGGATGGACAACCATGACAGAATCCACCATGTCTGTCATTTCTCTGAGTGCCTGACATAAAATGGCAATGGCTATGAGGCAAGGTTACATGGAACTTAGCGCAAAGCTCTGGATCCTAGTTTTTAGAACAGGCTCTGCCACCTATGGGCCAGACCACTTGGAAGCAATCATTCAATCTCTCCCAGCCTCAGTTTTCCCACTTGTAGACTGGAGATGACCTCAGCACCTGCCTCATACTCAGAGTTCTTGTGAGATGGCGGCTCTAAAGCTCTTAGGACAGTGCAGAGCACAGAATAGTGCTTAATGATGGTAGCTACTACGACCACATAAGAGAGACCTGAGATTGAGGATTGGCCAGGAATCAAAATGCAAGCTGATACCCATGATTACTAGACATGCGCCTTTCAGGAGGATTGGGGGCAGGAGGGGGGGTTTATAATGAGAGCTGAAGTGGGCAACTTCCAAGTTGGATGACCTCCATCAAAGAAGATGGGCAAATCCCCAAATGCCAACTGGCCACAGGTGCCTGAGACTAATGTGTTTGTGGCAACAGGCACCTTCCTGCATGAGCTCAGATGGCCCTAATGCCAGAGTTTCCCAATGTATTACTGTCATTGTTGTGTATTTAGAGCCCATGGTTTGATCTGAAGAATAAGTAATGCAAGAGATGGCAATGTACTTTATAATGAGTTTTTGCTATTGGAAGTAATTTGCTACATATACAATTTGAAGCAATTTCCCACTTAACATGAAAACTTATTGTAGTTTAATAAAAATATTCCATTTTCATAATAAAAATACAAATTACCATTTTCCTGTTCCTTTTGTATTCGAACATAACATTCAGTGTATGTGTATATAATCATTACTGAGTTTATCTCCCTTTGTTCAAACTTGATAATTTCCCAAAAGGATGGGTCATATTTCAGGAAGATGAGTATCTTCCCCCTTTAATACCTTCTGTAATCACTTGTGACTATCAATGCTCAGCAAATATGAATTTGATTAAATTAAGTGAAGGTGGTTTTCTGGAATGAAAATGTGAATGATATACTCCCTTTCTTTGTCACTTGGGTCTTGAGTTCTTGGCATGAACAGTTTTCATTTAAGACTTAGTGAGAAGGAAACCAAAATATATATTTTTATTTTTAATGCCTTCTAAAGTACTCCTGGTTTGATTACTAAAAAAGATATATGAAGCAGAATGCTTGGGAGTCCCATTCTTTGCTGGGAAAGTGAGGACAAAGTGAAGTTAATTTTGGTGTTCAGATGACTGATGGTTTGCCTTGTGGAGGAGGAAGTAACCTATTTCCTCTTGATGCAGAAGTCAGAACTAAGACTAAAATGAGGACATCACAGGGAGGTAGATGTGTTCAGTGTAGAGACCCACTTTCTCCCAGGGAGGACTGATCACTGAGGAATGCACTGCTTGTCAAGTCGGGAGGCTGCTGACATTAGTGGGATTCAAGCAAGGGTTGGGTGGTCATACGAATGTTTTCTGTCCAGTGTATTTCTGTATTGACAGAATTTAAAATTCTTAAACTAGCCTTCAGAGTGCTGGTGGGCCCTGTCTTGCATAATTGTGTATGCATGCATGCATGCATAAATAAGTGTTTTGTCTGGGGAGAGGATGTGTGCTCCTAATTGAGTACCCATCAATCTATTGTCCAACAAGCGATAAGAATGCCTCGACTAGATGGAATTCCCCACCTGTTTTTAAAAAATTTGGCATTTTGTTTGCGGGCCACCTCGCCTTGTTATTTCCGATGTTTCAGGAGATTTATTGTGCCTTTCACAGCTTGGATTCCATGGATAAGTCCGTCATCTATGCCATTGAGTCTGCAGTGATCCAGTGGAGTCGCCAGGTGCAGGCGGTCCTCAACAAGGAGTCTTCCCAGCCCCTCTTCCAAGGAGAAAACCCCACCCCCTGGGTGGAGTTGGAGTTCTGGAAGAGCAGGTAGGCACATGCTCACACCTTGGCGAGCAGGTAGACGTCTTACAGAGGATGATGGTCTGCGGGAGCCAGCCATGGAATCTGGTCCCATCTCCATGTGTTTCTCATCTCCCCTAGAGCAGACAGCTCAGTGTCGTTTGGGTCATACAGGTTTTCTCTGCTCTGGGAGATGTACCCTTTCCTTAGGGTTCAATAGTCACCCCTTCTTTTGTGAGCTGCAGTCAGCATACCTTCTGACATTTCTTCAAAGGTTTTTTCAGCCACATGTAAAATTAACTCTCTTTTATGTGTATTTTTACTTGTGTACTCCTTTCTCCTTGGGTAGTCAAGGCTATATACACACACTTTTTGTAAGAATCTGAAGAAAAAGAGGGGTTTTGACAGTTGGCTGCAGAATAGCCTCTCGCAGGTCCCAGCCAATCATTAGCAGGCCTAGAAAGCCCATCGTCCACTGTGTGCCAGCTCCAGAGTCCCCGAAAGACCTAATTATTGCTCCTGCCGATTCCCGCTCTACCTCTCCATTTCCTTGTTCCTATTCATCATTGTGCTGATTAATCTTTTACTCAAAAGGAGACAGATGTTTGAAGCAGATGTCCCTGTCCTATTGAGTGGGGAGTGTCCATATCACATGACCAGGTATGGTGCCCTGTTGGTGCCACCATGCTGAGATGTCCCATGCTCTCGCCTGGTTTCTGTTGGGAGAAATGATTTCTGACCACTCTGCTGAACCTGCCTCAGGCCCTTCTCCAGCAGCCTCACTCTGACACACCTCTCCCCCCTTCCCCCCAAACCTCGCTGCAAGAGCTGATGACCTCCAGCTGCCAAGCTCTGGAGCCACCAGATGTTCACAGCAGGTTCCCCTGCTGTTGCTTCTCGGAGCTGCCCCTTTGAACCATGTTCCCTGCTCAGGCGTTTGCCCTCGCTGTCCTGGGAACAGATGCCCTGGCTGCTTGGGCAGGAGCCAGCCTCTGGGGGAGCGCCCTGAGCAGCGCTGCTCTCTGTCTGGGGTTGGGTGGTCACAGTGGGACTGAGTTTCCCCTTGCTCACCTGGACTCCCCTCCTCCGTGGCGTTGCAGGTCTGAGGACCTGGAATACATTTATGATCAACTAAGAACGACAAAGGTGAGGGGCATGGCGGGGCTCCTGGACAAGCTTCAGAGCAGCTACTTCCCAGCCTTCCAAGCCATGTGCAGAGATGTCGCAGCAGGTGAGGCGCAGCAAGTATTTTCCTAAAAACGTTTACCTTGAATGTTTTATTTAGTGCCGAACTATCTTCTCTCTCTGATTTCAGCAGCTTCAAGTCCTTACGACCCTCAACCTGACACAACTTAGTGTGACAATGCCAAATCTAGAAGCAGGACAGCAGCGACCTGTGCTGTTTGCATTTCCACCACTCTGTGACCTGGGGAACGACACCTAACCCCCCTGGGCTTTAGTGCGTGCCGTGATATCGTGCACACACTTCCTGCCCACTGTCTCGGGCTGCCGTGAGGGAGTAGAGATGGAAGGGTTCTGCTGGCTGTGCCACACTGTACAATGCACGCTGTTATCTCTCACCTCTGGGGTTCAGGCCCCTTCGCCCTGGCCCCCTGAGAAGTCTTTGTTCCATTGCTGGCTCCATTCTGCTTTTTCCATTCCTACTGTCAGAGGGACTGCAATTTCCTGGCCGTCTGAGCACCAGGCAAGATTGGCCCTTGTCAAAATTGCAGAGCCAGCAAAGTCTATAATTAGAAGCAGGTAAATTTTTTCCGGGCTCTTTGCTTCTTTCCTTTCTCTTCCCAGACCTCCTCCTACCTCTTCAGTCTTGTAGGTCAGAATGTGCTTTGAAAGGTATTCGCAGTTTCACGTGATTTATGCTGAATCCAAGCAGTGACTTTCAAACATCTTTTTCTCTACTAGCACTCTTTCCCTAAAGACAATTTTCTTTGTAAGTCCAAAACATAGAACTAATTAAGGCGTATTTGCTCCGTTAAAGAGGGGCGTGTCCTGTGTCTGTAATGTAGGGTGGAACCCTCATCCCACTTCTCCTCATGATGTGGGGTTTGGAAACCGCTCAGCCCCAGGAGGGAAAGTTCCAGTGGTGGAGTTTCTGACATGTGCCCTGTAGCAGAGAAGAACTGGCAAAAGTAGCTAGTCTTTGAGGTCCCTCTGCGCCCTAAAATGTTACCCCGGAGTCTGCCCTGCAGCACATAGAGCTGCCTGGGAACAGGTACCGCTTCAGCTGATTGCTTCACTGAGAGATTTGTGTCCCAGAGGAATCAATTGTTGTTCCCAATTTAAGTTCAATACAAATGATACAGGTGTCCCTCAAAAGGGGCTTGTGTACCACTATTGGTATGAACAATTATTGTGGGAGGTATATGGACAGGCATATATAAAATGTGTTAGAGGTAACTGTTCTTGGTAATAGCAGTTTTCCATATACGTTAGTGATTTGAAGTTTTCATTTTATATGATTTTATTTAGGTTAAAATGGGAGTCAACTCAGAAAACATTTGAGTGTCATACACAGACATGAGAAATATCATAAGGGAGCTATGCAAATGATTGTAATTTGGGCTCTGAAATCAAAGAACGTGCAGTAAAGTTATATTTATGAGTTGGTTATTTTGAGCTCCAAATATATTTTTCACATTAATAGATTCAGAGACTATGATCGTTCACATTAGTCTTTGTTATAAAAGATTAGGTTCCCCATGTCAGCTTCAAAAAGTTATTTGTAGTAGAGTATATAATGACAAAGAAAGGAAATTAGAAAAAATGCAGTTATAGTAAACACTGCTATAAAAATAAAAATCCTTGAAATATATAACTCAATTCAGATGATGGAAGGAAAGAGCTTTTGGTTAGAGGAGTTAGGTGGAGACTTGGTCAGAAATTTTGGTGGGACCTCTGAAAAATAAAAATATTTTAGAGGCATTTGATGTGTATTATTGTTATTAGATCAGGGGTTTGCATTGGCTCACTGATGGACTGAAGAGAGGAGAGGAGAGGAAATATTTCTGAATTGGTGGGTATGAATTGGACAAGAGTAGCAAATAAAGAAGGAGGGCAAAAGAATATAGGGAAATGCATGGGAACAAGATTGTCTGAAGTGGAATTGATTGGACAATGGAGAACCTTGGAAAACGGGAGGCAACAGTATCATGGAGGGGAAAGAACAAGCACAATATAGACTAATAGGGAGTTCTCATCAGCCTTCTCCCAGCTCTCTTGGTGTAAGAAGTTCAGATCCTTCTCTTCCCAGGCACCAGGGCTCCAACTTGGTGGCTCTGAGCTCCAGGCAGGGAGGGTAACTCTCTCGTTCCTTCCAGCTCTGATGGAGGCGAAGGACATCCACACGCACCTGATGCCGCTCCGCCGCCACCTGGAAGCCCTCGAGGCCGTGGAGTTCCCAGAGGTGAAGCCGCAGCTGCGGCCTCTGCTCCACGTGGTCTGTCTGATTTGGGCCACGTGCAAGTCCTACTGCTCCCCGGGGCGGCTCACTGTGCTGCTCCAGGAGATCTGCAACCTTCTCATCCAGCAGGTTGGTCCCCCCAGGGTCCCCACGGACTCTCCCTGCGGCTGGGTGGCATGGAGTCACAGAGAAGAGTAAATGGGCATTTTTCAGGGCAGGGAAACAATTATGACCCACAGGGTTCTCCCAATCAAGTTATTTTACTAATCACAAGCCAGCAACAATGACATTTTCAGTAGTGCTACAACCCGGTCTTCCTTTCCCTCTGCCCAAAGCCCGGGGTCTGCTGAAGGGCAGGGGTGGTGAACTTCAGCCTCCTAATGATCTGTGTGCACAGACTGGTATTTATTTCACTTTATTTTTTAAAATATATTTTTATTGATTTCAGAGAGGAAAGGAGAGGGAGAGAGAGAGAGATAGAAACATCAGTGATGAGAGAGAATCATTGATCGGCTGCTTCCTGCACGCCCCCTACTGGGGATAGAACCCACAACCCAGACATGTGCCCTTGACCAGAATCAAACTGGGGATCCTTCAGTCCCCAGGCCAGTGCTCTATCCACTGAGCCACACCAGGCTGGGACCAGACTGATATTAAGTCAGCAGTGAAGCCCAACAGTTAGGAATACCATCTCTGGTGCCAGACATCTCCGTGCCAAACCCTGTGTCACCACTTGTTAGCAGTGTATACCTGGCCAAGTTGATCGTCTGCTCTGTCTCTCACTTTCCTCTTTGTGCAGTGGTAACAAGAGGACCATCTCAAAGGGTAGCGGATGACTATGAGGCTCTGATGTGAGCATACATGGCTTACAGCATGCCCTGCACATGCTAAGAATATGGTGTCTGTGAGCTACAGAGAAGCAGCTTTTAAGATCACAAACTGTGTGCTTTACCTTTCTAGGGACCCGTGAAGCATCAACCAGGCCAGCATAAGCCCCAAGGAGTGTGTCAGTGATTAGAACGGGAAGCCTTAAGGAGGTGTGGGTGATCTTCCCCCAAAATTGGCTTCATTTCCCTCTAAGGAGCTGTGACCCTGAGGAAACAATGAATGGGTTTAAAGAGGAGCTAATAATACCTAACATCTATGAGGCACATTGCAAGTTCCAAATTGCTGTGACCTTTATGATCCTGGTCATTTTCAGATGAACTCTGTGAGGTAGGCAGGGAGAGCCTCATTAAATTTATTATTATTATTATTATTATTATTATTATTATTTAAAGATGTGGGCTAAAGCTCCAAGAACTTAACTAAGTCACCAAAGGTCACCGGCCAAAGACAGATTGCTTGATCCTTAGACCAGCACTTTTCTGTCACTCCATGTTTGTCAGCCAGGACTCTTTTGGTTGAAAGTGTGAGGAAAGCCCACCAAAAAAAAGGTAATTTATTGGCTCATGTACCTTGAAAATCCAAAGTAAGTCTGGCTTCAGCCCTGGCTTACCACAAGGTCATAGTGGTGTCATCAGGACCCAGTTATTTCTGCCCCGCCCGCCTCCCCCCACCCCATCACCCCTGTGGTGAAGACCGCTGGCCAACAGCTTCAGCCTCACAGCCTTCCAAGTTCAATTCTATTAGAGACAGGGAAATAATGATGGTTCAGAGAATTCTTGCACTCAAATTATCTCATCATAGAAAGTCAGAAAAAGTCACAAAAGAACAGGTGGGAAATAATACCTGCCCAGCCCCAGCTGGCCCCACGAAAGACTCATGGTGTTCCCTTGTCTCTGATTGGTCACTTGCCCATACCTAAGCCAATCGCTGACTCTTTGGCTTGAACCCAGGTCCCAATCCACCTGTGGGACTGAGGGCGGAGTCACATGTTTCCTATAGTATGCTTCTAAAAAATACTTGGGCTATTGTTCAATTCAGAGTTGGAATTGGCAGAGTTGTGGGATGTCCCACACTTGCAACCAGGCTTCGTGACACGAATGCTTGCGTTCCAGGCCTCCGATTATCTCAGCCCAGAAGACCTCCTGAAAAGCGAGGTGGAAGAAAGTCAGAGAAAACTGCAAGTGGTTGTGGACACCTTGAACTTCTTCAAGCAGGTGTTTCAGGACAGAAGGGAGGATCTCCACACTTACTTCAAGGAGAGCCAGGAAGTCAGGGCGTGGGATTTCCAGTCTTCTTTGGTGTTTGTGCGATTGGATGGCTTCCTGAGACGCCTGCTCGTGGTGCAGGTGAGTGTGCCCACCCACCTCTGGCTCCCGGCTCCATGCGGGGATCCAGAAAGCGCATAGGAAAATGACCAACACAGCACGGTGGCCAGCCTTCCTCTGGTTGGAGGAACCCACAATAAGATTCAATACATATTTGGATTGATCATTTGGATCGATCACCAGGTAGCAGTGGTTCTATTAGGAGTTTAGGCAGCTCTAATCATAGACTCACTTAGGAAGAAGGCCCAGGGAATCAGTCAGCTAATTCATTTGATTTTCAAATTGCCCATAATCTTTAAACTTTGTTTCAAATAAACTCTTGATAAAAAGTTCAATGTGCAAAATGCAGGTGAGCCGAACTGGATGCAGCTGGCCACTCCCACAAAGCTACTACTTTGAACTTGCCCTTCACTCTTTCACCCCCAGGGTGGCTCCAGAAACTGCATGACTAGTGAATCCCAGTGTAAAAGAAATGTGACTTTTGCCCAAAGCTGTGTCTTTGCCCAATTCTTTAAAAGTTAATGTGAATATTAGTTTAAGGCCCAGGGTGAGAAGACATGAAGCTTTTCCTTTTGATAGTTTTTATCCCCAGAATTTAATATGGTTAACAGGGCTTTTTAACACTTTACAGCTCTTATATTTGCTAATTGAACTTTGAGGAAAAGACAGTGGACATAATAAAATGAAATACATGCTTATTCTAAAATTTAAGAAACCCAAGGTCAAGTTCAAGATTAGGAACAACAGCCAAAAAAACAAAAAGACTGAGAAAGAATTAAAGTCCTGTTTCCAGCTATGATTATCAGGGATTTGGGATGGTGAGGGGGGATATGTTGGGAAGAGGCTGTGATGAGTGGCACAAACTGTGGGATTATGAGGATAAGAGTATGAAATTGAATCTGTTCATTTCACTTCCAAAACATTGATTCAACACTGCCGTTCTCTAGGCATCGAGCCAGGCCCTAGGGATGCGATTATGACTGAAATACAGTTTCGCCCGTAAGAAGCCCTCAGATCAGTAGCCGTAGCACAGGAGAAGGCAGATTCATGGAGGATATCCAAGGAAGCAAGAAAGAGGAACCCCTAATGCGGCAGGGCCTGAGGAAGTAGTAAGAAGAAAAGGAAATAAAGTTTGAAACTGGACTAGGAATTTACAGGGCGGGGGGGGGGGGGGGGGGGCGTGTGGGCGGGGAGGGAGAAAGAGAAGGAAGAGCATAGAGACAGAGAAAATGTCTAAGCAAGAAAGCCAGAAGCTAGATCTTATGAAAGGCCCACCTGAAATCCTTCATCGGGACCATGGAAAGTATAGGTCACCGATATCCGGCTTTATCCTAAATGCCTCCTTTTTCTGCAATATTCCCATCACAGCTTTTGATGCGCAGCTCCCCTCCCCTCCCCCACGGTGTTCCTCTCACTGTCCATATCTGTCCCTTTGCTGTTGTTTAGCTGAGGTGACAGACCTCCAGCTCCCACCTGCCCCAGGCCTGGCTGACCAGGTGGAGTAACTGCCTCACCGCCTGGCACACCTCCGGCCCTGCCGCAGCCCTGGGGGTGGAGCTGAGCACAGCTGGGAATGGCGTGGCTGGGGCCTCAGGCAGATGCACGCATGCCAGCGCCGCACCTCTGCACACAGACGGCTGTTCTGACTGTTCTGACATTAGGGCCTGAGTCTGCGGGTCTGTCCAGTAAAGGCACAAGCCAGGGCCACAGTCTCCGGGAGCCACTGCCCTCACATGGCCGGCTCTTGGCTGCTTGTCCTTTCTGGATCAAGGGCGCAGATGCAGGTGGGTGAACGGCAGTTGCCCCCTGTAAGCAGAGGATGACCCGAATGTCTCCATGCTCAGTCTTCCTGCTCCCTCCAGTCCCAGCTCTTCCGTCCTTTGCTCTGGTTTACTTCTTTGCTCTTACGGCAAAGTCTACTATTTCTTTTCTTTACGGCTTTCCTTTTTTCCTTTCTTTTCCCCCTCCCTTCCCTTTCCACTTGTCTCCCTTCTCCGTTTTCCAAGCCCTCTCTTTTTGTGTTTCCTTTAGCTCCTTGTTCACCCTGAATTTCCATGATTTCCCGTGGCTGCTCCTTCCCCCTGTCGTAGTATTTCCTCTCCTCTTTCTTTTTCATCTTTGAGTCATTTGCTCAGCCCCAGCCCCTTGGCCTCTGGCTCCCCCACCTCCTCCTACTCAGCTCAGTGCAGCGGGACGCAGGCTATCGATCATCTCCAAGCAGATTTCATGTAGCCCTTTAGTTAACATTCTGTGTACCTCTGTGATCGATGCCTGTTTGAAATGGGATTAATCTGCTGCTCTCCAGAAAGAATTAGCATGAACCGAGCCATATTCATCTTGCTGTTCTAGTACAGTATTGGCCACTGAGACGTGGGTAGCTGCAATTAATAAATACACTAAGCTAAGTTAATAAAATGACATCTGCGTGCTCACATCCAGAGTTACGCTGTGAAGGACTGGTTTTAATCTCCATCGTTCTCTCACATTTCCCCCTCTGATTTGTGTTGCTTTTTTTTGCACAAGAAAGTTTCATTGTGCAGATCGACTCTTCCCCTCTGGGTGCCTGTTAAAATGAAGGTGGGCTGAGCTGGTATGTGTGTGTGTGTGTGTGTGTGTGTGTGTGTGTGTGTGGTGTATTGCTGAGCACTTGTCAGCAGCCTGCAGCATGTGGAGTATAATTGCATTCTCTGGATATCACCATCCTCCTCCTCACCACCACGACCGAGCTGACCTCTTAGAGAGCTAAGCCCCGAGCAGGGAAAGGGAGAGTAGAAATGTTTCGAGAGCCTATATCATGCCAGAGCCTGCACCCTCACAATCATAAGATCAAGGTATCAGGACCCCTCCAGTAACCCAGGAGTGCAGTGAGGCCTTGCCCATCACCACACGCTCAGAGAGGTTCTGCTGGGATTCGTACTCGGGCATATGTTTCCAAGAATTGCCCTTTTTTCCAACTTGGATATCTCCCAGGAGGTCTTAGAACTCTGCTTCCCTCCATCCCCCCATTTTGAGGGTCCACAGTGGTTCTGTGGCTTTATTCTGCCATATCCACTCTCTTCTGTCTTTGCACACTCTGTGTTTACCACATGATTGTCAGGCCGTGCTTCTAAATAAGTCATTTGGGTAAAACTGTAATTCACATTCCAGGGAAGGGGCGTATTGGACTTTACGATTTACTAAGGAAACCCCAAAAGTACATAAAATCTTTCTAATTTGAACAAACAGCCAAAAATCAGAGGGGAAGAGAGTCTTTCAGCTGCCTTTTAACTCCTGCCCTCACCCTGTCTTCCCGCTGGGTGCCCCAGCTCACACAACACACACCAAATGCATGCACACTGTGTACATGTACAGTACACACACTGCACATGCAACACACGCACTGCACATACATACACTGCATGCATACATACTGCACACACAGCACATGTACACACATAGTAGACACATAGCACAGGCACACACACAGTACAGACACTGCACAGTCACATTCCACACAAATACCACACATATACTACACATTGACATCATACAACTTACATACACTGCATATACATATGCAACATGCACACACACACAATACACACAACACACACCTAGCCCCCAAACACACCATATCCACACCCCCTCATGCACCTCCCCAAACTGAGCCCATGTTTGTGCCATAAGACTGTCGGTGCTGCAGAGCCCTGTGCTTCTGCTGCAGCCTCTCCCCTCCACACAGCGCAGGAAGTAAGAGCTGGAGAGAGCCCTCATCTCTCTCATTCTGCCATGTCTGCAAAGCTGCGATTTACTGGAGGCAGAGTGACTTCCTGCTGGGGCTTCATGCCAGGTGATTAGCAGGGAGAGGTGGTAAGCGGCCCTAATACACGCCTCCCTGCTCCTCCTGCACCCGGTCCCTCTGCCTCCTTGCAGGCCTAATTGGGCAGGCTTCCCTTTCAGCCCTCCCGAGCATGCGGTCACTAGGAGACCACTCGCTGCATAAGGGCGGCCGCTGTCGTCAGGTAGAGAAAACAGCCTCTTCCCCAATGACCTTTTGAGACTTTCATCTGTGAATGTCTGCTTTGTGCTCCTCCTTAATGAATTCTGAAGACATTTCTTTTAAGATAGGTGGGGTGACCTTTCCTTCAAGGACGGGCTTGTGTCTGTGAGGCCTGCCATTATCCCCAGTGCGGCTCTCCCCCTCAGGGCCAGAGCCACTGGAGGCCTCTCCCACCTTCCATCAAAGTGCACAGGTTTCCCAAGAATAGGATCCAGTCGGCCCAGCCAGCAGCCTGGTCCAGGCTCTGTGTGCTACCTGGAGAGAGCACCTGTGCACCAGCCATTCCATGTCCCTTATCCAGCAACCTGAGCTACGACATCAGGGTGACCATAACTAATTACAGTGGCTACCCTTCATTCAAGTCCTACCAGGGCACGGTCCATGTGACTCCATAACCCCACAGCCAATTAGGTATTGGGGAACGCTTAGGTTAGGGAGTGAGGCTTAGAAAAGTCGTGTCTTGCTTTAGTACTACATGGCTACTAAATGAAAGGCCAGGGCTATGTGAACCCAGCATTTTGGATCCTGTCCTGGGCTTTCCCCCTGGTGCTGCATATTCTCCCCCTGAACTTGACCCTTTCAGCCTGAATATGACATAACGAACTTCATGTGTTTACTACTGCGATGAAAGAATGGGTAGTTAAAAATTATCATTTAAACCTCTTATTTGTTTAACTTGCCTTTTATCTATCTGGTGGGACCTTTAAATAAATGGTGAAAAGAGCTACATTGAAATATTTTATGAATCAAAGATATAGTCACAGTCAGTGTGATAAATATGTCTCTATGACTGCAAGACAATTCCTGCCAGATCAGGAACCTGCTCTAATCCTCTGACACCAAATGTCTAAAATCCAACAAGATGGAAAGCTCAGTCCCTCTCTTAGCAGCCCATTCTATAGTTGGACTTTTCTAAGCATTAGATGGTTTTGTTTTATTGAGAGAAACCACATGAAATTGCCATTTTCTGTAGGGAAAATATAAGACATTTTAGAAGTTCAACTTGCTAGTTGAGGACAAATCTGCTCTTTGTGCTCATTTGCCTTCGATCTGCCCCTAGAGCAGGACCATCAGGTTCTGCATCGCACTTGATCAAGGCCCTGCGAGCATTTAAAGACACCGGTCAGCCTTGCTTTGTAACTCTCCTTTCTTGTCTAATTTTCTCAATTGCTTCTGTGTTCATATTTCTTAGATTCTCCTTCTCCTGGAGGGGCTGTAGGTAAGTCAAAGGTCAAAAGTCATATATTCATTCATTTAACAAATATTTCTCAACATCTGAAGATAACGGGTACCTCTGGGCATTTATAACTCACTGAGAAAGATGCACAAAATAAAAAAAATAATATAATATAATATAATAATGCCAAGTAGCATATTATAATTCCAAAGGGTGACGAAAACTCTGAAGAAAGTTTATGAAGGGTGAGGGGAGAGAGATTGGGGGGAATGGTAGAGTGAAAATTGGGGGCTCTTTTAATAGGGAAGTAAGAATAGGTCTGAGACTTTGAACTGAATTCCAAATAAATGTGTTGCCTATCATGTGTTTGTTAAATTAAGCAATTTAAATGTCCATTGTTTTTGGTGATCAGAGTTTTTCTAGAAAACAGAATGATTAAATAAATATTTATCTAATGTCTGTCATGAAATACCTTCATGACCATCCAAGATCATACTTCAAGTATTCTGGAGAAATAAAATAGTGTAACAAAATTATAATCTAGTTTTCTGATGCAATCAAACATATCACGATGCATCAGTCTTTTAAAATGGTTAGAGGATATTTCCTAAATATTGGAATTGACATCCACAGAATTGTGAAAATGGGTACCCAGGTGACATTCCACAGTACAAATATGCTTCTCCTATAGCACTGACATGTAATTAACATTCAAGTCCATTTCATTTAAGTCCCATTCATTTCTGTTTTCCTCCCAGTGCATAAAGTTGAAGGTGTTGTAGAATGAAGGCTGCCCCCCGCCCCCCCGCCCCATCTTTGCTGGCAAGACCCCTGCTTCAGGGGCAGGCCTTTCTTTCCGTGGTTGGTTCTTTCCTCTTCTCTCCTCTCCCACTTCGGCTGCTTGCTGACAGCCGTGCCTGAGCACAGGTGAGCAAGAAAAGGTTGCTAGATGCTGGCAACGTGGAGAAAGTCAGACTGCTCACCACTTCCCAATGCCTGTTGCTGCTGCTGGACTTGGTGTCCCGGCGAGAAAAAGGAGCTGGGCCGCCTCCTTCCAGTCTGATGGGTCAACCCGGAGCAGTGGCCATTGGCTGTGGGAATTTCCTAGAGTGGAACCAGGACCTGCCGGGTTTTCAACATCATGACGTAGTGCTCCCTCTTCTTGTCTCTCAAGCTTCCTCAGGGTAGAAGACCCCCTGCCAGGGATCCACACCAAATGTTTGCCAAAATCACACAAAGGTACTTGTTATTTCCCCCTTTCCTGTTGGACAGATATGCACGCAGGCAGGAGGTGGTGATGGGAAAACATCTTGGTTTGAAGGTTTTGTGATTTCAGGCCAGTGTTCATGAGGTCAATACCACAGTCTGTCATGTTGGTTGTGTTCTGGAGGCTCCTGTCCTAGCAGAGGCTTCCATGGACCCAGGGGGGCTCCACCCCAAGGCTCTGGGTTGTGTTGTCCACCTGTCACTCAATTCTGAGCACAGCTGGGGCACTGCCATGTGAACAACAGTGACAGTGACACACTCTTACTGTGTGTGTACTGGCATCGTCCTGAGCCTGCATAGGCTGACTTACCTCCCACTAGTGTTGTCTGTTACAGTTGAAGAAACCCAACACAGAGGTGCCAAGTAGTTGTCCCTGTTGCCCAGCGCTACATGTGCACCGTGTTACATATGCTGGGCCAGGGCATTGCCATTGATTTCCTTGGCAGTGGTTACTGAGCCCATTGGTGTCTCCTCTGGGCTTGTCCTCGGAACTATTTGAGGGACTTGCTTTCCAGTCAATATCCCCTAAGATAGCTTCATTCCAGAACCAGATGACATGGCCCATTTGAAATTGATTTTTTTAAATTGATTTTTTAAAAATTACAACAATCATGTAAATATTATTATTATAATTTATTATTTATTAGAAAACACAGAAAAGCTAAAGCATAAAATTGACCTTTTTTGTGTGTGTGAGTTTTATTTATCTGTACTTTCTCTGCTTCGTTATCAAGTTTAACCAAGTTATGTATATGAGCCCAATCGAATAATAATGGTTACAACACGAATCAGGCTTCGCATTTTCCTAAGCAACCCACCACCCCCATATGATCTTGCTCTTTCCATCCTAATGTGAGCATTACCCACTGTTGTCATCATCATCATTATTATTTTACCTCTTGTGAATCGTCCCTGTAGGACCTTCTGAAGACGACATTGGACTTTCACAGCCTGCAGAAGCTCGAGTTCAGTGGCATCAGAGGCAACGCCCTGAGTCAGCAGGTCCAGCAAATGGACCACGAATTTCAGGAGATGCGCAGGGTCTTCTCAGAGTCCTGCCACGACTTCCTGGACCCCCAAGGCATGGTAGGGCTTGGAAGGCCAACTTGCAACTTTTGTCTCTTTCTCAGCTGCCTCCAGCCTGTAGGGCCTGGTATTTTACTTGCATTTTCTCTGTTTCCTTTGGCTTTATAATCCCAGGGGTTGTATGAAGGGAAACCTTCTCCTTATTATTCTTCGTGTCAAGAGAAGGATCAGGGAGGACCTTTTTCAACTGCTGACTGCTCCAGACTGATGGTGTCTAGGGTTTCGGAGATGCTGAGATGTATATGGGATGGCTTTGAGCAGCGAGCAGACCGGGCACATCCAGGCAGAATTCTGTTAGTGTCTTGGGTAGGGTTGGGAGTGGGGGCAGAGCTTTGCTTTTCTGATCAGACTCTGGTTTGCAAGGGAGTACTCAGGGATGAGAGGACGGCCAGACGTGCATTTTCATGATTGGACCAGAGCCCACGCCCTACCCCTGGCCCAGGAGAGCTGAGATCTTAAGTGCAAATCCACAAGAGACAAAAAGAAGAAAGGGGGCCAGGCAGAAATAGGGAATGGAGTTCCCTGAGAAGGGAATGGCTGGTTGCTGGAGAAGGAATCTTAGAGTGAGTGAGTGAAAAGGAAGAAGAAATTAGAGCAGATAATCTGCTCTGAGTGCCTTCAGTTGCCTAGGGAGATCTTAGCAAACCTGGAGAGATGTTGCTTTCTAAGGAAGAACGGGGGGAAATGGCATATTACAAAGCAATCATTACTATTATTTTAACTCTTTTATGAATTGTACCTATAGGATCTTCTGAAGACAACCATGTATTTTCTAAGACAAAACAAATGATAAAACAGAATTCTATGCACAGGGAAACATACCATTATGTTACTATAGTTACTATACTGTTTTTCTACTTACTTTGTCTTTTTATAAGAATATGAATTACTATTGCAAAGCAATAATAACAAATAATAATTCCACCAATTAGGGATTTCAGTTAACAAAATTTCTCTGAAAATTGCTACAGTCTTTGGGTTGCCAGATAAAATATAATAATTGGGACACATATTAAAAATAAATTCATTGTTTATCCAAAGTTTAAATTTAAATGCATAGCCTATATTTTTATTTGCTAAATGTGGCAACCTTAGAAATAATGGCTAGTTGTTGTCTTAATGAATTAAAATGTACTTAGAAGAAATAGTGTGTATTAGTTTAACTAGCTTACTTCCTTCCTAATGGCTAGATTAGTTTGGTTACACTGATTAAACAGGATTTAGATTTGGGAGAGGAAGGAAAGTAGGAGGTATGATGGTAGCCCCATTTCTGGGGTTGTTGCTGTTGAGGTGACTTTTGGGGTGGCATGAGCTGGCACTATGGGTGATAGAGAAGGGGCTTCCGATGGTGGAAGAGGAGGCACAGAGATAGAATGAACCGGTGCCAACCTCACAATTTGACTCACTCACAGTTTGCCTAGGGTAGGGGTTGGCAAACTCATTAATCAACAGAGCCAAATATCAACAGTACAACGATTGAAATTTCTTTTGAGAGCCAAATTTTTTAAACTTAAACTATATAGGTAAGTACATTGTTATTAACTTAATTAGGGTACTCGTAGGCTTAGGAAGAGCCACACTCAAGGGGCCAAAGAGCCGCATGTGGCTCGCGAGCCACAGTTTGCTGACCACTGGCCTAGGGGAAAAAATGCAGCAGACATGGGGTAACTGTATGTCTACATGGATGAAAACTAAGTCATGCCAAGGTGAATTTTGGGAAATGAAAATAAATTCTTGGTCTAATGATTCAAGTGCAAAGATTAGTAGTAGAGAGCATAGTGGGACTGGCTTTTGCAATATCATGATTTTCTATGCCTTTGTGATGTCTCTTCAGGAATTTGAGAATGATGTCTCTAAATTTAACCAGAGAGTAGAAGATCTTGACCGAAGACTGGGGACTATCTTTATTCAAGCCTTTGATGATGCACCTGATTTGGAGCACGCCTTTAAGGTTCGTTCAAGCAGAGAGGGAGCCACCCTATGCTCGATCCTCCCCCACCCTCATCAGCGGAGGGTCGGGATACTCTTCCAGCTGTTTTGCTCCTGCAGATATGAATTGTTCTTCATCTAATAGAGAGGGATCATGAGTGCGCTAGGCAAGGGAGTGCGCAGAATTGGGCTTCTCAGATTGGTCACTAATGCTTTTCTGAAAGCATGATGATGTGAAAATACTTTTCAAAAGAGTTTCTCCCCTTGGGTCTGATCAGTAGGGGACCCATTGAAAGTGAAGAGCTCAGCTGTAGTCACCATCCTGAACCCAGGGTTCTGCAATACCATGGCTCTTTAACCACTGCTGTCAGGGTTGTTTGAGCCGAGGCAAACCACTTACCGTAATTGGTTATGGCATTCAAGTACAGTAACTAGAATAAGAAGACGTGTGCCCTTGCCCTGTATCGCCAAGATTAGCTGGTACAAGAATACAGAGAAGGTTTAGGATGATGAGTAGCTAAATGGCTGCGCAACTGAGAATTCTGAGTTGTGAGACATAAAGACATGACAGATCTGTAAACTATGAAGAGGCCATATCTGTAAAGCCTTAAGGATTAGAACCAGAATTCATCAGTGGAAATGACAAGGAGGCTGATTTTGGCTCAATAAAGGAAAGAGATTTCTGTCAAAACTATTTAAAGATGGAATGGACTTCCTTAAGAAGTGGTTAAGTTTCCAGTCACTGAAAATGTCCAAGCATAGACTAGAATCCATGCTATTCTAGAATATTGGGTAACCCAAATTGCCCGCCCTCATTAGCCATTGAATCTACCTATCTATGTCTATCTATTTACATATAGGTATGTATCTCTTACATAAATACTATTTTAGAGGTTATAAAATGTACAACCTCTAATAAATACCTGGCACTCCACAACTCACATAGAAAAACGAATAGGATTTCTCTCTTCAAGCATTTGAACTGATTCCAGAAATTAGTCTTTCTGAGAATTTTTTCTTGCTCCTCTCAAATTTTAGCCTTCCAAATTCTCAACACCTAGCCTACTTAGCTGCTTCTTTTCCTCTCTATCTTCACCCTCCTTCTCTGTTTTAGGTCTTTTAAAATTTTTATTATTATTATTATTTTTTGTTAATCCTCACCCATTTTTCCATTGATTTTTTTAGAGAGAGTGGAAGGGAGAGGGGGAGAGAGAGAGAAAGAAACATCGATGTGAGAGAGACACACATCAGTTGGTTGCCTCCTGCATGCTCCCCAACAGATCCGGGAATCAAACTGGTAACCCTTTGGTGTGCAGGGGGGCTGATGCTCCAACCATTGAGCACACTGGCCAGGGCTAGGTCTTTTTTTTTTTAATATATTTTATTGATTTTTTACAGAGAGGAAGGAAGATAGAGAATTAGAAACATCGATGAGAGAGAAACATCGATCAGCTGCCTCCTGCACATCTCTTACTGGGGATGTGCCCACAACCCAGGTACATGCCCTTGACCGGAATCGAACCTGGGACCTTTCAGTCTGCAGGCTGACGCTCTATCCACTGAACCAAACCGGTTTCAGCTAGGTCTTTTTTTTAATAGTCTTTTTAATATAGATCAGCTTAACCTTTCTGACAAATTTAAGTTTTCTCTTTATTTTACCCTTTATCCAGATTCTTATATCCCACGAGGGTCCAATAGATAACTTAGCAGACAGGAATCCTTCTCCTTTAGAAGGCAGTCTATGAATATCCACCTACTAATAACTATTGATCCAGTAGCATAATAACAATTGTTTGACCTTCTTACATTACTAGGCATATGAAAGAAAGGCCAGTAAAGAAGACTTATGTAACCTTGGAAATATTGAATCTGTGACTTGCTCCTCCTCTTTCTCCATCTCCCCTGCAGCTGCTAGACATAGCCGGCAACCTCCTCGAAAGACCACTGGTAGCACGAGATGCATCTGATAAGTACCTGGTGCTCCTCCAGATGTTTAACAAAGAATTGGATACAGTGAGGACAATCTACAGTCAGCGTGTCCAGGAGGAGGCAGAACTTGGTAGGCTGGTTGCCAGGGGATTTGGATGGGGGAGCTCTACTGCTGGGAGGGGTGAAACTCAATCCTCTTGTATTTGTTGAATGTCTACTATGGATCTATGTCATTCTCCTGTAAAAGCAAGGACAGTTTGTAGATAATCCAGAGCATTTGGCTGATTGTAGAGTTCATTGAGCTGTGCATTTCCCTGTATCCGGGGCTGAGGTGGGCAGGGTGGCTCAGAGCAGTGAAGTCTTGACAGCCTGTGGGCAGCTGAGACCTTAGCCGAATAGCTGGGTTGACCCCTGGTCAATGTTGCCACAGTGATTAATCTTCAACATGTCTCAATTCCACGGTAGACTTTTATTTTCCTTTCCTGATCCTTCCAATGCCATAGCAACCATACTCCTGAAGGAAGGAACCAGCAGGAGCCTGACATGGGTGGTACCAACCACAGTGTGATGTCTCCGTTTTTATTGCAATTCTTAGATGTCCTGTCTTACCTGTTTGAAAGTCAAACACAAGTTCAATTCAACTTCACAAACATATCTCGAGTCTTTGCTATATGCTAGACACATGTTTGGGCACGAGATGCAGAGGGAAGCCAGGGTAAGGGGTAAAGTAATTAATACCAAAAGTAAGTAAAGTAAGAATGTCCAATCTTTGCTAACTCTGGTCAAGCACTTCGTAGTCCACATGGCCATGGCCTGGTTCTTCAAGGGACACACCAGGTAGGAACAGTTTCCTAGCAGATTATAAGTAGTCCCTGACTCGAGTTATAAAGAACTGTAACAACATAAGATACACAGTGGCTGGGATATCCGGGGGGGAGTTTGTGGAGAAGAGGGCTTTGAGCATAAAAGGTGAGAGAGGGGAAGCAAGAAGAAGCAAAGGCCTCCAGAGAAATGAGAGGAGAGTATTGCTAGGTACCAGGTGGACCTTCCTGTGGGCAAACAGAGTCCGGGGCCAGACTGTGAAGGCCTCTGAGTGCCACCCTAAGGAATCTGGAACCCCGTGTCCAGGCAATAGGAAATTTTCCACGGGTTTTAAGTAATGGAGTGGCAAGACCAGCATGTTTATAAACAGGTTTCATACTGAGGTCATTTAGAATTGTGTCCACTTAGGAAGTCATTCCCCGAAGACCTGCTGGCCTCACCTTCATGTGGGCCATCCTCATGACATCCAGTCACATACAGAATTTGAAATCTCAAATACCTTAGGAGGCCACACTCGTTTTCTCTTGCTGCGTAACAAATTAGTGCAGCCTCAGAGGCCTGCCAGTGCCCATCTTTTAGCTCAGAGTTCTGTAGGCCAGCAGCCCAGCCTGATTGCCTCAGTTTCCCACTCAGAGTATCATGAGGCTGAAATCGAGGTGTCGGCTGGGCTGACTTCTCATCTGGAGGCTCGGGGGTGGTGGGGAAATCCGCTTCTGAGCTCATTTTTGTTGGTAGGATCCAGTACCTGGTGACTGACTATCTCCCTGAGGTCTCTAATTTCCTTGTCGGCTGTCACTGGGAGCACGCCCTATCCTGCCATGCGGGAAGGCTAGAGGCTGCCTCCATCATCCAGCACACTGACTCCTCCTCACCCTTCAGCTCCCTTATCCCCCTCTGACACCAACCAGAGAAAACTCTGCTTCTGTGTGTGGCTCGCCTGAGTAAGTCAGCCCACCCAGGATCTGCTCCCTGTTGCCATGAAACATCGCATCACAGGAATAATATTTTATCCTATTTGCAGTTCCCACCCACACTGAACGAGGAGAGGACTGTGTCAGGGTGAGGGCCACTGGTGGTGTCTAGAATGCTGTGGACCATAGGTCTGCGCTCACATGAGACAGGGAAGTGGTGGAGCTCATGACGATGAAAGGAAGACACCACCGCTCAGCTCCAGCTGCTGTGTAGATGTGGAGGCTGGTATTTGCCAGATCTTCCCATTTTACTAAGAAAGCTGGACACTAATTTTTTTTTGCTGATTTTGTTTTTTATTGTCTAAAGTTTTACATATGTTTCCTTTTTCCCCAGTTGATCCCCCCCGCCAGTCATTCCCACCCCGGGCAAGCCCCCACCGTCCCAGTGTATGTGTCCATTGGTTATGCTAATATGCATGCATACAAGTCCTTTGGTTGCTCTCTAATGCCTCCCCTACCCCTACCATTTGTCTCTGGATCTTTTTTTTTTTTTATTGTCTAAAGTTTTACATATGTCTCCTTTCCCCCCAATTGATCCCCTCCCCCTATCCCTTCCCAGCCGGACAAGCCCCCACCATCCCAGTGTCTGTCCATTGTTTATTCTAATATGCATGCATATAAGTCCTTTGGTTGAGGACACTAATTTTTTAAAAACAAAATCTCATGACTGAAATCTCAACAACTCAGATAAGCAAACTGACACACTGCATGGAGTAAAGTAAGGGTGTCAGGCTCTGTTAACCCTGTCAAGCACTTCGTCATCCTCATGGCCTGGCTCAGTCATAACCTTATTGAATTCGCACATAAGCCATTTACCGAGGGAAAAACTGAGGCCCAGAGAGATTCAATTGTCTGTTAAGGCAGAGTTCCTCAACCCTGACTGTACAGTTAGAATCCTCTGGAGAGCTTTCACAAAATACAAATGACAGGGCCCCACCCAAACCAATTGAATGCAGAATCAGGCATCAGTCTTTTTAAAGACCCCCACATGATGCAGATGGGTAGCCAGGTTGAAAGTCACTGATGTGAAGTTAGAAAGCCAGTGAGTGGCAGAGCTGGGTGTGACCCCTGTCTTCTGACCCTGTCCCATGCTCTCCCCAAGGCCACTCTTACTCCTTAGGCAAGCACAGTGGCCTCCAGTAACTCCCATCTCCCGTGAGCACAGGGTGACTTCAGCATGTGGACTAGCTGGCAGGGTGTTCCTGGGCAGAGGGGCTGGGAGTCAAGCCTCACTCATTCTGGCTGTGCTGTGTCTCCAGGCTTCTCCCCGGTGCACAAGAACATGCCCTCAGTGGCTGGGGGTCTCCGCTGGGCCCAGGAGCTGAGGCAGCGCATCCAGGGTCCCTTCGCCAACTTCGGGCACATCACACACCCGTGAGTACCTTCCTCCTGGATGGGGGGTTTGATTTAGGCCTCTGCTCCTGCTCTGGATTTTGACTGTTGCATTAATGCATCTCACTTACGCAAGGCATGAAAATTATCCGTGTTTCTTTCCATGTTCAGCATCTGACCAGTGTCTTAGTCTATTTGGGCTGCTATAACAGGATGCTATAGATTAGATGGCTTATCAACATTAGAAATTAACTCCTCACAGTTCTGGAGCCTGGGAAGTCCAAGATCATGGTGCTGGCAGATTTGGTGTCTAGTAAGAGCCCTCTCTTTGGTTCATAGACAGCCGTCTTCTCACTGCATCCTCACATGGCAGAAGGAGCAAGGAAGCTCCGTGGAATCTTCTTAAGGGGGCACTAACCCCATTCATAGGGGCTCCACACTTGTGACCTAATCACCTAAAAGTCCCACCTCCTAATACCATTACATTGGGGAATTCGGCTTCAACATATGAATATGGGGAGGGAATACACACATTCAGTCCATAACAACCAGATATTGGCCAAACAGTAACAAGACGGATACATTTGAGTTGACTACTGGGACCCCTGGTGTTAAATGAGGCTGGATGGACAAGAGGCTGGCTCCTTTTGCTCCAGGAGATTCATTTCTGGAGGAAAGTGAGTCAGGGATTTGGAGCTCTGTGGAGTGTGCTCACGTGTCTCCCTCTGACGCATGTCTCTTGGCTACTGAGGCCGCTGGAAGAGAATGAAGTGTGGTGTGAGGACCTCATCTGTCAGAACGCCCCAGTGCTTGTTAAAATGCAGGCTCCCACCTCACCCCTCACCGACTGGTCTGAATCTTGGGGCCGGGTGGTGCCTGTGGATCTGCTTCCTCTGCGAGCTCCCTGGTGATTCTGCGGTGACCAGATGTGGAAACCACGGGCCTGCCTCGCAGCTGATTCTGGAAGCCGAGCTAGTTAGAGGCATGTGAGCTGCTGGGAGTGAGAGAAGAGCTGTTGGCGATACCATGTTCAGGATCCTAGGGAAGGGCAGTCTTCCTCTGACCCCTCTTTCTGAAGACTGGACATATGAAAAGCACTTGGCAAACACAACAGGAACAAAGGAACTGAAATCTGGGCACCAACATCACAGGTTTTTTGAGCTATAAATGGCCTTAGAGACCATCTCGCCCAGGTGGCCAGACATGGAAAGGTCTCAACATCATTAATCATCAGGGAAATTCAAATCAGAACCAGGAGAGATCACCCACACCTGTTAGGATGGCTGTCATCAAAAAGAAATAACAAGTGTTGGTGAGGATATGGAGAAAAGGAACTGTCTTGAGCTCTGTTGGTGGAATTGCAAATTGGTGCAGCCACCATGGAAAACCATATGGCGGTTCCTCAAGAAATTAAGAATAGAACTATCAATCCCCCCAGAAGGCATATACCCACTGGAAATGAAACCATCATGTCGAAAGGATGTCTGTGCCCCCATGTTCACTGCAGCATTCTTTACAAGAGCCAAGACATGGAAACAACCTAAGGGTTCATTGGTGGATGAATGGATAAACAAAATGTGGCATAAGCAAAATAATAGAATATTATTCAGCCATAAGGAAGAAGGAGAGCCTGCCATTTGCAACATGGAGGGAACTGGAGGGCATTGTGCTAAGTGAAATAAGTCAGATGGAGAAAGACAAATACTGATGATCTCACTGATATGTAGAATCTGGAAACAGAGCTTAAGAAAAAGAGATAACATTTGTGGTTATCTGGCCATCAGAGGCATGAGTGGAGGGTGCGGGATGGGTGCAGGTTTTCCAAAGAGACAAACTTCTCGCTGTAAGAGGAAGCAGCCACGGGGTGATGCGCAGCTTGGCGCCGTAGCTAACGGTGCTGCATGGTGCACTTGAGAGCTCTTAAGTGGGCAGATCCTAAAAGTTCTCATCACAAAGAAAACACCAGTCCTTCCTTTTTTTTGCATTTATATGAGATGATGGATGTTTACTAAACTAATTGCAGTAGTCATTTCACAGTGCATGTAAGTCGCTATGTACACCTTAGACTAAAACTGGGGAACATGTGAAAAGACTAACTGCTTTCATAGGAAAGAAGATGATGTCAAGCACCCAGGATGGCGTTTAAGGGGCCTCCCCATGCCCAGCGCAGCCGAGCAGAAAGACAGGACACGTGGGGAATCTCCCGCCTGCTCTAGAGAAGCTGCAAACCGAGGTTTTCATGTGAAGCACCCAACTTCAAAATTAGCAGGCAGTCCGATTTCTCTCACACTCCTCACAGAGCAAGCACGCATGCCGGAGGTCAGGTCTGCTTTGTGGGTCACACCCATGTGGCCTCTGCTCTGGTCTGGGCTCTTTATGTTGCTGATGGACAGCTGGAGTGAGGAGGTGCCTACAGAACTAGGAGCTGGGGGAGACCTGGAAGTCCGGGTCTCCGAAATCCCAGCCCAGAGCACTTCCCAGGAACCCCTCAGCCATGGCAGGTCTGGCCCAGAGCAAGCTGAGCCCCCTTCTTCTCAAACACACTCCCCAAGTGGGAGGGAGAAGATGAATGAATGGAGAAGGCTGCTGCCAGGACTGTGGACTGTGGGACTGTCACAGGTCCTGTTCCCTGGAGCAATTGCTGACATGCATGTGCAGGATTTACATGTGCAAGGAGGGGGGGATGGGCAGAGAGAAAATTGAGCAGGGGTATAGTTGCAAGGAGGCCTCAGCAGATCCTCTGGGGGGGACTCTGGCCCTGCAGGTTACAGGACTTTGTGCCCCCACATGAACTACATGATGGGCATGGGATGTCAGGGAGGTGGCTCCCTTAGCTGAGGGTGTTCCCACAGAGTGAGGCAGCCTTGCCTCACCAACAGCCAAAACTCCCAGCCAGAGGGAGGTTGAGGGGTGGGAGGGGCCATGGGAGTGCCTGGTCCCGAGAGGGGATCTGAATGGCAACCCAATGCCCTTAACAATCCCATGGAAAGTTCCACTTGTTTTAAAAGTGAATTCAAAACTGCACTGTGCCCTGTAATATATATTTATTGGTTATTACAAACTAGAGACCCATTGCACAAAGATTTGTGCAATAGGCCTCCTTTCCCCTGGCTGCCAGCACCAGTTTTCCTCTGGCACCCGGGACCCAGACCTTCACTCTGGCCACCGCCTTCCATCTTTGCTCTGGACACAGTCTTCGCTGCAGCTGGAGCCATCAGTCTTTGCTCCTCGCTCCAGCCAGAGTCTTCAGTCTCCGGCCAGAGCCGCTCCTGTAGCTCCTTCTGCCCCCCCCACCCTCGCCCTCCTAGCTTGATCGCTGCTTTGCCTGCAGACCTCGCCAACAGGCTCCTGGATCCCAGGGGGCCACTTTGCCTGCTGCCCGGCTTTCCGATCATGATCACAATCACGGGCGGCAGGCAAGGCGGCTCCTGGGTCCCGGGGGGCCACCTAGCCTGTGGCCTGGCTTTCCGGCGTCTCCTGGGGTCGCACACAGGGGCCTGGATGGCAGCTCCCGGTGTCCTGCCCTGCCTGCAGTATGCAAATTAGCCACCATCTTTGTTGGCGGTTAATTTGCATATCGTGCTGATCAGCTAATGGTAATGGTAGCGAAGGTACATTTAATTACCATGTTTGTCTATTATTAGATAGGATTTTTTTTATTCCTCACCATGAAATGAAATCGAATCTACAGGGAGTTTCACAGCACCTACTCCTGTGACATCTCAAACCTTCCAGGGGACTGCGGCAGGCCCCAGCGTGGGGACTCTCCCCTCCATGTGCCCCAGTCTCTCTCCTCGTGTGCCCCAGACTCTCTCCTCCGTGTGCCCCAGACTCTCTCCTTGTGTGCCCCAGACTCTCTCTTCCCTGTGCCCCAGATTCTCTCCTCCGTGTGCCCCAGACTCTCTCCTCCGTGTGCCCCAGTCTCTCTCCTCCGTGTGCCCCAGACTCTCTCCTCCGTGTGCCCCAGACTCTCTCCTCCGTGTGCCCCAGTCTCTCTCCTCCGTGTGCCCCAGACTCTCTCTTCCGTGTGCCCCAGACTCTCTCCTCCGTGTGCCCCAAACTCTCTCCTCCACGTTCCCCAGTCTCTCTCCACCGTGTGCCCCAGACTCTCTCATCCGTGTGCCCCAGACTCTCTCCTCCGTGTGCCCCAGTCTCTCTCCTCCATGTTCCCCAGTCTCTCTCCTCCACGTGCCCCAGACTCTCTCCTAGTGTGCCCCAGACTCTCTCATCCGTGTGCCCCAGTCTCTCTCCTCCACGTGCCCCATACTCTCTCCTCCACGTGCCCAGACTCTCTCCTCCGTGTGCCCCAGTCTCTCTCCTCCGTGTGCCCCAGACTCTCTCCTCCGTGTGCCCCAGTCTCTCTCCTCCGTGTGCCCCAGTCTCTCTCCTCCGTGTGCCCCAGTCTCTCTCCTCCGTGTGCCCCAGACTCTCTCCTCCGTGTGCCCCAGACTCTCTCCTCCGTGTGCCCCAGTCTCTCTCCTCCCTGTTCCCCAGTCTCTCTCCTCCACGTGCCCCAGACTCTCTCCTTGTGTGCCCCAGACTCTCTCTTCCGTGTGCCCCAGTCTCTCTCCTCCACGTGCCCCAAACTCTCTCCTCCACGTGCCCAGACTCTCTCCTCCGTGTGCCCCAGTCTCTCTCCTCCGTGTGCCCCAGACTCTCTCCTCCGTGTGCCCCAGTCTCTCTCCTCCGTGTGCCCCAGACTCTCTCCTCCGTGTGCCCCAAACTCTCTCCTCCACGTTCCCCAGTCTCTCTCCTCCGTGTGCCCCAGACTCTCTCCTCCGTGTGCCCCAGACTCTCTCCTCCGTGTGCCCCAGTCTCTCTCCTCCATGTTCCCCAGTCTCTCTCCTCCACGTGCCCCAGACTCTCTCCTTGTGTGCCCCAGACTCTCTCATCCGTGTGCCCCAGTCTCTCTCCTCCACGTGCCCCAAACTCTCTCCTCCACGTGCCCAGACTCTCTCCTCCGTGTGCCCCAGTCTCTCTCCTCTGTGTGCCCCAGTCTCTCTCCTCCGTGTGCCCCAGTCTCTCTCCTCCCTGTGCCCCAGACTCTCTCCTCCACGTGCCCCAGACTCTCTCTTCCGTGTGCCCCAGACTCTCTCCTCCGTGTGCCCCAAACACTCTCCTCCACGTTCCCCAGTCTCTCTCCTCCGTGTGCCCCAGACTCTCTCCTCCGTGTGCCCCAGACTCTCTCCTCCGTGTGCCCCAGTCTCTCTCCTCCGTGTGCCCCAGACTCTCTCCTTCGTGTGCCCCAGTCTCTCTCCTCCGTGTGCCCCAGACTCTCTCCTCCGTGTGCCCCAGTCTCTCTCCTCCATTTGCATAGGCCCTTGAGTTGCCAACTCTGATGGCTGGAGACCCCATGAATGAGTGACAGTAATGTCTGCAATGTTTTGTGTTCAGTTGCCCTGCAGATTCAGCCTGTGGCTTCTTTTATGGAGTCAATCCATCCACACCACAGACTTCCTTCTACTTTCCCTGCATTGCTGTCTTTCTCTCTTCCAGCCTCTTCCTTTCCCAGGCATGAAATGAGATGGGGTTATGAGACCTGTGGAAGTCCCACAGCTCGGGAGGGGAGGGCTGGGCGAGAGCCGCCTGCTTTGAGGCCCTTTCCCCTTCTCCTCTTGGAACCACCTGCGTGCTCGCATGGAGGGACTGAGCACCGGAAAGCCAGGGCTTCCTCTGCAGCGGGGCTCACACTGAGAGCCAGGGCATCGGTGAGAAACCTGTGTTGGCTTAAAGAGCAAACAGTGTTAAGGAATCTTTGCAATAAGCTGTCTTATTTTGCTAGCAGAACAAACAAAAACAGACCCTTCAGCACAGTGTGAAGGTTCCTGAAAATTATAGATATTTCGCCAATTTTCCCAGGGCCTGGCTCTCGTTTTCTGTTGCAAAGTGTCAGACAGGAGCAGGTGCGGGTGGCGGTGTGGGCGCCGGACTCTGCTCACGCTCCTCTGTGGTCATCATTCCTGTGGGAGCCCCTGAGCATGTCTGTGCATGTGGGCGAGTGTGTATATGGCACGTGTGGTGCATGTGTGTTCATTGTGTGTGCACATATAGGGGCATGAGAAGTGGGTGGGAACTTCATGTAAACGTGTCAATGAGTGGCAGGACTTCTTAGAACATGTCCTAGATGGATTTCAGAGAAGGAAAATATATACACATAAAACAGTGTCTGTGTGTGTGTGTATAAACATTGTTATGCAAATATGTAAACATTGCTATATAGTTTTTGTTATGTGTAATGTCATATATAGCTTTTTCTTACATATGAAAACTATGGCACCTAGAATTTCTTTTCGTGTCTTGATTTCCCTCTTATTCAGGTGTCTGAGGACCTGATGTACCTGTGCATGCCTGGCTGGGCTGGGGGGAAGGGTTGGTGCAGCCCCGTGGGAGAGGTTCTGCCACCTTCACCTGTGGGGCTGCCTGCATTGCAGGAAGTGCATGCGCCCTCTAGTGGCCGATGGGGAATGTTCAGGAAGAAGGAGGCAGGCGCCTTTGGGGCATTTGGAAACCAGCCCGGGAAGCTGCTCAATCTCTTCTTTATAGGCTGCAGTTTGTTAATCAGATCATTATTCTGACTTCTAATTCGATGCCACTTTCTTCTCTTCTTATGGGCAGTTGCATGGAATCTGCCGAAGGAAAGCGGATGATACAAAAGTATGAAGATGTGCTGTCGTTGCTGGAAAAGTGAGCAGCGCCTGGGATTGCATTGCCCTGCAGCTTGCATGGCCCCACAGGGCCCCGTGCCGGCTCCTCGTGTTGCTCTGTGTTTTAGGTTGTCCCCACATTATCTGTGAGCTCAGTGCTCTTGGGTTACACACACAGGGCCCTGGGGAATGCAGTCCAGCCTAGAGACAGCCGGAAGTGGGCCACCCCTCACGGCACCCTGAGTGCAGTGTCACGGAAAATCGCAGTGGCTGCCTACTAAGCAGAAATTTAAAAAAATGTTTCCTGTAACTTTTTATAGAGAAAGCATAAGAATGAAATTTACATGGGTTCCCAGTTGTTCCTGCTTTAAAGCTGCAGTAAGATTTTTTTGGGGTGCTGGGTCTAGTGCCCATACTGCCCACACTGTTACCAAATCCGATATTGTCACTACATACCCCATATGCAAAGCCTTTCGGCGCTTCCCATCATCTCATGACCACAACAGGAAAACCCTCCCTGGCCTTTGCTTTCCTCTCTAGCCTCCACCTTTGCCCTCTTAGTCTCAGGTGCTCCCAGCACACAGTAGGCTGTTTCTCACCTCCACCCTTTGGCCTTGCTGTTGTCTTTGCCCAGAGCACTCATCCCTCTTTCACTGTCTAACCCAGTGGTTCTCAACCTTCTGGCCCTTTAAATACAGTTCCTCATAAAATTATTTTCGTTGTTACTTCATAACTGTAATGTTGCTACTATTATGAATTGTAATGTAAATATCTGATATGCAGGATGGTCTTAGGTGACCCCTGTGAAAGGGTTGTTTGACCACCAAAGGGATCGTGACCCACAGGTTGAGAACCGCTGGTCTAACCTCTCCTTGTTCTCTGAGATTCAGTCAAGCATCACTTCAGCCCCCGATCCCTGAAACCTTCCAGCATCTCCTTACCTCCCTCCCCACCCCTGTCGTCAGAGGCCTGAGCCCTGTACATCTCTCCGGGATTGCCTTGCTGTATTCTCTGTTTACCCAAGCCCAGCACATGGTAGATGCTCCGCCAATGTGTAATGACTGAATGACAGATGTCTGCAAGTGACGTGAAGGTTCCTATGAGAGCAAATCCTACTCAATAGCTTCTTCCAACATTTACCGAGACTGATCATGACTTCCCTTACCGCCTAAAAGGACCCCCTGGAGCGTTTCTTTCTACTCTCCTCTGATTTGAGCTGTGCCATCTTTAGAAGTAAGGGGTTACTTGCAGGAGCTTCCATGCCTAGCTGAGTCAATGACTTTGACTTAAGTATGTATGCAGCCCTGGTCCTGTGGCTCAGACGGCTGGAGCATGGTCCTGTATGCCAAAAGGTTGCAGGTTTGATTCCCGGTCAATGCACATGTGGGATGCAACCAATCATGTTTCTCTTTCTCTCTCTCCCTCTCTCTCCAAAAATCAGTAAAAACATATCCTTGGGTGAGGATTGGGGGGGGGGGCAGGGAAGATTATATTCAGGTATTTTACTAGTATCTTTAGTTCATGAGATAGAGAGATAGATAGACTGTACATACTATATATGTGTTATGTATGTTAGTATATGAAGGCACTTATCTATACCTTCAGTTACTCATTGCCAGGCACGGGGATGCTGGGAGGGTGCTTTCAGGTGCCCGCTGTTCCCCATCCTCGCAGGTATGAGACAAGACTGTATGAGGACTGGTGCCAGACGGTGTCGAAGCAGTCACAGTACAACCTCTCCCGGCCACTTCTGACACGAGACCCAGCGACTAAGCAGATTACCGTCAACTTTAACCCACAGGTAAGTCGGCCACAGGAATTTCTTACTGGGTTTCTGAAGAGTTTTGCTTAATTTTGCTGATTTCAAAGGCAAACAGGGTTTTCATATGAATATGAAAAAGCTGCTCCAAAGAATCTGCATCCGGGATTTCTTTTGGGGATAAATCCTGTGGTGTAGTGTTTTAAGTTGTCCAGGGCTCACATTTCTTTCCAGGGTTAGCCAATATATTTGCTTTGATTTTGCACAGCAGGAAATATCACAAAATATATTTTTTAACTTTTCATATGATAGCATTATTATATACCTGACTTTACATATAAAGTTAGAATGACAATTACACTTAAGATTAACTAATCAAAAAGTTTAATTATATTATAGATATGCACTATCTGAAATTTCAGAAGGCACTTAAACAGAGATTGCTACCCATCTTTGGGCAGATAGGATAATAGCATTACTGACCATTTAGTGCCAGACAGCTGACCGGGCCCGCTGTGAGGGCCTGCCACACATGAAGGCTGTTGACTGAACACTGGGAGGCCAAACAAGCGTGAGTCCTGGTTCCTGCTCTCAAGGAACCCACAGGCTAGTTGGGAGCTGGAACGCCAACAGGCAAAAATCTGTCCTTACGGGGCAGTGTGTGATCAATCTCAAAGGAGTCGCTCTGGAAATAAGACTCTGGATTAGTGACTCTCCACTGAGGCAGTTTCCCCCTGGGGACATTTTTGTTGTCAAACATGGGCTAGGCGCCAATAGCACCGAGTGGGTAGATACCAGAGATGCTGCTGAGCTCTCTATAATGCCCAGATGGTACCCACCACGAAGAGAGTTTGTCCAGAATAATAGTGCCAAGGTTGAGCAGCCCTGCCGCAGACGGTCAGAGGGTGCAGACCAGTGTGGGCTGTGGCAGCCCTGGAAAGCGTAATGCTGGAGAGGACATGACCACACGTTAGCCCAGGTCAGGAGGTGCATCGTTCAGCTAAAAAAGTAAAAACAAAAAATATGGCCACACTGAGCGAAAGCAGTCACCACTTCTGTCTGGATGGCACGTTCTCCAGGAATGCGGTGTAGAGAGAGCCAAAACTGAGCATATTGCTGTCTTTTGAGAACGCTGAAGGTTAAGTAGACTATCAATTCTGACTGAGCTAAAAGTCAATAAAGGAAGTTGGAGGATCCATTTTTTTTCACTTTGGTAAGTCTGTCATTTGAGTAATTTTATCAGCATTGTCTGTCAGCAGTATTGGATATTAAATGCCCAAAGAGATGAGTTTCTGGATTACCAATGAGGCCAGAGTCTAGAGATTGTGGTAATTATGTCCTCGGTATAAAACAGTATTGAGGCTGGATCACCCCTCCTCTCTAGATTCCAAGAGCAAGGACTCTTATCTGCCCCAGTGTGCAACACACAGTAGGTGCTTTTTGATGTTGTAGGTGATAGAAGGGAAAGGAAGTGGAAGAAAGAAGTGAGAGAAGAAAAGGGGAGAGGAGATAAATCCCTAAATTATAATGTGAGTCAAGGGGAAACAACTACAAACACAAGTCAGAGAAGAGCTAACATCCCCGATTCCCACTTTCCAGCAGCGTGGCAACAGCTGAGCTGTTAGGAACAAACAGTCACATGTATATCAGTCCAGAAGCACATGAGCAGAGCTTTGCCCCACTGGGGCCACGCTAAGAATTTTATGGGGAAAATTATATGTATGTATGTAGAAAATTTATTTAAATTATTTAAATGCCCGATTCTTGGACATTTCAATTATTTTCTAGTTGTGTCAATATGTATTTCATAGATTTTAGGATGCACTTTTACTTTATATCTTTGAAAATGGCATGCATTTGTAGTGTAAAAAACTACCTTTTTTCTTTCCTTCTTAGTTGTAAATATAGCAATAGTGAATATTACCATCATTGACATCTTATAATGGAATAAAATATGGCATGAATAATGCTACAATAAGTATCTGCCATTATTATTGCATCTATCTGGGATTATTTCTTTGGAATAAATGCCTAGAAATAAAATTGCTGGGCTAAAAGGTGCTTACATTATGAGACTTTTCACGTATATTGTCAATTTGTTCTTCAGTCATTCTCCTGCCAGCAAGATATCCATTTCTTTCAGCTTAATGAACTAGACAAAATACAAAATCTCCACATTGCTTTAACTTTGTTCACCTGTTCATTGGCTGTCTGCGTCCCTTCCGTAAATTGCTTGTTCGCGTCCTTTGCCCACTTTTGAGTGGAAGTGCCCTCTTTATCTGTGAATTTGTTAGGATATTTTGGAAATGTTTGTCAGATATTTTAAAAATCTGCTGCAAATATTTTTACCAGGTGAAGCATGACATTTTATTATGTATCTGATATTTTATGCATATAAATTTTATCTTTTATGATTGTGTGTTTGGAATGGCCTTCTCTACCTCTCTCTCTCTCTCTCTCTCTCTCTCTCTCTACATATATATATATATGTATATATATAATCTCCCCACATTTCTTTTTTGTTTTAAAATTTTTATTATTATTTTATTTTATTATTATTATTTTTTAATCCTTACCCAAGGATATATTTCCATTGATTTTTACAGAGAGTGGAAGAGAGAGGGAAAAGACAGAGAAACATCGATGTGAGAGAAACACATCGATTGGTTGCCTCCTGCACACGCCCTGACCAGGGCCCAGGTCAGGAGAAGCCTGCAACTGAAGTACGTTCCCTTGACCAGAATTGAACCCAGGTCCCTTTGCTTCACAGGCCGACACTCTCTCCACTGAGCCAAACTGACCAGGGCCCACATTTTCGTTTAATTTTTATTAAAAAATTTTTTAATTGATTTTAGAGAGAGAGGAGAAGAGGGAGAGAAAGAAACATCAAAGATGAGAGAGAATCATTGATCCACTGACTCCTGCACATCCCCTACTGGGGCTCGAGCCCACAACCCGGTAGTGCACCCTGACTGGGAATCAAACTGGTGACCTCCTAGTTCATGGGTTGATGCCCAACCACTGAGCCACACCAGCCAGGCATGTTTTCATTTCTTACATTTAAATTTTTAATATCTACCTTGAGCAAAATAAACCAGGAGACTGAAGTCATTTCCCTGCTTACTTGTTAGCATTCGTCTTAACGCTAAGCAGGTTGGCTGGGTGACAATGAAGGCTGGCCCAGAGCCGCTGAAGGAGAGGTGGGGGCTCAGGTGTCTTTATGTGAGCTGGGGTGGGGAGTGGAGGGGGAATCTATGGCCTGGTATGTTTTGTCATACATTCTATACACATTAGTCCTTGTAAGTTCAGAGTAAAGGTGATAAATAAGGAATGATGAGCAGTGCTCTTAGAAATGCTGCCAGCGGCCTCTGTTTTCTCATTGACCCACATCTGCTTGGCTTCCCACTCCTGCAGTTGCTACTAAGCTCAGGGCCCCATAGAAGGCCAGAGGCTGGTGACTCCCATCCCCTGACCTCCTCGCATATGAAGACACAAAGACAAGCCAGCCCATCGGGCTATTTCAAATGACTGTATGTAGCCACTGAAGTTATACAGTGGGCACCTCCTCTCAGCCCCGTCAGTGTCTAGCTATGACCAAGTGTCTGACCTCATTTGGAGAGAATACCAGAAATCTAAACCCAAGGCTTCTCATGCTCGGGGTGGCCCAGACCGGGTGATCAGTCTCCCCCATACCAGCACAGCCATGGGACCTGGCTCAGTCAGCATGAGCCTATCATGTCATCAGCCACCTGTCCTCACGCATCACGGCGGACCTCTCCTGCTATCACTGAGGTCTCCTCTCTCAGGTTTTCCTCTAGCTCTCGGTAATTCACAGATTCGGTTAATCTGCTGCTTTCTGAGTCCTCTTCCTTCTGCCCAGTACTCACTTCCCTTCTCTGAACCCATATTTAGGGAACGGGCAGGAGCAGGGGTTGAGAGGGACCAGAAGACCTCTGGTCCCCTGGGGTTTTCCCGGTCTCTGCCGCATACTGCTGCTCTTTGCTGCCACTGAACTACAGCCATCTATGTGGATTCTCTCCCCCAGCTGGTGTCTGTGCTGAAAGAGATGAGCTACCTTCAGCCCCGGCAGCTGCAGCACATCCCGGAGACCGCAGCAGCCATGTTCTCCTCCAGGGAGTTCTATCGGCAGCTTGTGGCCAACCTGGAGCTGATGGCAAATTGGTACAACAAGGTTATGAAAACACTGCTGGAGGTGGAATTCCCATTAGTGGCGGAAGAGCTGCGGAACATCGATCTCCACCTGCGAGCTGCGGAGGAGGCTCTGAACTGGAAAAGCGAAGGTAAGGCACCACCCAGAGTCTGGGGCGAAGGGGGAGAGTCCAGATCCCAGTAAACGCTGTGGACACTCAAACAATTACCTGGTAATGTGGGTTGCGTTTGAACACAAGTCTGTCTTCTCAGACACATGTCCAAGGTAGCGAAGGCAAGGCGGGTTGGTATTCTTTCTTCTCTTTGGATGTGACTAGTATATTTAGAAAAATGTGCTGCCACACGCGGGGACAGGCTCAGAGAATGAATGAGATCTCCCAGTCTCCCGCACATACGGGGCACTTCATGAGTGAAGGTTCTTCCTGTATTATCATTGTTACTTAATTTTCTTAACTGGGCTGTAAGTGTCTTATAAGGGAATTATGCATTGACTTCTCTTGTACCCTCCAGTTCAATGCAATACACTTTTATCGATGGATTAACATATGTGGGGTACTCTGGGGGATTGGGGGTGGCCTGTGGAGAGAATGTAAAATATGAGGTATGTGGGAATGGCCCTACCCAAAAAGCTCACATTTAGTGAGGATAACAGACATATTTACAACATAAATTATACAAGACAAGCTATGATAAGAAGCCATCAGAGAGTTAAATATAAAGTGTGGCAAACCACAGAGAAGGAAGATGGATTTGCATTAGGGTCCTCAAAAGAGTGAAAGTTTGAAAAGAAGGTCAAGTCAACTCCTGGAGGTCTTGGAAGGTCATATTACACAAGCCAGAGCTTTATTCTATATACAAGAGGGAATGACATTTTCAACATTTAATACAGGGAAAGTGCTTAAAAAATAAGATTCATTAGCCTATGTAAAGTCGCCAAGTTGCACTGGCATGCCCCAGAAAAATGCACCAGCTTTCGTTTCTTTCCCTCCATAATCAGGGCTTTGGTAAGAGTTGGCTCTTTAATACAACTAGGAAGAAAAAGGCTGCTTGCGAAGACATAACCTGTGCAGAAAAGTCTTTTAAAACCCATGAGTATTGGATCCTTGTCTTTCACAGCAGCTAGACCTTTAGCTATGCCACTGTCAGCTATTTCAGTTAATTCTGTTTCTTCTGGGGAACAGGCATTTGGGATTATGTCATTCAAATCACCAGTAGCATTCATGACCTTGAGAAAAGAATTCAGAAAACCAAAGACAACGTGGAAGCGATTCAGAGCATCATGAAAACATGGGCGTCTCCAATATTTAAGAGAAAGGATGGGAAAAGGGAGAGCCTGCTTTCTGTGGAGGATCAGCACGATCGGATGGAAAAATATTACAGCTGCATCAGAGAATCCGGCCTGAAGATTCACGCTCTGGTTCAGGTAATCACCAGCCCCTCAGACACACAACCACGAGTCCCGGGGACACATCATGAGGTGTGTTTGGTGCCGGAAGGGATTTGGAAATTAGAACAATAGGTGTGTGTCTTCCGCAGTCAGGGATAGACATTTATACTGAGAGCAAAAGAACTAAAGCTAATAGGTAGGGGGGGGTGAAAAGTCACATTACAGCATCAGTGTCAAAGTTAGTGCCATCTTGCCCTAACTGGTTTGGCTCAGTAGATAGAGCGTCAGCCTGGGGACTGAAGGGTCCTAGGTTCGATTCCGGTCAAGGGCATGTACCTTGGTTGCAGGCACATCCCCAGTGGGGAGTGTGCAGGAGGCAGCTGAATCGATGTTTCTCTCTCCTCGATGTTTCTAACTCTCTATCCCTCTCCCTTCCTCTCTGTAAAAAAATCAATAAAATATATTTTTTAAAAAAAGTTAGTGCCGTCTTCATGATGGCTCCACTTAGTCATCACATGACTTTAAGTGCCACACCAAACCCCAAGGAGAGAAGGAAAAGTCAAGGACAGAATCCTAAACTACCTAGTGCACCAACTGTCCCCAACTCGCCTGCACAACCTGGTGTGGAACTGCATCATCATTCTCATAACCCAGCTCTATGGAGCCTGAGGAGATGGTAACTCTCGCTGCATTTGATGAAAGAAGGAAAAATGCAGTGCGCACCTAAAGCAGGAAGGCTCTGCCTGCATTGGGATAGATAGGGCAGCCCCATGGCCCATCCTCAAAGACTGAGGAGTGGAAATAGCTGTTAGGGGTCGCCAGCTGCCACCTACTGCAGTGGCATGGGCAGTCCAGCAGGCTGACCTCATGCACACGGTCAGTGATGGATTACAGCTGCTGGTTGGGGGTTATCCGTGGTGTGAAGTACAATGAAATGCCCTGTTGACTTTCATTTTCTTGACTGTTTTCTAGTGCATTCATTTCTGTTCTTTATGATTGCTTTCTAGTTAATTTGGGGTAAATTTGCTAATCTTTTTTTCTAGCCCCTCAGGGTAAAAACTTAGGGTATTATTTTGAGGCTTTCTTTCTAATACCAGCATTTGATGACATAAATTTCCCTTTGAGCAGTGCTTTATTTGCGTTCCACAAATTTGATCTGCCTCATTTTCATTATCATTCAGTTTTAAATTTTTTTCTCTTGTGATTTCTTTAATTGGGTGGTCATTTAGAAGTATGTTGTTTAATTTCCACATATTTGGTCCTGCTCTGGATATCTTAATGAAATTGATACCTAATCTAATTCCATTGTGGCCCAGAGAGAATACTCTAGAAGATTTCAGTCAGTTGGAATTCACTGAGACTTGTTCCATAACCTAGAATATTGTTTATCTTATTAAATGTCCCTTGTGCACTTGACAATATGTTTATACTCCCATTGTTGCAAATAGTGTTCCATAGATACCAGTTCAAAGTGGTTGGTACTATTGTTCTTATCTTTTATATGCTTTCTGATTTTTTTGTCTATTTGTTCTACCAATTACTAAAGATAGAATGTTAAATCTCCACCTGAAATTTTGGATTTGTCTATTTAACCTTTTAGTTCTGACAGATTTTTCATTAAGTGTTTGAAGCTCTGTTTGTAGTTACAAACACATTTATAATTATTATAACTTCCTGGTGAATTGATCACTGTATTATCATTATAAAATTCCCTTTTTATTTCTAATTAGAGGCCTGATGCACAAAATTTGTGCAAGAGTAGGCCTTCCTTCCCCTAGCTGCTGGCACTGGCTTCCCTCTGGCACCTGGGACCCAGGCTTCCCTTGCAGCCCAGCTTCGTCCAGAAGGTCATTCGGTCTAATTAGCATATTACACTTTTATTATCTATACTAGAGGCCCGGAGCACAAAAATTTGTGCACTCGGGGGGGAGGGGGGTCCCTCCGCCCAGCCTGTGTCCTCTCGCAGTCTGGGACCCCTCGGGAGATAACACCCTGCTGGCTTAGGCCTGCTCCCGGGTGGCAGAGGGCAGGCCCAATCCCTAGGTGCAGCCCCTGGTCGGGCTCAGAGCAGGGCCAATTGGGGAGTTGGGGCGCCGCCCCCTGTCATGCACAGAGCAGGGCGATTGGGAGGTTTTGATGCCACCCTCAGTCAGGGTCAGGGTAGGGCTGATTGGGGGGTTGGGGCACCATCCCTTGTCACACTCAAGGCAGGGTTGATGGGGAGGTTGCGGCGCCACACCCTGTCACGCACAGAGCAGGGCCCATCAGGGGGGTTGGGGCTCCGTACCATGTCACTCACAGAGCAGGGCCCATCAGGTGGGTTGGGGCTCTGTACCCTGTCGTGAACAGAGCAGGGCCAATCAGGGGCTTGGGGCGCTGCCCCCTGTCACGCACAGAGCAGGGCCCATCAGGGGGTTGGGGCGCCGCCACTCTCACACTCAGGGCAGGGACGATGGGGAGGTTATGGCTCTATCCCATCACACACAGAGCAGGGCCCGTGGGGGTGGGGGGAGGTTGGGGCGCTGCCCCCTGTCACACACAGAGCTGCAGGGCGATCAGGGGGTTTGGGCGCTGCCCCCTGTCACACTGATCCCGGTGCCGGGAGGCCTCTCAGTTCCGCTGATCCCAGTGCCGGGAGGCCTCTCAGCTCTGCTGATCCCGGTGCTGGGAGGCATATTACCCTTTTACTATATAGGGTAGAGGCCTGGTGCACGGGTGGGTGCCGGCTGGTTTGCCCTGAAGGGTGTCCTGGATCAGAGTGGGGGTCCCCACTGGGGTGCCTGGCCAGTCTGGGTGAGGGGCTGAGGGCTATTTTCAGGCTGGGGGTGACTGAAGCTCCAACTGCTCCTTTTTTTCTTTTTCTTTTTTTTTTATTCTGGGCCAGCTTTAGCTTTGAGGCTTGGCTCCAGCTCTTAGGCCTCCACTGCTGAAAGTAGGTTTCTGGCCTTTGCTTACAATGTTGCGATCCTGCTGGCTGAAGCCCGGCGGCGGACTACAGCAGGTTTCTGGGGTTTTGTTTAGCTTCTATATTTGTTACATAGTTGCTTAGAGTTGCAGCTCAGAGGCCTGCAGCGGCAGGCAGGGAATGTTGGAGTCCTCCGTCACTGAAGCAAGCAAGCCTCATGTTAGTTTCAAGCTGCCTGGCTGCCGGCCGCCATCTTGGCTGGCAGTTAATTTGCATATCTCGCTGATTAGCCAATGGGAAGGGTAGCGGTCGTACGCCAATTACCATGTTTCTCTTTTATTAGATAGGACTAGTGGCCTGATGTACAAAATTTGTGCATGGAGTAGGGGGTTCCCTCAGCCCAGCCTGCACCCTCTCCAATCAGGGACCCCTTGGGGGATGTCCGACTACTGGTTTAGGCCCGATCACAATCTGGGACTGCTGGCTCCTAACCGCTCACCTGCCTCCCTGCCTGATTGGCCAGGAGGCTGTGTGCATGGCAAGGTGTGTGCGGGTGGGCAGGGCTGCGTGCAAACCAAGGTGCACATGGATGAGCGGGGCCGTGCAATTTTGCGCGCTGGGCTTCTAGTTATAGATAATACTCCTTTGCCTTGATGGGGTTTTTTTGTTTGGATTTTCTTTCTGGTAATACTATGGCTTTTCCTTGCAGAAAAATTGTATATTTTCTACTTTTTGCATTGTCCATCTTTCTCTACTTTCTTACATTCAACCTATGTGCTTCTTTAGATTCCAGTTTCTTCTCTTATAGACAGCACTAGAGGCCCTTGGCCTGGCCTGCAGGATCGGGCCGAAACCAGCTCTCCAACATCCCCTGAGGGGTCCCAAATTGTAAGAGGGTGCAGGCAGGGCCGAGGGACCCCACCAGTGCATGATTGGGGCCAGGGAGGGACGCAGGAGGTTGGCCAGCTGGGGAGGAACCACGGGAGGGCTCCAGGGCATGCCCAGCCCATCTTACTCAGTCCCGATCGGCCAGACCCCAGCAGCAAGCTAACCTACCAGTTGGAGCGTCTGTCCCCTGTTGGTCAGTGCACATCATAGCGACTGGTCGACTGGTAGACTGTCTGCCCCTGGTGGTCAGTGCAATAGAGAGCAGTTGAGCAGCCTTAGCATATTATTAGCATATTACACTTTGATTGGTTGAATGGATGACTGGAGGACCAGACACTAAGCATATTAAGCTTTTATTATATAGGATATGGTAGAAATTTGCTTTTCTAAGTCTAATAACTCTGCCTACTAATGGAGTATTTAAACTATTACATTTAATGTAGTTTTTGGTATGGATGGATTTAGCTCTACCATTTTGCTATTTGGTTCTTATTTGCTTCATCTCTTTTTTTGTTTCTCTGCTATGTCTTACCCACATTAATTGTTGTTATTAATTGTATATTTTTTAGTATTCTATTTTAATTTCTCAATTGCAATTTCAGATTTACCTTGTATTACATTTGTGGTGGTTGTTCTAGGTTTCAGTATGCCTCTTGAACTAATCACAGTTAACTTAGAGCAGTGGTTCTCAACCTTGGCTGCACATTAGAATCACCTGGGAATCAGGTGAGGCCCAGAAATCAGGATTTTAAAAAGATTCCCAGGTGATTCTAATGTGCAGCCAAGGTTGAGAACCACTGACTTAGAGCTTAGAGCAGGGGTGGGCAAACTTTTTGACTTGAGGGCCACAATGGGTTCTTAAACTGTACTGGAGGGCCGGAACAAAAGCATGGATGGAGTGTTTGTGTGAACTAATATAAATTCAAAGTAAACATCATTACATAAAAGGGTACGATCTTTTTTTTCAATAGTTTTATTCATTTCAAACGGGCCATAGTTTGCCCACGTCTGGCTTAGAGTTTTCCCATGAAATATAGGAATCTAGCAACATAGCAACATTATGGTTTAACACACCCCCGCCTCCAATCTTTTAATCATCACTGTTGAGATGTCTCTGTGTGTGTATGTGTGTGTAAAATAAACCCCACAATAGAGTATTATAATAATATTTTGCTTTAAAAACTCAAGAAAAAATGTTTCTGGTTTTTATATTTGCTCCCAAACTCACTATTTCTACACTTGTTTTTCCTTTTTTTATTATATATTTTTTGTACACCCAGTGGCCAGACATTATATAACTTAATATGAAATCATCCCCCCAAATCCCACACCCATCCAGCACCACACCTAGTTATTACTATATTGTTGACTATATTCCCTATGCTGTACTTTACATCCCATGACTATTCTATAACAATCAATTTGTACTTCTTAATCCCTTCATCTTTCTCACTCATCCCTCCAACCCCCTCTCATCTAGCAACCGTCAAAATATTCCCTGTATCTATGAGTCTATTTCTGTTCTTGTTCATTTTGTTTGTAGATGCAATTGTTGATAGGAATGTATTTATTGCCATTTTATTGTTCATATTTTTATCTTCTTCTTCTTAAAGAATACCCTTTAACATTTCACATAATACTGGTTTGGTGATGTTGAACTCCTTTAACTTTTTGTTGTCTAGGAAGCTCTTTATCTGACCATCAATTCTAAATGATAGCTTTGCTGGTTACAGTAATCTTGCTTGTAGGTCTTTGTTTTTCATCACTTTGAATATTTATTACTACTCCCTTTTGGCCTGCAAAATTTCTATTGATAAAGCAGCTGACAGTCTTATGGGCACTCCCTTGTAGGTACCTACTGCTTTTCTCTTGCTGCTTTTAAGATTCTCTCTTTGTCTTTAATTTTACCATTTTAATTATGCTGTGTCTTGGTGTGAGCTTCTTTGGGTTCATGTTGTTTGGAAGTCTCTGCTTCCTGGACTTGTATGTCTGTTTCCTTCACCAAGTTAGGTAAGTTTTCTGTCATTATTTTTTCAAATAACTTTTCAATTGCTTGCTCTCTCTTCTGTTTCCAGCACCCCCATGATGCAAATGCTGGTGCCCTTGAAGTTGTCCCAGAGGCTTCTTACACTATCCTCATTTTTTTTAATTCTTTTCCTTTTTGCTGTTCTGATTGGGTGTTTTTTGCTTTCTTATATTCCAAATCACTAATTTGATTCTCAGCTTCATCTAATCTACTCTTGATTCCCTGTAAATTATTCTTTATTTCAATTAGTTTAGCCTTCATTTCTAACTGGTTATTTTTTATGCTTTTGAGGTCCTCACTAAGTTCTTTGAGTATCCTTGTAACCAGTGTTTTGAATTCTGCATCAAGTAGATTACTTATCTCCATTTTGTTCAGTTCTTTTTTTGGAGTTTAGTTCTCTTAATTCATTAGGGACATGTTTCATTTGGGACATGTTTCTTTGTCTCCACATTTTGGCTGCCTCACTGTGCTTATGTCTATGTGTTAGGTAGAGCTTCTACATCTGCCAGGCATGGTAGTATGGCCTAATGTAGTAGGTGTCCTATAGGGTCTAGTGGCACAGCCTCCCTGATTATTCCAGCTAGGCACTCAAGGTGCGCCCCCATGTGGATTATATGCCCTCCTGTTATAGTTGAGACTTGATTGCTGTTGGCATGTCAATGGGAGGGAATTACCCCCAGGTACAAGGACTGACTGTGACCACTGGCCACCAGCCTCCAACCACCTTAGAGGATCAGTTGTGTAGGGATCTTCTGCACAGAGCAGGACTTACTTCAGCAGGGATCTGGTGCCCACTGAGTCTGCCCTTGAGTGTGTTGCTTATGGAGGTCATTGCGTTGTACTGCTTTGACATGGTCTGAAGCTGTCCACTGGGTGTGCTGGCTCCGGGGCCTCCTGGGAGTTGTAGGCCAAGGTCAGCCACCACCTGTCTTCTGTCCAGGGCCACCAGACATAAACTACAAAGCGATCTGCAGGTGGCTGCTTCTTGTGCTGGGCTTAGAGGTGCCCAGATGAGGCCAAGCTGTGAACCAAGGCTGGGTGCTGTTACTGCTGGGCCTGGGCCACTTAGCTAGAGGTAAAGGGCTCACTGAGGCCAAATGCTGCTCCTTTGAGAGATTTTAGGAAAATCTGAAGCATGAGCCAAGACATGCCATTCATATGGTAAAGCCACTGGAAACAGCTTGGGTGGGCCTGAATGTTGGGTGGGAATCACCAGGGTGGGGCAAACAGTGTGTGCCACGTTGATGGAGTCTCAGAGATGGAGCCTGTCTGCCAGCTCTGTGGGGGAAGGGCTCAGAAAAAGAACAATGGCCTTTGCCAGCACTTCTGTCTAGGAGAAAGCTGCCCCTCCAGCTCTCACCCTGATACCAAACAATTCAGTATCTCCTGATATCTTTCAATCTTCTGTCCCCATGCTGGACTCAGATGGAGTGAGTTTGTGTAAGTCTGTGTGAAGGCCCTTTAAGAGGAACTGCCTGGGACTCCAGCAGCCTCAGCCTTCCCAACCTCTACTCCTGCTGGTTTTTACAGCCAGAAGTTATGGGGACTTCTCTTCCTGGGACTGGAACCCTGGGCTGGGGTGCCTGGTGTGGTGCTGTGACCCCTCACTCCTCAGTGGAGACCTCCACAGCCAAGATATCCCTCCTGATTTTTATCCACCACACATGGGTATGGGACCAGCTCCTTCACTCCTCTGCTCCTCCTACCTGTCTTTTTATGGCTTCTTCTTTAATTTTATAATTGTAGGACTTCAATTCAGCTCCATTTTAGGCAGTTCTGAATTATGGTTGTTCTGTAGTTTAGTTGTAATCTTGATGTGGATTTGGGAGGAGGTGAGCACCATGTTTACCTATGCTGCCATCTTGGCCAGAAGACTTGTGTGGGTTTTCTTGTAGAATTGAGTTACCATCTTGCAGTTCAAGCCTGCTAATTCTCTCAGTTCTTGTTTATCTGAAAATGTTCTTATTTCACTTTTGTTTTTGAAAGACAGTTTCATTGGATATAGAATTCTGAGTAGAGAGTTTTATTTTTCCTTCAGAAGTCATTTTGTCATATTCTATCCTTAATGTTTCTGATCAGAAGCCAACCATAAGTTGTAGCTTTGTTCCTCTATATGTAATGTATTGTTTCTCTCAGATATTTTTAATAGTGCCTTTTTAAGTGTTTGTATTTTTCCCATTTGAATATGTTGTGCCTAGATAGGTTTTTTTTATATTTATCTTGCTTAGAGGTTGTGAGCTTTCTGAACTGTTTTCTTTTTAACCAAATTTGGGAAGTTTTTAATCAAATGATGACATTGTCTGCTAATTCAAACCTCTATTTTATTTTCATTTTCTGTCTTTTTCTTTAATGCAACAGATGTTTATTTTTATTTCACATAAAATAAGAGTTGGTATGGAAGCTATTCTCTGACTTTTCTCTTAGTGAATTTCACTCTTGGTTAAATGTCACACTTTCCTGCTTGTTTGCATGTCTAACAATTTGTTATTATGTTCTAGTCATGTTGGGTGCCACTTTAGAATCTGAGTGTTATTTTCCTTAAAGGGTTTGAGCTTTTCTTTTGGCAGGCAGTTAACTTATTGGTGGGTCAGCTTGATCCTGTGGAAGCTCAATTTTAAGCTTTGTTAGGGAGACTCTAAAGAAGCCTTTCTCTAGAACTGAGCAGCTCAAATCATAAAGCATCACAGTTCTGGGGTCTCCAGTGAATTCCTGGTTACATGCAAGGTCTTTTCATCATTTCTGATAGTATATGAACATCTTCTAGCACTATCTGACCTACACGATCTCCATTTAGAATCCCCAGTAACTGTTCTCTGCCAGACCTTGCAGAGCCTTGCCCTAAATATGTACAGCTTCATATTCAAAGACTCAAGAGGACTCAGCAATGTCAGCGGCCCACACCCGTTTCTGTCTTTTCTCCCAGCAGGAAGGATGCTGTAATTGAGATCACTTTCCCATGTCACGGTTTGGAAAGTGCCTGTAGGTAGAAAGCCAGTTGTTTTAAAGCTCACCTTGAGCACTTTCCTTTTCTCAAGGATCACATCCCTGTGCTGTCCATTAGCCAGTTGTCCAAAACAATTGTTTTTTTGTATGTCCAGTGAGAAAGATGTTTGTAGCAGAAGGGCAGGGCTGACCTCATTCCTCGGTCTTGGCTAGGATCAGAAACATGAGCTATTTCTTTTTAGTTCACAGATAATTCCAACAAGTTGCTCCTTAGACCCTAGGAGACTTGAGGTAGAGAGGTTAAAAGTACAGAGAGCTATATTGATAGCGTGATATCAGGAAGGAGATAGAACAACTATACAAAGCAGTCATAAAAACGGAAAGTTTTCAAATATAGAAGCAAACATACCCATCTTAATAATACCTGAGAGCAATACTATATTGTCACCATGTTATGATTTATGTGATGATGACCTTTGTCATTAAGAAAATCTTAAATGTGCTTAGGAAATAAACATGTAGGTGAGTCATTTTAGAAATTTTAGAATTTTATTAGTCAAAGACAGGATCATGAGATTTTTTTTAATTCAGGGATATTTACTACATGTGAATGTGAAGTGGTGTGGGTCAGCTAGAAAATTTACTTCTGCAAAATATTTACAACTTTCATTGAAGATATTAGAGAAAGGGAAAGTTGTTATAAAAAGGCTTAATGATGAAAATGATGAAGAGTACATGCCATACCTGCAGGAGAGAGAGAGAGAGAGAGAGAGAGAGAGAGAGAGAGAGAGAGAGAGAGAAAAAACAAATGTGTATTCATTTATGTGTGAATATTTTCTAAATCACTCAATATACCAAAGATTTTTTGTTAATATTAAATGCCAACAGAAAACACTCCAGCTCATTTCCAAGGATTATATAGGAAATGCTCTATTGTCTGGTCCTGAAATTTGTCATAAGCCTTGAATCATAATAATTCCCTCTACCCTGAGTACTCCTTCCTTGGCATGCCCTACCTTCTGCTTTGATGCAGCTTTCACAGTAAGAACATCAATGAAGCACGCATGGCGACCATCAGCGTGCCTGCTGAGGAGGTGTCTGATGCAGTCCTCCCCCGAGGCAGGATGAGACATACTCCCTTATGCTCCTTTCAGTCAGTCAATGGCTGTTCCCATCAGATAGAATAAATTTGATATGCGTATAATAGCAATTCTTCACAAGAATGTTTTTTTTTCTCCATGTGTTACTTATCTCCATTTCCCTTAGTGATTATCAGGACTTCCATAGTACTAAACATGGTTTACATCATTTCTTTATTTTTTAGGAAAACTTGGATCTTTTCTCAGCAGACCCCACCTCCGATATCTGGAAGACTTACGTTGACTACATTGATGATATGTTGCTGGATGGATTCTTTCTTGCCATTGAGTGCTCCCTCAAGTACCTCCTGGAAAACACTGGTATTTCCTGGCTTATGGATATGGGTTGTTACTGGAATGATAACAGGAATAGCACCTGTGGAGTTACTGTGAAGTGCAATTGAGTGCTTTGTGACCTTTCCCAAAAAGACTGTGAACATTTTGTGAATTACACACAATAAAATAGCAAAGTATTGAGCTTCTAAATTGTTCAAAAAGAAGAGACTTCGCTCTATCTAAAAGTCAGATGATAAACCAGGCTCCAAGATAGCGAAGTGCAAAAGGGAGAACATACAAGCTAATTCCATTGAAATCAAGGTTCAGCAGAGGAGTGACTAAGTCGGAACACCTGGAAGCACATTAGTAAAGGCAGTTGGGCAGGACTCCACTCGTGGCAATGGGAGGGGACATGCTGTGCCTTCAAGCGTAGTGTACTCTAGCGCTGTAGCTTTTTGGAAACTCAGGGAGGTTGTAGTAGCTGGGTTGAGTGGAAGATTTTCTCTGTGAAAAGGAATCAGACAAGAAGCCGGGGATGAGACAGCTTTCAGAAGGAAAAGGAATGTTAAGAAGGTAATGGGCATTCTTCGAAGCTGTTAAAAAATAGCTAAGGGCTTCAAATTTATGGCAGGTACTCTGGGTTAAGGTGCACAGAATCAAGTACATATATTATAGTAAGAACTAACTGTGGTCAGTAAGTGATGGGATGGAGAGGGCAGAACAGGTCAGGGATGAAGCTGAATTAAACCTTTTACATCTGGTAGATTCTGAGGAGGGTCCTATTGAAGAACTTGTCAAAATGGAAAGGCAGAGGTGAATAGTTGAGTCAGAAGATAAAGGTGAGATGAGACTTCAAGATGTCAAGTCCAACCCAAGGAATGAAATCAAATGCAGAGTTAAAATAGGCAGGCCAAGATCAGTGTCCAGATTCCCCGCCCATGCAGAAGGCCACATGCAAGCCTCTCGGCTGAGATAGAGGAGCAAGGCCCGGTGCTGGGTGTAGTTTAACCAGGCACCTCCCCCCTCTCCTCACCTGTGGTCTTTGTTGGTGGTGAGACTGAGGTCAAAGGTGTTTGCTTGCAGGGTGCAGAGGTGCCCCAAATCAGTGAAATGCTGTGGCAGGAAATGGGTGGCAGATCACCTTCTAGGGCCTGGGGCGAGTAGCCAGTGAGGCATGGTGATAGACACTGAGACTGGAGCTCTGGTTCCAAGGGACCAGGGCCGACAGTGCTCACCTCAGTGTACTGACCTCTGGTCTCTCATCCTTCTCGAAGGTTTGGGAAGATGCCTCCATCACACTCAAGTGCAGGAGGTACTCGGGAGATGGCCCCGAAATGTAGTGACTCACCTTTGACCACTAGCTCTCCTGCTGAACCGTCTGAGGTGTCAGTTGTCCTCCTGTGAGAAGGAGAGAGTGGGGACAAGGGGATGGAGAGAGGAGATGGTAGTGTTTCCCAAGATTTTCTCTATGGAAATGGGGGGAAGGGTTACACATTTTCTTCATGATGTAACCTGAAGGAGCTAGATTTAGCAGCTGCCTGAGCTGAGGCGCTACTGATAAAATTTAAGAGGCTCTGGTGAAGGTGAAGGAGCTAACGAGTGGCCTCTGAAGAAGAAAATCACTGTGACCCTTTGCAGTAGCCCAGCTGGACAGCTTGGTTTCTCTGGGCCGCTTCTACCTTCCCTTGTTTGACAAGCAAATGCCCTTCCCACGCCTTGGTCTGGCCTCCCAGTCACTTCACAGAATGTAAACCCTGCCTTGGTTACATTCTACCCACTCTATCCAGAAATGTTCTTCCCTGCTTGTCTCTCAAAGGGATTTACTCATACCAAGGGTGTGGCACTGCCAAGGCCATCTGGTTTATATGGCCATTATGTTGGCATTGCATCTATTAGAGGGATGCGGTTCTCATGACAGCATGTGGGGCAAAAATCTCATCTGCTCAAAATATTCTTGAAAGTCTTTTAAAGCCTTTAAACTACAAGGTGTCCCCCCCAAATGTATACACACTTTAACAGCTGGTAGCTCAATTTTGAAAAAGAAATGTGTTTTAATAAACACTGCCTTTATCATTATTCAACGTGTGTGTATACATTTTGTGGGGAACACTCTATATATGCAACCTGGCCTGCTAAGTTATAGGTATCTAATGCATGTAGGGATGCAGAATATATCATGACTACATGCGCAAAGCATAATCTCAAAGGCTTAAAAAAATACTTTTCTATGATATTAGCATAATTACTATGATATTGGTAAACTTGCATTCCCTTAAGTTAAATATGCATTTTATGGGATACTCCTAAGTCCAATCATGCAAATTTATCATTCCTGAAGTTTTGAGGGCAAGACCCTAGTTTCACATATCTTTGAAGACCCCATACCTTTTTAGTTAATGAGAATGGCTAAGCTATGATAACAAAACTTAATCCTAAGTATTAGTCCAAAGTGAGTACCCCAGGTTGGTGGGCAAGTTCCATCCCTCCTGCGATTCCATCACTCCCTGTTGTGTCAGCTGGCTCACCGCCACACCCAGGCTCTAGCCGGTGGGAGGCGCAAAGGGGGCTCACCTGCTGTCTCGAAGGCCCTGGCCCAGAAGTAGACACCCACCACTTCTTCCCACATTCCACTGGTGACAAACCACGTTGCCACCCCTAACTGTGAGCTGGGAAATGCCACATGCACGGTTACACCTCCATTTCTGGGAAAGAAGGAGATAATAAATTTCACTGAGTTGTCTCTGCTGCCCACAGTATCTACCACATAACAGTCTCCTAAATATTTCTACAATCAAAAAGAGATATGCATATAAGTGGTTATTGATCAAAGTTTAAACTTTTATCTTGTATTTGGAACATCTTACTCATGTTGTACTTTGACTTAAATTGAGCAAGGCAAGTTGTCTAGCAAGTACTCAGGGATTTTTAAATTACTTATACTGTTTTAAAAAATGTATCACTCTAGGACTACAGAATTAAGATAAGTTCTGTTTTATAGACAGAAAGCCGAGCAGGCAGAATTGTAACGACTCTGCTTTTCGTGCCTGTACAAGCATGGACAAGCATACCCCACTCCCCTAGCCCTAGGGGCTGCCAATGGTATTGTCTGGTTTGCGCCAAGAAGAAATCAGACGCTTCCAAAAATTGGCTTTGCAAAATCAACCTCTGCTCACCCAGGGGCTCTCTTGCCTCCCCGGAGGCGTCTGCGAATGTGGCAGGGGACTGGCTTGCATTGCTCAGTCTCTGGGATGTGCTGTCTGAGGACAAGGAGAGCAAATGTTTGGCCAAGCCCCGGACAGCAGCACAGAATCGGCCTGTTCAAAATGCCACCGGCCCCCCTGCTGGCCCACAGTTAGACTGTCACCCTACCCTTCCTGCCTGTCATCAAATTTTACATTTCCATCTTCTGTACCCCAACAGCTCATCTAAACGAAAGAAGCGCTCATTTTTAAAATGGTTTTGCCCATTGTTGTCCTTGTTTTTCAGAATGTAAGGCAGGACTCAACCCGATATTTGAAGCACAGCTGTGCTTGGCAGTCCCAGAACTGGTTTTCTCCCCATCCCTGGAGTCTGGAGTGAAGGGTGGCTTCTATGACATGATTGAGGGGCTTGTCACCAGCATTTTTAGAATATCATCTTTGGTGCCACGGCTTTCCCCACAGACCAGCTCTCCTCACTATCAGGTACAGGATCTGCGCCCACCCTGCCTTTCAGCCAGCTCCGGGGCCTCCTGCAAGCGCTGGTGTGACGCCTGCTGTGGTCTCTCCCCAGGCTGACATGGAGGGCCTGGCCGACTTGGCGAGGATGCGGAGCGTGCTCATGGAGAGAGCGCAGAGCATGATGGCCCTGTGCTGCAGCTACCGAGACACCTTCAGCCAGTATTCCTACCTGTACGTGGAGGACCGGAGGGAGATCCTGGGTCAGTTTCTGCTGTATGGGCACGTCCCCACACCCGAGGAGATCGAGGCCCACGAAGAAGATGGCATCCCGGAGAACCCGCCCCTCCTGCATCAGTTCCAAGCCCAGATCGACTCCTACGAGCAGCTCTATGGAGAGGTGTGCAGGCTGGAGCCCGTCAAGGTGTTTGACAGCTGGATGAAGATCGACGTGCGGCCCTTCAAAGCGTCTCTGCTGAACATAATTAAGAGGTGGAGCCTCATGTTCAAGCAGCATCTTGTTGACTATGTCACTAACAGGTAACATGGTTGTCGCAGCTCTCCTCCAGCACCCCGGCTGTGGGGAGCACCTTGCTTTCAGTTGTCTTCGTTTTTCTGCCATGAGGTCATTGGTTATGTGGGTTAAAACAGCTGGTTGGAGGCTCCAGGCTTTTGATGATCGCTTTAGTCCTGCCCTTTCTTTTGTTCACCAGACGTGACCTCTTTTTGTTGTTTTCCATTTGGTGCCGAGGGTGTGAGAGGCACTCAGTAAGGGGTGGATGATGCTCAATACAAGCCTAGCAGATCCAACCTCCCATCACCACTCTGACTGTGAAGACTCGTTAAGCCTGAGAGGCAGAGGGATCTAATGGGCCTCATATTTTATTTCTACCACTTACCCCTTGGTTCAGATCATCAATGCAATGTGGAAGTCATGAAATCACCACACTCCTGATGCCTTTGTCTGCCACTCTAGCCTTGCCACAGGTTGGCTCTGAAATTCTGTCTGTCCCGCCATGGACCTACGCCTAGTACCAGACTCTCTACATCAGAGCATCACCCTCTAGATAAACCAGCAAGTTGGATAGCATTCTGACAGTCACTTCACTATAGTCTTGTCCCCACAGATCCACCACAGAGTTTTAATTCCCACCCTTTCCCACAGAATCCTGTGGGTGCCACAGTCCCCCCATTCAGCCATCAGCCTTTGGTGCCAGCAGATGCTATAGGGCAGCTGACCTGACAGGCTTCCTCTTTATTATATTACCTCTGTATTATATTCTTTTATAATAAGACTAGAGGCCCGGTGCCCAGTGCATGAAATTCATGCACTGGTGTGGGGGGAGGTGTCCCTCAGCCCAGCCTGCACCCTCTCCAATCTGGGACCCCTCAGGGGATGTTCGACTGCCCGTTTAGGCCCAATCCCACCAGGCAGTCAGACATTTCTCTCACAATCCAGGCCTGCTGGCTCCCAACCACTCGCCTGCCTGCCTGCCTGCCTGATTGCCCCTAACTGCTCCCCTGCCAGCCTGATTGCCCCCAGCTGCCCTCCCCTGGTGGCCCGATCACCCCCAACTGCCCTTCCCTGCCAGCTCAGTCACCCTCAACTGCTCTCCCCTGCTGGCCTGTTCGCCCCCAACTGCCCTCCCCTGCTGGCTATCTTATGGTGGCCATCTGTGATGACATGGGCATGGCCATCTTGTGATCACATGGGGGTGGCCATCTTGTGCAAGGATGAGACAGTCAATTTGAATATTACCTCTTTATTATATAGGATAGTAATCTAATGAGTGAACAGGTTCCCTGAGTTCTGGGAGCACCTCTAACAGATTAATTGAACCTAAGGAGGAGGTTGTTGAAACTTCTGTCTGTAGCTGGTCAGTCAGTGACAACCAGAGTTACACCTGGTGTCTGAAGAGGATGGGGCAGTCTTTTAGGACTAGCCCTTAACCTGTGGAATCTGATGCTTTCTCCAGGTAGACAGTTCCAGAATTTATTTGAATAATAGGACAAATAGCTGGTGTTGGAGAATTGCTTGGTGGTGTGGGAAGCCTGCCCACCCCCCACCCCCCCCACACACATACACATACACTCACACACACACATTGGAATTGGTACTAGAATTCTAGTAGCTCCCATAAAACACACACACACACACACACACACACACACACACACACACACACTGGGTGGCCTAAACAACAGGAATTTATTTCTCACAGTTTTAGAGGCTAGGAAGTCCATGATCAATATGTCAGTTGATGTGATTCCTAATGCAAGGTAGCTTTCTGGATTTCAGACAACTGCCTTCTCATTGTATCCTCATATGGCCTTCCCTCAGGAGAGAGAGAGAGAGAGAGAGAGAGAGAGAGAGAGAGAGAGAGAGAGAGAGAGAGAGATCTTTTTATAAGGCCACTACTTTTTATGAGGGCCCCACCTACCTTCTTGACCTCATCTAACCCTAATTACCTCCCAAAAGGCCCACCTCCAAATATCATCACATTGGAGGTTAAGGCTTCAACATATGAATTTGTGGGGACACATTCAGTTCATAACATCTAAACTCTCATTTCTATTCAGCTCTTTATGTCCTAATCTGACTCAACCCCTGCCCTTGCCCTTGCAAAGCCTTCCCCCATGCCCTTCCTCTAGACTTCAGGTCTTTCATCAGCAAATGCTCACTGTTTTCTTCATCTTCTCTTTTCACTAATTGAAACCCAGCTCTCTCCAGGGGACACTGCTTCCCTTGTATCCCTCCCAAGCAGGGGCTGATTTTTCTCCTGTACCCCTCTTAGCACTGGGCCGGGAGGTAGATGAGATAGTCTTGCTCTTCAGTGTTTATTCCAGGCCTTTTCACCGTCTCTTCTTTCAGAATCCTCAGCTCCCCTGGAGCAAATGCTACCAGACAGTACCACTGCCACTTGTCTGTGCACAGTCATTCTTCCCCATCCCTGCAGAGCTGATCCCCTGGCTCACCCTTCTGCTGATAATCACCCTCAGTGACCCAACAACCTCACCGCCTCCATTCTCTCTCCAATGCCCTTTCCCTCCACTATACCTTTGTGACCTAATTCCATCTTGCATCTTGATGGGGCAGAAGGAAAGAGGTGGAAGTAATTGTTCTCCCCTCAAAATCTCAGGCTTAAGTATTCCGTTCTCTACCATCACCTGGCATCTTTCCAACTCACTTCCTTGGCAACCCTGCCAGGAAACGTTCTCCAGACCCATCAGGATTCCAACCCATTGGCCCTATGCTTTCTCAGTGTTTGCCCCCTTGCTCACCTTTCCCACCCCCGCCTTGTAAAACCTTGACTCTAAACTCAGTGCTCCCCACCTGCACCTGAGCAACTCATCCTTAATGAAGGAAAACAAACCATTCTTTTGCCAAATCTCATGTATAAACATAGCATCCATCACATCCTGCACATTTCCATGAATGCTTCAATTCTCTGACTCCCTTTTCCTCTGTCTCCTCAAACCTCAAATATCCTTTCTGCCCTTATAATGCTGCCTTTCATTCACTGAGAAATTAGAAGCAATTATAGGAGAACTATCTCCCTTTTGCATCTAAAAATCTACCATCTTACTTGCATTTTTAGCCATACATTCAACTCCCTTAGCTGTTTCTGTGGATAAATTATCCCTGCTTTTCTAAGCCCAGCCTGTTTTCTCTCATTACTCAAGGTCTTACCTCCTTAAATATTCCCTATCAATATTCAACAGCATGCAGCTGTATTGTCATAGCTGCCATCTTTTTAAAAAAGAAAGAAAGAACATGGCCCCATGAGTCCTTCCAGCCACACCACCATTTTTTGTGTGGCCTCCGTCACAGAAAAACTCAAAGATCTCTCTATATTTGATTTTTACTTCTTCATCCATTGTCTCTCTACAAACAGTTTTATTATGAAATATAGCACTCATATAATTTAGAGAAGAATATTACAACAAATACTTGTATTTGCCTTATCCAGCTAAGAAACAGAACATTGGCTATATTTTAAAATTCCCTTAAACACTTCTCCCTGATCAAATCCCTCTCCCCCTCCCTGCCAGATGTTACCCCTACACTAAATGTGATATGATCCTTCTCATGCTTTTCTTCATGGCTTTATATATATTATCACGTACATATATACATGTGTGTACATGCACACATATACATATAGGCACATAGTATATACTAGTATACATATATAGATTTGCATTTTAAAACATTTTGAAAATGAAGCAGTATTTCATATTATGTATTTTTCTGTGTCCCACTCATGTTTGGAGTAAAGCAATGAATTCATTTTCACTGCTGTAATACTCCATCATATGAATATATCACAACTTATATATCCAGTCTGTGGTTGGTGAGCATGTGAGTTGTTTCAGCTGATTTTGCTAATATCGACCATGTTGCTATGAGAACTCTTAATATATGCATCATGGTGTACATGGGCAAACATTCCAATGCTTAAGAGAGGAATTGCCGAGTCAAAGAGAATGCATATGATGCCAACTCTCTCCAAGGTAGAGCAGCCAGTTATAACAATTCCTGTAGCCCCACATTCTCAACACTTTGTGGTATGGATAGACTGTTTAATGCTGACTATTTTTTTAGTGGCATCTTATTGTGGAAAATATTTTGCATTATTCTGATCATGACTGGAGTGGCTCATCTTTTTATGTTTTAGTGAGTTATTATATTTCTCCTTTTGTGCCTATTCATAGCTCTTGCCCACTTTTTATTGGACTTTATTTTCCCCTCTTTGATATTTAGAAGTCACTTACATATTCGATATCTAATCCTTTGTTCTTTGTATAGATTGCAACTACAGTCTCCCATTATGTGGCTTGGCTTTCCATTGCATTTAGGGTGTATCTTGAGAGCAGTTCTTCATTTTAATGTAGCCAACTGTGTCTATCTTTTCCTTTATGTTGTTCTCTTTTGCCTTGTTAAATAAATCCTTTCTTGCCCTGAGATCCTAAAGATATTCTCCTATATTTTCTCCTGAAAGTTTTATAACTTTGTCTTTCACAGTAAGTAGCCCCTTGTCTATTGCTACATTAACACAACACAGTCCTAATTACTGTAACTCAATAATAAATGTTGATATCTGGCAGCACCAGTCCCCATCTTATTCATTTTTATTAAGATTGTCTATAAATTTTTGCCCTTGCTATTTTACATAAATTTTAAGATCAGTTTTGTTAAAGAAAAAAGTGTGTGGGGATTTTGATTGCAGTGACTATAAATCAATTTGAGGAGAATTGTCATTTTTATTGTATTGAGTATTTCTATTCAAGAGCATGTCCTCTCTATTTATCAGCCTTTTTAAATGTATTTCAATAAAATTTTGTAATTGTTACCTTTAAAATATTTTCATGCCTTTGCCAAGATTTATTCCTTGGTATTTTATTTTTTAGCCCCTAGTATAAATAATATTTTAAAATCATATTTTCTGTGGAAATGGAATTGATTTTTGTATCTTGATTTTGTATCAAACAGCTTTGCTAAATTAAGTTATTAATTCTAATAATTTATCTGTGTACTCATTTCGGTTTGCTGTATACTTAGTCATCATCTATCAATTTATGATGGTTTTATATCTTCCTTCTCAGTCTTTTTTAAAATGTATTTTATCTCTATTTCTTATATAACCACACTGCCTAGGACTTTCAGTCCAATATTGCATAAAGTGGTGATGATGAGTACCCTTGCCTTGTCCCTAATCCTCTTTATCTGATTAAAGAAGTTCCCTATTATTAATCTGTTAAGAGGATTTAGCATAAAGAGATACAACATTTTATCAAGTACTTTTTCTAATTTCATTAAGATAATTATATTTTTCACATCAAAATGTTAAAGTGGTGAATGCAGTTTTTGTTTTCTAATACTAAACCAGCCTAGCGTTACTGAGCTAAGCCCAACACAAAGTATTACCTTTTCCCCATATATCCATTGGTGAATTTTCTTTCCAAACATTTTGTTTAGTGTTGATGCGACTATGTTTGCAATGGGATTGGCCTTCAATTTCCCTTTCTTATACTATCTTTTACCTTGCTCTGTAGCTCTGCTAGCTTCATAAGATAAGTTTATTCTCTAGAAGAGTTGGTGTAAGGTTGGGATTCTCTGATCCTTGAGAGTTTGATTTAAATCTTCTGTTGAGCCATCTGGGCTTGGTATTTCCTTTGTGGCAAGATTTTTACCCACAATTTCTCTAGTGGGTACAGGGATGTTAAGGATACTAAGGAATATAGTAAGTCATGTTTGTCTAGAAATGTATACATTTCATGTAAATCCTTGAGTTATTGTCATAAAATTGATAATCTCTTACCTCGTAATCAATACAGCACCCGTGGTTATGTCCCTCTTTTTGTTTTACTCTATCTTATTTGTGCTTTCTGATTTCTTTCCCTCATTAATCTTGGTGCAGGTTTACAAAAACAATTTTATGAATGCATTGATTCGCTTTCGTTGTAATTTGATTTCTATTTCAGTGATTTATTCTTTTATGTTTATTATTTCCTTCTATTTGTGGGATTTATTTTCTATTCTTTAGGCTGACTTAAGATGGATGCTTTGTTTATTCATGTTGCACTCCTTGTTATTTTTAATATAACTCTTAAAGTTATAAATTCCATTCTCAGTACAATTCTACTGACATTATAAGTCTTAATATTCAATATTTTAATGATAATTTATTATAAAATTTTTAATATTCATTACAATGTATTTATATATTTCTAACTTTCTAAAAATGGGGTCCTTCTAGTTTCATTTCTGTTACTAATTTCTAACAATTGTACTGTGGTCAGAGACTGGGACATATGTAATAATAAGCTTCTGAAATTTCTTGAAGCTTCCTTCATATACTACAGTATGCACAACTTTTATAAGTGTTCTGTGCACTTAGTTGGAAAGAATGTACATTCTATGCCTGCTGGATGCAATGTTCTATACATGCCTATGTAATCAAACTCATTGTTTTACTCAAACCCACTGTACCCTCACTGCCTTTTTTGTCTGCTTAAATTTATCCATTACAGAGATAATTGTGTAAACAATCTTCCACTTTGATGTGAATTTCTCCTTATAGTTCTGTCGCTTTTTTATATTTTTTAAGGCTATGTTTTATGAGCATACAGAGGTTGACTTTCTATATCTTCCTGGTAAATTAAAACTTTTAGCGACACATTAAAGATCTCCTTTATCACTAGCTACATGTCTTGTAGTAAAGTCTGTTCTGTCTTATATTAATGAAATGAAACCATTTTCATTTGTATATTTTCCTGGTGTTTCTCATTTTATCCTTTGGCTTTCAATCTCTCTGTGCCTTTATATTAGGAGATATTTTTGTAATTGGCATAGAATTTGTGTTTTACCTACTTTACTATTTCTATTGTAACTGGAGGATTTTGTTTATTAATTTCTATCCTGCTATATTTGGATTAATTTCTACCATTTTATTATGTACTTTCTATTGTTCTTCTTTCCCTTTTTCTTTTTCCATTTTTTTTCTTCGCTAACTTGCATCTAGGTCTACTGTTCTTATGGATACCATACCTATTTTAATAAGTACCCTTAAAAGGAATAAATGTATCAGTATTGTAACTCTGCTCGCAACCAATACAAAGACTTTAGAATAGTTTGATCTCAACTGTTCATCCATCAAATTATATTCTCTCATTCCCAGTAATTTCAATTGTTCTCTATTTTTTATTTGAACTCCACAAATCATACTTTATTTTTCGGCACTTAATGTTTATTTAAATTTATCCACATATTTACTGATATCTTTACTGATTACATCTTTTTATATTACAGACCTGCTACATGAGGTATATTATTAAAAGTTCCTTTTGCCCTAACCGGTTTAGCTCAGTGGATAGAGCATCTGCCTGCGGACTCAAGGATCCCAGGTTCGATTCTGGCCAAGGGCATGTACCTTAGTTGCGGGCACATCCCCAGTAGGGAATGTGCAGGAGGCAGCTGATCGATGTTTCTCTCTCATTGATGTTTCTAACTCTCTATCCCTCTCCCTTACTCTCCCTCTAAAAATCAATAAAAAATATTGTTTTAAAAAGGAACTTTTTAAAAAATATATTTTATTGATTTTTTTACAGAGAGGAAGGGAGAGGGAGAAAGAGAAACATCCATGTGAGAGCAGAACATCTATTGATTTGCAAATATTGTACCAGCTTCTATTGTACTTTACCTCTTTCTTTTCTGATTTTATTTATTTGGGTCCTCTCTCTTTGTTTCTTAATGAATCTGGCTAAAGGTTCGTCAATTGTATTTATCTTTTCAAAGAACCAGCTCTTGGTTTCATTGACCTCTGGTAGTGTGTGTGTGTGTCTGTGTGTGTGTGTGTGTGTGTGTGTGTGTGTTTAGTCTCTGTCGTTTATTTCCTCTCTGATCTTTATTATTTCCTTCCTTGTACGTACTCTGGACTTTTCTTGTTCTCTTTCTAATTCTTTAGGTAAGTTGTAGGGTTAGATAGTTCATTAGAAAAATTCCTTGTTTTTTGACATAGGCTGTATTGCTATAAACTTTGCTCTCAGGACTGCTTTCGCTGTGTCTCATAGATTTTGTGTAGTTGTGTGTTCATTTTCATGTGTTTCCAGGAAGTTCTTTTTACTTCTCCCTTAATCTCATTGGAACCCATTTATTGTCTGATAACTTGCTATTTAGCCTCCATGTGTTTGAGAATGTTTTTGAGTGTTTTTATTGTAGTTCATTTCTAGTTTCATGCCATTGTGATCGAGAAGATGATTGATATGATTTAAATCTTCTCAGACTTGTAGAGACTTAGTTTGTGCCCTAACATGTGGTCTATCTTTGAGAATGACTCATGTGCACTTGAGAAAAATGTATACTCTGTAGCTTTGGGGGTAAATGTTCTGTAAATGTCAATTCCATCTGCTATAATGTGTCATTTAGGATCATTGTTTACTTGATATTTTTGTCCAGACGATCTATCCAGTAATGTCAGTGAGGTGTTAAAGTCCTCTACTATGAGTGTATTGCTGCCTATCTCTTCCTTAAAGTTCTCCAGAGGTTTCTTTTTATATTTGGGTGGTCCTGTATTGGATGCATATATGTTTACCAGGGTTATATACTCTTGTTGTATTAAACCCTTCAGTATTATGTAGTGACCTTAATTGTCTTTTGTTATGGCCTTCATTTTGAAATCTGTTTGTCATATATGGTTATTGCTACCCAAGCTTTTTTTCATTTCCATTTGCATGGAATTTTTTTTCCCATCCCTTCATTTTCATCCTGTGTGAGTCTTTTATTCTGAGGTGGGTCTCTTGTAGACAGCATATACGTGGGTCATGTTTTCTTATCCATTCAGCTACCTGATGTCTTTCGATGGGAGCATTTACTCCATTTGTATTTAAGGTTATTATTGACCAGAGGCCTCGGCCCTCATAGCCCCAGCTTCGTCTGGAAGGTTGCCCGGACAGTCCTTCTGCTATTCAACCATCTGGACTAATTAGCATATTAAGCTTTTATTATTCTAGATAGGTACTTTTTTTGGTCATTATTTTCTTTATAACTATGTTCCTCTCTTCTCTATTTCTTCTTCTTATACCAGTCCCTTTAGCATTTCTTATAGTGCTGATTTGGTGATGATAAACTCCTTTAGCCTTTTTTTTTTTTTTTTTGTCTCAGAAGCTCTGTATTTCACCTTCAATTTTGAATGATAGCCTTGCTGAATAGAGAAGTCTTGGATTCAGTCCCTTGCTTTTCATTACTTTGTTTATGTCATGCCACACCCTTCTGGCCTGAAATGTTTCTATTGAGAAATCTGCTGACAGTCTAATGGGAACTCCCTTGTAGGTAACTTTCTGTCTCTCTCTTGCTGCTTTTAAGATTCTTTCCTTGTCTTTATCTTTAATGTTTGCCATTTTAATTATGATGTGTTTAGATATGGGTTTTTTTTTTTGGGGGGGGGGGTTCATTTTGATTGTGACTCTGTGCTTTCTGAACTTGAGTGACTTTTTCCTTCACCAGGTTAGGGAAATTTTCTATCATTCTCTCTTCTAACAGGTTCTCTATTTCTTGCTCAGGTTCTTCTCCTTGTACCTCTATGATGTAGATGTTGTTACATTTCATGTTGTCCCAAAGCTCCCTTAAACTATCCATCTGCTTTTTTGAAATGTTTTCTAATTGCTGCTCTCATTGGGCATTTTCTTCTACCTTGTCTTCTAAGTCACTGACTTGGTCCTCAGTTTCTTCTGATCTACTGTTAATTCCTTCCAGGGTATTCTTATTTCAGCTATGTCATTTTTCATTTCCAATTGATTCTTATTCATGGTTTCTACATATTTTTTCCATACTCATAAAGCTCTCACTAAGTTCCTTATAGTTCTCATTAAGTTGCTTGTAGTTCTCACTGAGTTGTTTGAGCATCCTTGTAACTATTACTTTGAACTCTATATCCAATAAATTGCTTACCTCCATTTCATTTAGTTCCTTTTCTGCCAATTCCCCCTTTTCTTTCATTTGGGGATTGTTTCTTTGTCTCCTCATTTTAGTGGGTCTGGTCTTCCAGGGCACCGGGTCAGGTGCACTGGGACTCAGTGGCAGGTCTATGTATCCAGGGGTGTCAGGTGTCAACTATGGGGCCAGGCACAAAGTGGAGGGTCCGGTTGTCCAGGGGCATCAGGTCACAGCGGCAGGGCCAGGTGCGCCACATCAAGGTGATGGAGCCAGCCATCCAGGGCGCCAGATCAGTGCAGCAGGCTCATATATCTGGGTGCCTCTCATTCTTTCTTTGTCTGAGGATGTATATATTTTGCCCAATTTCTTGAAAAAACATGGGTTTTTGGAAGAAAAATTCTAGGATACCAGGCATTTATTGTGAGTCTATTGAAAATATAAATGCACTGTGTCCTGCCTTCCATTTTGCTATCGTCTAATGATATTTATTTATTTACTTATTTATTTATTTATGGTGTCTTTTTTCTTCTTCTATGGAGAAATCTGTCTTTGCTATGAAGCTAATTTTAAGATTTGTTTTGTCCCTTTCTTGTCCTGCAGTTTCATATTGCAGTGCCTATGTGAGGGTTTCTTTATATTGATTCTACCTGGAATTTGTTGGGCTTTACATTTGGTGTCTTTCAACAATTCAAAAATATTCTCAGCCAGGATCTCCTCAAAGATTGCTTCTTGCCCATTATCTGTGTATTCTGGAGCGCGTATTATTCTTATGTGAGACTTTTTTCACTGTCTTCTGTGTCTTCTAACAGTTTCCATACTTTTCCATTATTTGACTTACTGCATTGCAGTTTGGATAACTCCTCCATTTTTATAATAGAGCAGTTAGCTCACTCTTTCAGCTTTGTCTAACTCTTCTGTTTAATCCACTCAATAAGCTTTAAATGTTAATTATACTCTCCAATTTTTGGTCTTCTATTTGGCTATTTTATAATTTTGCTTGCTCATATTTATACCCTCTTGTTCTTTGCTCTAGTTTTAAGGCTTCACTTTCATTTATCCATTTTTTAACTTTTATTATATATTTATTAGAGGATACCCTCTAATAAAGACAAATTCTGATTCATCAACTTAAAAATGGTTTGTTTCTTCTTGCCATAGATGAAGTTCACATAAAGGCCTACAGAAAATAGTTACCTTCTTTATCCTGGACTTGTCCATTATCATAGCACAGTGCAATCATTTTTCCTTTGCTAAAACACATATTCAGAGCTTTTCCTATGCTTCTCTTCACAAAGTAATGCCATCATAGGCCATCATTTTTATGTTATTCATCTAAATTAATTTTGTCATTTCTATAATCTATCATTCAATAGAAAGGTTCTGGGCATATTTGAAGAACCTCTCAAATTGCCTCCAAACCTGACTTTGAGACTATGTTGAATTTATGCTTGAACTTAGAGCTGGGTTAGGGCAGGGGCTCTGACTACTGAGACTGGAAGAGCTTATCTAGGCTGGTGGAGGGTGATTCCTAAGGAAACCATTTCTGCCTAAGCTGATATATTGTGCTTAAAAGGATGAAGTCCTTTGTCTTAGTCAGTCCTGAATTGATGTCCGAGAAAATGCAGGGAAAGCACTTTCGCCTGCTATGTGGGTCAGGAATGATAAAGCAAGGTGCTTAAGCAAGAGTACTTTTTTTTCCTGTCCTTTAAATATATTAAATATTGTTATTTTATATCCTGCATTTGAATTCTAATATCTGAAATCTTAACAGGTTTAATGTTGCTGTTTCTGCTGCCTTCTACTCATGGTGACTTCCTTCCTTGTATATTTTGTGACTTTTGATTGTAAAAATGTTCCTTGGAGCCAGAACCGGTTTGGCTCAGTGGATGGAGCGTCGGCCTGCGGACTGAAGGGTCCCAGGTTCGATTCCGGTCAAGGGCATGTACCTTGGTTGCGGGCACATCCCCAGTGGAGGGCGTGCAGGAGGCAGCTGATCGATGTTTCTCTCTCATCGATGTTTCTCTCTGTCCCTCTCCTTTCCTCTCTGTAAAAAATCAATAAAATGTATTAAAAAAAAGTTCCTTGGAATATTGTCTGTGGAACTCTTTTGAGGACTGAATTCTACTGTCATTCCTCCAGAAAGGATTTATATTTCTTTCTGCTAGTCATCAAGGGACTCTTCCAACCCCTTCGTACTTTAACTTTCCCAGGGGTCTACCTAGTGCCCAGATTAAGGCAGGCAAGTTTCCATACTTTTGTGCAGCATGTTTATTCCTTGTTCACCTTATTGTATTGCAATTTTATATGCAGCTTCCTATTAGTTCCTTCACCTTGTGTGGGTATGAGGCTTAATCACCTTTTCCTCACATAGCACAAAGCAATCAAACTAGTTCAAGATTTCCAGGGTTCCGTAGAAATGATCACATGAAATCCAGCCTTGAATCTTGCTTAGTTCTCGCTTTCACTACATTTTGAGCCTCTAGAGATTCCTTAATTTCATGCCACCTTAGTGATGCGTTTTTAAATGATTTTAAAATATTTGCTTCAGCATTTTAATTGTTTTAGCAGAAGGGTTATCCATCTTATTGTGTATACCAGACAGCTTGAAACAGAAGCTGACAATTCTCCACTTACTCTGCAGTCAGGCCTCCTTGCTAGACCTCTCCACTGAAACCACTCTTGTCGAGATCACTGATGACTCTCATATGGCCGTGTCCTGTGGTAATGATCCATCATCATCTTACTTATTCTGCTCAGGAGGATTCAGCACAACTGATCACTCCCTCTTTCCCAAGCAGATTCTTTCTCTGACTCTCAAGATACCTTACATTTCTTGTTTCCTTCTAAACCTTTGCTTTCTTGGTCTCCACAGTGGAACTCATCTCCTCTTCTAGACCTAAAAATATTAAAATTCCTGAAACCTCAATCCTGAACTTTCTTCTCTATCTACATTCTATGCTATATGATCTCTAACCCAACATGTTAATCCATCCGTGTGCTGGTAACTACCAAATTTATATTTTCAGCCCTACCTCTCAGGAACTCTAGAATTACATTCAACTGTCATCTCAAACCAAACATGTTTAAAACTTATTTCTCTCCCTCCAAAAAAATCTAGTCTTCCACAATTCTTTCCTATATATTTAAATGGCATCATCATTTATTGCCCCATTGCCAGAGTCATTATGGATTTTTCTCATTCCCTCCCTCACACCTTTCCTCCAATCCTTCAGTGGGTCCTGTTGGTTCTGCATGCAAAATTATCTTGACTCTGACCACTCCTGATGTCCACCATGCAAGTTGAAGCCAAATCTCCTGTCACCTGGACACTGACTATAGTCCCTAAAAATGCCCTCTGTTCTCCTATCCGCATCACCAATACCACTACCACTATCATCATTACTACCACCTCCAATAAAACCTGCTCTCCTCCAGCTACACGTCCTTCAGAAAACATAAACCAAGGCATGTCCTTCCCCTACTCAGAGTTCTCATGCCTTCACTCATGCTGCCCCCTCTATCTGCAAAGCTCTTCTCCCACTTCCTTCTGTGGCTCACTCCTTCACATCATTTACATTTTCACTTACATATCCCCTTAGGAAGGAAGCCTTCACTGACAGCTCCATGGAAAGTGGTCCTAGTCTGAGTTTCTGTCTCATAGCACTCATCATCATGTGAAACTATACAATTTATTGTTTCCTCTTTACGTTCCCACTAGAAAGTAAGCTTTGTAAGGGCAGAGCCTTTGTTTATCTTGTTTATCATTCTATCCTCAGGACCTAGAAGCATGCTCATAATAGATGCTCAATAAATAAATGGTTTTGAATTAAAGAATAAATTTCATTTAATTCTCACAATATCCCATGAGACAGAAATGATCTTTCCAATCTTATAGCAGGGGAAACTGAAATTCGGAGATGCTAAATGATTTGGCCATCTTGTGTCAGAATCAAACACAAATGTGTACAATTTTAGAGGCCACAGTATTTTTTAATTTTCAAATCTTAAACTTTTCACTTTGAAATAATTTCAGATTTCCAAAAATCTTGCAAAAATAACACCGAGTTCTCTTTTACCTTCACCTTCACTCAGCTTTCCCAAATGATAACATTTCTATTATCCAAAGCAGGAAGTTAATGTTGCTGTAGAATTAGCAACTGTTTATATTTCATCAGTTGTCCCACTAATGTGTCATGTGAGTCTCTTCCAGAACAGAGGTCTCAGCCTTGTCTCTCATGACTAACACTTCTGAATAGGGCTGACTCTTAGCATCACGATATACTGGTAGACAGTGCCCAGTGCTGGGCTCATGCAAAGCTTTCCATAAAAAAAACAAAAAACTATTATTGTTGGGGAAATACATAAAACTTCCTTTTGAGGAGTGGAAGGAAAATGGCTCCTGATGTTCGTCTGTTTTGCTTAGCTTGGCAGACCTTGACGTGTTTATAAAAAATAGTGAGGGCAGCTTGCTCAAGAAAGTCGAAAAAGGAGATTCCAACGGACTGGTCGAGATTATGCAACACCTTATGGCTCTTAAAGAACGGCAGAGCAGCACTGACGAGATGTTTGAGCCCTTAAAGCAAACCATTGAATTGCTGAAGACCTATGAACAAGAGTTGCCGGAAACGGTGTTTAAGCAGCTGGAGGTCGGTGCTAAGTTTATGTTTTCCTAATAAAAGAAATAGAGGGAAAGTTCCAAGATTTCAGAGTGGGGTGAAGTGGGTTTAAGGAAATGAAAATCAGGGCTTGCTGACAACCCAAGGTCCATGTTTTGGACTATATGTGTCATGTATGTGTAATGTCTAGCACATACATGAAACTCAATAAATTTGAAACAATATGATGCTGCAGTGGTGTGGGAGAATTGATGTAGATAAGTGTTTTGGGTTGCTGTTTTTACTAGAATTAGGGATGAGCCAACTTTTTGATTCAGCGGGAAAAAAAAGCAGGTCTAAGAAACATTAAGATGTTGGAAGTAGAAATGGAGAACATAGAAAATAGCGCAGCACTCCTGAAAGTAGAGAAAAGGGCACGGATTTCCAGGTTAGAGGTTAGGTCAAGAGGAACAAGAAGAACGGTATTGAGTGGGAAGTAGGTGATAGTCAGAAGAGCAGGCAACCCGGGAGACACGCCAAGGCAGGGGGGTTGAGAACGGTCGTGGCACCGGGACGTTGGCCCTGGCACTGCAGCAGAGATGAGGACCCTGGGTACTGCTCCGCTTTGGGACTGTGGGGAGGGGAGCACCAGGTGGGTCTGAGCACACTGACGTCTCCTTTGCAGGAGCTGCCTGAGAAGTGGAACAACATAAAAAAGTTGGCCATTACTGTGCGGCAGCACGTGGCCCCCCTGCAGGCCAGCGAGGTGGCCCTTCTCCGGCAGAGGTGCACCGCCTTCGAGGCTGAGCAGCAGCAGTTCTGGGAGCGATTCCACAGAGAGGCGCCCTTCAGGTACGGCCCCAGGTTGCCGCCACTGCCTCTTTTCCTTTAAACATGGCGATCTCGGAGTCACTGAGGATCTCTGCATTGCGTTTGCCTGTTCTCTTAGGATATGGACACTAGTCACCCGTCTTCCCTCCCATTGAGTTCCGTAGGTTAGAACATGGTGCTGATGTGGGCAGTTCTATCATGGCCTGAGTGAGATGGCCAAGGGCTGTTCAAAAAAAAAAAGGCTAGAACCTTCTGTTTCTCCAGGTCTAGAAAGGGATTTACTGTGGTAAAATTACTAGAGGTTTTTTAAAACATAAATCTGACATGTACCATTTGGTAAGTTTACAAGTACAGTGTGTTACTTTGATACATTTACATATAGTGATATGCTTGCCAATGTAGCAATGTTTATCACACTGCAGAATTATAGTGCAGTATTATTGTCTACTAGAGGCCCGGTGCATGAATTCGTGCACGGGTAGGGTCCCAAGCGGGGAGAGGTGGCCGGGACCTGATCAGCCCTCTGGGCAGGTGGTGGGATGCCCTTGCTGGCTCGACATCCGGATCCATCCCACTGACTTTCGCACCAGTTGTTGGGAGCCACCTGGAGGCTGTTTTTATATTGTTTCTTCCTTGCAAAGCATCTAGGGAGAGGAAGTAGCTGTGGTGCCCGAGGCCAACTTCCAGGAGGCTGGCAGTGCTGTTGGGATCATGATGGTGGCACTGGTCAGTCTGTGCCTGGCTCATTCTCTGGAGATTGGACCTGCAGGACTACTGAGGGAGGGAGTGGCTGCCACCGGACTGTGGGCCTCTGGGTTGGGTCTCAGCTGAGTGGCACTCCCACTGTGGGAGCACACTGACCACCAGAAGGTAGCTCCTGTGTTGAGCATCTGCCCCCTGGTGGTCAGTGTGCATCATAGCGACTGGTCATTCCAGCCATTTGGTGGTTCGGTTGCTTAGGCTTATATATATATACTAGAGGCCCGGTGCACAAAAATTTGTGCACTCGGGGGGTGGGGGGGTGTCCCTCAGCCCGGCCTGTGCCCTCTCGCAGTCTGGGACAACTCGGGAGATAACCCCCTGCTGGCTTAGGCCTGTTCCCGGGTGGCAGAGGGCAGGCCCAATCCCTAGATGCAGCCCCTGGTCAGGCTCAGAGCAGGGCCGATTGGGGAGTTGGGGCGCCACCCCTGTCATGCACAGAGCAGGGCGGATCAGGAGGTTGCGATGCCACCCTCAGTCACGCTCAGGGTATGGCTGATTGGGGGGTTGGGGCACCACCCCCATCACACTCAAGGCAGGGTCGATGGGGAGGTTGCGGTGCCACCCCCTGTCACACTCAGGGAAGGGCCGATGGGGAGGTTATGGCCCTACCCCGTCACACACAGAGCAGGGCCCGTGGGGGGGGGGGTGGTTTGGGGCACCACACCCTGTCACACACACAGCAGGGCTGATCAGGGGGTTGGGGCGCCGCACCCTGTCACACACAGAGCCACAGGGCGATCAGGGGGTTGGGGATCTCCCCCCTATCAGGCACAGAGCAGGACTGATCAGGGGGTTGGGGCGCCTTCCCCTGTCACGAACAGAGCAGGGCCGATAGGGAGGTTGTGGCCCCGCCCCCTGTCACACACAGAGCCGCAGGGCGATCAGGGACTTTGGGCGCTGCCCCCGGTCACGCTGATCCCGGTGCCGGGAGGCATATTACCCTTTTACTATATAGGATAGAGGCCTGGTACACGTGTGGGGGCTGGCTGGTTTGCCCTGAAGGGTGTCCTGGATCAGGGTGGGGGTCCCCACTGGGGTGCCTGGCCAGCCTGGGTGAGGGGATGATGGCTGTTTGCAGCTGGTCACACACCCTTCAGGGTGGGGGTCCCCACTGGGGTGCCTGGCCAGTCTGGGTGAGGGGCTGAGGGCTGTTTTCAGGCTGGCGGGTGATAGAAGCTCCCAACCGCTCCTTTTATTCTTTTTCTTTTTTATTCTGGGCCAGCTTTAGCTCTAAGGCTCCAGCTCTTAGGCCTCCACTCCTGAAAGCAGGTATCTGGTTTGTTTCGGTTCTATAATTGAAACAATGTATAACTCCAGCTCTGAGATCCCGGCTCGCTGAAAGCAGGTTTCTGGGGTTTTGTTTAGCTTCTATATTTGTTACAATGTTTGAAACTGCAGGCTCAGAGGCCGGCAAGGCTGGCGGGGAACGTTGGTTTCCTCCGTCACTGAAGCAAGCAAGCCTCATGTTAGTTTCAAGTTGCCTGGCTGCCGGCCGCCATCTTGGCTGGCAGTTAATTTGCATATCTCGCTGATTAGCCAATGGGAAGGGTAGCGGTTGTATGCCAATTACCATGTTTCTCTTTTATTAGATAGGATACTAGAGGCCCTGTGCATGAAATGCATGCAAGAGTAGGCCTTTGCAGCCCCAGCTGCTTCAGCCCTTGCAGCCGTGGCGCAGCCCCAGCTTCATTCAGAAGGTCATCCAGAAGGTCATCTGGAAAGACATCTGGATGGTTGTTCTGCTGTTCAGCCATTTGGTCAATTTGCATATTACGCTTTTATTATTATAGGTAGATTCTAGAGGCCCAGCATGACCTCTAGAATCTATGGGGATTCGGCCAAAACTGGCAGTCTAATGCCACCTGCCACTCCCGCTCATCCTGGCCCCACTGCACCTTCCACGGGATCACGCCCAGTCAGTCTCAATTGGGAAAGGCTCGCGCCACCACAGCAGCACTCGCCAGCCATGAGCCCTGCATCAGGCGCCCATTGGTCAGCTGAGCAGCGCTTCCACTGTGGGAGCACACTGACCACCAGGGGTCAGCTCCTGCATTGAGCGTCTGCCCCCAGGTGTTTAGTGTGCATCATAGCGACCGATCAACTAATCATTCAGCCGTCCGGTCACTTAGGTTTTTATATATATAGATTCATTATATTGTGCATTCGTTTCTATGGCTTATTGACTAGTTGTTACAAGTTTGTACCCTTCAATGTACTCTTACTGCCACTCCCATCACCTGGTAACCACCATGTTATTCTCATACAATACTTGTCTTTCTATGACTTAGCTCAGTACTATGTGCTAAAGGTCCATCGTGTTGTTGCAGATGGGAGGATATCCCTCTTGCTCGTTGCTGAATAATATTCTATTATGTATATGCTTCACATCTTTTTGTCCATGCCTCCACTGATGGGCCTTCAGGCTGTTCCCTTATCTTGGCTATTGTGATAATGCTTTGATAAACATGGGAGTGATTATATCTCATTGAAATCCGGTTTTCATTTCCTTTGGTTATATACCCAGAAGTGGAATTGCTGGATTGTATGGTAGATCTATAGTGGTTGGAACTAAAAGTTTCTAGGATTTTACTAAACTGTTAGTATTCTAAGTTCTCACAGACTCCTTTTGGTTTAAAAAAAAAAAAAAAAAAAGGCTGATAGAATTTAAAATAATTTTGGAAGGCATTTTGGAGGAAGGATTTGAGGTAAAAGATTTACTTTGGGGTGTGCATTCTCTCAGACACCCCCTACTTGTAATTAGGGCTCTTCATATAAACAGAACAACTATAGGATGGGCAGTCCACTCACATGTGCGCGCGCACACACACATCTTCCCTTGGTGAAGCTGTCCATCTGGGCTCTGTCTTGCCCACTGTCAGCACCTGGGGCTCCAACCAGAAGAACACACTGGTCTGGACAGCCCTGTGTCTGCTGGTTCTGGATGGTCCCGTGTTGTTGGTTCTGGATGGTCCTGTGCCTGCTGGTTCTTATGATCCTGTGTCAGCTGGTTCTGGATGATCCTGTGTCTGCCAGTTCTTATGGTCCTGTGCCTGTGGTTCTGGATGGTCTGTGCCTGCTGGTTCTTAAGGTCCTGTGTCAGCTGGTTCTGGATGATCCTGTGTCTGCCAGTTCTTATGGTCCTGTGCCTGTGGTTCTGGATGGTCTGTGCCTGCGGTTCTGGATGGTCTGTGCCTGCTGGTTCTTAAGGTCCTGTGTCTGCGGTTCTGGGTGTTCCTGTGTTGCTGGTGAAGCGGGCACTGTCCCCTCACCTCGGCTCCAGGGTTTCTTCCTGTCCCGCTGAGCTGCTTTCTGGCTCTCCCTCTAGGTTGGGAGGGACAAGCTTGGATGTTGCCAAACTGAAGATGCCCTACGTAAGGAGGAAGAAACGTTTTCATTTTTAAGGGTTACTTACCCACGGAAATGCAATGCTGATAGACACAGGTTAACATAAAAAAACAAACAAAACACCCACAACTTTATTGGAAGGACGTTTAGCACAGTGGTTATGTGCATGGGCTTTGGCTTCAGGCTGCTCAGTTAGACGTCTAATCTCACGTCGACAACTTACTGTGCATGTCAGGGAGCTACTCAACATCTCCCTGCTTCCGTTTCCTCATCTGTTAAATGGGGTTAAGAATAACATTCACCTCAGAAGGTTGTTAATCTTTGCTCTGAGCCTGCCACCAGGGTGACCAGCCATCCTGGTTTTCCTCGAACTCTTCCGGTTTAACCCTGAAGGTCACACATCCAGGGAAGCCCCTCTATCTCAGGCAAACTGGATCATGGATCATCCAACCTGGCAGTGAGGACCTACTTAATCCTATTATTTATTCATCAAACATTTATTAAGCAGCTACTGCCTCCCCAACATTATACTTGTGACTACAGAGAACAGGATGAGTATGTTAGGAAGCAGGGAAGGACACACGTGAAATATACAACCTGGTCTATGAAGCAGTGTGCTGCCGTGAGCTGCCCATCAGAGCCACCTGGGGGCATTAGAACTCCCAATGCCCAGCCTTCCTACGGCCCATCAGTACTTGGTGACGCCCCCCAAGTGATTCCAATGTGCAGCCAAGTTTGCAACTGCTGCCCTAGGGGAGTAACTGGTTCAGTGGTTCTCAAACCTTGGCTGCACATTAGAATCACCGGGAATCTTTTTAAAATCCTGATTTCTGGGCCTCATCCTCCGGAAATTCTGTTTCTTTGTTATGGGGCGGGGCCAAAACATTAGTAACAAAGAAACAGAATTTCCGGAGGATGAGGCCCAGAAATCAGGATTTTAAAAAGATTCCCAGGTGATTCTAATGTGCAGCCAAGGATGAGAACCACTGCTTTAAGCAGTCTTGCCAGGGCACGTGGCCCCAAACACGTGAGTATCCTTGGGAGTAATTGCCTCAGGAGCTATGCCCTTGTTCCCAAGAAGCATCCATTGCTCGGAACATTCGTGGTGCTCCTTCCGGGCCTTTTCAGTGTGTCTGAGGCACGTTGTGTTGACTCCCCTTTGGCATACGGTAGAAGCTTCGAAATCCAACACTGATGGTGCAGAGCCAGAGCTGATGGCAAAACTGGTTACCACGCTGGGTCCTCCTGCTTCATGGTAGCAGCAATCACACTGACTGTGGCAGCCTTAAAAAGAATGACACAATTTTTTTTTTCTGCATCAGCTGTCTCTAAAGAAAATTTTAAGAAAGAAATTCTAAAGATGTTTGGTGAACTATCTTCCCAAACAGACTTCTGAGACTGCTTGAGAGGAAACAGCGCCTCGTTTGCTGGTGTGCTTTTGCATGTCTGTTGGAAATCTTCTTCGTTGTTACCTCAAATGTGCGTATCGATCAGCTGGTGTTGTTTCTTCATTTGCTAGCTGCATTGTTCTCTCTTTCTTAGCACTTGTATCTGCTGCCTCTGAGGACATCGCTACTCTTTGCTGGGTTTTCCAAATTCACATCTGTTAATTTGACATGCAGATGCATCTTTGCAAAAGAAGCCTTTGAAAAGAACTGCTCACAGCAGTGTGGGAAACCAGACGCTGCCGCAATTCTGATGTATTTCTCTTCTTGTCAAGAAAGCCATCAGGACTAGAGCAGAATTGTAGATTTGTTGCTGAAGGGAATCTTAGTGGGTGTCAGCTCATGTTTTTTTTTTTTCTTTTTTAATCCTCACCCGAGGATATTTTCCCATTGATTTTCAGAGAGAGTGGAGGAGAGAGGGAAAGACAGAGAGAAACATCAATGTGAAAAAAATACATTAATTGGTTGCCTCCTGCAGGCCCCCGACCAGGGCCCAGGCCAGGGAGGAGCCTGCAACTGAAGTATGTGCCCTTGACCAGAATTGAATCCGGGACTCTTTGGTCCACAGGCCGACTCTCTCTAGCCACTGAGCCAAACCGGTTAGGGCTCAGCTCATGTTTTGTTTGGTTTCTGAGTTTGATGTTTGTGAATTTGTGTGTTTAAAATTTTTAAAGTACTGAGTGTGGCAAATGAGTATAATTCTGGCTCCTTCACTTTTAGGTCCTTTACAAATTTCTAAAATGCAGACCCTGGTCCATTCCTCTGTGAATGCAAGTTTCTGCTCCTGAGTCAATTGAGGGTTAAGCTCACACTGAGCTTGTCTTTGAAGAGAAAAAGGAAAGTGAGTGTCTCATTAAGCGCTTGCAGTCTGACAGGTGCTGGGTGAAGTCAGGTTGCTTGGGTTGAGGTTCTTCATGTTCAAGTCAAGTTTTACTACCTCCTTTAGTGCTGAACTCTAAGCTGTCTCAGCATATTCTTAGCTGAGCTCTCTCACAACACAGCAATTGGCTAAATCATCATACTCAGATTCAGGAACTTTCCACAAATTTTAAAATTGGAGACTAACGCTTCCCTTTTTGAGTGAAAGGAATGCTTCATTCATGCTTCTAGCTGCATTCACTTCTTTAGTCTTCCTGACCTTGAGCAAGGTCTTCCTGGCCTTAAGAAATGATGCCATGACATACAATCTTTTTACCCACATCAACGCCAAGTAACCCAGGGGTTTCTAAGCCAAAGTATTTGATCCCGATGAGCTCCAGCTCAATGGAGGCCATTCGTGTTTTCCGCTGGAAGAGCGATTAGAGAGAGATTGGGGAGGGAGAATCAGCAGGATTGACTGAGTATGGGAGATAGAAAGGAGAGTCTAGCATAATTCTCCACCTGGCTGGCAACCAGATTCTGTGAACAGTTGGGAGAGCATTCTTGGAGACACTCTCTCACTGGGTGTTGCTCTACATGATAACCAGAGAAAGCAAGGCTTCCAAATAGCCCAGTGCAGCAGACACGAGGAAAGAAGGGCCCCATCTTGCTTGCACAGTGTCTGCTGTCTCTTTGATAGCTAGAGAAAAGAGCTGTATTAGTCATTAAATCTCCCAGAGACGTATTGAAATCCTGAGACCTGTCATTAGTTCATCTGGTCCTGTTCTTCCAGTTAATCTGGCTCATTCACATGATTCAGGCTTCCATAGAGCAGAAGCGGTTCTGGTCTTAACAGTGGAGTTAGCAAAACATGATGTAAGTGGTAGGGTTTTAAGAAAATACACATTCCCTGACCTCTGAGACTTCCAGCCTCAGGGACAATTTCAAAAATGGGTAATTTGACATGTCCATTGGGTGCCAACTTGAACCCCCACTGAGGAGGCAATTCACACTTCCTGTAGAAGACAGTGCTTGAGCCATAGGTAAATGAAAATTAGCCATTTAGAGAAAAGAGGTGGAGGGAGGGAGGATATTCTGGGCAAAGGCAGCAGAATATACAAAGGCACAGAAGAGTGAAGATGCAGGGAATAGCTGGAGAACTGCCTGCGTGTATGGCTGGAACACAGGAAGTGGGAGATGAGAATGGAGGGGTCCATGTGCCCAGATTTTGTTCATGATCAGCCACTTAGGAGTCTAAATACCATGCTCTGATGGCTGTTGAGAATAGATTAGGGTGAAACAGGCCAGGTGCTCCATGGAAGAGCAGATGAGAGAGAGATTGGGGAGGGAGAAGCAGTAGGATTAACTGAGTATGGGAGATAAATAGGGAGGAGAGTCCAGCATAATTCTCCACCTTTCATTTTGTACAAGTAAGCAGAAGGTATTGTTTTACTGCTCACTGAGACGGTGAGGGGTGGGGGTGAGGGGGGCACAGAATGAGAAGAACTGAAAGATCACAAATTCAGATCGGATATGTGGAGTTTTATGATAACCTCTGGAGTATCAAGCAGAGGTGGGTTATCATTCACTGTATATGCAGGTATGGTACTGAGATGAACATTTACCAACTGCTAGCTTCCCAAGAATTAAGTCACTTATTCCACTCCCTCTCTCCCTGTGCCCATATCCCGGTCACACCGAATCAATCACTTTTCTAAGATCACACGCATGAGCACCATAGTTCCATTTCTCTTAATTATAATTTTATGCATCCAGACTTTCTAGGCATTTCTCTTTTATATTAAAATACTTTTGCATTATTATTTTAATTTCAAAGACTTACTACACCCTTTCCCCTCCTATTACTTTCTTGTTCTTATACTGTATGGCTCCCTCAGGGTTTGTAGAACTGCTTCAAGTTTATTAGGCACATTAATCAGGTCTACGAGTATCCTGACAATTTGCACTAGAGTTTTGAAATGGGAAGAGGGTTACCTGCCCCCATGTCTAGAGGTTCCTTTCACTCCTTAGGCCAAATTGATTTGTATGTGTGCTCATCTACAGGAAATGATTGTCCACAAATTTAAACTGTAAACAAAAATTATGCCACAGGGCTGATGAAGTTTGGAATAGGTTCGACAAATGATCACCTCTTATGAATATTTAAGGAACCAATATTGATTAAGAATTTCATATGTGCTGAGGAAAGAGTGGCTAGCAAGATTGTTTATTATCTTCTGCGTATACCCCCAAACACTTGAATCATATCTTACTAATAAATTATTCCTGAATTATAGTCCATTAATAAATTAAACAAAATGTGGGCTTCTGGAGTTTTGTCTGATAGATTTTTGTATTAACACTAAGAGGCTAAGTTTCCTTTTTTAAAAATAATTTTTTAATATATTTTTTTTATTTTTTACAGAGAGGAAGGGAGAGGGATAGAGAGCCAGAAACATCGATGAGAGAGAAACATCGATCAGCTGCCTCCTGTACACTCCCCACTGGGGATGTGCCCGCAACCAAGGTACATGCCCTTGACTGGAATCGAACCTGGGACCCTTCAGTCCCCAGGCCGATGCTCTGTCCACTGAGCCAAACCGCTTAGGGCTAAGTTTACTTTTTAGGACTATTCTAGTTGAGATAAAAAGCAGAACGTACACTCTCCAACAGTTAGTCTTTGCAGATGAAGAATAAGCAGAAGGGCATTTATGCCTGGGGATGGTTCCTGCTGGACCCCATGCCATGAGGATTTACCTTTCTTTTCTTCTAGGTCTTTTTCTACTGCTCTTATACGGCAGTGAGCGCCTTGCCTATACAAACATAGGGCCCCTAAACTTTGGGGACTCCAACCTTGTGTTTCGTTCTGAAACACTTGGGAGCCAGAGAATAGTGAAGATGTACAATGATGTTGAATCTCATTCTTGTAAGATGTAAATCCACAATCAAAGCACACAGGCCACAAAGTATTTGAACAAGTGGGAATCAAAGATAGGAAGGATCAAAGTTACCCTGACACTAATTTAATGGTATGCATAACTGTTACTGTGTTCCATGATCATTAGGCTTATGTGGTGAGCAGTTCAGGTAAATGGCTTTAATTAGGATTATTTTCCATCTTCTCCAGTCAAATATTTCCAAAGACATCTGAAAGAAGAGGCAGTGCAAAAAAAAGAGTTCATATGTCATTCTCTTCCTTTTTGCCTCTCCTCTATACCTCACCAACTAACATGCCCAATCCTAGTCACTCATTCCTCTCAACTTCACCTTCATGATGTACCTGATGACGCCCTATTCTGATTGTAGAGGAACATAATATTCACCCTGAAGTCATGGTATCCCCAATATCTAGCCCTCCAGCCACACGGAACCAAGAAAGCCTGAGGTCAGAAAGGGTTAAAGCGAGGTTAAGGGAGGAAAATGAGAGGCTCCTTGAACACATGGGTTCTGGGCTCTCCTGACCAAGGCAGTGTCATCTGCCCTTGTGGGTTCCTTTGCATGGAAAGTTCTGATGCTGGGGTAGGTGCTATTCTGGTGCTATACTGGGGGGCAGCATAAAGTAGGTTAACACAGGTGAGGGTCAGCAGCAGTGGATGTGTGCCATAAGCACCGGAGAGAAGAGGATGAGGAAATGTGAACTGAAACTGTAGAGCTAAGTATCTGCTTACAGAAGTCAAGTTCTGATCCAGAGGCTGCCCCTGGATGTGGAGGGAGCAGGCCAGAGAAGGGTGAAGGGGCAGATCAAGGACAGCTTGGCAGAGGGACTTGAGACACACAGTGACTGTATGGGCCTTGGTTCAAGTGGTTCTCAAACTCGGAGGTGCTGTTGCCTGAAGGTGGGGCAGGTTGTCAGACAATGACAGCAACCTGGCACATTGGAACCACATGAGGAGTTTGAAAAATACCCCTTTCCTGGGTCCCGCACCCGAAGATTCTGGTTTAATTGGACTGGGGAGCAGCCTGAGCCTGGCAATCATCTAAAGTTTCCAGGAGATCTGCTCTGAAAATCCTACTAGACTGAGAGCCACTGCCCCAGAAGGAGCAATGCCAGGTGGGGTCCGGGCTGGACTTCTGAGGGCCAGCGCTGTCACTGAAGGACTGCCTACGCTTGTAGCTCCCAGAAGGAATCTGGCTTTACAGCACCTACAGTACAAGACAATGCTCGTCAAGTGATGTGGAAGCCAACCGTGGGGAGGCTAATGGGCTGGACAAAGGGGTATTCCCCCTCTACCCCTGGATGGGGAAGTTGGTAAAGCAGAGGATGAGAGTATTTTTACCTTCTCCACGTGAAGAAAAGATCCATGCGTGATATTCCTCTTAAATTGCCTTTCCCGCAACTGGTTATGCCTAGCCTATTCCAACCTCCCTGAATGTCCTTTCTTCCCAGGCTTTGGTGGAAGTCACTGCTCTTTGCTAAAATCCGAAGCGTTTAAAGATGTAAGCTGGTGTTACTTTGGGGATTCTAGGAAATGGGGGCCTGTCTGCCACACTTACAAAGCGAACACATTATGTTTTGTAGGTTTGATAGCACCGACCCTCATCAAAGCCTGGATGCCAGGCACATGGAGCTCCAGCAGATGGAATCCGCCATGGCCTCCATCTCCGATTCTGCCAGCTTGTTTGAGGTCAACGTTCCTGACTACAGGCAGCTGAAGCAGTGCCGGAGGGAGATCTGCCAGCTGAAGGAACTCTGGGACACGGTTGTCATGGTGACCTCCAACATCCATGCCTGGAAGGCCACCCCATGGAAGAGCATCAACGTGGAGGCTATGGACTTGGAGTGCAAAAGGCTTGCCAGGTACCTGCGGAACCTCGACAAGGAGGTCAGGGCCTGGGATGCATTCACTGGCCTGGAGAGCATGGTGTTGAACACGCTGACCTCCCTGAGGGCAGTGGCTGAGCTGCAGAACCCGGCCATCCGGGAGCGGCACTGGAGGCAGCTGATGCGGGCCACGGGCGTGAGCTTCACCATGGGCGAGGGCACCACCCTGGCGCAGCTTCTGCAGCTCCAGTTGCACCACTTTGAGGACGAGGTCCAGGGCATCGTGGACAGAGCTGTGAAGGAGATGGGTATGGAGAAGACCTTAAAGGAGCTGCAGGCCACGTGGGCCGGCATGGAGTTCCAGTACGAGCCCCACCTGCGGACCAGCGTCCCTCTGCTGCGTTCAGATGAGGACCTCATCGAGGTTTTGGAGGATAACCAAGTCCAACTTCAGAACCTGATGATGTCCAAGTACATAGCCTTTTTCCTGGAGGAAGTGTCGGGCTGGCAGAAGAAGCTGTCCACGGCGGACGCTGTCATCTCCGCGTGGTTTGATGTGCAACGGACATGGTCCCACCTGGAAAGTATATTCATTGGCTCCGAAGACATCCGGGCTCAGCTGCCCCAGGTACCTGCTCAGGGAATGCTGCTTGTTTCCTTACCTGAGCCAAGGGAAGAGTGCCCAGTCCCTGCATCCTCTAGGGCCGTGGTCGGCAAACTGTGGCTGGCAAGCCACATGCGGCTCTTTGGCCCCTTGAGTGTGGCTCTTCCACAAAATACCACATGCGGGCGCACACGTACAGTGCAATTGAAACTTCGTGGCCCATGCACAGAAGTTGGTATTTTGTCGAAGAGCCACACTCAAGGGGCCAAAGAGCTGCATGTGGCTCGCGAGCCGCAGTTTGCCGACCACTGCCCTAGGGCCTAGACTAGTGATGGCGAACCTATGACACTAATTTTTTTGGTTGATTTTTCTTTGTTAAATGGCATTTAAATATATAAAATAAATATAAAAAATATAAATCTTTGTTTTACTATGGTTGCAGATATCAAAAAATTTCTATATGTGACACGGCACCAGAGTTAAGTTAGGGTTTTTCAAAATGCTGACACGCCGAGCTCAAAAGGTTCGCCATCACTGGCCTAGACCTTCCCTTCTCTGCCACTCACCATGGCTTCACTCAAAGGCGTCTCCAACAAACATGACCTGACAAGTCAGGCAGAAAAAAGGGAGAAGGTGAAACACACGCTATCAGTTTGTTCATAGACGGGTGGGGAAAGAGAGGAGAACTTGGTTTTTAAAAAGTAAATACAAGAAAGGGGAGAAATATTAGTACTGCCATCTGGGATGAGCTGCTCATGGGTCTCCCCGCAGGTCATTACAATGCAGGTCTAGACTAGCAGGGGACTTGCTTTGCTGGCAAACTCCAGCTACTTCTCAGCAGTGAGCCATTCTGCAAACCCCATGTCTGCGCCAGATGCTAAATACCTGTCTTCAGCTAAATAGTGAGCGATGAATTTCTCTAAAACGTGTTCTCATTTCTCCCTTCCCTGAGGTTGATTGCCTCTTGTCCTAATTATTGTGCCATTATCCCGCCCCCCGCTCAGTGGGCTCTAATTCATTTACAACGTTTTTTATTTTTTGTGGCCTTTTTCTCTATCTCTTCAGCACAGAAAGTTCTTTGCTTACAAATCAGTTTGATTCCAAAATGTAACATGTAGTTCAGGTCTTGCTTGAAAGTTAAAGCACATTTCATTAAAACGTTATATGTTTCCAACTCATCCCACAAAAGCATATGCAATGTAATAATGCAGATTAAAGGTTGTACATTTGGAATGAAAGGCAACAGAGAAGTAACAATTCTGTTAGAGCCATTGTAATTCAGCCAAACTGAGCAAGCCAGACTTTTTCCCTCCAATGCCCATGATGGAGGAGGAGCAGGTCTCATTAGAAGGTAAGGACACAGGTGGAGACTTCTGTAGACTTTATAGGGAGCATTCGAGAACTTGCAATTACACATAATAAAGAATTAGCATCATTAACTTCTCAACACAGGTTGGTGTTAAAATATGTAAATATACATTCATTTTCTTTGTATTAGCAATGCAACAACAGAGGCAATTTCAAAACAACAAAATCAGTCATAATCTTACACTCTGACTAGTAGCTAATTACATTCAATTATGAGTATTTCCCAACTTTTGTTCATGTATGTACATAGTTTTACATAATTGTTCTTGGCATAACTATACTTTTTATCCAGCTCTTTTTATTCAAACATTTATGCTGGATATTTCCAATACGTCTGTACCCTTGATACTTTGTCATCTTTAATTGGAGTGAAATATCTCATTGAGGAATCATGATTTACTCAACCCTGCCCTCTGGTTGGTAAACCTTCTTAGGAGAGAGGTGTGGATGCAGAGGTCTGGAGCGGACAGGCCACCAGGGTGGGCTCGAGTCCTCATGCTCCCACTTGCAGGGCCTGGGCAAGTTACTTAGCCTCTCTCTTCCCTAGTTTCCTCACATGCCAATTGGGACTAATACTGATGCCTACTGCAGGAAGTTAATTGAAATAGTACACATCGTATACACCATTATGGTTGTTTGTATGCAATAATAATACCACAGCCGTAAGCAGGTGCCAGGTATTGGGATAAATTGCTTTGCATATCATATATTATTGTCTCAGTCATTTCAGCAACCCTGTGAGGGTGTGGGTGTTTGGGTGAAACAATGGTATCTATTTAATTTTGACATTACATTTGCTGAGGAAAAACTTACCTTGGTTATAGTACAAAACTTCTGCATGGACCCAGAAAAAACTATTGGGTTCACTATCTACCTGACTTAGGAATTATTGTTTAATGCCAGCAGCTCTCAAAGGGTGGTTCAGTGGCCCCTGAGGGGTCGCTGAGACCTTCTCAGGAGATCCTCAAGGCCAAACCTACCTTAATAACAAGCTAAAGTGTATTTATTGGGTTTTTATGCTCATTCCTCCATGAGCGGGCAGGTGGGCTTTCCAGGAGCCGTGTGACATGAGCTGTCACAACAGACCGAATGCAGAAGCAGACGGGAGAGTCTGGTCGTGTTCTGAGTTAGACCTGACACAAAAGAGATTTGAAGAAGTAAAACAATGCTACTTCTTTCTCTGAGTTATTTTGTTTGGAAAATATTATTTTATTTTTTAATATGTTTTTATTGATTTCAGAGAGGAAGGGAAAGGGAGAGAGAGATAGAAACATCAATGAGAGAGAGATATTGATTGGCTGCCTCCTGCATGCCCCCCTACCCCCTGGGGATCGAACCCACAACCTGGGCATGTGCCCTGACTGGGAATTGAACTGGGGACCTCTTGGTTCATGCACTGATGCTCAACCACTGAGCCACACCAGCTTGGCTGGCAAATATTATTTTAGACAAATACGTGTTATTATGGTAACTAATAAGATTAATATTGTTACTTTTTAAATGAATTAACACATATTTTTAAAATTTTTCAACTTCAAAATTTTTATAGCTTCTAATGTAGAGGATATATTGATGGCTATAATTGTCTACTTACAAAGAGGTTCAACTCTTTGTACTCCAACAATTGTTTTACAGTGTAAGGGAATATTAAGACCAAAATGTTTGTGAGCTCCAGGCTTAAGCTAAAGGTATTGCCTTCTTGGAGTCTTAGGACAGCCTAGAAACAGGTTTTCGTTCTGACTCGCTACGTAAGGGGGCTTCTTAGCATGGAGGGGAGTGGGAGTTCATTGTCTCCCTGTTTTTATTTGCAGGATTCTGAAAGATTTAAGGGCATCGACATGGACTTTAAAGAGCTCGCTTATGATGCTCAGAAAACTCCAAATGTAGTGGAAGCCACCAACAAGCCAGGGCTTTACGAGAGGCTGGAAGACATTCAGAGCAGGTGAAGGCTGCTTGCTGCCCCTTGGTGAGGACGGAGGAGGCCGGTCCTCCCCTCTGTCCCTGAGGTCCTCACTTCATTTAACCGCCCAAGGGAGCGAGCATGTGTCTGTGTGTGTGCCTTGGTTTGCTTGCACAGTGGGTAATACGGGGTGTAACGAGAGGTGTTTATCCTGATGGAAATGGATCAGTGTGGCGTCGGCAACTGCCCCTGCTGATCTCCACATGTGTTCTATGTGTTGCATGTTTCTGCGTGGAGGCAATGCCTATGACCTATGGGTCTAGTCCAGGGTTGGGCAAACTTTTTGACTCGAGGGCCACAATGGGTTCTTAAACTGGACCGGAGGGCCGGAACAAAAGCATGGATGGAGTGTTTGTGTGAACTAATATAAATTCAAAGTAAACATCATTACATAAAAAGGTACGGTCTTTTGTTTTTTAGTTTTATTCATTTCAAACGGGCTGGATCTGGCCCGCGGGCCGTAGTTTGCCCATGACTGGTCTAGCCAGTGGTCAGCAAACTGCGGCTTGGCAAACTGAGGCTCGCTAGCCACATGCGGCTCTTTGGCCCCTTGAGTGTGGCTCTTCCACAAAATATCGGCTCTTCCACAAAATACCAACTTCTGCGCATGGGCCACAAAGTTTCAATCGCACTGTACGTGTGCACCCGCACATGGTATTTTGTGGAAGAGCCACACTCAAGGGGCCAAAGAGCCGCATGTGGCTTGCCAGCCATGGTTTGCCGACCACGGGTCTAGGCAGACTGAGTTAGGAAGTTCTGTGTTTGCTCATAGATTGTACCTGTGTGAGAAGGCCCTGGCGGAGTACCTGGACACCAAAAGGCTGGCCTTCCCCAGGTTTTACTTCCTCTCCTCTTCTGATCTGTTAGATATCCTTTCCAACGGCACAGCCCCGCAGCAGGTAAGCCAAGGGAATGCTTGTAGAACCCCCAGAAGGACTGTGGAGCCCCAGCAGGGGGTGTTTCAGGTTCCCCATATGCCTCCTCCCTTCCTAACTTCAGAGCTTCCTCATTCCCAACCATCACTGCTTCTCAGGATGCCCTCTGCTCACCAATGGCTCTTTCTCCCTGCGGTAGAGTTGGAGAAGCTTTGAAGATGGCAAAATGATGCCTCTGGAGAGAGATCCACTCAATAGCAGTCAAAAGTCATAGCTAAGCCTGGCAGGTGCAGCTCAGTAGTTGAGTGTAGACCCATGAACCAGGAGGTCATGGTTCAATTCCCAGCCAGGGCACATGCCTGGGTTGTGGGCTTGATCCCCGGTAGGAGGCATGCTGGAGGCAGGCAGCCAGTTGATGATTCTCTCTCATTCTCTCTCTCTCTCTCTCTCTCTCTCTCTCTCTCTCTCTCTCTCTCTCTCTCTCTCTCCTCTATCTCTCCCTCTCCCTTCCTCTCTCTGAAATCAATAAAAACATTTTAAAAAGCTGAAGCTAAAACTCTCCGTGGGGAGATGAGATGGAAGCTGTGTTAACTTGACATCGGGTGGTTTAGTTGAAAGAGTGCATAAGAGAAGCCCAGATTTCAGGTCCCACCACCTGTTCTGGCCCCTTATTAGCCATATAGTCACTGCATATTGCTTCTTTGAAACAAACTTTTCTCATCTGTAAAATAGAAGAAGCCTACTGTGTTACAAGATTTTTAAATATTAAAGTAACTAATTGAAGCATTGTTGATATTCGGAGCTATAGTCAGTGGTTTTCAAACTTGAGCGGGTTCAGAATCAGCTGGAAGGCTTGTTAAAATACAGACTCCTAGGCCTGTCCTAGAGGGGCTGATTCAATAGGTATGAATTTGCAGTTCCAAGGATTTCCCAAGTGATGCTGCCGGTCTGGGGACCACACGCTGAGGGCCACTGCTATCTATGACGGAGGCTGAGTCTCACAGTGAATGATGGGAGGGAGGGATACTGTCTCTACTGCATGCTCCATGCACTTTCCTCCCTCTTCCCCAAAAAGATGTTTTTAGTTCTCTTATTTTTCTTAAGACTGAGGAGACACAGTCAAAGACTTTATTCAGAAGTCACTTGGATGAGTTCTCTTTCTCCTTCAGTGTGATTTTGTTACTCATTCGAAGTATAGCTGGGCTCTCTTTACTTTCAGTTTCAAGGTTTTCCACCTCATTTATTTGCTTGTTTGAATATGTAGCATTCTGAAAGTCAAACTATACACAAAGATGTGAGGTGTCTGTCACTCATTCCCCTATTCCCGCCATGCATCACCACCTCCTTCCCTCTTTGGGAGCCAATTCCATTAGTGTTGGTTTGCCTTTCCCATGTCTATATTCGCAAAGATAAGCAGGTGGACACTTACATTTGTACATTTTCTTCTTCCCATTTCCTTCTTACACAAAAGGTAGCCAGTTTTTTGGTTTTTTTTACTTAGTTGTATATCCTGGAGATCACTCCATATCAATTCAAAGATATCTCCCTCTTTATTTTTACATCTCCATCATACTCCATGGACTAATACAATGTAGTCTGGCCATAAGTTGTTGATAATATTTTGCAATGACAAATAATGCAGCATTAAAAAACTTTGAGCCTTGTATTATTAGAGGTTTACCTTCCAGTAAATTCCTAGAAATAAGACTGCGGGGTCAAAGGGTAAATGGCATGTGATCTTGGTAGATTTGCCACATGTTCCCTCATAGTAGCTGGGTCTTTTCCCATCACCACCGGCTTCTCCAACAGCTAAAAGATGGCACCCATGCCTAAGCTTTCCGTGCTTGTCACTAACTTTCTAACTTAGTGAAATTATGTTTTTGTTAAGGAGAAAGTGCTAAAGAGAGATTAATCCTAATAGTTATATCCCTTCTTTTTTCCCCTATAGATTAAAATATTTCCAAAGCAGCGCAGGCACAGTGGAGCTGAAATATTTATCACGCTAACATTCTGTTTTATAACTATATGTTCATTAATTCTATGTATAGGAGGAGGTCAGAGATCGTTGCCAGACCTTTTAAACTTCTGCACATGATATACTCATTCTTTATTCTTTATTTTTATTTATTTATCTCGTGGTTTGAGTAAATCTCTAAGTGGTGCCCCACACCTCCCACCCCAAGAGATAAAGCATGATAAAGTACTTCCCAATTCCTTCTACGTCTGTGACTCTCTTTAGTTTTCACATGTGAGTGATTCAGTGATTGGGTTTGGAATTCATGAGCCACAGCAAATTTCCCTCACATTCCTGCAGACTTAGCTCTGCTGTTTCTGCTTAGGGAAGTCATCTGAGCCTGCCTGCCTGCTATTTTCTTAACCTTTCTAGGTAGCCTGATTTCTTTCTCTCTGGATCTCTGAGATAAAAACTTAAATTACATTTTAATTTTAGAAAATTTGTGTCTGTTTAAATACTTGCTTTATTTTATTAATTTTTTCAACACATAATGAGAGGCTTTTTCCTACCTGAAAACCAAGGCTTTCATTCTCTTAAAATATTTTCCTTTCAGTAAGTTGAGATTCTGTTTTCTCTGTGCTCCATGCATCACCTTTATATATTCATGTATATTTTCATAGAGCATATATTTTCATGCATATTTTTATCTCTTAGTTCTCTTCCTTGGCATTCTGCAGTAATTTTTTAAGTTTACCCACCTTGTTTAATTTGCTTGTCTTAGTCAGTCCTTTAATATTGCTAACATTGTTGCAAGCTGTGCTGTGTCATTTGTTGGTTTCCTTACTTTATTTTTCTACCTCTAGCATCTCATCTGACCTTTCACCTCATTTTATAGAGCTCTTGTTTCTTTCATTTAATTGAAAACAATGCAAGGTGACCTTTTTCATAATGACTTCTGTTTCCTTCATTAAAGCTACACACACACACATCCTTACTCTATATTTTGAGTCCTATTTTCTCCTTCTTTTAAGTTGCAGGATACGTCTATGGTCCTATGTTGTTTGTTTAATGTTATTTATTCTTAAATTTAAGCAAAGGGTCATCCCATGAAGATCTTTGTCCTAAGTCACCATGATCTTGAACACCTTCACAGCCCACAAATACACAAACATTTTCATCTCATCTCATAAGCTAGAGAGCTGGTTACTGTAAGTGTAAAACTACACTCGGGGTTCCTGCAGCCGGAAGGGCCTTATCCTTCACAAACCTCCTTCAGAGAACAGTTTTCTGCTTGTTGGTCCTTCTGGAGCCTGCTGTTTCCCTCACCCCTGGACCACAGTGTGGCTCTGTCTAGCATTCCTTCTAGAGAGCCTGCCTGGGGCTCCCTGGTGAAGGACCTCTGTTTCTGAGACACCATGCTAGGGAGACACCCGGCACAGCCAGACTTTCTGCTGGAGGTGAGCCTGCCTGCCCTGGCTTTGGACCCTCCAGATGTTTGTCTGCTTCTCCGAAGCACTTCCAACAACTGGGTGACTTCTTCCACAGACTCCAGATTGGGGGTGTTAGCGTTCTTCTGCAGGCTACACTGGGCTGATCTCCGGCCCCACAGTAGTATTTTCTTAGGAAGAGGGTCTATGAAGTAACCATTTTTTCTCCAATCAATAGTAGATCATGTAGAACTTAATCAAACTTTGGTGGCTTCATTGGTTTGTAGCTAATACATAATTCCCACTAGTATTATATTACTTTGGCCACTTCTCATTTAGTTGGTTGCCATTGTCACGTCGCCATCATTCCCACAAGCTTCTTCTAAGTATTTGGTACCCAGCCCTCTAATAGCTGTCATATGCTAGACCTCTAAACAACACCTTCTCCAATCCGTTGCCATGGTTTCCCCTCATAGGTTCAACGCCACCTTTCCAAACTCTTTGACAATATGGCCAGGATGCAGTTCCAGCTGGACGCCAGTGAGCAGCCAACCAAGATAAGTCTCGGCATGTACAGCAAGGAGGAGGAGTACGTGGCCTTCAGCGAGCCCTGCAGCTGCAGTGGTCAGGTGCTGTGAAAGTCCTTTCCTCTCAAGTATCTGCCTTCAGATACAGTCAGCACTGACCTTCAGCATGGCTTTTGACCTTAGGCCAGAGCTGCTTTCTGTGTCCCATTGAACCCGCAGCTTCCGCTTCCGTTGACTTGATCCAACCCTGGAGCAGCCTCTCATGCCTGCTTTCCTCTCTCTGGGGAGGACGTGTGTCAGTGTTCATGTGTCTGCCTTAACCAAAGACCTGTGCAGAGAGGAAGGAAATGCACATAAACAGCTCCCTGAATTGACGAGAAAAGGTTTACAGTGGTTAGCAGTACCGGAGACTTTGACGTGACATCCCCTGGAACACCCCACAGGGAACCAGGAACACGGACATCTGCCCCAGGAGAAAACACCCCTTAAAATCAACCATTTTCCTGAGATGTCACTTCTCTGTTCAAATGCACCCCAGCGTCATTCCCTCCTGCAGAGCCAAGAACTCTGCCTCCAGATCTGTTTATAATTCAAGAAACATAGCCCAGCCAGTGCTGCTCAGTGGACTGAGCTTCATCCCATGCACCAAGAGGTCACCTGGATTCCTGGTCAGGGCATATGCCAGGAATCCAGGCTTGATCCCTAGTAGGGTGAGCAGGAGGCAGCTGACTGGTGTTTCTCTCTCAGAGATGTTTCTATCGCTCTCTCCCTCCCCCTTTTATTCTCTAAAAAAATCAATAACAACATTTTTTAAGAAAGAAACAAAAAGCATGGGACAGTTTTCTGCTTCAACCTCTTTACCATCCTTCACCATTACCACTAGATATAAGCCCTCTTCGTTCATTACCCTGAAATACCCAAGTACAGTAACAGCTGGAGAAAATATCTTTTGTAGTTTCACCTTCATCCACATGTGTCTTAGAAAGCAATTCTAATACTGAAAATAATCAGACTGCTTTATGAGAGGAACCCTAGGGTTTGGTTCAGAATGTACTCTTTTTGTAGACTGAGAAAGCATTTAGTTTGAAAAATATAACCCCAGTTCACATCTCCATTTTCATGGACAAAGTCATGAGAATCCACTGACTTATTTACACCTACCTCAACCCAGATTTCCTTTATGAACCCTGATGGCAGTCTGCCCTCCAACAAATCCCCTTAGCCTGCCACTCTGTCCTGTGTGTTCAATGGGAACATCCCCGCAGTTAGTTGAGCCTGGTGCTCACCTACAACCTGGGTTAAACCAATGAGCCGTCATCTCCTGTGCCTGTGGCAGCCATTGGAGTTGTCCTCAGGGCTTGGTTGCACTGTCTTCACTTCCTTGGGCTAAGAGGAAGGACACGTGTATTACTGATCATATCTTCTCAGAAACCAGGCGCTAAGCCAGAGGTCTTCTTTCAGGTGGAAACATGGTTGAACCACGTGCTTGCTCACATGAAGGCCACCGTGAGGCATGAGATGACCGACGGTGTGACTGCCTATGAGGAAAAGCCCAGGGAGCAGTGGCTCTTTGACTATCCAGCTCAGGTACATCCTAACCAGACCTTCATGGGCCCGGCTCCACTGGGCTCTTTCCTGGGGACCTTGGTCCACCTTCAGGGGTGACCAGACATCAGCTTCACTATTGGCTTCACAGTCAGAAGCTGGTCTGTGAGACATCAGCAAAAGGGAGTAAGAGAATTGTCAGCCGTGACCTAATTCAACCAAAACCTGGGGAGAGGAAAGGTTGTTGTTTTTTCCCTCACTGGCTGCAGTAGGGAGAAAATGTAAACAGGTCAACTGGTTGACCCAGACCGCTTTGTGCCAAGCTCACTGCTGAGTCCAGGAGACACCAGAAGGGACCAGGACCCTGAACCTGCCCTGCTGGAGTTCACAGACTGCGTTTCTTACAGATGGGCCTGGAGTGGTGAGCAAAAGGGCTCGGGGAACTCAGGGGCATAGGGCTAGGCAGTAGGGCCTGGGGACCACCTCCCTGAGAATATGCTGTTCAAGCCGAGGTTTGAAATAAGAGTTTATGAGGTAATGATGGAGGGGAAGAGCAGCCAAGCATGAGGGAAAGCCTGTGTAAGGTCTCAGCAGCAAGGGGAGCATAGTTTATCTAAGGAATTTGGAGGAACTGGGTGTGGTTGAAGCAAGAGTAAGCAGTGGCGGGAACAAAAGGCAGCAGAATAATTCTGGAGAGGAAACGAAGCTAGCTCTTATAGGCCATGTTAGGGAGTCTGACTTGATTCTAAGTCATGTCTGAATCCTTTAGTGGGTTGGTTCTCAGGAGGGTAATAGAGAGCAGGGAAAACTAATGAGAATTTTTTTAATGACTCTGGCTGCAGTATACCCCTCCTCCTTTCCCCTATTGGTAGCATAATACTAGTGTTGGTATATTTGGGATTGTAAGTATTTGCTGGTAATTGCAGTCATAGGAGTAGGTGAGGTTGCTCTTGGAAGATATGTAGATTGAAATGAGAGTATAGAACAAACCGATGAGCATCACTCAGAGGCTGGGTAGGTAGGGAGGAGCCAGTAAAGCAGAATGAGAAATGGTACCTTTTTAGGTAGAAGAAAAACCAGGGAATAGCAACTATGGAAACCAAAAAAGAAACTTCATAGCAGGCCAGAGGTCAATTATGTCATGTACTCCTAAGAGACCAAGCAAAATAAAGAGGCTGAGGAATGTCTGTGAACTTGGGGAGGCCATTTCAGTGGAGTGCAGGGGGCTGAGAAGTGAGAAAAGGGTGGGGAAGTATTGGCAGCAATTGTGACAGTGAGAAGAGAAGGGACATAGGTCTATACTGCATGAGGGAAGAGGTATTTTTAACAGTACAGTTGCTGCATCACATTCAAACCATACCAACAAGATGCCAATGCAGGAGGAACTCCTGTAACAAGACCCAATGTCTAAATCCAAAAGCAAAGTGGATAAACTAGGGAGTGGTGCCTTTACTGCAGCAGGATTCTCTGTTTCACAAAGTGGGTGACTCCCATCAGGATTCTTTGTTTACCTGAATCAGAATTTGGAGGCAGGGAAGTTTGCTGCCTGCTGCTATTGTAACATATCTTCTGACCATGTCTTCCAAAGCAAATGATCCTACAGGTGATCAGTGTATCTAACTTCTCCACCATGAAGAATCAAAATCATTGTTTTTCATATCAATTTTCCCAATAAACAGAAGAAATGTTCATTTGAATTCCTTTTCCCATTTATTAATTTTGAATTTCTGTATCACATTGAATTTTGGTATAATTCACCTTGACCTTCAAGAGTAGGCTTTCAACACTATAAGCTTTAAGAAATAAAAAATGTAGTGAAAGTATTACATACAAGCAAGATACACCACAAGTGATCAGCAATGGCTCACTAAACTGAAATACTCGGACCCCAAGAGGATTCAGGATGACAGCAAAGACTGAGTGTGTTTGAGATTTCAATCAACATATTGTTATTCTCCCAAGCACAGGATGGATGCTGCAAAACTGAATGATCAGTATAGTGATTTCTGAAAGCCACTGACAATGACTAGAGTAAGTCTTTGGTTGTTCTTAACCAAATGGTATACTTTTTAAGAGCAGAAAGTACTTGCCCCACTACGTTGCAATCACTTCACATCACCAAGGATTCACAGACATGGCTCACTTAATCCATGCTGGCGGAGAGAGTGGGAAGGGGCTATGCCACTCACACAGTCACATTCTGAGTCCCTTGGTGTGATGAGTGGACTGGTTTTGGAGACAGGCCTGGTTAATGGCTTTGCTGAGTGCCTCTTGTTGCCACAGGTGGCCCTGACCTGCACCCAGATCTGGTGGACCACAGAGGTGGGCATGGCCTTTGCCAGGTTGGAGGAAGGCTATGAGAGTGCCATGAAAGACTATTACAAGAAGCAAGTGGCCCAGCTCAAAGCCCTCATCACCATGCTGATTGGCCAGCTCTCCAAGGGGGACCGACAGAAGGTCATGACCATATGCACCATAGATGTGCATGCCCGGGACGTGGTGGCCAAGATGATTGCTCAGAAGGTGAGTACCAAACATGCAGGAGACCCCCTCTCTGTGGGAACACGAATATTGGAGTTAGGAAGAGGCTCACATACAGACAAAGCATGGGGGCCCAGACTCTGCACTGGCCATAGAGCTGGGAATGGATCAGGGTGTCTGCTCCGGCCTTCAAAACCCCCATAGAAACAGGTAATCAGAGCAGCTCATGCCTTCTGAGCTGTGGCAGGCACAGTGTGCTGTGCTCTTAACTAGAAGACAACACCCAAGTCATCCAGAGCCTATGTGTCCTGTGGCTAAGGGCCACCTGCTACCTGCTGGGCACTGTTTCACCCAGCTGCTCTGCCACTCTGCCTTTAGGTGGACAGTGCCCAGGCCTTTCTCTGGCTGTCCCAGCTGCGGCATCGTTGGGATGATGAGGCCAAACACTGCTTTGCCAACATCTGTGATGCCCAGTTTCTATATTCCTATGAGTACCTGGGAAATACACCTCGCCTTGTGATCACACCTTTGACAGACAGGTGAGTGCTGGCACCAGCCACTGACAGAAACCTGCTCTCTGGCTCATGCATCCAGTGGCCATCCACCATCAAGGCTGCTGTCACTCAGGTTCACAGAGTTGTAGGGGGAGGGCTTGATGAACACAACAGATGTAAAGTAAAACCAAAAGAACAAACCACAGAGCAAACCAATGAGCCATTAAGTAATTTGAGGAATTACTGGGCAGTCATATACACCTACATTCTAACACCAGCTCTAACCCATGCCAGCTGTGTGACCATGAGAAACTTGATCTCATTTTTGGTTTCCTCATCTGTGAAATGGAGGTAGTAACTCACACCTCACGGGTTTTGTAAGGATAAAAGACATCAATGCTTGTAAGAAGCTTAGTGTGTGTAAATGCTCAGTAAATGATCCCTATGATTATTTTCTTATCAATCAATCCGCACATTTATTCAGCACCTCTCACTCTGGGAATACAAAGATGAAAGCAAGGTAGTTCCTACTGTTAGGATGTTAGGATTTTTTAGGGAACCGTATTCTCTGTCATTTATATTAATTCATTTATGAATTCACGCCAGACACTGAGCTAGTCACTGGGAATGACTAAAACATTTCTTGCCCTTAAACTCCAATTCCAGTGAGGGAAATAGGACATATGTAGATAATAATTTAAAAAGCACAAGGGGAAAACGTGTAAGGCCAAGGAGGGCTCAAAGCTGTATGCTACAGATTTCCAAGCAAGGGACTTAGCAGTGTAAGCCTTCCTAGCACAGACGGGGGTCCCACCCGCTGTGGGAAGAGGAGGACTGGTAACACTTCAGGGAAGAGATCTTATCTGATCTGACCTACCCCCGAAGGATGTGTAGGATTCTAATAGGGTTTCAGTGGGTTGTAGAATGGCTGTTAGGGTATCATGAAATTGTACAGAAATCTGTGCATGTGTCACTTTTTCTAATGAGAGAATCTGTAGTATTCAATAATGGTTCAAGTGGTCTGGGATCCCCAAAAGTTAAAGAACTACTAATAAGAATTCTAGAAAATGATGTCCTAACTGGTTTGGCTCAGTGGATAGAGCATCAGCCTGTGGACTGAAAGGTCCCAGGTTTGATTCCGGTCAAGGGCATGTACCTTGGTTGCGGGCATATCCCCAGTAGGAGGTGTGCAGGAGGCAGCTGATAGATGTTTCTCTCTCATCGATGTTTCTAACTCTCTATCCCTCTCCCTTCCTCTCTGTAAAAAACCATTAAAATATATTTTTTTAAAAAAGAATTCTAGAAATTGAAATTCTGTGGGCAGAGTTATGGAAATGGGGAAACTCCAGACATGCTCCTGGAAGTCGATTCTTGAATTTTGGAGAGATAGTTGTTCATGAGGCTGGGAAAACGGGTAAAAGTCAGACTATAAATTAAGAAGAAGACATTTTTATTCAGTAAATACTGATAAACTGTTGAAAATTTTTCATCAGAGGAATAAAATGATGAAAACTGTATTTTATGAAGATTTATTTGACAGCAGAACATGGGCAAAGGAGAGAAAGGACAGGGGAATAAGGTCATGGTCCCTATGAGAAATAATATTTTAATTCTGCCAAGATTTCTGCAAATTCTAAGAGCTAGTGCCCTTTCCCCTTATAATTCCATCAAACACTGAATCTCTTCTTCTCCATCGTAAATTTTGAAGGATAAAATGGCCAAATAGAATCTGTGTCATCTTTTACTTAATTTTCGCTCTGCCTATTTTAAGTGTTATTGCATGTATCCTGGTTAAATTCTCAAATATACTTCTAAACAATGTTTAGTTAAATTGTAATCACTGTGCTCCTGGAATAGGATGTGGGAAATGCAGAGGAGTTGAAAATCCAAGCATCATCCACAAAGTAAGATCTCATGGTTTATCTCCCCCACCCCCATGCTTTTCACTTTGTAATTCATTTTCCCTGCTATTCTGGAAAGACCTTCCATCCAGAATCCCACCCAGACCACTCCCCACTTCCTCCTTCCTCGGGAACCCTGTAGAGGTCACACCACTGTCTTATCACTCCCCACTGCACTTGGACTAAAACCTGAGTTCCTCATGGGACCTAGTAGTTCCTACCAACCACCCTGAGGCCTGGCGCTGACCTGCCTGTTCCTTGATCCCTTTAAGTTCATTCCAACTTAGAGCCTTTTGCACGAGGAGTCCCCTCTGCCTGGAATGTCCTTCTCTTCCACTATCACCTTCTCACCCTTTAGTTCTACTCTCAGTTCTGAGGAGACTCTTTCTAACAGACACTCTCTCTCTGCGCACACACATGTACACACACACACACACACACACACAGCAATGACCCTGATGACTCACTCTGCTTGTCTTCTTCCTGACCTTGCCCACGTTCTGAAATGGCCTTGCTTGCTTGCTTGCTGGCTGCATTCCCTTTTGGAATATGAGCTCTGTGATCAGGAACCTCTGTGTTTTGTTTGTCGCTATGTCACCAGCACCCAGTAGATGCTGAATAAATACGACTCAGATAAACGAATGGTGGCTGAATGTTGAAGTATAAGAATGGGCAGAATCCGGAAGGGGAGGTTGACTCAGAGGAGGCACCTATGCAGGAGTCTGTCTGCGTCTCTGCTGCTGAAGGACACAGGGCAATGAGGTCATACGAGAAGTGATATTTCTGTCTTCTACTCTTAGCTGGGGACCACCCTCCTCCCTGCCCCAGCTTAGGCTACAAGGAAGACACCGTCTGTTCAGAGGGAGATGCAGATTTCTCTGCAGCAGGGATGGCAAAAGCAGTAGCAGCGTGGGGAGGGGAGGTTGGCATCTTCAAGGTTTGATGTGGGCTGCATCCGTTGGTGGGAACATTCAGTGAGGGTGAAAGGAGAAGCTTTCTCACCTGCATCTTCACTCGGAGTGGCCCCTCTCATGTTCCTTTGACTTTCTAGCGACTCTCAGCAAGACACCTCCCCTAAACAGGGAGGAAATCCGATACAGAATGCTCTGTGACAGTAATATTTTGATATATTTGCCTGGCCTGAACCATGATCTAATAGAACATCACTTGGAACAGAACAATGAAGCGCTCCTCTATCTGAGCAATTTAATCAGAATCTGTCCGTGATGACATTGGCGTTGATTTGCTCACTGCTCCACACCCAGGACCCAGCACCATGCCTGGCACATAGTAGGCACACACGGAATACTCCTGATCTGGATGCAGTGAAATGATTGCTGAGACTTTCAGGTGTGCCCCGCTTCGCCATACCATTCAGAATACTGCCTTCCCCTCCACTGACATATCAGACATTATCTCTCCAAGTGATAAAAAGTACAAGACTTGCTTTTCCCGGGGGCTTCATGCCTGCCAATGAGTTGAAGAAGATAATTACCTCTTTTGGACTTAGGAGTCTCTAGAACTCTAATGCTAAATGCCTTGTAGAGGGAAAGGCGAGGGCTTTGGCAATGAATTGTTTCTAAAGCAGGAAATTATCACCTCTTCTATGAAATAATGCAAATAAGAACTTGAAAGGAAGATTTGCTGCAAACAATGGTGCGTACCATATAGACCTTGACCTTGTTTTGCACATTAGACGCTTTTCCGACAAAGTAGGATGTTGTGAATATTTACATGGCAAATTCCATTTTCTCAATGACTTCCATTATTATCTCAAGAAAGGTTTTGCACAGAAAAAAAAAAAAATTGGCCTTAACACAGAAAAATCACATTTTAAAGAGCATCCAGCTTTCGCTGATGTGTAGCTTAAGTGCATTTAATTCTCTCCTGCCAGAGGAATTAATCAAATGGACAATTGATCCATGCAACCTTTGCACAATCATTAAAAGCACCCCCGCATTACAGCGCGTCCCACTGACTATGCCTGTTTCTTTGGAATTTCCCACCGCCTGCATGGGACTTGAATGTATAAGCAGACACGTGAGCTCAGTGCTGTCGCAGGGCCCTGGCACGATGCTAAGTGGAACTAAATGGAAATGCTTTTTCAGGCTGAACAAAAGCGATTCTCATAAGTTGTGTCTTAACCTTCGGACGGTCCTCCCTTTTGTCCCCCTCACCTTCACACACAAACGCCCCTTCAGCCCTGGGCTGTGTTAGGTAATGTTTTAATCAACCACTTACCAATTTTGAGCACCTCTTCATTTCTCAGCAACCACTGCAAGGAGGTGAGATGTCATTGTTGCAAGAGACTTTGAAGGTGATTTCCTGGGCAAAGGCATTAGCAAAAAAAGTCACACTTTTTTTTAAAAGTTTTTTATCTGAGATTTTTATGGAAAAACTTAGTAATCTGTAAACAAAGAAAATAAGTCACCCAGAGGTAACCATTGTTAATATTGCTTCTACATGTAGACTTTGAAAAAATGAAATGGCAGTCAAATGCTGTGTATAAAATGTCATAGATCGCTCTTTTTATATAGTTCTATAGCGTGTGCTTATTCTCTAAATAGTCTTCTAAAACATTCTAATAGCTGCATTCCCTTCGACTTACAAGTATCTCGTAATTTATCTAACATTATGGGATATTTAAGTTATATCTAAGCTTTTACTGTTAAAATTAAGACTGTCTGAACTCACTTTTATATGAATTTTTATTACATTTCTCATTAATTCACCAGGAAAGATTCCAAGAAGCAGGATAATTGGATGACACATACTTTCAAATTATTCTTGAAAAAAATGCTGCTCTCACTCTTGCTAGTTTATGAGAGTGTTCATCTCACAGAATTCTTGACAGCATTAAGTATTATTGTTAAAATATTATTAATTTTATGTCTCATTTGAAGTTGGGTGATCTTAATGACCCACAGGCCTGAGCATTTTTATGTATTTATTGGCTATTATATTTTCCTCTCGCGTGAATTATTTGTTACTGTCATTGCCCATTTTTTTTACTTTTATACTTATAAAGCCCCTGCCCATTTCAAGATCAGTTTAATATTCCTTATTTTATCATAGTTTCTTTTATTTTACTTTTTCCTTTAACCTCTTATAATTCTTTGGTGAACTTTTTGTCAATTGAATAAAGTGAGCATTTTCATCGAAACATCTTTAGTTACACTCTGGCCAGGTGGTTCAGTGGGATGGAGCATCATCCCATACACCAGGTTCTATTCCTGGTCAGGGCACATACCTCGGTTGCAGGTTCTATCCCTGGTCAAGACATGTGTGGGAGGCACCCAATCGATGTTTCTCTCTCTCTCAAAACCAATTAAAGAAACATATCCTTGGGTGAGGATCTAAAACAAGAACAACAAAACAAAAACAGTGACAAGTGATAGAAGTCAAGCTCAGCTAACTTAAACAGAAAGTGGCCTTTTATCTCACCGACCTGGGAAATGAGTCCAGCTTGCTGTAGTGTAACCATCTCCTGGGCCTTGATAGGGTTTGCATTCTCCGATCATGGCTTCACTTTCTTCTGAGCACTGACTTCTCTCTCCCACAGATTTTCTTTGTATGGCTGGAAAGATGTTCTCCATGCCTACACCTTATGACTTTGTTGTTGTTTTTTTGTTTGTTTTTTCCATTGATTTTTTTAAATTGTTTTATTGCTTAAAGTATTACAAAGAGTATTATATATGTTTCCTTTTTTTTCTCCCCTTGACCCTCCCCTAGCCTCCCATGCCCCCCACTGTCTTGTGTCCATTGGTTATGCTCGTATGCATGCATACAAGTCCTTTGGTTGATCTCTTACTCCCCCTCCTGCCCCCCAACCCTCCCCAGCCTTCCCACTGTAGTTTGACAGTCTGTTTGATGCTGCTCTGCCTCTGTATCTATTTTTGCTCATCAGTTTATAATGGTCTTAATTATCCATAAATGAGTGAGATCATGTGGTATTTTTCTTTCATTGACTGGCTTACTTCACTAAGCATAATGCTCTCCAGTTCTATCCATGCTGTCGCAAATGGTAAGAATTGCTTCTTTTTTCCAGCAGCATAGTATTCCATCGTGTAGATGTACCATAGTTTTCTAATCCATTCATCTGTTGATGGGCACTTAGGCTGTTTCCAGATCTTAGCTATGGTGAATTGTGCTGCTATGAACATAGGAGTGCATATATCCTTTCTGATTGGTGTTTCTGATTTCTTGGGATATATTCCTAGTAGTGGGATCACTGGGTCAAATGGGAGTTCCATTTTTAACTTTTTGAGGAAACTCCATACTGTCTTCCATAGTGGATGACTTTGGATTCAGACCCTCTCTTGCCCAGCACTGTACATCAGATTCCTTGGAGGGACTCTGATTGGTTCTGTCTCAATCATGTGCTCATCTCTGATGACCAGCGAGATCAGTATTTTGCCCAAACTTGTGCCTACCCCTGGGAGGATGGGAAATACTTTGATTGGCAGCCCCATCAGAATTCATGGTGTAGTGGAGATGACTTCCCAAAGTGTGGAATCCTGAGCAAGGAAAACTGCAGAAACTATCTCAGGGAGCATATCGTTTGATTTTTTTTTCGTTTGTTTTTAAGTAATGAGTAATGAGTAATAGGCCCTTTTTCTTTTTGCTTTGTGATGTTTGCTCTACCATATTCAAAGTTCTGAGTCTATGAAACTACCTCAAAATAGCTATTTTGTTTCATCAGTATGTTAATTTATCTCTCAGCCATACTATTTAAGGCTTGTAACTTTTCACAAATGGTAATTTTTTATAGTAAAGGTCTACATCAAGCATGTAAAACTCAAAAGCTAACACGGGCCAAATAAACAAGGCATGCGGCCCGTGGGCCGTTTGACATGCTTGGTCTACATCATGTATCTTCATTGACTATTTTTGTTTAGCTTTTCTGTTTCCTCTTTCAAATGACCTTTAATCATTTTGTCCAGTTCCAAAATGTAAATGATTAGGGTTTTAATTGGTCAACCTTAATTCCTTCAAATTACGTTTGAATGAATAGGCATCTTTATAAAATGTGACTTATTTCTGCTTATTTATACTTTAATTATGTTTATCAGAAAAGTTTATAAGTATCTTCATATAGTATTTCTTATTGTTATCTCTAGATCTTTTAAAAATGTTTGTTGCTACGTAACATTATTTATATATATATGTAAACAACTTTATTAAGGTGTATTTTACATATCAAAAGTATCACCATTCCAAGTATACAATTCAATAACTCTTAGTAAATTTACCGAGTGGTGTAACTATCACCATAAATCAGTTTTTCAACGGTAAGATCCCTCATGCCCATTTATAGTTAATCCTCATTCCCAACGCCAGTCTCAGGCAACCACTGGATTTCTGTCTCTATAAACTCGCCTATTCTGAGCATTTCTTATAAATGGAACCATATGACATGTGCTCTCTTGTGTCTGGCTTCTCTGATTTTGCAGAACGATTTTTGGTGCAGCCTTGGTAGAGCAGGTGTCAGTGGTTTGTTCCTCTTTATGTCTGAATAGTATTCCATTTCAGAGACATGACCTATTTGGTCTGTCCACTCACCAGTTGATGAACACAGGCTATTTTAGTTGGGGGCTATTATAAGTAATGCTGCTGTGAATTTGTGTGTATTTCTGTAGATAAATGTTTCCATTTCTCTTGGGTGTATGCCTAGGAGGGAATTGCTGGATGGTGTGGAAGTTTTATGTTTAACTTTCTAAGAAACTGTCAAACAATTTTCCAAAGTGGCTGGATCATTTGTTATCCCCACCAGCAATTTAAGAGGGTTCCTGTTCCTCCACATCCTTACAACATAGCTTATTGTCAGCCTTATTAATGATAGCTGTTCTAGTGGATGTGAAGTAGTATCTTATTTGAGTTTTAATTTGTACTTTTCTAATAATGATATTGAGTATCTTTTCCTGTGCTCATTAGCTATCTGTATATCTTCCTTGGCATACTCTCTGTACATATATTTTGCCTATTGTTTAATTTGTCTGTTGTAAGAATTCTTTGCATATTCTGTTTGCATATATGTTTGCATATATTCTATTGCATATATGTTTGCAAATATTTTATCTCAGTCTGTTGCTCATCTTTCCATTTTCTTAATGGTGTCTTTTGAAGTACAAAAGTTTTAAATTTTGGTGAAGTCCACTTTGTCAGTTCTTTTATGGACTGTGCTTTTGGTGTTGTAGCTAAGAAATCATTGTTTAATTTCATTATAGCTTTAACTTTCTTAACACTTGTGAAAAAATTAATTTTTGTAAATGTGTCTTCTGTTCTGCTACCGTGTATTAATACTTGTAAGAATTTCACTCTTGATTTCTCTTGAGTTTCCTAAGTTACCTCTAGAATTTCTAATTTTATGTGAGACGTAAACATCAGATGAAGCAGAGCTATAACTACTCCAGTTCCGTTACCAGGTATGTTATCACTTTTGCGACAGAGATCATATGTCATTCATTGCTCTCAGTTCTGTGTGTCACGTTCTGAGAAAGACATTTACCAACCAGTGTAGGGCATAAGGAATAGATTCTAAAATTGGGGGCATTTATGCTGAAGACAGACCATTTTCAAAATTGTAAAGTTAAAATGTTATAGGGACAGATTTGGCGGATGCTGAGGACGTTCTCCTACGAATGCTGTTTCTCACACTGAGTTTGAAACCTGTGAAAAGCCCGGGGTCTCCTTCCCGTGAACCGTCTAACCACAGCTCCCGGTTCTGTACATGTGCAAGTGCTGGGAGACTAATCTGCATTCGCTTTTCTTACATTTTACTTTGTTGGGTCCACCTCATCATTTTCAATTACTAAAATTATTTAGAATTTTTAAGCCACTGAGTGTGTGGTAATTTTTACATAGCAGTGGAAAATGGATACAAGCCAATTAGGATTCCACCACCTCTAAGATTAGCCTGACCACATTTCTGGGATGGCCACAGCTATTCATAACGGAAATCAGGATATAGTATCTTTGATATTTTCTTTAGTCTGTCAAATGACTATCAAAAAAGGAAAAGCTATGTTTTACATATTTGTTATCCTAAAAAATAATACTTTGAGAGTGAATCGGCTTTCTACCTTTCTTATTATCTCTTCTTTCATCTCATGCTCATAAGAGCCTGATGAGGCAGATTAGAGCAAAGCCAATAGAAGTCATTTGCCCAAAGAAAACAAGAGACTTCAGCTCAATACTAGCAAGTCTTGTCAAACAACTAAAGTTGACCCAGTGTGAAAGGAGCTGCCTTCTGAAATAAGAAGTTATGCCTTGCTGGGAGGAAAGACTACAGGATCCTATGATGTATTTGAAGGCTTTAATGGGAGAGAGCCTGGCATGGGGAAAGAGCCAAACCTCTGCCCTGGTCTGTGTGGCTCAGTTGGTTGAGCGTCATCCATGTATCCAGAGGTCGCTAGTTCGATTCCTGCTCAAGGCACATGCCCAGGTTACCAGTTTGATCCCCGGTAGAGGGCATGCAGGAGGCAGCCAATCGATGTTTCTCTCTCCCTCAACCATCCTCTCTCTCTAAAGTCAATAAAAAAAGAGCCCGGCCGGTATAGCTCAGTGGTTGACCATTGACCTATGGACCAGGAGGTCATGGTTTGATTCCTGGTCAGGGCATGTGCCTGGGCTTCGGGCTTAATCCCCAGTGTGGGTTGATCCCCAATGTGGGGTATACAGGAGGCAGCAGGTCAATGATTCTCTCTAATCATTGATTTTTCTCTCTCTCTCTCTCCCTCTCCCTTCCTCTCTGAAATCAATAAAAATATATTTTAAAAATAAAATAAAATAAATGAGAAAACATGTTAAATAATAAATTTAGAAAAAGAAAAAAGAGCCAAACCTCTGAGGTCTCTTCCAGCACCAAAGGGTCCGTGTTCCCAATAAACAGCGAACTGAATTGACCCGTGTTAGGATAGTTCAGTGGTTCTCAACTTGGCTGCACATGAGAATTACCTGGGAATCTTTTTAAAATCCTGATTTCTGGGCCTCATCCTCCGGAAATTCTGTTTCTTTGTTATGGGGTGGGGCCACAACATTAGTAACAAAGAAACAGAATTTCCGGAGGATGAGGCCCAGAAATCAGGATTTTAAAAAGATTCCCAGGTGATTCTAATGTGCAGCCAAGGTTGAGAACCACTGGGTTAGTTGGTTAGACAAGTGCTCATCTTAAAGGATTACTTGCCATTCTCACAATTGCTATTGTTTTTGATGCAGCAAATTTATCCAAATTGCTTTGTACGAAGAAAATACTGTGTAATGGACCCCAATCACACATTTTTAAGGCACTAAGGTGCTGGGGTCCAACCCCAGCAGGTCCAGGGGTCCCCAAAGGCGTAGACGGAGTCGGTAAAGAAGGAATGACACGGAGACAGCGTTCAGTTGATCAGCAGCCTAGCCAGGATCTCTAGCCAGGATCTGTCCAGGTTCTCCAGCCAGGTTCAGTCCAGGATCTTTTGCCATTTTCTCTCGCTAGGTTCTGTCTCTAGGTTCTGAGGCCAGTTTCTGTCCAGGATCTTTTGCCATGTTCTCTCCAGCAAAGTTCTTCTGTCTCTAGGTTCTGTGTAGGTTCTGTCTTCTAAGTTCTGTCTTGTTACATCTGTATTTATACCAGTTGATTCCAATCCTATCAATCTCTATTCCAAAGGTTAGGGCGTTTCTTATCTCCATTCCAGGGAGTAAAGATTACATAGCTTAAGCATGATTGTTCATAGTTAAAGTGATTAATTACCCGCCTGGCACTTAGTTAAGGAGTTTTATCCCCTCCCTGACTTCAGGGAAAAAATCCCTACCTGGGGAAACAACCTTTCTCGGAGAGGTGACCTTGGTTAAAACACACAGCGCTAAGGGGTGCAAACATATTAAGAACAGTATACTATATACGCCAGGTCCCTTGAAACAGCAAGCATGGACCGGCTCCCGGCACTAAGGTTTAATGACTTTGGCAGATTTCACAAACACTTTGTCGTAGAGGCAAGAGTTGGACCAGCCTGTCTGATGGCAGTCATTGCCCTAACCACTGTAGCATGATTCCCCCATCACTGGGAAACAGGCGAATACTGAAGCAGTTGGCTTGGGTGATGAAAGAAACGGATAATCTATCAAGAACACAGATGTAATCTTAGAGCAGGAGCGTGTCCCCAAGGACAGGACATTCTCCTGGCTCAGAGCCTGAGCATAACGCTGACCCACATGCAGGAGAGGGAAATACTGTTTCCTTATTTTCTATGGGTTTCCCTCATAGCCCTTTAGCTATTTCATGGCCCTGCCTTAGTTATTACAACCCCTTAAAGAGCCCACGTTCTTTTCCTGAGCCTCAGTCTACTATCCTATATAATAAAGAGCTAATATGCTAATTAGACTGGATGGCAGAACAACCTTCCAGAACGACCAGTGTGGGGAGGAGGTGGGCAGGGCCACAGGGCCATGAGGCAACTGGGGATGTGAGGGCTGAACAAAACACCACAACTAGGGAGCTTATAAACAACAGACATTTAGTTCTGGAGGCTGGGAATTCCAGCATCGAGGCACCAGCTTGGTCCTGTTCGGGTGAGGGGCCTCTTTCTGCCTCGTAGTTGGCTCCTTCTCGCTGAGTCCTCAAGCGGTGGCAGGGACAGGGGTCCCTCTGCAGCCTCTTAGGAAGGCATGAATCTCATGAGGGCTCCAGCTTCATGACCTAATCACCTCCCAGAGGCTCCACCTCTTAATACCGTCATCTTCAGGGGTTAGGATTTCAACTTACGAGTTTGGGGGGAGACAAACATTCAGACCATAGCACTGGGCGAGGGAATAACTATATATGAACAGACTCAGAGCACTGGGCTTGGGAGAGGGGAGGTCTGAGAATGAGCTGAAGAAGTAGGCAGGGCGAGGTTGGGAAGGGCCTGGCAGAGGGGAACCACCAATGCCCTTCAGGGGGGAGGGGCATCATGATCAGGTGATCCTTTAGAAAGTCCTCCCCACAGCGCTGCAGGGAGCAGATGGGCGGGCTCTAGAGTTTCCTTTCAGAAGCTGCCAGGCCTCCCCGGGCCTCCCAGCTCTCTCTCACTAGGACCTGGCTGGGCCGGCGCTACTCATCGGCACCCGTGGCCCTGGCAGTCACCCACGCCCCCGTGTTCCGCAGGTGCTACATCACCCTCACCCAGTCTCTGCACCTGACCATGAGTGGGGCTCCATCAGGACCTGCAGGCACAGGCAAGACGGAGACCACCAAGGACCTGGGCCGCGCGCTGGGCATCATGGTCTACGTGTTTAACTGCTCAGAGCAAATGGACTACAAGGTACAGGCCTGGCTTTGGGAGGGACTAGGAATGGGGCAGTGGCCCAAACCAGGGACCCCTTATCCACGCCACCCTGGCCAGCTCAGAGGCCCCGACACAGAGAGCTCTACTCCCTCCTCCATGGAAGACCTCAGGGCTTTGGTCCTAGAGCTTGCTTATTTTTTATCTTTAATATATTTTTATTGATTTCAGAGAGGAAGGGAGAGGGAGAGAGAGATAGAAACATCAGTGATGAGAATCATTGATCGGCTGCCTCCTGCATGCCCACTACTGGGGATTGAGCCCTCAACCCGGGCATGTGCCCTTGACCAGAATTGAACCTGGGACCCTTCAGTTCACAGGCCGATGCTCTATCCACTGAGCCAAACCAGCTAGGGCAGTCTTGGAGCTCACTGACCTTGTAAATCTCACACATGCAATCTGCTTCCTCTGAGGAGGTTTGCAACCACAGACGGTTTTCTTGCTTCACCTTTGGGGTCTTCCTATCATCATCTGTAAAATGAAGGAGCTGAATATATATCCAAAGGTCTAAATTTCCTGTTTGACCTAGAACCACAGAAAGGCTAGTAAGCAGCTCATATAAAGTCTTATTAAAATAAAAATAACATAAAAATCATATTTGTGCTCCTCTGTAAAAATGGTCATTTCCCCCAGAATATCCACAAGGGCAAAATATTCTGTAAGGGCAGGTGTGACTTCTGAAGACAGACTAGATTAACCCCTCCCTACTCCTAGCAAGAGATGCCCACACAAGGCAAGTGCAAGGCTGATGTTCTTCACTTAGGCACTTGCCACTCAGGCTCTGTGACACAGAGCCAAGCAGAGGACCCATTAGGGAACTGTTAGCCAGCAGCCTCTCCTCCTTATGTAGATTCCTTTTTAAAAACTCTAATAATATGCTGCCTTGCTGTCTCATTGTTTTTATAACAGGGTAGCATGTAAATAAATTTAGAGTAGAAAAATAAAACAAATGCATTAAGAATAGATTAAATATTTATGTGCAAAAATCATGTGTATTGATTGCAAAATAAATTGAATTTAAAACCAATTTTAGAGATGGCAAGATAATACTTGCAGTTACCCCGTTTAGATGCTTTAAATGCAGTTCACCTCTGGTAACTTTAGTGATCTCTCCTGTATATGAAATTTTGCTGTGCAGAGCATTGTAGAATCTATAGCACCGTGTTTTCTCATAGCAAGCAAACAAAATAGGATGCAGACCCAGATAACTGTCTTCCTTAGTCTTCACACTCTGAATTTTAACATGGTTGCTTTTATTGATTAAACACTTTAAGATAATGTTTCCTTTGAAGTCAGGCTGGAAGAAGAGAGATTTTTCCTCCCTTTAATGAAATTAGCTCGCCTTAAAGATTATTTTAAGTTTTTAGATTCTTCCATAGTTGAGCAATGTTGCTGAAATAAGTGTGCTCTCCCAGGAGGAACATTCTGGAGGACACACTCATTTAGTTGTGAAGACCTGGCATGTTGATTAAAGAAAGTCAGCGATGTCTTCTGTCACGCCAGGTCTAGCAAACGGGAACAACTGAGTTGGCCCACAGCCAGGGATCACTAAGGCAATTTAATTGAATCCCTTTAAAAATTTTACTTAATCCTGACCCACTGATTCCTCTAAGGCAGCGATTCTCAACCTGTGGGTCGCCAACCTATGGGTCGCGACCCCTTTGGGGGTCGAATGACCCTTTCACAGGGGTTGCCTACTACCATCGGAAAACACATATATAATTACATATTGTTTTTGTGATTAATCACTATGCTTTAATTATGTTCAATTTGTAACAATGAAAATACATCCTGCATATCAGATATTTACATGACGATTCATAACAGTAGCCAAATTACAGTTATGAAGTAGCAACGAAATAATTTTATGGTTGGGGGTCACCACAACATGAGGAACTGTATTAAAGGGCCGCGGCATTAGGAAGGTTGAGAACCACTGCTCTAAGGGTACAGGGTGAGAGGGGGAGTCTATCTTTAGTTTGTCTGAAAAGTGAGCAAAGCTTTGGCCATGGAAGTCTAGAAGAGACACAGGGCAGAATACCATCAGTGGGGGTAGCCACAGGGAAGCACCCCAAAAGGATAGTCATCCCATACCTTCCTGGACACTAAGCATTCTTGGTAACCAGTCTCACTAAGCTGTTCTCCAACCTGGTCTTCCTTTTGTTGTCCAGAGATTCAGACTATTTTTAGCACAAAGCTCACTCCAACAATCCAGTGAATGTGAATATCACCATTGCTCAGCTTGTGCTAGGCATCATGGGAGGATACCAAAAATATAGATAGATAGATGATAGATAGATAGATAGATAGATAGATAGATAGATAGATAGATAGATAGATAATAGACAGATGATAGATAGACAGGTAGATAGGATATAACCCAGTCCACTTGGAGAGACGAGAGACATATGAAATTAGGGGAGACACCAGCCAGCATTACCCTGCGTGCTGATGTGTGTTCCACAAACTCTGAGCCCTGGATGCTCCAGCATAGAGGGCGAACCACCGAGTGTGCTGAGCCTTGGAGGGTGTGAGCCCCAAGGCTGTTGAACATTTGGGGGAGTGCCAAACAGGGCATGTACGATCTAACACAGCCCAGTTCTCTATGCAGTCAATGTCCTTCCCCTGCCCCTGGGTCTGACCCCCCTGAACGCTCCTCACAGGCGGCTAGGACGAGGAGAGGAAGGAGGGTCAGGAAGAGCTGTCACGGGGCAGCATTCTGTTATGTCATTCACGACACTCACGGCAACACATTCTGTTTGTGTATCTCTGCCGGGAGCCGGTCCATGCTTGCTGTTTCAAGGGACCTGGCGTATATAGCATACTGTTCTTAATATGTTTGCTCCCCTTGGCACTATGTGTTTTAACCAAGGTCTCTGAGAAAGGTTGTTTCCCCAGGTAGGGATTTTCCCCTGAAGTTAGGGAGGGAATAAAACCTCTTAACTAGTGCCAGGTGGGTAATTAATCACTTTACGAACAATCATGCTTAAGCTACATAATCTTTACTCCCTGGAATGGAGATAAGAAATGCCCTAACCTTTGTAATAGAGATTGGTAGGATTGAATCAACTGGTATAAATACAGATGTAGTAAGACAGCAAGAGACAGAACTCAGAAGACAGAACGAAGAGAGACGGAACCTAGGCACAGAACCTACACAGAACGTTCTCTAGAGACAGAAGAACTTCGCTGGAGAGAACATGGCAAAAGTTCCTGGACAGAAACTGGCCTCAGAACCTAGAGACAGGACCTAGCGAGAGAACATGGCAAAAGATCCTGAACTGAACCTGACTACAGAAATTGGCAAGAGAACCTGACTAGAACCTGGTAACTGAACCTGGCTGGAGAACCTGGACAGAACCTGGCTGGAGAACCTAGCGAGGGAACTTGGCTACAGAACCTGGCTGGAGAACCTGGAGAACCTGGCTGGAGAACCTAGCAAGAGAACATGGACACAGAACCTGGCTGGAGATCCTAAGCAGAACCTCTCTGGAGATCCAGACCAGAACTTGACTGGAGATCCTGTCTGGAGATCCTGGCTAGCCTGCTGATCAACTGAACACTGTCTCCGTGTCCTTCCTTCTTCGCCGACTCCATCTACGCCTTTGGGAACCCCTGGACCTGCTGGGGTTGGACCCCGGCATATCTCCAGAGAGCAAGCTGGAAATGAGCACAGAACAGTGGCCGAGTATAATAGCGTGGGCTGGGGATCAAGAGGAGAGAGGAGATGGGGTTGAATAAGGAGGGGCGGACACAAAGCCACTGCGAGACCTACCTTGCAGTGGCGGGCTGCAGAAAGGCCCCATGGGCTGCAGAAAGGCTCTGCGGGCTGCAGACAGGCCTCCCGGGCTCAGGTCAGAAGTAGGAGCGTGATGAGAACAAGTGGTATTCAAGGAAGCCTCCTGGACGGGAGATAATGGAGACAGGAGGAGACTGGAAGGAAAGAAACTTTGTGGTAAGAGCATTGCAGTTATTCAAGCCAGAGAGGGTGAGGAGCAGATGATGGGGTAGCAAACCTGGAGAAGAAGGAATGAGAGGCTTTTAAAAGATTGAATAATACCTAGTGCACATGGGGAGGCATGGGTGGTGAAGCCGGGAGGGCTCGGAGGAGAGTTGGGGCCATAGTCAAGGACCCTCCCAGTCCTTCTGCCACAGGAATCCTGTTAGGAGGCATCTGGTGATGGGGGGGAGGCACAGACGGGTGGGTATAGAGACTTGGGAAAAAGAGAAAGTTATTGCTTTATTGGTGCTGCTGGAAAACGTATAACACTGGCCACTTTCTCTGGAAACGGTTGCAGTTTGACTGCTCACGTCTTCTTTATATTTTAGCAGCAAGACTTTCCCCCTGGGCCTCAGATTGGAGATGCTATTGCTGAAGCATTGAATGGGTTGGAACCTAAAACTCTCTGGGTTCTTTTTGACTTCCGGTAGCAGCAACCCCGTGGAACACCCACTCCTTGGAACCTGCTCGCTTGATTTCTGAAACATTAAACTTCCACCTTCTCCGTCCTCTCTGATCTTCCTTCTGAGTTTCAGTTTCTGATTCTCTTTCATGTTTTCCAGTTTTACCCCGGCACTGACGGCACCCTAACCTGCCTTCCAGCTTACCTCCTCTCTTCACTGGTCGGTGGGGGTCTCCATTCAGATGCCCTCCCCTGGTACTTGGCTATCACTCTCCTTCCAGGGAGTTCCTATTAACTCCTGTCTTCCTCCAGGCCAGATTCCTCATCCCATTAATATAGGGATGGGGAACCTCTTTTCTGCCAAGGGCCATTTGGATATTTATAACATCATTCCTGGGTCATAAAAACTTACCAACTTAAAAATTAGCCTGCTATATTTGATCAATCATGTAATTTACTCACCCCTAATGCCTTGGCAGGGCCAGACCAAATGATTTCGAGGGCCTTATACGGCCCGCGGGCTGGACGTTCCCCACCCCTGCATTAATATGAATAATATCATTTTTCTCTGCAGTCCAGGGTGGAAATTCTGAGATATTCTGATAGTTTCATATCCTTCCCTCTGTAGTTCCCATCAGTCACCAATGCTGACTCTTCCTTCAGCAGGCCTCTTGTTTCCAGGTCTTCAACCCTACTCTTCTTGCCCTCACCCCAGCCCAGAGTCTCACCACCTTATAGCAAGGCAACACCACAGCCTAGAGCCACTGTACAGTTGGAGTGGTTCACAAATAGCACCAGGCAGAGTCCTGGGGTTCTGTACAGGCCCCCAGGGGAAAGACTGCAGGAGTGACAAGTATCTACCTCTGAAAACTCTACCTTTTTCCATTTTATGTATTGGGTATGCACTTGATGAAAGGGATCCACAACCTGAAAACGCTTTCACTTATATGCATATATGCATAGCCCGTGGGCAGACAATAGTGCGGGAAAGACCTGGGGACAGGTCAGGCGTGGGGTGGAGGGGATCAATGGGGGATAAAAAGGGAACATCTGTAATACTTTCAACAACATACATACATGTTTAAAAACCCTCTGTTAATGTGGAAAAGCATAGCTTTTGATTCCTGAACTTCCACTTAAGTATTTGTGACATTTGCCAGGTTGTTGTTATTATCCCAAATATAATAATAGATATTATTATATATCTCAAATGTTATATATACATATATCCTCATGAATATAATAATAGTAATAGCCAGCCTGGAACTTATGGTACCTCCAGAGATGTGACTGCTCCATCTGAAATAGAGAGCCATATCATCCCCCTTTAAGACTCCAGTGGGACTTACCATCTGACGGCCTTATTTTTGTGTCATTGTCGGGTCTCCCCACTAGAACGTAAGCCCCATGGAAACAGGGGCTTTGTCTCCCTTGTTCACTGCTGGCTCCTCAGGATCTAGTACAGTTTCTCCCACATCATACATACTCTATAAGCATTTGCATCAATAGAGGAATCATTTAATTCAAGGAGCTTAATAAAAGGTGGTGTTTATTCTTCCCTCTCTTTTCAAAGTCTGCTCCACATCCAACTTAGCATATGCAATGTGAGACTGGTTCTGCTAAAAATGTTGATTTAGTGATATTTTTCTCTGTTCCAAACCTCCAAAGATTCCTTTTAATAATTCAAGTATTTTCATAGCCGTGACCCTCTTTTGTAATTCAACTTTCCAGCTGAAATTCACCTTTACTTTTCTGTGGAAACATCATGATTTTGCTCATTCTTTGTCCATAATCTTTCCTCTGCCAGGAAAACCCTCACCTTCCATTATGCCTACACGAATGCTATTATCCCATTAAGCCAGCATTTCCAATGCATGTTCTGAAGGTACCATATGGTTCTGTCAGATGCCAAGCCCCAGATCTTCTTACTTCTGTTCTTGTGTTCTTTCCACTAATGTTTGCCAGAGTGCACTCTGAGAAATCCAGGGACCACATAAGGAGAAACAAAATCCATAAAAATAAAAAAAAATAAAAAATAAAAAAATCCAGCCATGTAAAACAGTTGAAGTGAATTAATTATGCAGGACTTCTCAGGGCTCTTAAAATGCTAATATATGTTGTTAATTGGGTTATAGAATGTGTGTTTCCCAAATTTGCTTGACCAAAGAGCCTCGTCTTCAAGGAGCATCTTCCAGGTTTGGCATTCCGTGAAATAAACTTTGGAAAGTGCTGCTGTAATGTTATCTGAAATTCACCTCTGGCAAACTGATTACTCCAGGGCACTTTGACCCACTCCTCTGAACTTGTCTGTAACCTTTGTGGTTTATGTTGTCCCTTGGCACCGCTGCTTGTGTAGCAATTTACTTATTTTCTTTGTGTACCTTATCTCCACAACCTGACCAGAAGTTCTTAGAGACACCAAGCCCCCTGAGCTTAGCACATGAGCTGTGCAGAGCTGGTGGTCTAACAATGCCCACTCAGTAAATGAATGGGACTTTCCTACTATTTGCATTTTCCCAGCACTTTCATGATAGCTCCTTGCCAATGACCTTGGGAGTGTCTGCCAGTAACCTCTCTCGTTCTATGGCTCCATGGTTTACCAGTTCATGCAGGATGCTCAGAATGGTTTTTATTTTTAGGACAGATATACATCTGCCCTCTGAAATTCTTTCCTTGCTCTCATTAGAAAGACTTACCTGCAGTTTATTTTCTATAGATGTTATCGCTCCTGCCCCACCTCCAGCTTCCTGTTGCCCTGGGAGACCTGGGTATTCAGGCAGGGCTTTAAAGATACAGACATAAACTTTCTCATCAGCACATGCCAAAGGCTGAGTGGCAGACTTTTTGTCTGCCTGGTGCAAGAAAATATTTTATTCATTTCCTGGGATTTTGAAAGCTACAGAATCAACAGTAATGCAAGCCCGATGACATTTGAAAGGGATTTTGTTCTAAGTGTCTTGAAAAGGTTCTGTTTGATCCTGTGACTTTTGTTGGCACCCACAGCCATAAAATATTTAATTGTCTTGAAATTTTAATACAAGTTTCTAACCCGGGGTCTGTAGGGGTCTGGAAGTAGCTATAATAAAGAGGATGGAAATGACTTAGGTGTGTATTGATAAGCCAGGCATAATAGTCATTTAATCTTTGTACATTTCATTGCAGTCTTGCGGCAACATCTACAAGGGCCTTGCTCAGACCGGTGCCTGGGGCTGTTTTGATGAATTTAATCGAATCTCCGTGGAGGTCCTGTCCGTGGTGGCAGTACAGGTATGGGGGCCAGAAGTTGCTGGAAGCCTCGTGGTTTCCTGGTTTCCGTGCTGAGCACTGCACTGTGGAAGTCTGCATCCTCTTGTTTTCAACCTCTCCTCCTCCTCCCCTTCCCCGTCTCCCTCCCGCCTTGCATTTCATGCCCCTTCCTCCACCCTCTAAATCTAAATCGGGCCTGAGAGCAGGACATGGAACCCTGCAGGTCCCTACCGAGGTGGACCCATTTATGCTGTGGGACTCCATGTCCTCCTCGGTACAGTGGGACCAAAGGACAGCCAGCTCACTGGCTGCCCAGGTGAGGAAAGGGGCCCTCGATGGCGGATCCAGCTCCTTGGAAAGGGCGTCGGCTTTGGGAGTGGTCAGGCCAGGGCTTAGCTCTGCTCCTTGTTTCCTGGCTGGAGTCTGGCGAGTTGCTCCCTCTCAGCCCAGTTCACTTACTGACGTGTAAGTGAGGGTTGCAGAGTGACTGTCACTGGGTGAAGGAAGTCATGTTCTGGTCGGGTTTTATGTAAGCGTGCTCCTCGCCTTTCAAGTCACCCAGAAAGCCCTTCCTGAACCTGCGCTCGAGGCAGGGAAGGGTCCCATGTTATAGGGACCAGAACATGGTTCCTGAGACAGACGTGAGCACGCATTAGTGTGCTAAGTGGCTTGAATCCTGACTTACACGAGGGGATAGGAGTGCTAGACACGTCATCTGGGAGCCAGGCCGTAAAGGATGGAGAGGATCTGAACCTAGGTAAGGACCTCATAGGCAGCGGAGCATCAGAAGTGGGGGGTAAGGGGGGTGATGTGCACACACCTTTGCTGAAAGTCTGTTCTGTACCAGGTACTTGTCTTGTATCATCTCCTAATATGTCTTATGTTCTCACACCAGCCCTGTGAGCCACTATTACCCGCCTATGTAGACAGACAGGGAGGGTCTCAAAAATGTCTACACACTTTAACAGCTGATAGCTCAACTTTGAAAAGGAAATGTATTTTAATAAACACTGCCTTTATAATTATTCAAATTGTGTGTATACATTTTTGGGCCACCATGTATATATATATATGGAGAGAGAGAGAGAGAGAGACATGTGGTGTGTGTGTGTGTGTGTGTGTGTGTGTGTATATATATATATATATATATATATATATATATATATATATTTATATATATACTTTAAACCCGTCCACACTGAGCAGGTACAGGTCTGGGCACAGAGCTAGTGTACAGGAGGTAAAATAAGTACATGTTTACTGGTAAACAGGCAGGTTCCAACCAAGTAGTAGGCACATCTTGATGCCAGGATGTGCACTCTGCCTTCTTCAATGGGCAGCAGGGACCCCTGCAGATGCTGGAAGGGACAGTAGCCCCTGCCTGGCCGTGGTTCTGAGGAGGCGGGGCAGTGGGAGAACAGTGGCTGCCCCCAGTCAGAACTTAATGACAGCTGCAAAGGCCTGAGCAGGAGCCTGACAGCCTCCCCAACGGCCCCCGAGTCCCTAGAGAGACGCACCTGTTCCCGAGCTCACCCTGTGAGTGGAGTCCCCCCATTGCCCACCAGGGGAGCTGTGGTTGCAGGGCCCCATCCCTGTTGCTTCAACAGGCAGAGCGCGTGGAGGGACACCGGGCAGTGGTAACCGCGAGGGGGTCTGGGAGCAGCCGCGTGCCTGGTGCTTCCAGTCCGTGCCCGCACACTTGGCAGTCAAAATGGTTTCTTTTCCTCTTATCGTTCGCTTTTATTACTAAAGCAATATGCAAACACTGCGGAAAAGAAAACCGGATATGCAAACACTGCGGAAAAGAAAACCGGATATGCAAACACTGCGGAAAAGAAAACCAGACTCTGTGGTCCCCACAGGCCTTTTGTTGAATGTTCTCAAAGAACAATGAAAAGTTTAGCCTAACTGACATTTTTCTTAGGCGAGTGTGCAGGGCTGAGGAAAAGGGCAGCAGAAGGAGTGGGGCCGAGGCTAAGGCAGCATCCTCCCCCCTCCTGCTGGCCTGGCAGGAGCCAGTCTCCATCCACACCCCCCACGCGGGCACCCTCTGCCCAGCACGATGTCCCTGCCACGGGCGGGCTGGACGTGGAGCCGCATGTAGGTACGGGAGCAAACACAGGCAACTTGCTCTAGGAGAGGAGAACTCACACCATCAGCTAATTACCCTGCCCACCCTCCCCGCCAGCTGCCTCTGGGAGCCCTCGATGCTGGGGGCTCTGCGGGGTCCCTTCACTTCCCTCTCCCCCCCACAGTGGCTTGTCTTCCCCGTGTCTTGCATTTGGCAGCCAGTTGGTAGTGTTCCCACTCGCTGATTCTTGTCCAGGCTGTTGTTGGTGAAGCTCCCACAAGGTGAAAAACTGTCAGGCTCTTCTCTTATTCCCAGTGGGGACACACGGTTTGCCCTCGCTTGGGTCTGATCCATGCGGAGTGAGGAGAGGAAGGAAGTCAACTAGCTGGCCTCACCCTCTAGGCCTGAAACCCTCCCCTCCCTGGGTCACAGGAGCGGGCTGGTGCATCACGCTGCCCTGCTGGTCGGTTGGGGCTGGAGGCGGACTCTGGGAGTGCTTCCACTGCGACACCGGCAGATCCCACAATCAGGGCAGGTTCGCTTTCTCAGGAGCAAGTTGCTCAACATTTACCATCACTCCTCCTCCTTGTAGGAATGAAAGGTCGGTGTTGCCAGATCTTTTAAACTTTAAATAGAAGCTGAACATCTAAATTTTTATTTTTCAAAATGTCTAGATTTCAATAACTTGGCAACTTATTTAAACAAACAAACAAATAAAACCCAGAAAAAAAAAATCCCTGAGCAGACAAATAAACACATTAGCCAGCTGCATTCGCCTCTGCATGGGCACGTCACAACTTAAAACCAGGGATGACACCCCTGGAAGGTCTCTGAATTTGGGGTGTCATCCATTTTGGAGTATAAGATGTGGAGTAAAAGAAGTAACATACACCTTTCTCGGAGTACTGATTCTAGGCCTAGAGTGGTTCTGAAAATCAGGAGATAAACATAGACTTTTCCCCACAGTGGACATTGGGGTTGAGGACCCGTAAATATACCGTGTGCCTGGAGTTTTTCTCCCTGCTTCTTCCACTGCAGGTATCTGATGGCTGATGTCCACCTTTTCATTCCTGCCCACTATCCTCTGTCACTTCTGCCCACCTGGCTATGCACATCCTTCCTCATTGCTTTGATGGTTCTCTGCACCCTCCCACAGGTTGCAGAGGGCACCTCCTGTTCTCACCAGCCAGGTCCAGCACTGTGACTGCCCTCATTTAAGTCCAGAACGACTCACCATGAGCACTTATACCCAGGGTGTCCCAGTGCAGCACTTGGCATGTGCCAAAGGACCAGCTCAGTGTGTCCTGCAAAGAGCCAGGGGAGGAGCAGGCTGTGGGAGTTGACCCAGGACCAGCATAGAGCCTGTGTTGGGCTCCAGAGTTTGTGTAAACAAGTTCCATGTACAATTGAAATTTTAAAAGAAACAAGTTAGCCTGGCTGGTGTTGCTCAGTAGTTGAGCATTGACCTCTGAACCAGGAGGTCACAGTTCAATTCCCGGTCAGGGCATATGCCTGGGTTGTGGGCTCAATAGCCAGTGTGGGGTGTGCAGGAGGCAGCCAATCAATTATTCTCTCTCATCATTGATGCCTCTCTCTCTCTCTTTCCCTTCCTCTCTAAAAACAATAAAAATATATTTTTTAAAAAAAGAAACAGGTTAGTGTAGAGTGGGGTTAGCAAGGCAAGGGCATGGGGATGTGGTTATGTGTGTAGACTCTGATATCACACTACATGTGCAGTCCTGGCTCTGCCACTTACTAGCTATGTCACCTTAAGTAAGTACATGTCTCAAGTTCCACATCTGTGAAGGGGGTTAATAACCATGCCTACCTGATGCCGTTGTAATAATTACTAAATGAATTGATGTGTAAAGCACTTAAATCAAAGCACTATAGACAGTAGGCACTGGATAAATGTTAGTCTCTCTTATGATGAGGAGGAGGAGGAGGAGGAAGATAATAGTGGTGGTGGCTATGATGTTGGTGGTGATGATGGTGATGGTGGTGATGACCATGGTGGTGGTGATGATGGTGGCAATGATGATGGTGCTGCTGCTGATGATGATGATGATAGTGATGGTGATGTTAATGATGACAATCATGGTTATTATGGTGGTGGTGGTGGTGGTGATGGTTGTGATGATGTTAGTGGTGATGATGATGATGATGGTGCTGGTGGTGATGATGATGATGATATCATTATTACATGAACACTGTCGTAAATGGGTTGAAAGGGAGAAGAAGGCTATGACACAATAGGGCAGAGACTGAGGTCCACACTCTGTTCTCACCAGTATTCTCTGCACCCTTCATTCCTTCTCTACTGGCTCAGCCTCAGCCATCTTACCAAACTTAACAGTTTCCCAAGGCATGAGGCAAAGCCCAACATTCATCGACCCTAATGGATAATAGACACTGTGAATTTGCCTAATTTTGAAACTGTCCAACATGAGATGAGTAATGGGTCCTCCACGATCAGTTCCTTTTTGCTTCCGGAATTAAATGAAATAAGTCCAACCTGGAGCTCTCCCCTCCAGTCTAGGACACTCCCATAGGAGACACTCAAGAAAGTGGTCTGGCCACAGCCCGGGAAAATCTGAGGTGGTCACATTTAAAATCACACCCCCATCCAAGGTGGAAATTGCTCTTAACTCTTCACACGGTCGTCCGAGCTGGTGTATTGGTGCAGAAGCCGCACCAGCTGTGCCACTGTCTCCCTTGCCGTCCCTCCCCTTCCCTGCCTCTCCTGCCCCGCTCCCTGCCTGTATGTGCTCCTCTTCTCCTAACGTCTACAAAGGTGAATGCTTCAGTGTCCTTATAGTTCAGTGATGGCGAACCTATGACACGCGTGTCAGAGGTGACACACGAATTCATTTTTTGGTTGATTTTTCTTTGTTAAATGGCATTTAAATATATAAAATAAATATCAGAAATATATAAGTCTTTGTTTTACTATGGCTGCAAATATCAAAAAATTTCTATATGTGACACGGCACCGGAGTTAAGTTAGGGTTTTTCAAAATGCTGACACGCCGGGCTCAAAAGGTTCGCCATCACTGTCCTAGGTGGACATCTTCATGTCTCTATCAGATTGTAAGTGGAATTGCATATACATTAGGAAAAAGTGTGGCAATTCCAAGAGCAATTACTCTGCTGTTTTTTAAATATATATAATCTATTACAGTACTTTTTTCATAATTATGCCATTATCTGAGCCCGAGGGACATGTGCCACAGGGCACACTCCACCACCCAGTACCTCCAGCTCCTAGTCCCCTCCACATTCTCTGGCCAGGCATCCCTGCCACTCCTCCCTTGCAAGGCAGGAAGCAGCTAGAAGCAACAGGTCAGTCAGAAAGGACTGAGGAGCTGGCATAGCAGTGTTCCCAGCTCTCAAGGTGCTGAGCTAATGCTACGCTCTCAGAACCAAGGCAACTTCCCATCAATACCTTTCATGGAGGAGCTTGGGTCTAAGATAAAAGCACAGAAATATAAAAACTGTAAAAGTGAGGAGTGGGCTGCACTTCCTGAAGGCAGCAGTCTCCAATCTGCCACCGCAGATGGAAGTGTGGAGTGAGCCAATCAGGATTTCAGTAGCATGTGGCATTTGCGAGCAAAGGCTGGAAGAGAGAATGACCACAGGAGCCACGGATGGGCCACTTGCCTAGAATGAAGGGGCAGAGTAGAGGGAGTGAGGACCCGGCTGGGGTGCATGCCGCAGAGCTAGCTGACACCTCCTCACCACGCATCGCCTCAGAGAGCTAAATGACTGTGATACTCTGTGAGCACATCCGAAGCAGGGCCTCACCTGGGTGGAAGCACACAGGGGCAGAACCCTTTCTGATAACCGACTTCTAGTCTTTGGAGGGAAAGATACTAGTTGTAAGATACCAAAATCAAGTCCCTGTGGTCAGACAGGCACACGTGGCTTTTTTTTAAAATATATATATTTTATTGATTTTTTACAGAGAGGAAGGGAGAGGGATAGAGAATTAGAAGCATCGATGAGAGAGAAACATCGATCAGCTGCCTCCTGCATACCCCCCACTGGGGATGTGCCTGCAACCAAGGTACATGCCCTTGACTGGAATCGAACCTGGGACCCTTGAGTCCGCAGGCTGACTCTCTGTCCACTGAGCCAAACCAGTCAGGGCCACATGCGGCTTTTACAAATAACAGGACTGACTGCTGAAATTAGAGCTGGCCTGCAATGTAGAGGAGTGGAAACCTAGTCATATATCTGAAATATAAGGCAGAAAGCAAGTCCCATTAGAGAGGTGCAGCTAAAGGCACAGCGGCTGGAAAGAGAGAGTGAGCCCATCTGGTCAGGGGCAGTGGTGGGTCATGAACTTGGTATGCAGCATGTAGTCCAGTGGCAAGGACGCTGCCTTGGCCACCAGATGTGCTGAGAGTGGACAGTCAGATGGTGTCATCTAGCCTCATGCTACTCAAGCTGTGGGCCAGCCGTGTCAGCACCCCCAGGAACCTGTTGGAAATGCATTCTCACCACCACCCCACACCTGCTGAAATAGAATCCGCATTTTCCCAAGATCCCAGTGACTCACACACATGGACTCATAATAACGCCTGGGACCTGCTGCTCCGCACAGTAATCTTGACCCTGGGTGCCCCTCAGCATGGCCTGGGCAAGCCTGGAAAGCAGTGATGCACAATGCAGTCTCCACTGCCAAGGTTCTGATTGGATTGTCTGCAGCAGGAACTGGGCATCAAGTTTTACTTAAAGAAACTTCCCACGTTTAGCAAACGTTGAGAACCAGAGCTGAGAGGGAGACTGTGAAGTAAGGAGCACATCTTGAGGACTGTGGAGCTTGGGTTCACATCAGACCCACACGATGGAGCCTGGCTGGTGCAGGCCAGTGGCTGCAGGGACAGGTCTGTCCATGGCAGGCAGGCAGAGGGGATGGAGGGCTCAGGCTCACCTGAGAGAGGGAGGGTCGGCCTGTGGCTATGAGTGGGGACACCTGGGCAGCAGTGGGTACGAGTAGAAATCCAAGAATTGACTTGACCTTTTGCTTGGACCAGAATCCCCTGGAGGGCTTGTTAAACTACACCTGGTTGGATATCACCCCCAGAATTCTGGGGCGGGGCCAAGAATTTGCATGGGAATTTGGTTGGACCCGAGACACCAGTGTGGAATGGTGCACAAGTCAAGTGCATCTTCTTGGCCCCAGTGTCCTCATGGGTAAACGTTTGGTCCAGGGTTTCTCAGCTTCAGCACTATGAATGTCTTGGGCCTGGTAATTCTCTGTCCGTGCATTGTATGTTTAGCAGCATCCCTGGCCCCTGCCCATGAGCTGCCAGTACTTCCTCCCCCTTAGCTGTGGCAACAAAAATATCTCAAGTCTCGGCCAAATGTTCCCTTGGGAGGGCAGGTGCGAAATCACCCCATTGAGGACACTCGTTTCTACTTTTTTGTTTGTTTAATGGGTGCTAAAAGCACCTTTTCTTATTTTGTGGAAACTTATGCCTCTAAATTATAACAAACGTGAGTATTTTCCGAACAAAACAATTCCTCTGAAAATGTATATGCAGGGGTGGGCAGACGTAGGGTTACAGTTGTTCATATGGAAGAAGACATGCAGGCTATGATTATGACAATAGCTCTATTCATTCTGTGTTCTGTGTACTCTCGACTGTAAGCCTACTTTTGCCCGCCCTGTGTTTGATGGTGCGCTGGGCTCTGGTAGAAGGTGTTTGGGGACGTGGCGCCAGATTGCTTGGTTTTTAACTCAGGCTGCCCTGCTTACCACTGTTCGACATCTGGCAAATTTATTTTCTTCTTTTAACTTTTCATTTTGAAAAAAATTTTAAATTCTAGAAAAATTGCAAAAATAGTATAGTTTCCAAATATCCCTCCCTGAGCCTCTCCTCTGTCAACATCGTATATAATATAATGCAGTCTCTTAACTGCCTTCTGCCTCAGTTTCCTCATCTATAAAACTAGGACCCAGCCAGCTCAGACAGCTGTGAAGAGGACTGAATGGGATAATTCCCGTAAAATACTCAGAATAGCACCTGGAACATATCAAGCGCTCAGCAAATGTCAGTTATTATTTTGTTGTTATTCCCTGTGGCTTTAAAATCTCCCCAAGTGGTGAGCGGTTAGTGGAGAAACAGACCCCATGAGTAAGGAGTAGGCCTCGCAGCCCTATATGCCAGTCTGTGCCTACCTGTGTATGTGCCTCCACCTGCTGAGCCTGCAGTGTAACCCACACACCCGCCCACCTGCTCCCGTGGCATCCGGAGGGACATCCTGGATCCTGAGCTCTGCTACCTTCCGGTGGCTTGTCCTGGGACCCCAGTTGCTGTGACTGCATGAGGCGATGCCCCAGAGCTCGCCTGTCCTGCAGAAGCCGGGAGAACAGAGCCTGGCATTGGCACCAATGGGCAACGCATCCTCCAGTCTGTTCAACACTCTTCTCAAGTGCCTACAGAATTTACACAGGAGCACAGACCTCCGGTCCTACAATCGTCCGTTCTCCCTGAGCTTGAGGATTCTGGGCCCTGGTGTTGCCGGAGGGAATGTTATCAGAGGGAACAGCAGAAAAGGTCTGGCTGTGGCTCGCTTTTGCCTCCAGCCAGGGGTATCAGAGCACTTTGTAAATGGTAATTAAGCTCACCTCCCCAGCCAGAACAAGTGGTGCTCAGTACTAGTACTAGTTTAGGTTGTGGACGGGAGCCCTGGAGCCTAAGGAGAGAACCCGGCCTTTACGATTCACCTGGCTTGCAAGGTGGTGGGAGGCTGTGTGGCAGGGCTCCTCCCGCTCCCCTCTGTCACACACACACACACACACACACACACACACACACACACACGCCTTAATCCTTAGACCAAGCCCAGAGGTTAGGTGCTGGAGTTCTCTCCATCATGCAGCGGCTAAGAGCCCCGGCTCCAGAATTCACTTGCCTGGTTCAAATCCAGACGTCACCACTTAGTAGCTGTGTCAGGTTGGGCAAACTACTGCACCTCTCACTGCCGCCCTTTCATCATAGAGAAATGGGGATAATAGCATTGAAGTGCTTCCCTCCGGGGATATATCCTAAGAAACCCGAAGCACCAGTCAGAAAGGACATATGCACCCCTATATGCATAGCAGCACAATTTACCATAGCTACGTTCTGGAAACAGCCCAAGTGCCCATCAGAAGATGAATGTATTAAAAAACTGGTACATCTACACAATGGAATACTACACTGCTGTAAAAAAGCAAGAACTCTTACCATTCGCAACTGCATGGAGGGATCCGGAGAGCATTATGCTAAGTGAAATAAGCCAGTCAGAGGAAGACAAGTATCACATGATCTCACTCATTTGTGGAATCTAATTAAAATAAACTGATGAACAAAATAGATCCAGAGACATAGAAGCATGGAACAGACTGATAAATCTCAGAGGGAAGGTTAGCAGGGAGGGAGAGATTAACCAAATAACTTACATACATATGCTAATATGCATAACCCAGGGACACAGACAATAGTGGGTGAAGACCTGGGGAGGGGTGGGAATGGAAAAAGTGGTCAATGGAGAGGGGAAGGGAGGACATCTGTAATGCTTTCAATAATAAAGATACTTTTTAAAAAATAAAAAATGTGTGCAAAACAAAACAAAAAAGGGACCATGCACAGAGAGTTAGACACCAGCTCACTGTGCCTCCCACCCTCCTATCACCGTGTTAGAAAAGTGGTGCATGGCCACAGTTCCTTTAAACACACCCATACCCATCAGTAAGGGCCCGGGTTGTGGTCACTGGGCCTATTCCTCAGGGAAAGGGCCCGCGTTGTGGTCACTGGGCCTGTCCCTCAGGGAAAGGGCCCGCGTTGTGGTCACTGGGCCTGTCCCTCAGGGAAAGGGTCCGGGTTGTGGTCACTGGGCCTGTCCCCCAGGGAAAGGGCCCCCGTTGTGGTCACTGGGCCTGTCCCTCAGGGAAAGGGTCCGGGTTGTGGTCACTGGGCCTGTCCCCCAGGGAAAGGGCCCCCGTTGTGGTCACTGGGCCTTTCCCTCAGGGAAAGGGCCCGGGTTGCGGTCACTGGGCCCATTCCTCAGGGAAAGGGCCCGTGTTGTGGTCACTGGGCCTGTCCCCCAGTGAAAGGGACCACAAAACACGTGTCTGTGTTGGCGGTGGGTTCCCAGTTTTAGCTTCCACCCCAACACAGAAACCCAATTCGCACACTTGTCCATTGACTTGTTCACCAGGTGAAAAGCATTCAAGATGCAATTCGAGATAAGAAGGCGAAGTTCAGCTTCCTTGGAGAGGAGATTAGCCTGAATCCCTCTGTGGGCATCTTCATCACCATGAACCCCGGCTACGCGGGCCGCACGGAGCTGCCCGAGAACCTGAAGGCTCTCTTCAGGTGAGCATCAGCCCGCCCCTTCTGAGTGCCCCAGTCAGAGGCTTCTGTTATTTCTTCTACTGGAGAGGTGTGACCTAGAGAGAGAGAGGAAATTTGGAATATATAGAAAAGTAGATTTTTTTAAAAAACCACCTTTAACGCCATCCCCCATAAAGTGATTTTTGCTTGTGTTCTCTTTCCTTATATGCACCTTTTAAAGTCATATATTGTCATCTACATGTGTTGTCTACACAGTTTTATATTGTTTTGTTTGTTCATTTCATAGTCTATTATAATCATATTGTAAATAGTTTCTTCTGGCAGATAATCTTAATAAATCTCATTTCATGACTGCATTTTACTCTATCAAGTACTTGGTCCACAATGAAATTAACTAGTCCCCCATAGTTACATATTAAGACTGTTTGTAACATTTAAAGTAAGTTTATGCATAATGTTGTAATACGCATCTTTGTCAATGTCTTTTTTTCTATATGCATGGTTATTTTCCTTGGATAGCTTCCCAGAAGTGGAATCACTGAGTTAACAGGGAGGAACATTTTTGAGGCTTTTGATACACATTGCCAAATTGCTTTAGAAAAAGAGAAGTGCCAAGTTACATCCCCAGTAGCGATGCATGAGAACACTTCTCTCATTTTACCTTTGCCAGTGATGGATATTGCCATGTTTTAAAATCTTCTTTATATGGATAAGAACACACACACATATTTCCTAGCAGGACCTGGAACCTCCATTCTTTGTTCAGACAAGAGAAGTCAGCCCAGCACAGAGGAAACTGAAAGATGCTTATGGCTTCTAGTTCCCACCGACTGAACCATTACCTGAGAGAGGTTGTGGGAGCTATGATAGAGGAATGCATCTTATCTCTGAACTGGGAGCCCAGTGCTCTCTTGGGATGTGAAGGCCCAGGAGGCCACTGAAAAGCCCCCTGTGTACTCAAGGCCCTCACTTGAGCTGCCCCAGTGGTGGCAATGCCTATGTGACAGGAGTGGTGTGGATACCTCCTCCTTGAGGCAGGTCCTACTTCAACCAGGAGCTTGATGGAATTTCAACAGGCTGCTAAGCTGATGCCATAGGACATTGTGTTGTACAGAAAGAAAACAGATGAACTCAGCAAATTGCTCAGGGTAGTCACCCTAGTTACTAGGGTTAACTAGTAACGGACAGAACCGTAGTTTGAACTCAGGCAGTCTGACTCGGCCTCTCTGCTCCTCCCCATCCCAGTCCTATAATCACAGATAGTCAGTGTAACCCTTTGGCATTCTTCCTGCCAATGTTTTGTGGGTAGAGAGTTCTTTTTCAAACTTGGGATCAGACCTGTATAATTTCATATCCTGCCTTCATTGGTCAATGTCTCCCCATGTCATTAAATAGTTTTTCTTTTGCAGCGGTATCATGGCCACGTTGGGTTCCACTGTGTGGATACATATTTAACCTTTTTCATGTGGCAAAATAATTTTGAGTTTCTAAGTATCTAGGTGCTCCTTTGAGTTTGATTGCGATGTAAATTAATTTAAAGAAAAATGTACTTGAATGAAATGTTTTTGAAAATTTTGTAGCAGTGTAGGAAAAAATGCAATTAAAGAATATAACAACCTTAGGCTCCCATTACACACCTAATAAATTAATTTAAAAATAAGTACTTTTAAAATAAAATGTTCCTAGAGGCATAGGGGGAAAAAAATCAAAGTAAATTCTCCTATATGGACAAAAATCCCCTCTGTATCCTCCTATGTCCCATTTTGTGACGAGGTGAGCTTAATAAGTGCTTACTTTAACCCTCAGCATTCAATATTTATATCTGTGTGCAGATAAGGACAAGATAAACCCTGAGTGTCTGGGCTTGGGAGAGACATACGTTCAGGATGAAAAAATAGAGAGATCTCAGTTTCCTGTAGACACTAAGAGAGGCTCAACTCCTCAACCTCAGCCCCTAATCATTCTTTACTAATCTGTGCCTTGTGAAAAGCATGCTGGGCCCAAGTTACAGATGTGAGTTGAAGCCCCAACTCTGCCGCTGACTGCTAACTTCATACATCAACTTGGGAAAGAGAGTTCACTTTCTTTATGCTCAGTCAACACAACTTTACATTGAAAGTCTTAGATGAAATCATTGCTAAGGACTAAGTTTTTGTACTCACAGATGCCTGCTTCTGTGAGCTCAGTCAGTGTGTCCTGCCCTGTAAACCCCCCTTTGACTACGCGGTTGGCACCTCTCTCCGCCCTTGTCTCCCTGTGCACAGGCCCTGCGCCATGGTGGTTCCAGACTTTGAGCTGATCTGTGAAATCATGCTGGTGGCAGAAGGATTCCTTGAAGCCCGGTCATTAGCCAGAAAGTTCATCACCCTTTACCAGTTGTGCAAAGAGCTTCTCTCCAAACAGGTACATTCCCCAGTTCACTGAAAAAGTCAATCGTGTGTGATTGCCTTAGCTCTGGACGGATTCCAGGGCCAGTGTATCAGGGAAACGTAGAGCCTTCTCATAGGGCTGCTGTGCCCATAAGCACATTAAAAGCTCTGTAATTAAGATCTGTGTCCATTATGTTAGCCCAGCATTTAAAATAATTGACCACAGAACTCCCACTTTTAATTGAATGCGTGGCAGCACCTCATAGATCACCAGTGTCCCCTGGGAAGCACGCAGCAGCTGAGGAAAACCGGAGATGGAGAGAGTTAGGGAGGGAGAATCAGGCATTAAGGAGTCATGCTTCTCACCGCTGCTTGGCTGTAAATGTGGCTTCTGTCCAGGCAGATACCCTCACAGAAATAACAGCCTAAGACATGACCAAGAATGTCCGACATTTTTGCCTTGGATATGAATTTTTTGGTGGCAATCAAGTTTCCTTGGGCTGTTTCCAATGAGTTCCACTCCCTTTGGGGATCTCTTACTTGGATCACCTTTGTTGCCAAAACACAGGCTCTCTCAACCCTGCGATACCTGTCCAAGATGGATTTTTTAAAAACCTCTCCTAATTTCCTCACACTTCCCAGGCCCCTTGCTCATTGCATCCTCTCTCTAGGTTCTCTATCACCATTGACTTCCAGGCCAATGACTCACTTTCACGACTCCATCCCAAACCTCTCTTTTGAACTCTGACCCTGTGTATTCAATGGTCTATCCCACAGCTCCCCGGAGTGTCTAAAGAGCATCTACAGCCCTAACCGGTTTGGCTCAGTGGATAGAGCGTCGGCCTGCAGACTCAAGGGTCCTGGGTTTGATTCCGGTCAAGGGCATGTACCTTGGTTGCAGGCACATCCCCATAGGGGCGTGCAAGCGGCAGCTGATCGATATTTCTCTCATCGGTGTTTCTGGCTCTATATCCCCCTCCCTTCCTCTCTGTAAAAAATCAATAAAATATATTATTAAAAAATATAAAAAAATAAAGAGCATCTACAGGTCAGCATCTAAAACTGATCTTCCTACTAGCCTCCACCCAAGCCTACTTCTCCTGCATTTCTTCCTTTCAGTAGCTTTATCCACTTGCTGATTCTGGTTTCTTGGAAGTTATCCTTGACACTTTCCCCTACCTCAACCCTACATCTAATCAGGAAGGAACTGTTTTTCATTCTACCCTCTGGAGAATATGTTATTTTCTTTCTAAGACTTTAGTTCCAAGCACAGGTCTCTTGCTTAAATGTTTATAGCCTCCTCTCTACTAGTTTCTCTAACTCTACTCCAGTCCCTCGAATTCATTCTTTAGCCACCAGCTAGAGTGGTCACTTAAAAATGTTCCTCCACCTTCTTAGAAAAAAAGTCAATATACTTGTCCCTTTCCACTGGAGACTTGCACAGAGCTGCCTTTTGCCTACTTCCACAGCCTCATTTCTCAGCCTTCTCTGAATTGTGCTTACCGTACCTACATTGGTTTCTTCGAGTTTGGTGTGCAGTGAAGACAAAGAACATGGTGGCTGTACCTGGGCTTAGGATCAGACTGCCCTGGAGAAACAATATTAAGACCTGAGGGAGTAGAATTCAGTCAAGAACCAATGAGAAAGAAGCACTAGTACAGTCAAGACCAGCAGGAATAGGATATGTACAGGTTCAGGGGAGGGGAGGCAGTCAATTTCAAGTATAGCCACCATGTCAGTTGCCTTCATGGCACACTGAATTGTGCTTTATGGTGTGTATCACAGCTCTAACTAAATAACGATCTGCTATGAAGAAAGTAGCAGAGCCTGTACTTGAAACTAGGTCTGTCTCAGTTCAGATTCTGTGCTCTAAACTGCACACTCCACCACTTCCCCCACCACACTGCTCTGAAACGTGATGTCAGCAGTATGGTCCACTCTTCCACAGTCTGTTATCAGAACTTGTGACGAGTGGGTTCCATCTTTGACAAAATATTTTTAATATTCAACATTGTATTAGTTTCAGGTGCCCAGCATTGTGGGTTAGACATTTATATAACTTGCAAAGTGATCCCCATGATAAGTCTTGTACCCACCTAACACCATGTATGATTACAATATTATTAACTACTAGAGGCCTGGTGCATGAAATTCGTGCACAGGTACGGTCCCTAGGCCTGGCATGAGATCAGGGCCATCTTTCCTGGCTGCTGGCAGCTGCCCACCCCCCCCCCCACCCGCCATCATCCACCCCTGGTTCCCTGTTTGCCATCGGGTGATCTGAGCCTGCTGGCCAGGGGGTGGGGGTGGAGGGACTGAGAGGTTGGCCGTTCCCGCCCGCTCGCCATACCCTGATGCCAGTCGCCCTCTGTGTGTGGGGTGACCAGTGGGATGGGGGCCTTGGCCTGGCACTGCCCGCATCTGCCGCCAACCACCCCCGGTTCCCCATTCCCCACTGGGCGATTGGAGCCTGCTGGCCAGAGGAAGGGACCAAGAGGTTGGCCAGCAGGCCCTGATTGGGCGATCGGGGCCTGCAGGCTGAGGACAGCTCCTGCATTGAGCATCTGCCCCCTGGTGGTCAGTGCGCATCATAGCGACCAGTCGTTCCACTGTTCGGCTGATTTGCATATTACCCTTTTATTATATAAGATATTCTGTATTTTACATCCCCATGACTATTTTGTAACTGCCAATTTATACTTTTTAAGCCCCTCATTTTTTTAACCCAGCTGCCAACATCCTACCCCGCTCCAATCTGGCAACTATAAGTTTGTTCTCCGTATCTATGAGTTTGCTTCTGTCTTGCCTGTTTATTTATTTTATTTTTTAGATTCCACATATAAGTGAAATCATATGGTATCTGTCTTGCTTTCTGACTTATTTCGCATAGCTTAGTACTCTCTAGGTCAGTGATGGCGGACCTATGACACGCCTGTCAGAGGTGACATGCAAACTCATTTTTTTGGTTGATTTTTCTTTGTTAAATGGCATTTAAATATATAAAATAAATATCAAAAATATAAGTCTTTGTTTTACTATGGTTGCAAATATCAAAAAATTTCTAGGTGTGACACAGCACCAGAGTTAAGTTAGGGTTTTTTAAAATGCTGACATGCCAAGCTCAAAAGGTTCGCCATCACTGCTCTAGGTCCATCTGAGATGTTTCAGATTTTATGTTTCATTCTTTTTTATAGCTGAGGAATATTCTATTGTATATACATATCACTTTCTTTACCCATTCTTCTCTTGATTGGAGCATTTCATCCATTTACAATTAAAGTGATTATTGATAGGTATGTAGTTATTGCCATTTCATTAATGGCTTTCTGATTGTTGTTTGTTTGTTTGTTTTAATTCTTTTTTGTTCCTTTCAGATTTTCTTACTTTCTTCTCTTGCATGTTGATAAATTTCTATAGTGCTATGTTTGGATTCCTTTCTCTTTATTTCTTGTGACACTGATTTGGTAGGGATGAACTCCTTCAGCTTTTTCTTATCTGAGAAGCTCTTTATATCTCCTTCTAAACTAAGTCACAGCCTTGCTGAGTAGAATAATCTTGGTTGTAAGTATTTACTTTTCATCACTTTGAATATTTCACAACAATCTCTTCTAGTTGGCAGAGTTTCTGTTGAAAAATCAGCTGACAGTCTTATGGAAGCTCCCTCGCAAGTAATTAACTGCTTTTCTCTTGTTGCTTTTAAGATTTTCTCTTTGTCTATCACTTTTGGCATTTTAATTATAATGTGTTTTGATGTGGGCCTCTTTGGGTTCATATTGCTTGGGACTCTCTGTGCTTCCTGGGCTTGTAAGTCTATTTCCTTCTCCAGGTTAGAGAACTTTTCAGTCATTATTTCTTGAAATAGGCTTTCAATCCCTTGCTCTTTCTCTTCTCCTCTGGTACGTTTATGATGCAGATGTTGTTACACTTGATGTTGTCTTAGAGGTCCCTTAAGCTAACTTCATATTTTAAAGTTCTTTTTTCTTTTTATCTCTTCCAGTTGGGTGTTTTCTGGAATCACTGATTTGATTCTCTGCTTCATCTGATCTACTATTGATTCCCTTTAATGTATTCTTATTTCAGTTACTGTATTCTTCATTCCTAACTGGTTTTTCATGGTTTCTATCTCCTTTTTTATGTTTCCTATTTCTTTGTTAAAGTTCTCACTGTGTTCATCTATCTTTCCCTATGATCATTGAGCATCCTTATAGCCAGTGTTTTGAACTCTGCATCTGGTAGATTGCTTGTCTCCCTTTTGTTTTTCTTTTTGGGAGTTTTTTGTTCTTTAATTTGGGACATTTGTTTGTTTGTCTCTTCATTTTATATGCCTCCCTCTATTTTTTTTGTATTAAGTATATCTGCTATGTCTCCCAGTCTTGGGAGAGTGGCCTTACATAGTAGGTGTCCTGTGGAAACCCAATGTCACAGTCTCTCTGTTCACCTGAGCTGGCTGCTCCAAGAGTGTCCCTTGTGTGGGTTGTGTATGCTCTCCTGTTGTGGTTGAGCCTTGATTGCTATTGGCACATCAGTGGGTGGGATTGATCCTCTATAATTTAGTTGTGGTCATGGGAGGAGGCAAGTGCAGTGTTTACCATAGAGCATGTAAGCTCAGCCTCAACAGTTTCTAAGAGCTAATATACTTGATGTACAAGGGGTAGCTGGATAGGTTTAGAAGTGGTTTAGCTTAATCTCCCTGACCCCCAGTTTTCTGTACATTCTGTGTCTGCTTTGTTGTCATCACAACTAGAAAAATAACTAATGCCAAACCAGTAACTAGGGTCCCAGGATCACCATCTCCTACTTCATTAATTCTTTGCTATGCCACTGCCTTGGCCTCAAAATGACCGAATACTGATATGATGATATATGTAATTTTTCATATACTTTCCTGAGCATATGGTGTGCTGCATCCCAGAAACTGGAGTCTAACGGTCTAACCCTTGCTGCCTTCCCTCAGGATCACTATGACTGGGGCCTGCGGGCCATCAAGTCTGTGCTGGTGGTGGCAGGATCTCTGAAGCGAGGAGACCCTGACAGGCCTGAAGACCAAGTCCTGATGCGCTCCCTGCGAGATTTCAACATCCCCAAGATAGTGACTGATGACATGCCAGTGTTCATGGGCCTGATCGGGGACCTCTTTCCCACCCTGGACGTCCCTCGGAGGAGAGACCTCAGCTTTGAAGCTTTGGTTAGGAAGGCAGTTGTGGACCTGAAGCTCCAGGCTGAGGACAACTTTGTGCTCAAGGTACATGGGGTTTTCCCTCCCAAGAGTTGTCTCTTAATTGGACAATTGGTTACAATTCATTCTTAATCCAATGGGTTGCTTTAGTTGTGCAGATACTTATCTACTTTGTAATAACTCAGTTCATTTCAATAGTTCTTTATTGTGGCACCCACAATGTGAAATGTGTGGTGTGGAGAACGGTGAAAGACAGAGCCCTCACCATCAGGGACTTCACGTGAAATGGGAGCAATAAGACACAGTCTGCTCTGCCATAGCAAGTGTTCCTTTTTGGGGCATTACTTCACATATAATTATAGAGGAAAGAGGTGATATAATGGGGAAGCCATGTGGGTTCACATATACTTCTCTGCTCTTGTAAATGTTTTGACATGATCAGGGCCAGGCTTTTTACAACTAAAGAACAAAATCTTAGGGTAGTAGGTAAAATAATACCCCCCCCCCCAGATATCTACATTCAAATCCCCACATGTGTGAATATGCTACGTTATATGGCAAAGGGGGATTGAAGTTGCAGGTAGAATTAGGTTTCTAATCATCTGACCTTGAGATGAGGAATGATCCTGGTTTACTGAGTGGACCAATATAATCACAAGGGCCTTTATAAGGGAAAGAGTGATATAAGAGAATGAGTGTCAGAGTGATGCTGTGGGAGGAAGACTCAACTAGCCATTGCTCGCTTTGAGGATGGAGGAGGGACCATGAGCCAGGGAATGTGGGCAGCCTATGAAAGCTGGAAAAGGCAAAAAACAAACAAAAAAAAAAAAAAAAAAAAAAAAAACAACAGATTCTACCCTAGAGCTTTCAGAAGGAACCAGCCCTGTACACACATTGATTAGAGCCGATGAGAACCATGTTGGACTTCTGACCCCCAGGACTATTAGATAATAAACTTGTGTTGTTTAAGCCTTTAAGCTTACAGTGATTTGTTACAACAGCAATAGAAAATGAGTACATTTAGTCATAGATTTAGAGTTGAAAAAAAAGACCCTGAAACTTTAGTGTAAGTGTAACTAGTTTTATGGCCCTAGGAACTGTGGTGGTTTGTACTGTTTTCTAGGAAGGCTCGAGCAGGTAAAGACATTTCCCCACCTGTTAAAACAGTGCATTCATGAAGGCAGCTCCGTCTAGATCAGGCCTTTAGTTGTGATTAAAATGGCCTTTATTGGAAGTCAATATATCCATGATCTACCTGTTGAAAAAGAGAGGACAGGCCCCAGAATTAAGGCTTCAAAGAATTAATAGACATGAGGTAGGGTATAAGCTCTCTAGTGATTTCAATGTGCTAGCATTTTTATTGGAATTAGGAGGAATTGTTGAGTTTTTAGGGCTTGGGATACAAAATTCTGTACATTTGGAGTGGCCTTCCCCAATCTCTTTTTCCATAAGCCTGTTACTTTTACTGTGCAGTTTTGCAGAAGGTGACATTTTCAGGATGCATAAATGTCATTAGAGGAGAAGTGCCTGCACAGAAATAAGGGATGCCTTAGAGCTGGATATGACAAGTGCCACAAAAAAGGGTTCTGGGGTCCAGGGACATGGGTGAAATTTTTTCCTATATGATAGTATGTCTGAGACTCACATAAACATCACTTTAGATTTCACAGTGTTTTTATATTCTCTATCACATTAGGTTCCCCCAAACCTCCAAGACAGGGACAGATGAGGCACCTTCCCGAGGAGGAAGCTGGGATGCCATTACTTCTCCAAGAAATTCCACTGAGCTTTTCCCAGGAAAGAAAGCGCTCCCCCTTGAGGAATGCACTGGCTGGGGGGCCTTCTTCACTTGGAGGTGGGAGGCTTTTCAGGCACACAATACTTTCAATAGTAGAGATTAAGGGATTACACTTTACCGAAGAAACATCACCTGGTCCTTTGCAGCTGAATTGTTTTTGTGAGTGCGCCCTTCCCTGCTCCCAACCTCTTTCTCTTTAAGTTTGGTGGATAGGCTTTTTAAAGGTAGAGGTGGGCAAAGGGGCCTTCCAGGTAGAGGGAAAACAGTCTGCAAAGGGGTAGATGGAGAAATAGAGGTTTTACTAGCAGCAGCAAAAAGTCCAGTGTTGTTAGAGAAAAACAGATTGGGGGTGCCAGTGGGGGGGTGTAGGCAGTAGGGCAGATAATATGCAACCATGACACAGAGGGCCTTGAATGCCAGGCTTCTTAAATGGTCTGTTCCTAAGAGGCCCCCACCTCAGAGATGAGTTAAATTCAATCCAGTGCCCTGGGCTGATGTCTTCGATCAGGACCGTACACGTCTTCCCCGACGCTCTGGGAATCTGCTGAGGAACATGACCCTCCTTCCCCATTTTCGGCATTTTTTCCTACTCAGAGCCTCAGCCTTCCTTTCTATTTACTTGTCAGCTGGCCCACATTCTGTTTCAACCCCTCTTTCTCAGAACCACTTTCTGCTCCTCGGATAAGACACATGCCCTCTTCTAGAGGCTCTTGGAACAGAGGATGTTTTCTACCCAGTTTTCGTTTGCACTGTCCACCAACGCTTCTGAAAGTTAATCCATCAAAACCCTCGTGAGGCTCTGGTTCGAGATGGCATCCAGTGATCCCTTAAATGTGATGTGTAAATTTTGTGCGGGGGTTGGGGGGGGAAGATTAAGAGAGAGGAATAAGCCCATTAAAGTGTGGAAACTGAGAAGGGGATAGTGGAATAAATTTCTGGAAAAATGGAAAGAGGACGAAAGCAGGTTGACTGGTCAAGCAGAGCAGGGGGCAGGGCCCAGAATATACTTAGAAAGGGCTTCAGGAGAAGAGGGGCCAGGGAGTGCCTGCCTGCCCAGCAGAACCCAAGAGAAGCTCGGGTTTGGCGTTGGTACTGAAGGAGGGCAGGGATGAGAAAGAGAATGGAAAACAGCCAGAGGAGGGTCATCAAATCTGTTTACCCTATAATTTTGGCACTCCCCCCCCCCATACTCTTCTCCCAGCTCCCCATTCTAGGCCCCAACTCCCCAGATGCAGACTATGTGCAGCCAGACATTTAGCACACAGCCTGAAAGAAAGGTCTGCGGGAATTTAATAATTCTGGGAAAACCCACGACTGCGCTTGGGGTACTAGTGCCTCTTGAAAGCCCTTTCATTTTGCTTGGAGCCCCTTGGCCTGAAAGCCAGCCACCTGTTCACTCACCCACACATGAAAGGACAAAGACAAAGCCCAAGGTCTGGCCTTGGGTGCAGAGCCTCCTTTCAGCCCTGCACTGGTGAGAGACCGGCACAGCAGCAGCAGGCAGCACCCATCCCAGCTCCCAGGAAACAGTGCAGCTCTTCATTCAACCTTGAGGCTCATCAGACACTGGAGAGAACCAGCAGCATGAGAGATGAACTCAGACAGATACACACAGAGCAACTGATTACAGTGGGAATAAGGAAGGGAACATTTTGAACGTTCTAATTAATATCCTTGAGGAAAATTAAGAGAAATATATCAATAAAACAAGAATGAGATGCTATAGAAGAAAAAGAACTCTTGGAGAATTGTAAAGAGTTCTTTGAAATGAATTGTATCATTGGTGATACATAAAATTCAGTGAGAAGACCAGGAAAAAAAGACAAGAAAACATCCTAGGACAAATTATGTATGTATGGATGGATGCATGCATGCATATATGCATGGATAGATGTGAATGGGTATAGTAGATATATATAGGTAGATATAGAAATAGATATAGATATAGATATAGATATAGATATAGATATAGATATAGATATAGATATAGATAGATATAGATACACATGTATAGTATGTATAGTAAAATATAACATATATAACATATATACAGGGTGTCCTAAAAATGAATATAAACTTTTACAGTTGATAGCTCAATTTTTGAAATGAAATGTATTTTAATAAACACCGCATTTATGATTATTCAAAGTGTGTGTATACATTTTTGGGATGCCCTATATATAATACACAAAGACAGAAAGTGCAAGAGGCAAGAGGACATACATTGGATCGATCTAAGTTATGTGACATGTTACCAATGGGAATTCTGGGGAGAAAGAGCAGAGAGGACCTGGAGACATGCAGCCAGACTGGGCGGCCTCAGTCAGTACTGAGCAGAGTGGATTTAGATGGACTCATAACGGAAAGTCAGAAGTCAAGGATCAAGAGTGAAAGATAAGTTTCCTTCTGGGTGATGGGGGTGTCAGTATGCGTGACTTGGGAGGAATGAAATTCAGAACAACATCAGAAGCGCTCACCGGCAATATCAGGTGCTAAAAGATAAGGACAAGGTTTCTAAGGGAAACTATTTCAAGACTAGAGTTCAAGTTATTTTCAGAGTCATACGTTTTACTTCTTATGCAACTTTTTGAATAGCTTATTTGCAGAGATACTATAGCAAAATAGAATTGAAAATGAGAAAAATGTCATGGGACTTTAAAAAATCAATAATAAAAAATAATCCTGGAATGATAGCTATTAGCAGAGCTAGAAAGCAACAACTTGAAATTAAAGCAGTAAGTCCATGGTCTCCAGGAAAAAGGGCCTCAAAAATGGATACATTACAAGCAAGAATAGACTAACAAGATGAATGTTCTTATGTACTAGTATTTTATTTAACTTTTAAGTTATGGGAAATAAGGCAAATATCATTTTTTAACAAAGAGAAAGAAAAGTAATTAAAAACTCCAAGAGCCCTACCTAGTTTGGCTCAGTGGATAGAGCGTCAGCCTGTGGACTGAAGGTTCCCAGGTTCAATCCCGGTCAAGGGCACATGCCCTGGTTGCGGCTTGACCCCAGTAAAGGGGTGTGCAGGAGGCAGCCAATCATTAGTCTCTCTCATCATTGATGTTTCTATCTCTTTCTCCCTCTCCCTTCCTCTCTGAAATCAATAAAAATATATTAAATAAGTTGTAAAAACTCCAAGAGAAAAAACGTCATGGTCTAAATTATATTTTTTTAAAGGAAATGTGGGACCTCCAGACAAGATGACAGAGTAGGTAAATGTTGTGCTCACCTCCTCTCACTCCCACATCACAGTTACCACTAAATCACAGAACAGTCGTCCTTGGAAACAACCTGAAGACTAGCTGGACAGAAGGTTTATAACAGAAGCAGCCACGTCGAGTCTGGCAGGAGGGGACATGAAACAAGCTGATCCCGCACCCACGTGTGGTGGTCAAGAAGCCAGAGGGATATCAGCTGTGGCAGTTCCCCCTGAGGAGTAAGGGTTCCACACTGGGCTGAGGAGTCCAGGGTTCCAGTGCCAGGAAGACAAGCCCCTATAACTTCTGGCTGTGAAAACCAGCGGAGATTGTGGCCTCTTAAAGGGCCTGCACATGGACTTGCTGACAGACTCACTTGCTCTGAGCTCCAGCCCTGGGGCAGCAGCTCAAAAAGCTGAAGGAACTGAATTGTCTGGCTTCAGGGTGAGGACTGGTGGAGCAGCTTTTCTCAGACAGAACTGCTGGTAGAAGCCACTGTAACAGCTGACCTTGGCTGGAATCAGAAGCCCTCCCTAAAGGCTCCAGAACCAATGCACCCAGTAGCAAGCTTCAAACAATACCAGAGCATCACACAACCACCTTCACAAATGACACACCCAAACAGAAGACTTCGCAGGCACCAGAGCCTGACTACAACAATCCTGCTTCATGGTGCCAGCCCCTGCCAGCAGGTCTTACCCAGTAGCCACAGCCAGTCCTCACAGCCAATCAGCCTGAGGGTCACTCCCTCCAGTTGCCAACAACAATCGAGGCTCAACTACAACAGGAAGGCACACACCACCCACACAAGGTGTATTCATGGAGCACTTGGCTCAGGTGGCCAGGGAGACTGCCACTGGGTCCCACAGGACACCTGCTAATCCCCTAAAGACAGGTGACAGGGAGATGTAGCAGCTCTGCCTAATACATAGAAACAAATAGAGGGAGCCACTCAAAATGAAGAGACAAAAAAATGTCCCAATGAAAGGACAGGACAAAAGTCCAGAAAAGAAACGAAACACAATGGAGACAAGCAGTCCACCAGATGCAGAGTTCAAAACACTAGTTTTAAGGATGTTGAATGAATGTAGGGGAAGAGTAGATGAACTCAGTGAGAACTTTAATGAAGAGATAGGAAACATAAAAGGGGGCATGGAAACCATAAAAAATAATCAAAAACGAATAATGTAATAACTGAAATAAGAAAACACTAAAGGGAATCAACAGAAGATCAGATGAAGTAGAGAATCAAATCAGCAATTTGGAAAACAAAAAACACCCAATTGGAACAGCAAAACGAAAAAAAGAATTTTTTTAAAGGATAGCTTAAGGAACCTCTGAGACAGCATCAAGTATAACAACATCTGCATCATAAAGGTGCCAGAAGGAGGAGAAAAAGAGCAAGGGATTGAAAACCTATTTCTAGAAATAAGGACGGAAAACTTCCCTAACCTGAAGAAGGAAATAGACTTACACGCCCAGGAAGCACAGAGAGTCCCAAGCAATGTGAACCCAAAGAGGCCCACACCAAGACACATCAATGATTTAAATGTCAAAGGTGATAGACAAAGAGAATCTTAAAAGCAATAAGAAAAAGGCAGTGAGTTACCAGCAAGGGAATTCCCATAAGACTGTCAGCTGATTTCTCAACAGAAACTTTGTAGGCCAGAAGGGAGTGACAAGAAATATTCTAAGTGATGAAAAGCAAGGAGCTACAACAAGATTATTTTACCCAGTAAAGCTACCATTGAGATTCAAAGGAGAGATAAAGAGCTTCCCAGGAAAAAAAACAACAACAAAACAAAACAAAAAAAACACAAACCAAAGGAGTTCATCTCCACCAAATCAGTGTTATAAGAAATGTTAAAGGGAGAAGAAAAAATCAAAAATACAATAGAATGGCAATAACTATATAACCATCAATAATTATTTTAAATTAAAATGGGTTAAATGCTCCAATAAAATGATATAGGGTGGCTGAATGGATAAGAAAACAAGACCCATACATATGCTATCTGCCAAATTCCCACTTCAGATAGGAAGACACACAGTCTGAAAGTAAAGGGATGGAAAAAGATATTTTATGCAAAAGGAAATGAAGAACAAACTGGGGTAGCAATACTTATATCAGACAAAATATACTTTAAAATGAAGGTTGTATCAAGAGACAAAGAAGAATCCAGCAATTCTACTTCTGGGTGTTTATTCGAAGAAACCGAAAACACTGACTTGAAAAGCATATGCACCCTATGTTTGCGGCAGCATTATCTACAGCAGCCAGCAGCCTAAGTGTCCATCGTTGGGTGAGTGGATAAAAAAGCCGTGGTACATACATACAGTGGAATATTACGCCACCATAAAAAAATGAAATCTTGCCATTTGTGACAACATGGATGGACCTAGAGAGTATTATGCTACATGAAATAAGTCAGACGAAGAAAAACAAATACCATATGATTTTACTTCTATGTGGAATCTAAAGAACAAAGTGAAGAAACAAACAAAACAGAAACAAACTCATAGATACAGAGAACATTTTGATGGTTGCCAGCGGGAGGGGGAGGTCGGATTAAGAGGGAATTGGTAAAAATGGGGAAGGGATTAAGCTGTGCAAATTTCCAGTTATAAAAACAGTCACAGGGAAGTACAGTACAGCATACAGAATATAGCCAATAATACTGTAGTAACTACGTAAGGTGTCAGATGGGTACTAGACTTATTGGGGTGATCACTTCATAAGTTATATGAATGTCGAATCACTATGTCATACAGCTGAAACTTAATGTGATATATTATATGTCAACTGTAATTGAGTAATAAAATATTATTTTAAAATTAAATTAAAATATTTTTAAAATTAAATGTAACCTGATAGTGATCGAAGTAGGTAGTGTAAAGAAAGAGTATTCATTTGACCTTGGATTGATGCCTAGAACTTCCTCTGATAAGTCAGGACACCAGGCCTTTAGAGAACACAATATATTCCAGGTAACTTCTTTCTTCTGTAGTGAAAAATATCTACAATCATAAAAATGTAAGCCACTATTTGTCTTCAACTCTTAGAATCATGGAAAATATAAAATATCTAAGTAGAAGTACAGAACAGAATGTAAATGTTATCAAACATAGCAACGTAAAAGTAAAATGTATCTGAAATAAGATAGGAGGTGGAAAGGGAAAAAAAGATAGAAGGAAGTAGAGGGATGTTTATATATTTATCTTATGAAAGATACTGACGGAGTTGATGGATTTATAATAGTCAGAGAGTAGAAATAACCCCTTTATCAGCTGATGGATGAAGAAAGAAATGTGGTGTGCTTACACGATGGAATTGTACTCAGCTATGAAGAGGAATGGAGGACTGGAAATGCTCTAGCCTGAATGAGCCTTGAAAACATCACAAGTAAAATAAGCTATTTACCAATTACCACATATTTTATGAATCTATTTATAGGAAATATCCAAACTAGGCAAATCTATAAAGGCAAAATGTATATCAGGGATTGCATAGGGCTGAGGTAGGAGTGGGGAGGTGGGTGTGACTGCTAATGAGTATGATTTTTCCTTTTGTGGTAATGAAATGTCCTAAAACTGAATAGTTGTGATGCTTGTACATTTCTGTGAGTATGCTGAAAATCATTGGATTGTACACTTAAAAATATGACTCTATGGTATATAAAGTATACCTCAATAAAGCTGTTGAAGCAAACAAAAAGGAGTTGATGGAACTAGAAAGCAATTTTTAGGTCTTTCTAGTATCTGGGACTCGGTTCATGAAAAAAGAAATCCAGGAGTAGATTACGGTCTCCATTCAACAGCCAGAGCACCACTGCCACACCCTCCTATTCTCTCCTCTCCCGACCCTCCTCGTCCTCCTAATGTTTGAATGCAGTGATCTCAGGTCAATTTCATGCTCAGAATCCTCCAAATGCTTCCTGTGGTATTTAGAATAAAATTTCAACTACTAATTCCCGAATCTCTGATCCCTGTGGACTTGCTTTATCTCATCTGATGCCACATAACTTTTCTTTTCTTTTTTCTTTTCTTTTCTTTTTTCTTTTTTTCTTGTTCTTTGAGCTCTCCTCGCTGCTGCTGAACTCCAGGCTTTTGCGCTCCCTGCCACACCACCTGAATGCTCTTCCTGCTGGTCTTCGCGTGGCTGACTTTTCATTTGTGTGTTAGATTTAATGTTGGTTCCTCAGAGACCCTTCCTGGTCAATCTGCTCATCCTTATCTGGGAAGATCTTGCACGAAGTCCCTGAAGGATGAAAACAAGAGCCAGGATTGAGACTCCCCTCTGGGTTCTTTGGGGCCTGAACCAGAGGAGCAGCAATGGCTTGGGATAGAGAAAAGAAAAATACTGATGGTATGGAAAACATAACTCAAATTAATATATCAATAAACTATCCAGCCTCGTGGAAGCTCATCATCCTGCTACCCCAAACAGCCACTTACCTGCCACCTTCATATTGAGCTTTGTAGGACAGCTTTCCTTCTAATTCCATGGTGGTATTATTCTAGAATGTTTGATACCTGTATCACTTAAATCTTTAAAAATATAGAAGTTATTACTTATCATTTCTAAAAAATGTTATTGTCCAACTACCCTGTCAATATTTTAGTACATTTCCCCTTTAGTTTACTTTCCTCTGCTATTAAGGATCTTCTAGTGCAAAATCAAGAAACCTGATCTACAATAAAGTTCAAATATTTTAGCTCATAACATACAAGACCTTTTATGATAGGGCCCATCCAACCTTTCCAGCCATCCTTCCTATGTTCAGCCAATATTTGTTCAGCATTAAGTATGTGCCAGATTCTCTGCTAGACATTTCAATGGAGAGATAAGAAGCCCAGTCCTGCCTGCCTTCAGAAAGCTGGTATTCTAATAGGGAGACAGAAAAGGAACCATTGCAATATTGATAAGTGTTAAGATAAAGGATGTAGGTATGGGGCACCTACCCTAAACTAAGGGATATGTAGGGGCTGGCCAGACAGGCAGGAGAAAGGATAACTTCTGAATGGAAGACAATGTGTACACAGGAACGAGCATCGTTATAAGAACTCTAAGTTATTGTCTACCTGAAATGTGCATGTTCGGGGATGAGAGACAAGACTGGAGGCTGGTTTGGGGCAGACAGCAAAAGGGTCTTGTGAGGCAGTCTAAGTATTTGGGATTTCACCACCAAAGCTATGAGATCCATGGAAGGGACAGAGTGATGGCAGTGACAGGATCGGATTTTCATTCCAGTAAGCCTACTCAACCGGGTGGAAAGGTGAGCCTGGAGGCAAGCTAGGACAAGAGAAAAGACACCTTCAGGGCTACTGTTGTCCACAGGAACTCCGACTCCAGCTTCATCAAACCATCTGGCCAACCACACCATGCTCTGTCACACCACAACCTTTGTGCTGTTATCTCTGCCTGGAAGAGCCTTTCTGCTCACCTTTTAGGGAAACTCATCCCTGAAGCCCAGTTCCAATGCCTGCTCCTCTGTGAAGACTTTTCTGTTCCCTTTATCCTTACAAATCAATTCTTTCCTCCTCTCTGTTCCCAGAGCACTTTATAGACTTTTCACATTATTATAATAATGTGTCAGCCGGGCTTGCTTCTCCTCCTCACCATGAGATCATGGAGGGCAGAAGAGCCATCTCCGAATCTCCCCCCAAGGGTTTACTCTCTAGCTCATTGTTGGCTAATCACTATGTGACTGAATGATGAATAAATGAATAAATGGATCATGTTGCCTCTCCATTCAGGACCCCGTCATATCTTGAGGTCAATAACCCTTCCTCTGTTGCTGCCAGGTCTCACCTCAGACCCCAGCCTGGCTCACAGCAGAGCAGCTGGGATGTAGGTGAGAGGTGGGTGGGTCTCTGGCTGAGTTTCCTGTCTCCCCAGGTGGTCCAGCTGGAGGAGCTTCTGGCCGTGCGGCACTCTGTGTTCGTGGTGGGCAGTGCTGGTGCTGGCAAGTCTCAGGTGCTGAGGTCCCTGCACAAGACCTATCAGATCATGAAACGCCGCCCCATCTGGACTGACCTCAATCCCAAAGCAGTCACAAACGATGAGCTCTTCGGCATCATCCACCCGGCCACACGAGAATGGAAAGATGGTAAGGGAGGGCTAGCCCTAGAAGAGAGTTCCTGCCTTCCTCAGAGCCCCTTGGGCAGGCTTGGATGTAGTGGGGTGAACTGTGGAGGAGAGCACATGGGGCTGGTCCCTTTGTGATGGGAGAAAGAGGTGAGAAGGATTAAAGAGGAAGAAATCGATCTTGGTTTGGAGGGAAACCATAGCCCTTCAGTTCTCTCTCCTCAGAGACTCTTCCACTGTCCCTTGAGAGAGGGCACCTGGAGAGGACAAAGCAGGGCAGGCATCGGCTGTAGTTCAGTGATGCTGGAGCCTAGGTCACGGAGCCTCACACAACCTGGCAATGGGTTGAAGGCATGATGAAGGTGGGAAGTGCACAGCTCATCCCCAAATGAGCCATGCAGTCAGCCTCACACAGAGGGCACCTCTTCCTGTGGGCACTGCCCAGGAGTGATGGGGACGTTGCTACAGAAAACACCTTGGCCAGGTCTGGCGATGTTAGCAACATCATTCATCTCAGAAGAGTCCTAGAACCATGGTCCCTTCTACAGGGATTCAGAGGGTCCCGAGCCCATGTTCACTTGGTGCTGACCTCAGCGTCACCTTCAAAGAATTAAATATCACAGGTACATGTTAGAAAGGGCTCCCGTTACTGGCAGAGAAGTCCCTATGAGCCAACAGGGGCCTGACCTCTTTCTGAAACTGATGTAGCTCCTGGAAAGAGGAAACCTCACCTCCCTCCTCATGTCTCGGTGTCCAACTGCATCAGGGTCAAACTGTCTGGTCACGCCGCCTCTCTGATTTTTATTTCACTGACTACTACTGAGGCGTAGCTTCTTTTCCTTCTAATTGCTACTAGCAATTGGCTGTCCTATGATTTCACTTCCCCTTAATATTTCTTTGTAAGAGTTCTTTATATATCAAAGACATTGGCCCTTTGTCTGTTGTAGGCATTGCTAATGGTTCCCTGGCTACCATTTGTCTACAGACACTTCATGGTCTGTTTATGATGCACTTTTTATTTTCATTTATTTATCTTTAGCTTAAGATATAGACACAATTTGTTACAGTTCTGAAGGCCATATCCAAAACTGACGTGTACACAGGGCTGAAGGCTCCAGGCAAGAATTCTTCCTTGATTCTAGTGGTTGCCAGCAATCCTTGACCTCTGGCTTGTCGATGCATCACTCCAGTATCTGTCTCCATCCATACATGGCCTTCTCCCTGGACCATGCACTTTTTACAAAAGGAAATTAGGTCTCTCTAGTCTTCTTAGTAGCTGGGATTCCTGTTTAGTTCATAAGAGTATCATAAACATGTTCCTAAAGATTTTATTTCACATTAACATTTTTTATACATCTGGAATTTATCTGGGGGCTTAGTAGAAGGTAAGGTAGAGAATCAACTTTATTTCTTCCCAGGTTGAGAAATGAATGGGCCAGCACTATTTACTAAGTAATCCATCCTTTCACCAACTTGTCATATATACTGAGATCTGATTCTCAGTTTTCCATTCTGTTCTACTTACCTATTTATCTAATTCTATACTATTAGATAGAATAGAATAACAATTGTTATTGACCTCTATAATGTAATTCTATTTTGCTTACAATTATTTTATAACATTTTAATATCTGATGAGGTAAGTTCCTCTTCAGTGTACTTTGTACTTTTCCTGCCTTGTATCAGACATTACTTATTCTATGTTAAATTTAAACTTGCATAATATAATTCAAACTTTAAATGGTATTAGAATTTCAATTAAAGTTTTATTAAATATATACATTAAATATGGAGAAATTGACAAAGAAGATTTATAATAATCCCAAAGCTGTGTTTACTAAGCAAGAGAACTTTCAAATACATTGACTATATCCTTTTAAATTTTTTAGAAAAATTTGTTAAAAATAGAAATAAAGTAGGTTATGTTAATACACCTTTTTCAAAATTAGACAGATCCAATGAACAGAAAAATGAGTATAGACATAGAAGAATTGGGAAATGCATCATCAAACTCAATATAACATATAATTATAGAACTTTGCATCTTATAGATAGAAAATATTCTTTTCTTGGTTGGTTCATGGAACATTTCCAAAAATTAAAAATGTAGTTGGCCACAGAAGAAGCCATATGAATTCAAAAGTATCAATTTACAGGCCACATTCTCTGATAATAATACAATAGGACTGGAAACAAATAGCAAGAAATAATTTTACTATTTGCAAATCAAGAAATGCTCACTTAACTCAAGAAGTACTCACTTAACCCCTGGATTAAGTGGAAAATGAAATGCAACCTCTTTAGGAAACAATAAGAGAAGAACACTTTATACAAAAACCTCTGGGACACATCTGAAGTCCACGAGGTAAATAATCTGAACTCTTTTATTACAGAAGGTAGGTTGGAAATAAAGTTAGTATCCATCCTAAGAAATTGTTTAAAGAATAATGAACTAAACCTAAAGAAAATTGGGGAGAAGAAACTAATAAAGATAAAAGCTGAAATTGGTAGAAAGGAACCAAAACTTCAAAGTAAGAATAAATAATTATAAATGTTGATTCTTTATGAAGACAAATAAGTCCATCATATGCATGATTAATGGAAAAAAATCAGAGTAAAAATATTAAAATTAGGAATTAGAAAGAAGACAAAACAGTAGCTATAGACAAGATTAAAATAGAAGGGAACATTTAATTAAATGACACATTTGAAAAACTAGAAGAAATAGATGGTCCCCTAGCAAAACATAATTTAACAGAATTCATTCAATAAGAAGTAGAAAATAAGTAAATCAATGAAAAGGAAATTTAACAATAGTAGCAGAACAAAAGCACTACATAATTCCAAAATCATTTTTAAAAATCACCTCTCAATTTATTTTATAGAGTCAGAAAATCTTGATATCATTATGTAGAACCAAAAACAATAGCCCAATTTCACTTATTAATGTAGATTCAGACATTCTTAATAAAATATCGGTAAATAAAATCCAACATTATCTCAAAAGAATACTATGTTTTTAGATCAATTATTTTTAAGTGTTAATATAAAGAATTGACAAGTTAAAGGACAGAATTCTTTGATCAATCAATAATTGCTAACTATTCAATAGCTGTTCTTAATTTTAAATATTCTAAGTAAAATAGGAATAGACGGAAATCCCTTAAATATGAAAAATACTGTTTACCTAAAACCAAAAGGATAAAAAAGCATTCTGAATGATGAGAAACTAAAGCCATTTCTTTTCAAATCAAGCATAAGTCAGGGGGACCTATTATAAACATGATTATTCAGTATTGCTTTGGTGGGATTCTAGAAAATGCTGTAGACAAGAAAATGGAATGCATGGTATAAATTGAGGGAAAGGAGAAAATTTATTTTTTGCTGCTTGTACAACTTTATGCCTAAAAAACTCAAGAAGCATTATTTAAAAAATCACTAGAATTTTTAAATTTTAAAGTAAGAAAATTTATTAAAGGTAACTAAACATAAAATAAATACATAAAATTTGGTAACTGTTCTCTATCCTAGCGGTAGCCAATTAAAAATGTATATACAGGGGTAATTTCATGCAAATAGCAGTAAAAACTATGATATATTTAGGAATATATTTGGCCAAAGAGATATATTGAAAACACTATAAAACTTTATTAAGGAACATAAAACAATATTTGAATAAATGAAAAGATATGTCATATTATTCATTGGGAATCCTTAGTATCATAAAAATCAATTCTATCCACACAAGATATAAATTTCATGTAATGCCACACTGGGCCTTCTCCCAAAGCCTGCATTTGAAAGATTCGCCTGGGCCGTAGTTACAAAGGATGGGAACAGTACTTGTAAAGGCTTTGTGCAATTCCATCATGTTACTGTTGTCTGTTGAAATGATTTACTGAGCCCCTTATCACTTAAAAAAGCTAGTTCTATCAGGTTTTGTTGTTGCTTTTCTTACAAAAAGTTAAACTGGAGCACAGAGGGGCACCTTGGGCCTGTTGAATGTTTGGTGGAAGAGAATACAAAGCCAGTTCTGACTGGGTTTTATTTACACCTCCCCTGAATGTTACAGCCAATGGGGAAGGGCTGTGTTAAGAGAAAAAAAAGACTGATGGTGAAATGGAAAATGAACTATCTGTGGTTCCTTTCAGGATTGTTCTCTTCTATCATGCGGGAGCTTGTCAATGTCGCCCATGATGGTCCCAAGTGGATTTTGCTGGATGGCGACATAGATCCAATGTGGATTGAGTCTCTGAACACTGTCATGGATGACAACAAGGTATGAAAGGGAGGAGGGAAATTATCCCTAATCACCTATGAAACCAGTCCCCACACACATTTAGAAATCATAATTCCACACAAGGGCTCATCAAAGTAAGGAATTATTACTGATATCTTCATTTTTTTAAAAATTTCCAGCTTTATTGAAATACTAGAGGCCTGGTGCACAAAATTCATGCACTCAGGGGAGAGGGCCCCTCAGCCCAGCCTATGCCCTCTCACAGTCCGGGAGCCCTCAGGGGATGTCTGACTGCCATGGAGGTGGGAGAGGCTCCCGCCACCACCACTGTGCTCGCCAGCTGTGAGCCTGGCTTCTGGCTGAGTGGCGCTCCCCCTGTGGGAGCCCACTGACCACCAGGGGACAGCTCCTGCATTGAGTGTCTGCCTCCTGGTGGTCAGTGCATGTCATAGCGAGCAGTTGAGTGGTCTTAGCATATCATTAGCAAATTATGCTTTGATTGGTTTAACGGACAACTGGACACTTAGCATATTAGCCTTTTATTATCCTATATAATAAAAGGCTAATATGCAAATAGACCGAACGACGGAACAACCAAACAACCAAACAACTGGTCGCTATGACGTGCACTGACCACCAGGGGGCATGCGAAGAACATGGTAGGCATCGGCCGTGGCAGGATAGTGGAGCAGGTGAGCGGGGGCACCAGACCAAGGCAGGACGCCGGTTGCTGTCATCAGGGCGAGCCTCTGGTGGTTACTAAAAATTCTTTGCTCCCATGTGCTGCAGTCTCACCCAGCGCTCGCTGCTGGTGCCAGCCCCACTCACACCCACTGCAAGCACCCGGCACCAGCCCTGATCACTCAGTGCCAGCAGCAGGTGTGAGCAGCGGCTGCCAGCCCCAATCACCCCTCAGGGCTTCTCCAATTCCCCCTCCTCCTGAGGGGCTATCAGGGCCAGCAGCCACCTCTCACACCCACTGCCAGCGCTGGCCCTGCTCATACCTGCCACTGGCACCGGAGCCACCTCTCACACCCACTGCCAGTGCCCAGCACTGATCCCGATCACTCGGCACCGTCAGTGGGTGTGAGCAGCGGCTGCTGGCCCCAATTGCCCCTGAGGGCTTCTCCACCTCTCCCTGCTCCTGATGGGTGATCGGGGCAGCAGCTGCTGCTTGCACCCCTGACAGCGCTGGCCCTGCTTGCACCCACTGCTGGCGCTGGCCCCAATCACTCTGCACCATCAGCGGGTGCAAGTGGGGCTGGTCCCAACAGCACATGGGAGCAGCAGCAGTGGGAGTGGGGCTGCAGGCAGACAGAGGACCCAGGGCTGCAGCAGGGGGGGCCGGAAAGGGGCATGGAGGATGGGCCAAGACCCACCCTTGTGCCCACCGCAGCCTTGCAGCCCACAGTTCCTTTCAAGGTGCACGAATTCATGCACTGGGCCCCTAGTATAGGATAATTGACATGTATCATTGTGTACATTTAAGGTGTACAACATGGTGATTTGAAATACCCATATATTGCAAAATAATTACCGTAATAAGGTTAGTAAACACTTCCATCACTTCACATGATTATGTGTGTGTGTGTGGTGAGAACTTCTAATATCTACTCTTAGCCACTTCCAAGTATACAATCCATCTGTAATGTTAACTATAGTCACCATGCTGTACATTACATCCTGAGATTACTCATTTTATAACTAGAAGTTTGTACCCTTTGACCCCTACACCCATGTCCTCCACCTACCTCATCCCACCCATACCTGGCAAGCACCAAAATATTCTCTCTTTGTATGGTTTATTGTTTCCTCATTCCACAGATGAGTGAAGTCTACAGTACTTGTGTTTTTCTGTCTGACTTATTTCACTTAACAAAATGCTCTCCAAGGCATTCATGTTGTCACAAATGGCAGGATTTCCTTCTTTTAATGGGTGGATAATATTCCATTATTTAAATATATTTTCTTACCATTTACCCATTGATGGACACTTGGGTTGTTGCCATCTCTTGGCTATTGTAAGTAAAGCTCCAAATGAATATGGAAATGCACATATCTCTTCAAGATCCTGATTTCATTTATTACCAGAGTGTTTAATAGACACCTAAGAACGGATTCATCCAAGTGAGCAGCTTTCACTTCCTTCAATGGCACTGCCATCACTCACAATTTTCAGCGTTGTTATCATTTCCTTCAGGATCTTCTGCACATAGATTAATTTTTAGAGCTGAAAGGAGTCTTAAATCATCTACTAAATCTTTTATTACTTACTTCCCTTTTTATAAATAAGGAAACTGAGGATCAGAAACTAAGCCTGTCAAACCCCCTCAATGAAATCTTCATTCATGGAGAATATATTTTATTTTTTATAAAAAATAAAAATAAAAATAATAAACAAAAAAGAAAGCCAATGGGAATGTTCATAAATAAGTTAATAAATAAAATACTTATGTAAAAGGGAATCCAAATTTACCTGAAACAAAAATGTCTATTCTCAACAAAAAAATAAAACACTAGCTGATGCCAATAAAGTGGCTGTTAAGCTGGTAGCTGCTCCTAAACTTGTTCAGAAAGCACATCCAGGTTAGAAGTTTTATACTGACAGATTCATCAGATGAATGTGTACTCTCCGAGAGGCACTACTTTTTAAAAAACTAGTGACATGAAGACTAAGCTTTTTCCTTTAAGGATATTCCAATGTGTCTACTTCATTTGAATTACTGACATCAATATAAATTTTTTAGATAACTATTCTCCTGATTCAACACACACACACACACACACACACAAGGATGGGGGTAGACAGGATACAGGAGGAGAGAGAGTATTGTTGCAGAAAATATAGAAATAGTTACACAGTTGACCCTTGGACAATGCAGGTGTGGACTGCACAGGTATGCTTATACGGAGATTTTCCAGTTGACCCACTCAGTTCAAATCCTCATTGTTCTAGGGTTCGCTGGCAGTGGGGAATCCGCGTATGTGGGATGCAGACTTAAGCTATATGAAGACTTTTGACTGAGTGGCACTCCTAACCCCTGTGTTGTTCAAGGTCAACTATAATCACACAGAAGAAAATAATCACTCATCGTCCCTACCAGGAGAAATCAGCCAAATCTCCACCAGCTGGCCCTGCGTCCTCCTTCCCACCTGACGTGTCCTTTCCTGTGGTCTCCAGGTGCTGACCCTGGCAAGCAACGAGAGGATCCCTCTGAACCCCACCATGAGGCTCCTCTTTGAGATCAGCCACCTGCACACGGCCACGCCGGCAACCGTCTCCAGAGCAGGTATGGCCTCAGAAAGTAAAACCCAACTGTGCAGTTGGAGGCAGGTGCCTCGAGCGGTACGTATGATGGTGCTAGCTCCGGGGGACGCTCCACACAGGAGCCGGGCATCGATCATCCTAACCTCTGGCCTCGTCCGCAGTCCTAATCCACATCCACGAGGGTGAGCCAGTGTCTGAGGCCAGGCCCATGTGGTGTTCTTCATTCAGAAATATGATGGGAGTGGGAAGGGAAACGGCCCCGAGCTGGACAGCTGTCCCCTGAGTACGTGCCTCAAACTAGGCAGCTTCCAGCTTCCATGTCAATGGAGATAACCACCCATTGCCAGACTCACTACATCCTGGTGGACAGAACAGCTTCTGCCTTAGCTTTCCTCTAGCCCCACTGCTAACACCCAGCAGAGACCAGAGGATGAGAGGACTGGTTTGGCCTCGACCCTGACATCAGACTCCCTATCAAGGACCCGTGCTGAGGCTGGAAAACACAGGCCGGGAGGGTTCGCTCTCATACTGCATCTGTTTCCTAGGGCTGCTGCAACCAATCACCATGAACTTGTGGCTTTGAAAACAACAAAAATTTGTTCTCTCACAGTTTTGAAAGACAGACACTGGAACTCAAATCCGCCTTCGAGGGAGACCCCTTCCTTGCATCTTCCAGTCAGTCTTCCTCGGCTTAGGGCCCATGACTCCAAACTCCACCTCCTTCTGCACATGGCCTCTCTGCATGTCTTTCGTCTTCTGTCTCATATAAGGACCCTTGTTCATGTCCCACTCAGATACTCCAGGGAGAGCTCATCTCAAGACCCTTACTTATCACATCTGCCAGGGCCCCTTTTTCAGATAAAGTCACACTCCCAGGTTCTAGGGATTAGAATGTGGACATATTCCTTTGAGGTCACCATTGTATCCATATTTCCACACCATGACAACCACTTCCAATCCATCCCGGCCTTCTTTCCTCCTGAGCCCAGCCTTGGCCTCAAGCTCCTTCTCAACACTGCCTGCCATTAGCTAATGTCAGGCCATGGGAGTTGATCCCAACGGCAAGCCATTTGACCTCTCAGACCTTGGCCAGATCTCTGTTCTTTTTGAGTCCAGTCTTCTAAACAGAGAAAATAACTCTCTGGGATGAAGGATATACTGACGTCCATGGAAAATTCATTGACTCTTGCCTGTGCTCACAGGGATCCTGTACATCAACCCGGCAGACCTGGGATGGAGCCCTCCAGTCAGCAGCTGGATCGAGAAGAGGGAGATCCAGACAGAGAGAGCCAACCTGACCCTCCTGTTTGACAAGTACCTTCCGACCTGCTTAGACACACTCAGAACCAGGTAGGCCAAGAAGTAAGGAAGGTAGCAAGTTACAGCAGCAGCAAAACGCCTGCTGGCTCACACCTTGTGTCCGCTGATGTTCTTTCTGTCCTGGCCCTGAAGTCAGACATCCCTAGAGCCTTCCCCTCCAGGCATGGCAGATGGCAAAGGGGACACACATCAGACTGACAATGGCTGCCATTGTCAATTCAGACAGGAAGTGAGATGAGGAAGAGGAAGAGGATTTGAAGTGCTTCTCGTGAGTGCCATGTGGGTGTATTTGAAGGAGGCTGTCAGTTGCAATATCCGATAACAATTCTGAGGTCCTGCAGTTTGTAGGGCATGAAGCTGGCCCTCCTCCAGGTCATACCAACAGACCTAGAGGTGAAAATGACACTGTGACGAGTGGGACCCACCTCCTGTTTCTGGCTGTGTGTGTTCATGGCCCAGAGAGCACGGACTCAGGCACAATGCAGCAATTGCCCAGGCCTGTCCTTCTGGATACTGTGAGTTCACTTTTCCCTTTATGGGTTTGCAACAGCAAAAGCAGCAACCCCTGACCACTTATCACCTAAACAAGAGATTCATTCCTTTTAATCAAAAGGGTACTTATTATAGAAAGACTATGGTGTCTGCAGAGAGCGGTTCCAGTGTTCAGAGCCTGCTTTAGTCCTACACTCTTCTTGCCAGTTGATGCGTCACCCATGGATCAGGCACCCAACCCTGTAGTTCAGCCAAGCTCAACCCTCAGAGCTGGAAGGCAGCATGATTCAGAGATCTAACCAAGTTCCCAAAGATTCAGCAAGTTATGCTCAGGATTACTTTTCCCGGAAATTAAATCCCTCACTCAAAGTGACCCTTACTCCTCATCGCTGATCTGTCAATAGGACGGAGTATTTAGGGAGAAGTCTCCCATGCAAGGGGCCCGAAGCGCTCCCATTTCACATGCCCCCTGTCAAATCCACTATGCTAAGAATTAATTTTATATGACTAAAAACTGAATTGCAATTAAGTAGTGTACATGGTGGTATATTTTTAGATATTTAAACATTTATTAATTTTGATTTTGTAAGTTTCTGTTTTGGCATCAGTAATTGTTTTTCCAATCTTGACCCTTTGAAAAGCCTTTACCTCTGGTGGCCTGTGGGCTCCATGGCCTTGGAATCCTAACAAGATAGAGCAGCCTTGGCAGTGGGCAGTGCCCAGGACAGTGGTGGGGAATGTCGCCAATGGGCAGGGGGCCACAAGGAGTGAAAACACCGTGGAAGGAGGAGGTTTGGGCAAAATATCAAACCCTGTTCTTTACCTTTTTCTGAGACACTTGTCCAATGTATCCTCTAACTGAAAGTTAGGCCCTTTCCCACTCTGGGCATTTAGAACAAGAAGTGTGTGTGTGTGTGTGTGTGTGTGTACACGTGTGCTCATGAGCATGCACGGCCTTTGAAATGGGCTTTGAAGGCTCTGTATTAAGTGTATCCAGAGACAAGTCTTGCCTCATCTCTGAACCCTCTGGTTATCAAGAAACAAACACATTTTTTCATGTCATTTATGGTGCCTACTCTGTGTGTTATTTCATTTCATTCTCACGACATTCCCGAGGGGCTAACCATCCTGGAGATACAAGAGCTGAGGTGCCGTGAGGTCCCTCCGCGTCGCAGCCAGTTAGTAACAGGCACTTCAGAGTCTTCTGTGTTATTCATCATGGTATTGTGATGCCGGCTGCACATGGCCCTGAGAATGGAAGCTGTGTGACGTCAACACAGACTAATTCTTCTATTGGACAGGAGTCCTCATAACGGGTGATTATAAAGTGCCAACTGGTGGGCACTGGTGCCATTCAACACCTGTGGGAATCCCCAGTTGGGAGTGCAGTGAAGAAGGAAACTTTATTCAGTGCACACAGCTCGATTGTGGAACAGCACGGCTGTGAGGCGGCTCTGGTGCCAGGCCCCCTCTCGGCTGGCATCCTCTGGTCTCTGCTGGGTGTTAGCAGTGGGGCTAGAGGAAAGCTAAGAGCAGTGCTCTTCCCTGCTCCACTCCGCTCTGGTCTGCCCTGCCCTGCTCTTCCCTGCTCCACTCTGCTCTGGCCTGCCCTGCCCTGCTCTGGCCTATAACTGGTCTGGCCTGCCCTGCCCTGCTCTGGCCTATAACTGGTCTGGTCTGCCCTGCCCTGCTCTGGCCTATAACTGGTCTGGTCTGCCCTGCCCTGCTCTGGCTTATAACTGGTCTGGCCTGCCCTGCCCTGCCCTGCTCTGGCCTATAACTGGTCTGGTCTGCCCTGCCCTGCTCTGGCTTATAACTGGTCTGGCCTGCCCTGCCCTGCTCTGCTCTGCTCCACTCTGCTCTGGCCTGCCCTGCCCCGCTCTGGCCTATAACTGGTCTGGTCTGTCCTGCCCTGAGCTGGTCTGACCTGCTCTGGTCTGCTTCGCTCTCAGCTGGTCTGCTCTGGCCTGCACTGGTCTGCTCTGGTCTGCTCCCTTGTGCCTTTCCTTAACGTCGGTGCCTCTCATTCTGGTTCTCTCCGCTCTGGTGCGACATCCTCAGTGAGTCAGCTCAGCTGGAGAAACCCAGTCCTCGGTGGAATGGGACCGTGCACTCTGCGCCACAGGGGAGCTGGCTGATACAGACAGCAGTCACCACCCCTGTCCCTGCTTAGTCTGTCTTTAGGCAAATGAGGGCTCTGAAGCCTCACCATTTGCTTGGTCCAAAAGGTATTGTCCTGATTGGTTAGAATAGAGCAGCTCTGATTAGATAGGGAAAGCCTCAGTCCTATTGGTAGAAATAGGACTCCAGGAACTCCTTTATAATGGGCAGCAGGACACAGAGCAGATGGGCAGTTCAGTACAGAGGCTGGCAGCTCAGTGCAGGCCTCTCCCTGAAGTGCAGTTTCCGTGGGAGGCTCTGAGTAGACGTGGCTGCCAGGCTCGGCTTTGAGCCCAGTTAGCCCCCAGGAGTCCTTCTTAGTAGGCGTCTTCTTCCTCAGGGTCCATAATGGCATCTGGCCACTTCTAGTCACACAATCTCCCTCTCTCTCTCTCTCTCTCTCTCTCTCTCTCTCTCTCTCTCTCTCTCTCTCTCTCTCTCTCACACACACACACACACACACACACATAATTTTTAAAAACTCAATAAAAGTTTTTAATAAAAAAAACAAACTCCACGGAAAATGAAAGCTCCTCCCCCCGCCGCAGCTCCGACGCCTCCAGCTCTCCCCCTGCCTTGGGAAAGGGGGTGTCCTCCTTACTCCGCCAGTCACCCCTCACAGCTGTAGCTTCTGTCTCCTCAGTGTTGAAGAGGGACCCAGAGAAGAGAGGGAGGAGCCAGAAAGGTCTCACCCAGTGGAGCCACAATTAGGGCCTCAGTGACCCTAACTGGCAGACCTGGAAATCTGAAACCGGCCTCTTTCTCTTTAGAAGCTTTCTGAGTTCCCTGGGCCCCTCCTTGTCACTGGGGAGCTCCCTGTGCCTTTCCTTAACGTCAGTGCCTCTCCATCAGCCCATGACGCTCCCTCTCCATTAGCTCCGCACGCAGACTCCTCAGGGAGGTCCCCCTCCCCAGCGCCTGGCAGAACCTGACATGCCCAGATCCAGGAAGTACTCCCCCTCCTCTGCCTGGCACACTGGAGCACGGGCCGCCCAGCGGCACCCTCTTACACCCGCTGGATGAGCGGGCCTCTCGGGGTTTCCGGGCGCATGTCCTGGGCCACCTCCGAGCTGTCCTGTTGAAGCCCCATCCTCAGCTCTCATTTTGGGCAAACCCCTGCCTTCCCTGTGGGAGAGGGGCACTCACTGCCTACCAGCCGCTCCCTCCAAAAACCTGTCTGCTCATTCAGCCCCTTGGGGTCCCCCACTTTGCTCATCTATCCCCTTGAGACAACGAGAGGCCAGGGTCGCAGAGCCTGGGATCTCAGTTTCAAATGTGAGAGTGGTGGGCCCCTTATTGTCTTGGTGTCTCATCCAAAACACAGCTGGGGAGGATTCGCTTTGACATTCTGCTGCAAACATGTCAAAGGGATGAGGGAGAGCCTGTCAAGTGCTCACATTTCTCACTGCTCCTGGGGTAACATGTAGACTGTGAGAGCACTTCAGAGTATTGTTGTAAAGATGGAGACCAGATGAAAAACAAGCCGACACAAGACACTGAGGAGAATGGGATGCTATGAAACCCTGAGGCCCAGCAAATGACTTCTGAGGTGTCAGTGAATGGCATTGCTCATTTTATAACAGTGAACCCTGCCTCTGTGCAACCTGGGAGCTCATCTTCCCACGGCAGGTGGCCATGCGGGCAGGCGTGCAGGAGGGGCTGAGTGAGTGGGTACATGGTGCACTCTGTGTGTATGGGTGGTGGGAAGACTGTGCCTGTGTGCACGCGTGCGTGTGCATATGTGTACGTGTTTGTGTGTGTGTGCACACACATGCTCCTGCTCCCTTGGGCATAGGTTCACCTTTGTGCATCTCTTGATATCGGCCTTTCAGTCAAGACCTCCAGGCCAAGGTTAAAAGTACAAAATCAGGCCAGCCCAAAGTCACAGAGGTACATTTGGGAAGAGGAACTCCACCAAGTAAGGCATGATAGTATAAAACAGCCCCTAGACCGACCCACTCTGCCCCCCAATGAAGACCTGGCCCCAGAGAAAATGTTTTCAATGTGTTTTCATTGTCAGACCTCTGTGCTGAAGTTACAGAACCTTAGAGTTGCCCCCACCTGGACACTGCTGCTTTTTGACAATTAAAGAAACTGTGAAGGGAGTGAAACTGCTGAGATTTTTACTCGGATTGTAGCTGCCTCCATTCCCAAGGGGCAAGAGGGGATCATCAATGTTCAGAGAAGGGGAGGGGAGGGGAAGGGATCAGAGAAAAGGCAGATGAGGGGACCTTCTCAGGAGCCCTTTGGGCCCTTCCTTTCAAAAGAAACTGATACAAAAATAGCTAATGAGAATGAAGGTTTAGGTAGCACCATGGTCCTCTGGATTCCTAAAGAACGTAACTCATGAGAGTGTCAAGCCCATAGCTGTCCCACAATGCCTCTAGGGTGGAAAGGCCAGGGTTTTAGAGCGTCCCGGGCCTCTCTCTGCAGGTTTAAGAGGATAATTCCGATCCCAGAGCAGAGCATGGTGCAGACACTCTGCCACCTTCTCGAGTGCCTCCTGACGGAGGAGAACATCCCCGCGGACTGCCCCAAGGACACCTATGAGCTCTATTTTGTGTTTGCTGCCATCTGGGCTTTCGGCGGAGCAATGGTCCAAGATCAGGTAAGAGACTGTGCTGAGCTGACACTCACATTCAGGTCCACCCCGGCAAAAGCTGGTCTCCAGAAAGGATGGAAAAGACAGGACAGCTAAAGGTCAGAATTCACACCAACACAGCAAACTGTCTGGTTATCTACCCACTGCTCTGCTGAAGACACTAGTCCTCATAGAAGGGCCCTATGAGGGGAGACATGAGATTAGAATGTATTTGGAGCTGTCGCCTTTCAAGTTGGTGACCATGGATTTCACGGAGAGTTGCAGTGTTTGAGTTTGACCAAGTAGAGGTATGAGTACAGAACTTTTCAAAGTGATGTGTGCTTTATAGGCAAAATGACATTGTGCTGTAGAAGTTTGAATAGGAGGAATCTCTTTAGCCTTCTAAGTATCTCCCAGAACAACCAGACCAGCTTAACCACCCTGCCCCCAAACCCCTGAAAGAAAGATCTTTTCATAGAAGGTTGGACCAAACGTTTATTGACGTCTGGGAGTAGAAAACCAGCGTAGTATCTATCTCATGGTATTGGCTGCTGTAGCTTCATGCCCTTTGAGGGTTGGCTTGCATTATCTTGGCAACTTATTCCCTAAAATCTCCTGCATTCCCAGCCTTGTTCGTCACTTAGTTTCCTCCAAATAAAAGGTAGTCTGTATAGAAACAACATATTCAAAATCATGCAGATCAGTCTTTTACAACGGACGCTAGCTGTCAGGAAGCATCATGTCGAGGTTAAGAACGTGGACTCTAAATTTGAATTGTCACTCTGCCACTTAGTATCTAGGGGGCAGTGACAAGTAACTTAACCTCTCTCTACCTTATTCTCCCCTGGTGTACAAAGGAGATGAGGCTGATCAGAGCGGGATGTTTGTGAGGATTAAAGGGATACTGTTCTAATTGCCCAACATAGATGTGGCCAAAGCACTTAGAATGGTGTTGCGCACATATGTGCTAATTATTGATATTATAGATATTCAGGTTTTGAATATTTAGAAACTGACTCAGTTTCATTATCTGGAGCCTCTCTCGCAGCAGGGGACTGAACCAGCTACAGTTGCTGGCGAGTTATGCTTTGATCTTCCTGATCTGGGTTGATCCTGGGCTCTTTTGAGGAGAGAGGCAAAAAGTTTCAGCCTCCCAGGACAAAGCCATTTTCTAAGAATCCAAAGTGGAGGTGAGCTGGGAGAATTAACAGTTAATTTAGAATTAGAAATTTATCTGTTTTCACAGGCTCTGCTTGTAACATCCATCCCAGCTCTCATCAGCTCCTAACATGTTCCTTAGTGCTCAAAACTCAGAAAGCAATTCTCACAGGCTTCAGGGTGACTGCCTTTCTCCCTCTCCCTCCCCCTCCCCCTCCCCCTCCCCCTCCCCCTCCCCGTCCCCCTCTCCCTCTCCCTCTCTGATGCTCATGGGAAGGGGAAGTCTGCCGGAGGATGCCTGGATGAGAGCTTCACACTTGAGAATCTTTCCTGTCTGTCCCACAGCCTTGATGATTCTTTGACATCGTTGCATTTCCCTTCTGAGGCGAGGATGCAGTGCGTGCAGCAGGAGGGATGAGCCCTGGCTGAAATGCAGAGATCCAGAATGCATAGTTATTGCTTCCCATCTATAGCAGTCCTCAGGCTGCTGAAATGTCAGCAGCAGCCACTGCTGGGCTTCTCTCCCATGTTGGTGCCGAGAGAGCAGGGGGGCATCAAGATAAAGATGATTGGTCAGTTTTTCCTGTCTCTGTATAGAAAGATTTCAATCCACTCAACTCTTTGAAGGCCCAGGAGAAAGCATCCCTCCAGGCATCTTGGGCTCTGGAGCCTGCGGAGCTGCAGTCAGCCACACTGGCACATGGGAGAGGACAGAGGCGAGAGCTTTCGGCAGCAGGGAGTATCCAAAACCCCTGCACCCACATCCCAACAGCAAAAATCGTGCCCTAAATGGAAAAGTCAGAAGTTGGCCAAGATAATGTACATCGTGAGCACCAGTGGTGCTTACATTTAAAAAGCAAAGGAGAAATACAAAGTAGAGCCCATACTGAGTAGTAGACACAATAAAAATAATGGGGGAGGGGGTTGCTGGCTAAATACTTTACAGCAATTGCAGAAAATGATCTCTCGGAAGCGAATGGGCGCTCAGAGAGCCCAAGATTGGGAGACCAGAAACCTGCGTGCAACCCCCAGTTCGGCCATAAGCTTCTAGAGCTATAACCCTCTGAGCCTTTGTCTTTTCAGACATAAAACAGGACTGGTTCTCACCAGCCTGGAGAACTTAGAGCATTTTGAACGTTAAGTGAGGTGATGTCTTGTCCAAAACTCTGCCACAGCGTGACAGTCCAGCCTAGTGTCATCAAGTTCAAAGGGCAGGAGGGGACCCAAGAATCTTCAGAATGCAAAGGAGAAGGGGATTTCAGAAGGGGCCTCTTCACTGAGGTCGTTGCTGGAAAGACACCCACATTGTCGAACTGAGAAAGGGCCATGGAAGTTTCAGCAAAGGCAGCCTTGCCCTTAGAGTGTCCAATTATAGGGGGAAGTGGGCTTCCCAGGTTACAGGAGGGCGAGATGGTGTTGGGCAGCCCAGAAATGGGGCGGCTGGGGGTGAGGACGGGGGCGGAGGGGGGACATGGAGGGGGGAAGGACATCTCCTTCTTTCTGAAGATGGCCCTCTTGGGTTTTCAATATCAACTTGAAACCTGGTTTTCAAAATAAGTTAAAGGTCTTCAAGCATTTCATCCATAAGTTAGAAAATAGTGATTTCCTCCCCCCGCCGCACCCCCCCAAGGCTTCTGATTGAGAAGATAGTGTTCCTTGAATCTGAATTCAAATCAAAATAAGAGCAGCATACAAATCTGTTTTACCTTAAGGCCCATTTCCATTCTCGTTTTAAGGCAAAAGAATGCAGTTCTACTTACCTAACAGCAAAATGAGGAGTGCCAATTCTTCCAAGCCCGGACTCACTGCCACACACCCGCTTCCTGGTCCGTCCAGCCTTTAAACTCCAGCGGTGTGCTGTCCTACGAGGACTTTTCCTAAAATTCCCAATCTGGGCCTCTTTCCTTTTTAGGATTTTTTTCCTAGGTCTGTGTGTCTGGAGTGAGTTTGCTGCCCCTAACCGCCCCCCCGCCCCCCCCCCCAGTGTGTGTGTGTGTGTGTGTGTGTGTGTGTGTGTGTGTGTGTGTTTGCTTGGACACAATAAGATAGTTTGAGTACTCTGGGTGCACAGCCCCATCCTTAAGGCTCATGGTTTAACATGCATGCATGTAAATATGTCTCCACATATTCCTCTGTCAGAAGCCCAGTAGATCTTTCTCTCCCCTGCTCCTAGATTTTAAAATTTTAGCCCTTGAAGGAACATTAGAGACTTTCTTTTCTAGGATCCTCATTCTACAGATGAGGAAACAAGCACAGACAGCAGGAATTTCCCCATGGTTATGGACCTGACTCCCTCTGAGTCTTCTTACTCAACCACCCTTTTGTTCGTTTCATCCCTGGCTGCCATGCTGGGCATTGCTCAGTCTCAGGAGTCAATCGATCCCTTCGGAATTCTTGACCACACTTGTCCATCCTGTGGTGGTGGGCTCTCTCCTCCATGTTCTTATACTCCCTCCCCCCGCCCTCCACCCTGCCATGGCTCTGAGATGGGCTGGTGCAGGGAAGCTCAGCTGCATGGTCAGACTGGCGCTCGCACATGTGCTCGGGAGGCCCTGCTCAGCTGCGCCTGGTTCAGGCTGGTCCTGGGCAGAGCAGCGTCCTTCCCGGAGGAGCCGGTCCACCAGGTGGATCTGCAAAAGCGGAAGCACGTTGTTCCTCCCTGGCCTCCGCCTGATGCCAGAATGGCCTGTCCAGGCTCTCGAGCTCTGAAAGCCTGATGCCCACCTGCTCTGTGTTGCAGCTTGTGGACTACCGGGCAGAGTTCAGCAAGTGGTGGCTGGCCGAGTTCAAGACCATCAAGTTTCCTTCCCAGGGAACCGTCTTTGACTATTACATAGACCCCGAGACCAAGAAATTTGAGCCATGGTCCACACTCATCCCCCAGTTTGAATTTGACCCTGAGATGCCTTTGCAGGTGAGTGTGTGAGCGATCAAGGAAGTGCATTCATCCCGAAGGTCAGCCATGGCTCTAGAAGCAGCCCCTTGCCAGCATCCAAGAGGTTTGGCCTTGCTGGGAGCTGGGCACTTCCAGCTACTGCCTGTCAGTGGAAATCATAGGTGCAATGAAGCCATGAGTTCCCTCCCAGGGGCCAGGTCACTTGGTTACCAGACCCCACTGGCAACCTCGGGGGACACGGGGGAGACGATGGGGCAGAAGTTTCTGATGAATGTTAGTGAGGCCTCAGGGAGGCAGACAGAGTTGGTAGGGGAGGGCGGGGATGCTCTCTACCCAGAGAATGAGCTTACAAAATGGTCTCCCTGTGGATATCAGGGAAGACCCTCCGCCTATGGTGGCGAGATCCTCCGTGGCAGCAGAATCCCTCTTCTAAATGCGCTAGAACATTCTGTGGTGCATCTGTTTCTCCCACAAGCCCCAGGCGCACTGATTGTGTTCCCATTCCAGGCTTGTCTGGTGCACACGAGCGAGACCATCCGCCTGTGCTACTTCATGGAGCGGCTCCTGCAGCGGCGGCGACCGCTCATGTTGGTGGGGACCGCGGGCACAGGCAAGTCAGTGCTGGTGGGCGCTAAGCTAGCCAGCCTGGACGCAGAGGAATACCTGGTGAAGAACGTACCCTTCAACTACTACACCACGTCGGCGATGCTGCAGGGTAAGGCGCCCAGAGGCATGGAGGGGGGCTGTTTGAGTGGCCATGTCACCTGGCCCGGAGCTGGAGCGAGTGGTAGGTGCCTACTCACCCACTGGGCTGGACAGTGCAGCTCCTCCCACAACACCCTTCTGCCTCTCCCCTCCTTTCCCTCCCACAGCACCTCTGTCCCACTTCTGCACCCCTTAGCATGGTTCCCTCCCCCCATCCTTTCTCCCTGCACTCCGCTCCCACCTGCTGGCTTTCCCCAGGGTGGGAGCTCAACACAGAGCAGCAGTTCACACCCCGATGACAAAAAAGCTGAAGACCCTTTGAGAGACTAGCATGAGCTGTAGACTTCTGTCACCTGCTGTGTCTCTCGAGATCTTTCCACTCACCCCTCACATTTTAGAGAGGGGGAACCTGAGGCTCAGGTAAAAGTACATGATCGCCCACGGTCACCACCAAGCAGCCAGGCTGGTGTGGCACTTCAGCCTCTGACCACACTGAACCGGCTTTTCCCTGAAAGTGGAACATGGGGCCTCCCAGTGGACATGGGCCTCCTAGTGGACATGGGCCTCCTAGTGGACATGGACCTCCTAGTGGACATGGGCCTCCTAGTGGACATGGACCTCCTTGTGGACATGGACCTCCCAGTGGACATGGGCCTCCTAGTGGACATGGGCCTCCTAGTAGAACACGGGGCCTCCCAGTGGACATGGGCCTCCCTAGTGGACATGGGCCTCCTAGTAGAACACGGGGCCTCCCAGTGGACATGGGCCTCCTAGTGGACATGGGCCTCCTAGTAGACCACGGGGCCTCCCAGTGGACATGGGCCTCCCTAGTGGACATGGGCCTCCTACTGGACATGGGCCTCCTAGTAGAAAACGGGGCCCCCTAGTGGACATGGGCCTCCTAGTGGACATGGGCCTCCTAGTGGACATGGGCCTCCTAGTGGACATGGGCCTCCTACTGGACATGGGCCTCCTAATGAACATGGGTCCTCCTAGTGAACATGGGCCTCCTAGTGGACATGGGCCTCGTAGAAGAACACGGGGACATGACCCTCCTAGTGGAAAATGGGCTTCCTAGTAGACATGTGCCTCCTTGTGGGCATGGGCCTCCTAGTGGACATGGGCCTCCTACTGGACATGTACCTCCTAGTGGACATGGGTCCTCTGGGTGTGGCTTCAGGTCCACAGGCTCGTAAGGTGTTTCTCCTCCCCAGAGTCACTTCCTCCTGAACCCTCACTTACAGTAGGGTCTCCTTGGCTGTCTGGGACATGGGCCAGAGAGTCTGGTCCATATCTTAACACTGCCTGGTCTACCTAATGGAGCTTATCATTTTTGTCCCTGGAAAGATACACCTCTACACTTATTTGCAAGCCTTAAGTGCAACGACTAACCAGATTACCAGCTCTGTCCATTGATACCCATTCTTGCTATTTACTTATAACTACACTAATGATGACAATGATGATAATGACAATAATAACTTTTAGCAAACATTCACCAGGTATGAGTTAGGCACTAACTTAAGATTAGACTTTTACACATGTTTAAGTCACTTAATCTATAACAGCCATGTTACAGATGAGAAAACCAAAGCACAGAGAAGTTAAATAAGCTACTCCAAGTCACACAGGAAGTGAAGCCAGGTTTTAAATCCAGACAGTCTGACTTCTGTGTCTGTGCTCTGACCACGAGGCTATACTGCCTCCCTAGTAAGAAAATATTTTGGAAACTGCAATAAATATTTGCTATTGTTCCTATTATCATTAGTAGTACTACTTCAGTATCTAGAGGAGCTGTTTTCTAGAATCCTGTTATGATTTTATATTGTAAAAAAAAACTGGTTTTTTTGTTATCTTTATTATTGAAAGTATTACAGATGCTCCCCTCCTTTGTTGTAAAAAAATACTTTAGAGAGTCACTATTCTAGTCAAGAAAGAGGCGATGAGCTTCTTACACTGCCCAGACCTCTTGCTCCTGCTCTTGGCCTTTCACTGGGAGGACTCTCTCCTCCCCTCCTGTCGGAAAACAGAGAATTATTCTAAAATGTCACAGTTGCAGTCACGTAGAGTCAGGATGAATGCTCACCTCTCCCTGCGGTGAGACATACACCAAACACAGCACTTCCTGCCTCTTGTTAATTCCCAGTGGCCGCTGGTCTGGTCCCGCCTCTTACACCAGGGATGGGTGAAGCAGCTGTCTGTCACCGCGCATGCAGAAGTGACCAGGGCCTGGAGAGCACCCCAAGTCCCGGAGGGGCCAGCATACCTGTAACCACATCCATGCGGCAAAGCTCAGAGCCTTGACTCAGCTGCCCACTTCCCTTCCTTGGAATCTCCTTCCTTCTACTTTCGTCACAGTCCAAACAAGTTAGATTATTTGGCTTTTTGGTCTAAAACATTTTAGAAGCAACAAAATAGCTCCTAAATGGAGAAAGTATGCTATCAACAGCTAGAAATGTGGGAGCCAGCGGCCGGTCAATGTCCAAGAGGAAGTAAGAAACTTAAAGGGGGCAAACAGGAACTCAAAGGTAGCTACTCATTTAGACAAGAGGAAGACGGCCCCCCCACCGTGTAAGCCCGTCGCTTTGTGCAGCCCAGTGTGGTCATTGCTCTTGTACTTAGATCCTGTGTAACTATGAAAAGACTGCATGTGGTGTGGTATGGTCTGTCCGGATGTGCAAAGTGCATGTTTGCAATGTGTCCCTAATGGCAAGCGATGGGAAATAGCCTAATTAGCCCTATGATGGAATGCTAAACATTATTACAAAGAATGAGGAAATTCTGCGTGAACTGAGTTGCAACTATTTCCAAAGCTTTATTGAGAAAAGAAAGATGCAGAACAGTATATACAGTATACTCCAAATTCTGTTTAAAAAGAGATCTATGAAAATTTATACATATCTACATATACATATATATGTACCTATACATATATGTGTGTGTATATATATGTATGTGTGTGTGTGTGTGTGTATATATATATATATATATATATATATATATATAGAATATCTCCAGAAAGATACACAATACACAAGAAATTTATAACAGTTGCCCCTGGCAAGGGGAACTGGATGCTGAAAGTGGGATGAAGAATTACTTAAGCTTTTTTAAAATTATGAAATATTTCAATCATGCAGAAATGTACAGAAAATAATATAACAGATGCCCATGCACCCACCACCCAGATTTCACAGATGTTAGCATTTGTATTTTTCTATGTATCTCAGCATTGTAAGTATAGACAACACTCCACCCCATCCCTTCCTTCTTCATGCGCCTCATTAACCCACCACTAAAGGTAATGTGTATCATTCCAAATTTACACTTTTGATACATATGTACCCACAAACATACAGTGTTGTATGCACTTAAAATTTACATATATATGACACTGTGACTTCCTTTGGCAACTTACTTTTTTAATCATTGTCTGTTTTGACACATGGAGATCTGTTTCATTGATGTTCACTGCTGCATAGAATTCCATTGTGTGGTTAAATCATAGTTCATTTATTGATTTACCTATGAAAAGGCAGCAAAATTTTTTTAACATTTTTCCCTTTAAAAGGCATTCCTAGTTTTTTGGTTGTCTTATTGATTTGAGAGAGAGGGGAAGAGAGGGAGGGGAGAGAGCGAGAGACAGGATCAAGCCCACAACCTGGGCATGTGCCCTGACCGGGAATCGAACTGCCGACCTCTCAGTGCATGGGATGATGCACAACCAAATGAGCTGCACCAGCAGCCAGGGCAGCACTTTTAGCTTTAATTAATATATAATACATGGCACATATTAAAGTATAAAATTCATTAAGTTTTGAAAAATTTACCCGCTCCTGAAAGCATTACTACAAGTGAGATAATGAACATATCCGTCACCTCTGAAAGCTCCTATGTCCCTTGGTAATCCCTCTCTCTCACCCAGCTGCCACCCACCCCACCCCGATGCCTGGGCAACCATGATGGGTTTCTGTCACAATAGGGTAGTTTGCATTTCCTAGAATTTCACATAATGGAATCATACAACATGTACTTGGTTTTGTCTGGCTTCTATTACTCAGCACGAATTTGAGATTTAGCCACATTGCTGAGTGCGTCAATAGTTTATTCTTTTCATTCCTAAATAGCAAGATAAAATATGCAAAACACTCAGTGATTCCCGGCATACGATAAGTGCTTATTAAATGGAAGCTGTTATTATTATAATATTAAAATCCTTTTCAAATTTCAGAATCTATAAAAGCTATACAACAATCTCTAAGCCCCAACTGCCAAAACAAAGGGAACACAAGCAAACCCCTTTTGGCTTGAAAGAGAAGTCGAGCATAAACGATGCTAAATCAAAAATAAGGTTTTTGGAAGAACTGTTCCGCTTCTCAAATGGCAATAACTCCACCCAGCAGGTCAGTTCATCATGGTCCCAGGGGAATGTTCTGCAGCTCACTCATTTTTCTCAAAATCAGATATTTTTTACTAGAGAAAGTAGCTGCTTGGCAATCCCTGCCTCTCTCTGCTCTCCCCTTACATCAGCCCTGGGGTCTCCACTGAGCACTCTCCTAAACACAGACTCAGAATTCCTTTAAATACAGGTGGGGTTGTGTTTCCAGGGATTCACATGGCTCACCAGTGTGGACAGCACGTGCTGTGTTTAATGGTTCATATGCCCAACCCTGTGCTTTCATTCCTTTAATCCTCCACATCCCATGACACGCTATATCCATAATGCTTTTGAGTGCAAGCAACCGAAAATCCCAGACTAGTGATGTAAACAGAAATTTTTTTCGTGCAACAAGCAGTCTGGAGGTAGGCAGAGGACAGTCTCCGTTTTTATAAGCTGAGAAAATGAGGCTTGGTGCCATTAAGTGACTTCTCTCAAAGTCACACAATGAGCCTTATGTCAAGCTGTCTGCTGTCAAGCTGCAGTGGCCTCCGCTTCGATAACTGTAAGCCATAATCTGAATTTCCACAGCAGAGGCCAGCTTCGGCAAGGCGCTCTGCTGTGAAGGGGGAACGGGGTGTCAAAGTGTAAGGAAATGGAAAACAACGCGTATTTTAGACAATAGAGAAACCATTCCATCAATTCGGGTACCTCCAAATTATGGAGCACAGTGCAGCAATTAAAACCAGGATCTGGGAATTTGATGGACCCTCCAGACCTGGGCCTCCTCTCAGCAGGCCGCGTCAGTGGGAGCATGAAGATCATGAGCCCAGTTGCCGGAGGCTGGACGAGGCCAGTCCGGCTCCTCCCAGGAGAAAGGCGCTCCTGGAGCTGGCAATGAACTGGGACCTCCAGGCCCAGCTGTGGAAGCTGAACATGCAGCAGCCGAGCCTGCCCTAGGAACTTCAGAAGGTTTCTTGTTTCAGGGAAAATGTTCCCAACACCAACAGATACACCAGGGCTGAAGCTTCCCACCTCCATGAGCTCTGCTGGCTCCACCCCCTCTGTTAGTCACCATGGAGACGTGGCTGGGAGGTTCCACACTCCACTGTGAGAGGGAAGAGCAGACTCCAGGGAGGGGGGGCTCTACCTGGAGTGGGGAGAGCACAGAGGCACCTGAGCATCTTCCTGTGCCGACCTGGTCTGGGGCCATCTGGTTGATGGCTGGGAGCTGGCCCGCTGGAAGCAGGGCTGCCAGTGCCTGGAGGAGGGCGAGCTGGGGTGTGGTGGGCACAGGCTGAGTGCTGCTGGAGCACCAGTTCCCAGGGCAGCAGGGCCACGTGAGAGCCCCTAGCAGGGCTCCTGCTGCAGGGCAAAGGCCCTGTTGTTCGCTTTGGACCCTGGCCGCCAGGGACCTGCGGGCCAGGCTGCCACTGCCCAGGACCGGTCCGTGGTGCCCCAGGTGGGCATCGGGTGCCTCTCCAGCCTGCCTGGGTCAGGATCAGGCTGAGCTGTGGTCCTGTGTGTGCTGGCCAGTGTGGTCTCCCTCTGAGCTCAGACCCCGGACCAGGAGCCCTTGCCCTGCGAAAGGCTGCGAGAGGCCGTCATCCGCGCCTGCAGCAGGCACTTGACACCACCTCCCTGTCCTCTGCCGCTCTCGGTGGCCTGTGGGCGGGAGTTTTCCGAGGCCCCCAGTATTCTTCCTCCATCGTAGCTTCCTTTAATTAGTAATGGTTTGAAACCAGAGAAGCCAGCACAGGCAGCCATGGGGCTTATGGAGAAGACTGTGGGTGTGATGAAGCTGGGCCAGCAAATAAAAGGAAGTCCAATCCAGCCAAAAGTGGCCCTGGAGGGGACCAGGATGCTAGTCAGTGAGACGTTCCCTGGGCTGACCCTGAACTTGTCTGGGAGCCTCACCCACAAACAGAGGCGAGTCGCAGGGAAGTGAGACATCAGCAGAACAGCTGTGCTCAGGGAAGTGGCGAGATCCACGAACGAGACACAAGTTCGCTTCCACACACGCAGCGCTCGGAGGAGGAGCTGTAGTCGGACCTGAAGCAGCAGCTGGGGGCAGTGAGGGTTGTTCGCTCGTAAAGGAGAACAGCAGAGAGAGCTGCAGACATGGCAGGAGGTGAAGAAAGCTGAGCTGAGCCCAGGCGGCTGCAAGGCCCATGCCTGGTTCCTCCAGGAAAGAGCATTGCTGGAAAGCAGCTGAGTGGGCCGGCCCAGCCGCTGGGAGAGAGAGAGGAGCTAAGTGGAGGGCCAGCCTTGGAGGTGGCACAGAGGCCTGCTGCTGAGCTGTGCCGTGGCCTCGCACAGAGCCAGCAGCCACACAGGAGTTGGTGCAGCCGGCCCCGCAGTGCCGGGAGGTGCGGGCCACCCAAAGCCGCTGAGAGGCAGCAGAAGCAGGAGCAGTGGTCTATGGAGCTGAATCGAGGGAATAAGGACTGCAGCAGGGTGCCCCGAAGACCACAGGCACCCCTTCCCTGGGCGACAAACCCAGGCTGGATCCCCGGGAATTCCTAACTGTCTCTGCGTCGATAGGGCTGGCACAGGTGCCCTTAGGGGCTCCAGAAACCTGGGCAGGAAGGCTTTGGATCTCATTGCTTCTGTGAAGAACCCATCATGACGTGCGAGTGTGAGGGTGCTTTTTCCTAGCGAACTGCTGGGTATTTGTGTGACCAGCTTCCCTTAATTACTAGTAGGTGTTCCTTTCATTAGCTCTTCGATATGTTCGCAAACCTCCAGAGGACCTAACACAGTTGTGGGCAAACTACCGCCCGTGGGCCGGATCCGGCCCGTTTGAAATGAATAAAACTAAAACAAAAAAAAGAACATACCCTTTTAGGTAATGATGTTTACTTTGAATTTATATTAGTTCACACAAACACTCCATCCATGCTTTTGTTCCGGCCCTCCGGTCCATTTTAAGAACCCATTGTGGCCCTCGAGTCAAAAAGTTTGCCCACTCCTGACCTAACACCATTTGCCTAACACTCACATGTGACCCCAGGTCCGGAAAAGCACCTTGAGGAAGAGGGGAAACCTGTGATTTATCTCATCTAGCTGAGTCAGACTTCTTTATAGAAAAAGCGCCTGTAAGGATCGCATCTCAGATTGATTTATACAGTGCTTTCTGCTCTATAAACATCAGTTTATCCTCATCCCTTTTGGCCCACTCAGCACAAAGGCAAAGTGTTTTTACGCTTTGTTTAGACCCTGTAGCTCCTCTCTGGTTTGCTCGCGAGGGAGATGGCCCTGGCCCAGCGAGGTCCGTCAGCTCAGGGACCTTCTGCCTGGCGCAGCCCTCGCAGTGTTAGCTTTCAGTAAATGGAGGACGGAAGAGACAACAAAGGGGACGTGCGCATGTCACGTCACGTCTTTTTAAAATGGTGTGAACATATGCCTCTAGGTTTAGTGAGGTGGCTGAAGGCCTCTGCTTGTTTTAGGAAAAGGTATCAAAAAAGTTCTTAAATATCTGGATGACTGTTTAAAGAGTCTTGTGCCATCTGTTTCCCTAGCAACACCCTAAGTTCTAAGATGACAAGATTACTTAATGTTAAATATAGTAAGTACTTTAGTTGTAGGTCTCCTATTACATTTTACTACTATATGTGCTCTTAAGAGTACATGAAATGCCTTTTGTAATTAACTTGTGCTATATATTTATAGCTTTTTAATGGAACTTGGATAGTATTTTAAATTAGTATAGACTTTTAGGGTGAGTGGCTTTTTTGTTGTTGCGTTTATGACATAGTGATGGCTAGACCAGTGATTTATTTAAATGCTGACTCCTAGTACAGAAATATAACCCCATATTTTAACATTGCTCTGCAATGTGATAAAATATAAACTTCAAAATAATTTTCTTGAATTTTGTTTTATTGATATGCAAAACAATCCCTTTAAATTGGTTAAAAAAATTATCCCTCGATGTGCCTTTAACTTCTTTAACAATTTTTCTGTTAAATATGTCGTTTCTCTATACAACGAACTTTTTATTATTAAAAAATAAAAGCCTGCTTGGATTAATTTTAAAAAATCAAGTTGTCGGCGGTTATATATTACCACACAGAGATGTCTGCAATATGCGAAATAAAAATACAAGCAGAGCCCTCGCCAGTTCTGCTCAGTGGATAGAGCATCAGCCTTCAGACCGCAGGGTCCTGGTTTGATTCCGGTCAAGGCCACGAACCCTGGTTTCAGCTCCCCCTGGGCCCTGGTCGTGACTTGTGCAGGAAGCAACCAATCGATGTGTTTCTCTCCCATCAATGTTTCTCTTAGTCTTTCCCCCTCTCTCCACCCTCTCTAAAAGATAATTAGAAAAATAACCTCGGGTGAAGATTTAAAGAGAGAGACAGAGAAATACAAGCAGAACCCAGCCAGTGTGGCTCAGTGGTTGAGTGTCGACCTATGAACTAGGAGGTCATGGTTTAGTTCCTGGTCAGGGCACATGCCTAGGTTGTGGGCTGGATCCCCAATGGGTGTGCAGGAGGCAGCCGGTCAATGATTCTTTCTTGTCATTGAAGTCTCTATCTCTCTCTCCCTCTCCCTTCCTCTCTGAAATCAATAAAAATATATATTTTAAAAAATACAAGCTGAATCTGCAGTATAATTCTGATTTTATAAAGGAAAAAAATCTAACAGAGCAAATAAACTAGGATGAAATACACTGAAATATTGAAAGTAAAGCTTATTGGTAGGTAAAGAATTATGGGTAATTTTCATTTTCTTCATCATGATTTTCTATGGTTTGTATTTTTATAATCATGCAAAGTATGTTATTTTTTGAAAGAATAAACACAACTTAAGCCTTTGCAATATAACTAAAGCATCTAATGTGAAAAAATTAGATAATGTGGAAGGAAATAGTTCAAACACAGGTACACAAATCATGTCAATGCAAAGTAAGACATGATTAATTACTAATGCTCTCTGTCAAATCACAGTCAGGCAATGAGTTAACTGGGGATTTCTCAAGGGCAGAGCCATGTTGCAGTAACGTTTAAGAAGTAGTTTATGGTAGTGGTTACATGAGGTAAACCAGGTTAGAACCCTGGCTTTGCCCTCACTAGCTGGTTGGCCTTGGATAAAGTCCCTTAGTTTCTCTAAGCCTCAGTTATCTCATTTGTTAAAAGATTTTTAAAAAGCTGATGACAAGCCCAGCTGGTGTGGTTCAGTGGTTGAGTGTCGACCTATGAACTAGGAGGTCATGGATCGATTCCCAGTCAGGGCACATGCCCAGGCTGCGGGCAATCCCCAGTGTAGGGTGTGCAGGAGGCAGCTGTTCAATGATTCTCTCTCATCATTGATGTCCCTATCTCTCTCCCTGTCCCTCTCCTCTCTGTAAAACAAATTATATTATTTTTTTAAAAGCTGGTGACAAAACTTTATAGGGCTGCTCTTACAGTGGGCGTCAATGGGATAATGCACGTCAAATCCTCGGTAGGGGAATGGTCAGGACGTGTATATAGGTCGGGTTCTTAGTAGCGCTCCATGGACGAGTGTCCGGCTCTACTGTTCAGAGACTGGAGGGGTCGGTGGGACTGGCCGGTCAGGGCCATCCCTGGCCAGGGGTTGGGATGTTAGGGCTCACAAGGACTTTCTCCGGGTGATGTGAAAGAAGCAGTCAAGTCAGTATCCACAGACCTGAATTCTCATTCCAGCAAAGCATTTAACCTGCCTTAGCCTCTATTACCTTAGTTACAGAATGGGGGTCATGGCCGTGGCTCTTTCCCTGCCTGTTCCTGGGGTGGGTTATAATAATAAAATGCATTCATTTATTTCTTAATTTAGTAAATGTTCTTCAACACCCTCCTTTATGCTAGATAACGCTCTCTGTGCTGGGGTATGACAATGAGAAAAGCAGAGAGGTTTCCTGGCCTGCAGAGTTTACTAGTAGAGGGCAGAGGGAGTGAGACAATAAACAGGAAATTGGTGAAATATAAGATGTTAAGTACTCATACATGTTATGCAGAAGAATGAAGCATGGGCAGGAAATACTTTTTTAAATTTTTTTTATTGATTATAGAAAAGAAGGGAGAGATAGAAACATCAATGAGAGAGAATCATTGATTGGCTGCCTCCTGCACGCCCCGCACTGGGGCTTGAGCCCACAACCCAGCCACGTGCCCTGACCAGGAATCAAATCTTGACCTCCTGGTTCATAGGTTGATGCTCAACCACTGAGCCACACTGGTGGGAGGAGGCAGGGTGTAATTTTAGATAGAGTGCCAGGGAAGGACTTACTGAGGAAGGCATTTGAGTCCATACATGTGTGAGGTAAGTAAGAAGCACACTGTGCTAGCATTTGGGAGAAAAGGATTCCGGGCAGAGGAGGCATCCAGAGCAGAGGCCCCGAGGCAGCGAATGTGTCAGACGCAGGGTGGCCCGAGCTGAGGGAGGGACCAGGGGAGCAGCGGGAGAGAGAGACAGCTGCCAGGCCTGTGCATGTAACCATCTGGCTTTGGCCCAAGTGAGGTGAGACGCCACAGAAGAGCTTTAAGCGGGGGACCGGCCCATCTGATGTATATCCTAGAAGGATGCCCACTCCTCTGTTTGGAGTGTAGTGAAGGGACCAGGGTGGAAGGAGGAGGACCGTTTGGGAGGATTTGGTAGTTACTGGATGAGAGCCGGTGCACAATGTACCATGGTGGTGAAACAGTGCTGGAGGAACACAGATAAAAACGGAGGGTCGCAGGTGCGCCTGCTAGATAATGTTCTGGCTGGATGCCTGGAGTTCCATGTGGAGAAATGACTAAGACGCACAGGTGAGCCCGCCTGGGCATGGGCGCGGCTCGCAGGACTTGTTCACCGCAATGCAGACCCCGGGCCACACTTCTGTAGACGTCTCCTGTGTTTAGCTTCTTCAACATCAGCATGTTGGCTGACACCGAAAGCCACTGTGCTCCTCCAGGTCTGGCTGGAAACAAAAGCCTGCTGCCATCTCGCCTAGAGGGCGCTTGGAGCAGAGCTTGGCCAAGAAGGGATCAGAAGTGTGTGTGCCCTTCCCCAGGGAGTCCCCTCTTTCCTGGGGTGCTTACCTGTCCCGTGAGATAACTCAGTGCATCAAAAGGCCATGTCTTGCTAACTGGCATGCTTTTCTCCTCCACAATCCTTTAGAAGCACGAGAGCTCAGTCGGCCCAAATCACGGCGTCTGCTTAATGTCAGGGGTGGATTGGAGAATCGCTGCTATGGAAGGAGGAGAAAGAAGTCTTCCTAAGGAGAGCATTTCCCACGGGAAGGACTGTTCTCAAAAACATGTCCTTGGCAGCCCATTAATTATATTTCATTTTGACAGATCTCGTATCTAGTTATATCTTTAGGGGGAAGAAGGTGTTGGGTGATTAATTGGTTGATAGTGTATGTTAATGGGATGCTAATTGAATTTACAATTATTTCATATTTTAAGCACTGAATTTAACCCAGGACCAGAGAATTCGATATTCCAGCTTCTTGAAAGAACTTGTCTTTCTATCTGTCACCTTCCTATGTCTAGTGACACTTTCTCCTTGTTTACAAACTTGTTTTTCGAGAGAGAGAATCAGGTGGTTCTTAGAGCTTCCAGGAAGTGTTGGTTCTGGCAATACATAAATATTTAATTGCCTGATTGAAAGAAACACGTATACCTTCGTCCTGTTTCTTAAGTTTGTTCTAAACAAGCCCTGTCAGGCTGGGAGCGATGCTGTTTGATTCCTTCCCTCTGGCTGGATAATTGGACACAGCTCCTGCACCATCTGTGCGGAGTCTCCAGGAAGACACGAGATGCTCTGGTAGAGGGCCTGGCAACCTGAAGGTGCTGGGCGGGGGCTTCATGATCCTGGAGGCTTCTGGGGAATTCTCTGAGGCCAGTGTTTCTGTTCCCCCTCAGAGAAAAGCCCAGCTGAGCTCTTTGACAGCACTGTTGTCCTCTCTTGAAGCCCAGGAGTGGAAGGGGCCTCCACCCGGCCGCGGGATGGGAGTCACAGCCGTCATGTTCCCCTGCTCTTCTAGACAAGGAGGGCCAGCCTCCCCAGGGTCCGGTCCTTGCAGGTTTCCTCCAGGCTGGAGTACTGGGCCCTGGAACTGCCAAGGCGTTTTCTGTTTCTGGTCTCTTCCCAATGAAAACTGGGCCCACAGAGATGACAGAAAGCATGGGCTTCGTTGTTTCACTGCTCTGGGTCTGTATACTGGCTCCACCTTAGAGGAGTTGTCCTTCTGAGCCTCAGTTTCCTCCTCTCTAAAATGGGATAATAGCACTAACCTTACAGTGATCTGAGGAGGGCCGAAATGAGATCATTAATGTTTGTAAAGACCCAACACCCCGCACATAGGAAGCGGCTCAGTGCCTGGTGGATGCTGGTGGAACTACTGCTGTCATTTCCACATACATGCACACTGCACCGCGGCTCACACTTGGCACCTGTACTGCCATCTAAGGTTTGAACGCCCTTCCCTCTCTACCTGTCTCTCCCGTCAGCTGTCCTGGAGAAGCCTCTGGAAAAGAAGGCAGGGAGAAACTATGGCCCCCCGGGGCACAAGAAGCTGATCTACTTCATCGACGACATGAACATGCCGGAGGTGGATGCCTACGGGACGGTGCAGCCCCACACCCTCATCAGGCAGCACCTGGACTACGGCCACTGGTAGGGGGCCCAGGGGCCCGGGCTGCGGGGGAGGAACCAAGGCAGGGCCGAGCCAGCCGCCTCCCCTGGAGCTGCACCCCGCCGTTTAGCTCTGCAGCCAGAGGAGAATCCCCGTGGCCGACTCCCTGCCTCACGGGGTTCTGCTTCCCGAGTGGGCTTTCAGACAGGGCATCACGACCCACATGAGGAGAAGGTACGGAGCCCTCATCTCAGGAGAAAAGCCTACTTTGTCTTCAGTCTTCTTCTCAAACGTTGCCTTCTCCAAACCCCCAAAGCAGAACTGACTCCTCCCCTCCCCTCATCGCGGCCCCATAGCCCTGAGCAGGCACAGTGGTCACACCTAACACACTGCCCAGGGCAGAGCGTCTGCAGGTCTCAGCAGCCTTTGTCTCCTCAGAGCAACTCAGGGCCCATGCTGCCTCTTGAAACAGCATAGTTTTTATGGCAAAAGGGCTGAACTTGACAGGGAAAAACCCCACAAGTCAGTCATTTGACCATTTTTGGCTCATCTTCCTGCCTCACACATGAATCGGCTGCTGAGAACGAGTGGGCAGTGTGAAGAGGGAACCCAGAGAGAATGACAGTGTGATGGTAACCTGAGTTGCCTTTCATTCATTCCTGTCTCTGCTGGATGCCTGCCACAGCCAGCCACCCACAGCCTCCACCCCGGCATCTGCGCAGCTGAGCCACCCTGGAGAGCACCAGTCAGGCTTACGAGTTTTACTCTGGATTCAAAGTCACAAGTCTTAAGCGGAAGTAGAAACTTCCTGGAAACTCTTCCAGACTGCCTCCCTATGCTTACATTTCCGCTCTCAGAAATGTCCATTTCATCCCTTCCCCCTCTCCTCAAGCTTCCCACCCACCCCCGCTGATGATCACACGCCATCTGCCTCTTGCTTACACATCTAGACAACTTACATGCATCCCTGCAGCCTTTCTCCCTCCTCCTGTCACATCTTCCCTGGGGCATAGCCGCCCACCAGCATCTTGATTCTACTTTTCCCACCTCCTGAAACCTCACGTCATCAACTCGTCCCCTGTCTCCTTCATAACAACATGCATACATTTCTATTGTGTTAAAAAAAAAATCGTTCTCAATTTACTGCTCTCGCTCTCTCTCTCCACTTAATCAAATTTCTTTACTCTGTCTTCACGCCCTCAACCTCCTACTCACTCCTCAGGCCATTATTATGAGTTTCTATTTCCTCCATTCTAATAAACCGTTCCTGCTCAGCGACTGACTATATCTTTATGATGAAATCCATCTTTTTATTCTCTCAAGATGTGCTGGGCCACTTTCCCCAGTTAGAAATGCTGACTGCCTTTGCCTCCTGGGGTGCCATGCACCCTGATCTTCCTCCTCCCCCTTAGTGCATCGTTGTGGTCTCTTCTCCCTACGTTGTTTCCGTAAGTACTGGATCGTCAGCATTTTGTCCGAGGCTCATGTCGCTTCTGGGTCTCTACCAACCACCCAAACATGTGAACGATAGGGCACATCGTATCTCCCTTGACAAGGCACTCGCCTGCCCGGGCCCTCGCACACCTCTCCCCTGTTTTCTGACTGTTCCAGGTATGATCGGAACAAGCTGTCTCTAAAGGAGATCACGAATGTGCAGTATGTTTCCTGTATGAATCCTACTTCAGGCAGCTTCACCATCAACCCACGGCTTCAGGTACAGGAGGAGCTGGGGTTCTGGGACCCTAAACACTGCCTTAACCAGGGCTGATGTTACTTGATCATAGTAAGAATTGGCCCTTCCCACGTCCGGCCTTTAAAAGTGGTAAATCGTGCAGGACGCTGACTTTCTAAGAAGAGAATCTCCTAGACCCAGAGTTATAAAGCTGTTTAGAGGTGGACAGGGTCAGAGAATTCATCTAGTTTAACTCATTTTTCAGGCTAAGAAAATGTCAGGGAGATGAAATGGCTCTCCCATAGTCACGTGGATGCTCGGTATCAAACTCAGGTCTCCTGAGCCCCAGCTCAGTTCTCCTCCTGCTCCCCCACTGATCCCCAGCTCAGTTCTCCTCCTGCTCCCCGACTCAGCCCCAGCTCAGTTCTCCTCCTGCTCCCCCACTGAGCCCCAGCTCAGTTCTCCTCCTGCTCCCCGACTCAGCCCCAGCTCAGTTCTCCTCCTGCTCCCGACTCAGCCCCAGCTCAGTTCTCCTCCTGCTCCCCCACTCAGCCCAGCTCAGTTCTCCTCCTGCTCCCCCACTCAGCCCCAGCTCAGTTCTCCTCCTGCTCCCCACTCAGCCCCAGCTCAGTTCTCCTCCTGCTCCCCCACTCAGCCCCAGCTCAGTTCTCCTCCTGCTCCCCCACTGATCCCCAGCTCAGTTCTCCTCCTGCTCCCCACTCAGCCCCAGCTCAGTTCTCCTCCTGCTCCCCCACTCAGCCCAGCTCAGTTCTCCTCCTGCTCCCCCACTGATCCCCAGCTCAGTTCTCCTCCTGCTCCCCACTGCATCCCCAGCTCAGTTCTCCTCCTGCTCCCCGACTCAGCCCCAGCTCAGTTCTCCTCCTGCTCCCCAACTCAGCCCAGCTCAGTTCTCCTCCTGCTCCCCCGACTCAGCCCAGCTCAGTTTCTCCTCCTGCTCCCCCACTCAGCCCCAGCTCAGTTCTCCTCCTGCCCCACTCTCCCAGCTCAGTTCTCCTCCTGCTCCCGATCAGCCCCAGCTCAGTTCTCCTCCTGCTCCCCCACTGAGCCCCAGCTCAGTTCTCCTCCTGCTCCCCGACTCAGCCCCAGCTCAGTTCTCCTCCTGCTCCCCCACTCAGCCCCAGCTCAGTTCTCCTCCTGCTCCCCCACTGATCCCAGCTCAGTTCTCCTCCTGCTCCCCGACTCAGCCCAGCTCAGTTCTCCTCCTGCTCCCCGACTCAGCCCCAGCTCAGTTCTCCTCCTGCTCCCCGACTCAGCCCCAGCCTCAGTTCTCCTCCTGCTCCCCACTCAGCCCCAGCTCAGTTCTCCTCCTGCTCCCCACTGATCCCCAGCTCAGTTCTCCGCCTGCTCCCCCACTCAGCCCCAGCTCAGTTCTCCTCCTGCTCCCCGACTCAGCCCCAGCTCAGTCCTCCTCCTGCTCCCCGACTCAGCCCCAACTCAGTTCTCCTCCTGCTCCCCACTCAGCCCCAGCTCAGTTCTCCTCCTCCTCCCCTACTCAGCCCCAGCTCAGTTCTCCTCCTGCTCCCCCACTCAGCCCCAGCTCAGTTCTCCTCCTCCTCCCCCATTGAGCCCCAGCTCAGTTCTCCTCCTTCCCCCCTCCCCCATACTGACATCTTTGACCCAAGCTCCAAAGCCCATTATCCCCCTAGTCATTTTAGGTCCAACCTAAATCTGGGTTTAATGTGAAAAATGTGGCCACAATATGGAATGCAAAGCCCTTATATGAATTCTGTTTTGAGTAAATCAGAAAGGCTGGCTTTATTCTGGGACGCCAGGTTTCTAACTCTGCTGCCTCCATGCCTCTTTCCTCACACAGCGTCACTTCAGTGTCTTTGTCCTCTCCTTCCCGGGAGCGGATGCCCTGTCCTCCATCTACAGCTCCATCCTGACTCAGCACCTGAGGCTTGGAAACTTCCCGGCATCACTGCAGAAATCCACCCCCCAGCTGATCAACCTGGCCCTTACCTTCCATCAGAAAGTCGCCACCACGTTCCTACCCACGGCAATCAAATTCCACTATATCTTCAATCTCCGAGACTTCGCCAACATTTTCCAGGTGAGTCCATCTGCTCCGAGACACCCCAGAAGGCTCAGTGATGGCTCGCTTTCTGGGTAAATTAGTAGCAAATGCCAAACTCTTGGCAAAGGCACAGTTCCCCTGGAGTCAAGAACATAAACAGGCGAATAGAGTGCCATGGGTCCCGTGAGGAAGGGCTTCAAAAAACAGAGGTCTGTTTGCCAATCAATTATTTCCCAGTAACAGATGCATTTCCGAGTTGGTTCCTTTGGGCTGGAGGAGGCTGCGCATCGTGGCGATACTGTTACACAATGATTTCAGCATGCCTAGGGAGCAAAATGGCACAGAAGAAAGAGAAAACTATTTTCCAGGCCCTGGTGGTACATCCATTGTTCCTGGATGAAAAGGAATGTCCCCACCCACGCAGGGTAGCTCTGCCTCTTGAAGAAGCCATGTCGTAATATTCCTGAGATACCATCTGCCGGCCTCTGGGATGCCTCGGTTCTAATTATTCCAGCTTCTTTTCCAGGCCAGAGCCATTTCAGATCCCTTCAGCTGCTCATCTGAACGGTGAAGGCCTGTCTGTGCCTGTGGTTTCCAGCAGTGTGGCCCTTCACCATTAGAATGCGCTGCAGCAAACCCCGATCTGCTCTTCCCCTTGGTCATGGTGACGTCCACAATTCTCCCATTCTGGATAAGAATCTGCACAAACTAATTTTCAGGGAGACCTCACCCCCAAGATAGCGCTGGGCCATTACTGAGGGAAGAATGTCATTCACACCACACAGAGGCCACACCTGTAGGGAAATGTCAATGAGGCCAGGGAATGAAGCATGACCCTCCCTGAGGGAATTGGGGGGAGGGGTGCACAAGTATTTGGAATTAATTACCCAGCACATTACCTGTCAGACTCTGGGGAACCCAAGACCAGCAAAGGACTGGACCCTGGGAACACAGGGCTGCATGTTCCACCCAGGACTCCTGGTTGTAAAAAGCGGAAACCTACTACAACTTTGTTCAAATATACAAGAGCTATGCCCCAGAGAGGCTTATCCTGAAGGTGGAGTCACTGCTCCCACTGCAAGTCAAGTCTCTGAGAACATCTGTAAGCTGTTCAGGAGAGCACCCCTGGGTGGACCATGTGTCTCCCGTTAGAGTGGGGACCAGAGACCTGCTGAGAGTGTATAGATTTGCTCAAGAGCACACAGCCAGCCAGAGACGAGGCTGGGATGAGAATCTGGTCTTCAGGTTCCTAGCCTGGACCCCTTCCCTGTGCTGCTCCTTGTGCCTCCAATGAGGAGAACAAGCATAAGAGGGTTAAGGCAGCAAGAAGTCTTTAGGTCCACAGTCCTCAGGCCTGGACAATGGCAACATGTGTGTGTACCCACTCTTATCTCCATTTATTGAGTATTAATTTAAAAAGACTTTTTTTTTTTTATCACACAATCCCTCTCTTAAATCTCAATGCAACATGATGAGGTAGGGGTATTACCATCTGTATTTTCCAAATTAAAAAAAAAGGTGTTAAAATAATTTTATAACATTTTCATTGCTCGCAATGGTGTGAGGTCTCTTTTAGCAGAAGCCCCCAGCCCTAGCTCCTGCCTGGACAGGTGCCTTGTCACCTGGACCAATCTGAAATTTAATCCCTCTGGGATACACATTTTTATCCCAATTTAAGAGAGACGCAGAGAAGTTACCAGCTAGCAGGTGACAGCGTGAACAGACATGGCGGTAGAAACGTATAAAACGATGTTGGTGAGATTGGAAAGATAACTTGAGACCAGAGTGGCCCTCATAAAAAGTCTGACTTTAGTCTGTGATAATCGCTAGCATTTACTGAGCACAGTTCTAGGCCCTAATAATTTAATCCTCACAACCACCATATAAGCTAAAATACTGATTATTTCCGATTTAGAAATGAGAAAACTGTGCCACAGACAAATCAGGCACCGTGAGCGTGAGCACAGAGCCGGTAGGCAGCAGCACTGATACCGGAAACTAGAATATTCAGCTCCACGTGCAAGCTATCGGGCCACAGTGGCTTCCTGAGGAGGAGGGTTCTGTCCCAGCCTTGTTTTAGGGGCAACTGCTACCATGGTGAGGGAGAACGGGAGGGGAGATGCTGGAGTGGGGGTGAGTCTTTCTTCCCCTGGCCTGTTTCTTTGCCTGACTCGGGCAGCCTGGGTGCGGACCTCTGGGCTCTGTGTCCCAGCCAGGCCTCCCCACAGCTGCCAGCTGTCAGCCACCTGCTGGGTGTGGGGGAAATGCAGCCCCCACTGCAGCACTGGCCTCCTCCCCACCCCACCCTCCTCTACCGGAGACCTTCTAGCTCACAGCTTGCATCCCTCTTTGCCTGCCTGCTTGTCTAACGGCCTGATGGAAGAGCTCAAGGGAATGATTGAAGACTGCACTGCACAGAGAATCTCTGTTTTCCTCCATCCGGCTTGATCTAAGGCTCAATAATTCTGACCAGCTCTCCACTTCCTCCCTCTGTTCCACCCAGGACAGAATTCGATAGTGCCCTGAGAGGTGGGAATTATTAACCGTCCCCATCTCCGTGCTGCACGTGACTATCTAAGATGGTGCAAAGTTTGCACCAGCCGTGCCCACACTGGCTCAGCCCTTGCCAGTCAGCCTGAGTGCCTGGTAGTAACAAAGTAACAGGGCTTAGAAAGGTCAATGGCGCACCTCACTGCTTTTTGCTGGATTCCATTTGCTATTTTTTCTCTATAACTTTTGCATCTATATTAATGGTTGTCCTATAATTTCTTTCGTCTACTATTCTAAGGTTATGAAGTCCTCATAGGTTACATGGGGAAGTGTCCCCTCTTTTTTCCCCTCTGGGAGATTCTGTAGAGCATTGCATTGTGCCTTCCTTAAATGTCTGAAGAATTTACTGATGAGTCATCTGCAGTTTTCTTTGTGGAAGATTTTAAATCATAAATTTAATTTCTTTAATACATATTAGACAATTCAGGTTTTCTGTCTTGATGTATCAGTTCTGGTAAGATGTTGATGTCAGCAATTTCTAATTGATTGGCATATAATTGTTTATATATCCTGTTATGATCTTTGAAATATGCGTTGTAGCTGACATGCCCTCCTTCTTATTCTGAATGTTGATTATATATACCTTTTCTGTTTTCTCTTTTTACCTTCTACCAGCCTTACTAGGGAGTTATCAATTCTGCTAGTCTTTTCAAAGAAACTGAAAAGTTACCAATATTATGTTTTGTACTTTCTTAACTACCTCTATTTGATATCTGCTTTTATATTATTAATATTTAATCTTATAATCTCTTTCTTACTACTTACTTTGGGTTTGGAGTTAGTTTGTCTTTCTGTTTCTAACTTCTTGGCATGGCCACTGAGATCATTAATTGTCAGCCTTCCTAGTAGGCTGACCATTATTAAATGCACTGTATATCAAAAATGGCTCTTGCTTTAAAGTCAACTTTGTATGATATCAGCATGGCTACTCCATGTTCTTTTAGTATCTTTATTCTATATTGTTTTCCAGCTTTTATTCCAGCTGTTTTGAATTTTTATATTTAAAATATATATTTCCCATAGGCAACACACAGTTGGATTTTTAAAATCTAGTCTGATAATCTTTATCTTTTAATTAAAATGTTCAGTGCATTTATATTTGATGTTATTTTATATAATAATTATTTTACATAATACTATTTGTTTTTAATATGTTCTACATAGTGTGTTTCCTTTTCTCCAATATCTCATATTCTATTGAGCTAATTATATTTTTTATTCTTTATTTTCTCTTTCTTTTAGCATGCTGTACATCTTTTGACTATTCATCTAATGGGTACCAAGTGCATCACTTTATTCTTTTATCCTTTTTAAATTAGTACCTTTATCAAATGCCATATGATGCAAGGATCTTAGAACAATTTACCTCCTTTCAACTTTTATGCCACTGATTTATTTTAATTCAGTGTATACTGAACACCCATAATGCACTATTTCTGTCCTAGTAAGTCAACCCTATATAGATTTACTCACATATTACCCTTTCCATTGATCTTTATTCCTGCTGCATTTCTGGTTTTCCATTTAGAATCATTTTTGCTCTGCCTGAATAACTTCTTTAGTGTTTGCTTTAGTTTATATCTGCTAGCAAAGAACCTCTCAGTTTTTATTAGAGCTTAAATGCATTTATTTCATATTTTTAAAGAATTTTGGACAGTGATTTAGAATCTAGGTTGGCAGCTATTTTCCCCCAGCACTTTGAAGTTGGCATTTCGTTGTTTTCTGGTTTCCATCGAGAAATTATCTCCAAGTCTTACTGTACCTTTGAGAGTATCTATATTTTTTCTCACTTGCCTGTTTTTAAATTTTTCTCTTTGTCTTTGATTTTCAAGAAAATCACAATTATGCTTAATGTGTCTGGGTGGTATTTTGATATTTATCCTGCTTAGTGTTTGCAGCATTTTTTAAATCAGGCTTGGTGCCCTTTTTTCAGTTTTAGAGAAGTTAGAGCTAACATCTCTTTATATATTGCTTCTGTTTCTCTCTGTTCTATATCTGGTATTCCCATACATGTATATGACCTTTCCACTGTGTTTCATGTGCTTCTTATGCTTTTTTCTTTTTTTAATATTAATTTTAGAGAGAGGAAGGGATAGAGAGAAAGAGAAACATCCATGTGCGAGAGATACATAGATTGGCTGCTCCCCTACACGCCCCCAAACAAGCCCGCATCCTGGCATGTGCCCCGCCTGGGAATAGAACCTGCCACCTTTCAGTGTACAGGATGGCACTACAACCAATTGAGCCACACTGGCCAGGGCACTTCTGTTTTTTTCTTTGTTAATTTTGTTTTCTGTTTGTTATTCAGTTGGATTATTTTGTGCTGGTCCCTTTTCTACTCACTAATTCTTTTTTCAGGTGTGTCATTCTTTATTAATCCCATTTGATAAGTTCTTAATCTCAGTAACTATAACTTGGGGGTCATTTTTAATTTGACAATTTCCATTTGGTTTATTTTTAAAGGTTTCAGTACTCTGCTGAAATTCTTTACCTCGTCATCTAATTTCTTAGTCATATTAATTGTAGTTTTGTTAAAGTTTGTGTCTGTTAATTCCAATGCCTAGATCTTTTGTGTGTCAGTTTTTTTCTTGGTTTTGATCATATCTCCTGGTATTCCCAGTTTGTTTGTTTGATTGCCAGACATTATGAATTTTAAAATGTGCGGGTAATTTGAGGGTTTAGATCAGTGGTTCTCAACCTTCTGGCCCTTTAAATACAGTTCCTCATGTTGTGACCCAACCATAAAATTATTTTCGTTGCTACTTCATAGCTGTAATGTTGCTACTGTTATGAATCGTAATGTAAATATCTGATATGCAGGATGGTCTTAGGTGACCCCTGTGAAAGGGTCATTCGACCGCCAAATGGGTCACGAACCACAGGTTGGGAACCGCTGGTTTAGATGATGATGTTTTCCTTCAGAAATTACATACTTCTGCTTCTGGCCCGCAGTTGCCAGGGACTGAGGAGACTGAAATTGGGCTTAGTTCCTGTGAGGACTGAGCGATTTGTTCACTCACACTTCTAATGTATAACCACCTGACAGGGCCCATTGGGGTTTAGCTACAACCTCTTTCCTGGTAATCCCTGAACTCCAGTTTTCATCCTTCCTGCCCCATGAGATGAGAAAACATTGCTCAGCATCTCAACCTCTCACTTGTCACTGTCTTTTCAGTTTCTGATCCTATAAGGCACTGTTTGTGAATTGGCAAATGTCTGAAGAAGATAAATGGTGCCAAACATGGGGTTAATCTCACTTCCTTCTCTTCTCTCCAGTAGTTGAGCCCCGCAAGTCCTCGCTGACTTGATTACTCTCTGGTGCTTCTAAAAAGATAGAGCTTTAAAAACAATTTTCCCATCTTTTGCAGTTGGTCTCAGTGGGTTGGTCTGTGATCAGCTATTCTGCCATTACCAAAAGCAGAAATATTAATGGAGGTTCTTGCAACCTTATAGTAATTGAAGGATTCAATATCAGTTCATTCATTCTTTCAACAAGCATTACCTGAGAATCATATGTCAGGCACCAGGCGAGGTGCTAATAATACAGTGATTAAAACACCACATCTGAAAATAAATCTCTCAATTTCCCCGCCTTTAAGTCACTCACCATGACCTGGAAGAAGCAAACCAGTACAAAGAAAAATAATTTTAGAAACTAATAATTCTCTTATAAATATTTAAAGGGTCATATGGGAGCACATCAGAGGGACAGGAAAGAAGAGACCATGAAAGACTCAACAAAGTTTGTCAACTGATCTAGATCTTGAAATATGAGCAGAGCGAACAAAGGCATGAAGGCACAGAATGTATTCAGTCAGGGTCAGAAAAGAATTTGCGTTTTGTGAAACCGGAAACTGGATTTGATGGGATGTGGTGATAAGAGGGATCATGAGTAATCAGACTGGTAGTCATATTAGAAGCAGACCTTTGTGCCATGCGGTGGAATCTGAGCATTATCCCTCCGGTACTGGGGAGCCATTAAACGGCCCCCTCTTTCTCTGACACAAGAAAGAAAGCAATGAAGGCGGACACAGGAGCAAATGAGTTTGAAGTTATAGGACTTACTGAAGTTGTTGAGGGGCTCTATTCTCGGTGGTCTTTATTTTTCAATGAAAAAGAAAGCTGAGACATTGGCTAATAGTAGCAGAGATGTGCCAGAAATTTGAGATAAAATAATAAATATTTTAAACAATTCCTGTGTTACTATGTTAGATGGGAAGGAGAGCCTACTCAAGATAAACAAATGTGTTGGTGACTGCAGTAGTTAACTATACTCATCCCAGTCCTTCGTCACTGTTCTGATTCCACATGAGCAATTGTCACTCAGAGTAGCTTTCAAAACGGCGCTGACGGAATTGAAACAGAGCAGAGCCCCCTTCCCGCAGCGTGGTGATTTGGAATGCAGTGTCTAAAATTCCAGGCTCCAAGGCCAGGCAAACCTGATTTCAAAACCTCTTGGTTTTGAACTAAGGCCATTTATCATGTGGCATTGGACATACTTCCTATCTCTGAACTGCAATTTCCAAATGATACGAAATGGATATAATAAAAATGACTTTGTGGGATCATCATGATGGTTAAATGGGCTGTGTCTGGCAAAACATCGACTCCAGTACCTATCACAGAACTGGCTTCAATAAATAGTCGCTGTTGTCATTGCAAGTTGTTATTCATGCCATATTTTTGTCTGTTCTCCTTAAAGGGCATTCTCTTCTCCTCGGTGGAGTGTGTAAAATCCGCACGGGACCTGGTAAAGCTCTATCTGCACGAATCAAATCGTGTTTACCGGGATAAGATGGTGGAGGAAAAGGACTTTGTTCTTTTTGATAAAATCCAGACAGAAGTGGTCAAGAAAATTTTTGATGTGAGTATTGCACTGTGAATTCTTTCTACATTTAAAAATAATGGTAGTTGTGCAGACTATCACCCAAATTATAAAAATACAGCCCATAAATTAGAGAAAATAAGAGATTAGTAAAAGAAAGAAAAGTCTATCATTATTTTGCAGAGATGAAAAGTGTTGAGGCAAGAAGAGACAAATTAAGCATAGGATCTGAGTGTTGAGAAGGTCTGTGGACATCCACTAATCCAAACCCTCCTTTAGTAGTTACTCCCCTCAGTGTCGTTTCCCAGGTTAGTCATCCCAGTTCATGCACCAGCGTCCTCGGAAATGCACAATCTCAGCTTTCCCAGGGCAGCCATCTGGGAACTGGGGATGACTGGAAATTTAGAACAATTTTGAAATTTGGGACCTTTGGAACAATTATAAAAACTGGAAATTTATTCTAATCATGATTTAAAATTTATTTTCCTGTCTATTAATCCTAGGTTTACCTTCAAATCTTTGAAGACCATTTATCTTGCCCTTCCTAGGTCTTCTCTTCTCCGAGCTAAATAGCCTCTGCTCTTTTAACCATTTCTGACACGGCTTGTTTTCACACCCAGAGTAGTTGGCATCATCTTGATTATTCTCCCATCCATGTTCTCCTCTGAAATCATGGTGCCTGACTCACCACAAAGCCCAACTGTGTCTGACCAAAAGCAAGATCACCATTCCCCTTTTCTTATCCTATCTAATAATAGACAAACATAGTAATTGACCGTACCTTCTCTATGCCTCCCATTGGCTAATCAGCAAGCTATGCAAATTAACCCAACCAAGATGGTGGCTGGCAGCCACACAGCTGAAGCAAGCAGGAGGCTTGCTTGCTCCAGTGATGGAGGAAGCCAAGGTTCCCCACCTGCTGCAGCCCGGCTCTGAGCTCCAAAAGCAACAAAGTTTCAATTATAGAAGCTAAACAAACCCCAGATACCTGCTTTCAGCAGGCTGTGGCCTCAGAGCTGGAGCAAGCAGGAGCCTGGCTCTCAGCTCCAGTGACAGCAACAAAGTTTCAATTATAGAAGGTAAATAAATCCCAGAATAAAAAAGAAAAAGAAAAAAAGGAGAGGCTGGGAACTTCAGTTGCCGGCCAGCCTGAAAACGGCCCTCAGTCCCTCACCCAGACTGGCCAGGCACCCCAGTGGGGACCCCCCACCCTAAAGGTGGTGTGACCAGCCTGAAAACAGCCATCAGCCCCTCATCCAGGCTGGCCAGGCACACCAGTGGGGACCCCCACCCTGAAGGGGATGTGACCAGCTGCAAACAGCCATCAGCCCCTCACCCAAGCTGGCCAGGCACCCCAGCGGGAACCCCACCCTGATCCGGGACACCCTTCAGGGCAAACCAGCTGGCCCCCACCCATGCACCAGGCCGCTATCCTATATAATAAAAAGGCAATATGCAAACTGACCCTAATAGCAGAAAGACTGGGAATGACTGGTCACTATGACACACACTGACCACCAGGGGGAAGACACTCAATGCAGGAGCTGCCCTCTGGTGGTCAGTGCGCTCCCACATGGGGGAGCTCTACTCAGCCACAAGCCAGGCTGATGGCTGCCAGTACAGCGGTGGTGGTGGCAGCCTCTCCCGCCTCCTCAGCAGCACTAGGATATCCGACTACAGCTTAGGTCTGCTCCCCACTGGCAAATGGACATCCCCCAAGGGCTGCCAGGCTGCCAGAGGGATGTCTGATTGCCAGCTTAGGCCCAATCCCCCGGGGAGCAGGCCTAAGCCAGCAGGTGGTCACTCCCCGAGGGGTTCCAGACTGCAACAGGGCACAGGCCGGACTGAGGGACCCCGCTCCCCAAGTGCACAAATTTTTGTTCACCGGGCCTCTAGTGTACTATAACTTTGATACTACGTTTTTCGAAATGTGTCCTGCTAAATAGTTGTACCACAATATACTTTCTAGAAAGAAGGTATCTATGATTTCTCAAGTTGAGAAAGTACTTCATATCATATTCCTTTCTTAGAAATTCGGTGTATTCAACACATGAAAGCCCTGAACATCAGCAATGACCCTGATTCATCTATGATCTCCAAACGCATTAGACCCTACAACTCTTCCCCTCCATAAAACCTATTAATAATTTTCAGAATGAATGGTCCATAGAATATGCCTTGGAAAACACTGGTACATTAGCACCTCCTAAGATGACACTATATTTCTTAGTGTCAAAATTACCCCGCAACTAACACTGAACCTTCTGTTGACCAAAGCCCCATGTTTTCCATACATACTGCTTGTTGTCCTCTCTTGAACTTAGAAAAAAGCAAATCTTATATTCAAATGTACCATGTTGTTCCTGTGTTCACCTTGTTAGGTTCATCTCTCCATATTTTTTCCTGATAAGATCCTGGATCTCTCTCTGAATATTTTACTGTCCACCCAATATACAACAGCCTTTTGAATGTTTGGATGGTGTTTTAAGTAACTTAGCTCAGTCTGCTCTTTACTAGTCTGAACACTGAATTTCTCCAACTTTTCCCATCATTTTTATATGGCCTGATGTACAGCACTCTCACATCTCAGATACTCCTCTCTGAGTTTTGTAGAATTTGCCCATTTATGTCTTCATTGTTTGCTCTGCAAATGAGCCTTTCCTGTTTTCTTAAACTGGTCTAAGCTAGCACTTTAGTGTGACAACACTCAGTCTTTGAGATAGAGGTTTCTATATGGGTCTGCATACTAAGGGCCCATCATTTTGATCATAGACCCAGACATAATTAACACTGCCATTATATACATTTGTTGGTTGTTGTTTTGTTTTTGATTAGTGCACATTTTTATTTTTGCACAAACAGCATTTGTAACTTCCTTTTCAAATAAATTTATCCCTTTTTTCATTGTAAGAATCTTTGTAAAAAATAAGCACTAATTTCACATAGTCTTGCAAAGTACTGTGTCCATTATTATGAAGAAACACTGTCACAGCATAAACTAGGTAAAGAAATTTTGCTCTGTTACCTAACAATGGAATATTTGGAATCTGAACCATTTGGCTTGGCTGGAAATATAAGCACTTCATTCTTGATTTTATTACTGCAAAAGCAAAATTCTTGATCCTTTTCTCCTTTTAGGGATGAGAGATAGAATGACTCTATCTCCATACTATACCATTGGTAAGACGTCACCACACATTGCACCCTTCTATGCCAGCTTTCCTAGTGAGCATGCCCAAGGCCGATGCAGCTATCTGTGACTTGTGCAGCCATAAACAGCTCACGCTGCTGGGTGATAACGTCTCACTTTTGGCCTTGTCCAGCTATTCTGATTTTATGAAACTTCTTTTTACAATCATCTTCTTGGTAAAATATGTGCATATGTTGAGGGATACCTGTACTGGATACTATTAGTGTTGGACCAAAATTAAAATTTCAAAGATATTCTTTTAGATCAGTGGTTTTCAACCTTTTTCATCTCACGGCACACATAAACTACTAAAATTCTGCCTCACACTAAAAAAATATTATATTTTTAGCCGATCTGACAAATAACAAATAGGTATACTTTTGATTCATTCACACCAGATGGCTATTGTTGTGTTGGCTATTGTCATTTTTTTATTTGACAAATCAAAGGGAAAAGAGGCCAGGCCCCTGACTAAATAGTCGGGTGTTGCATGTTTTAAAATTCTTGCGGCGCAGCAGTTGCAAATTGCTGCTTTAGGTTCTGAGGTCCCCTGATGATGTATTTCTGGCCGTTGGGTCACTCTGGGCTCTAAGGGGAAAGCACTGTAAGTAGTGCCGTGCTCTGGGGGAAAGGGGGGAGGTTGTTTAAACAGAAACACGATTTTCTCTGTTTTGTTTCAAGTTTCTCTTTTTGCTTCTAATACTCCTTTTGATTCTAAAATAGGATGGCCAGTTAAATGGAATTTCAGATAAACAACAAATAATTTTTTGGTATAAGTTACATGAGATTCTTGTATTTTTATTTACTGAGTCTGGCAAGCTTGGTTTAAATAGGCTAAAGTTTTAGCCATTAAGTCGAACATTCGTTCTCTTAAACAATTTGTACAAAGTGCTATGATAAAGTGAGTCGTGGACTTAAAGTCAGACTAGTGCTGCCACTAACTAGCTTCATGACCTTACAAAGATACTTGACCTCTCTGGGCCTCTTTTTATTTATCTGTAAAAATGAAAAAGTTGGGTTAAATATCCCCTCAATTCTATGATTAAAGTGATTCTAAAATTTTCTATTCTCGCCCTGACCGGTTTGGCTCAGTGGATAGAGTGTCGGCCTGCGGACTCAAGGGTCCCAGGTTCGACTCTGGTCAAGGGCATGTACCTTGGTTGCGGGCACATCCCCAGTAGGGGGTGTGCAGGAGGCAGCTGATCGATGTTTCTCTCTCATCGATGTTTCTCTCTCATCGATGTTTCTGACTATCTATCCCTCTCCCTTCCTCTCTGTAAAAAATCAATAAAATATATTAAAAAAAATAAAATAAAATAAAATTTTCTATTCTCAATATATTAGTAAACGTAAGGTACTGAAAATGAAAGGTGAGTGAGAGTAGAAGCAGTTGGTTATCATAAGCTTTCCCATGTAAAGCAGTGGTGTGTGGTAACTGGGGGTGGAACCTCTGAGAGGGCCTTGTAGAGGCCGTGGACATGAACAGGCCTCAGCAGGTTTCATGGTGTATTTACAAAGTAAGGCCCCAGGTCACAGGGAACTACATGCCTGCAGATATAAAGTTGAAGTAAACCCTTTGATTCATTTTTGTAAAAGCTGTGAATTCATGGCTTTATATTCTTTTTTCAAATATTTTTAATTTTTCTATTACAGTTGGCACTCAGTATTATTTTATATTGTTGCAGGTGTGCAGCATAGTGGTTCGACATTTATAAAATTTTATGAGGTGATCCCCCCAATAAGTCTAGTATCCACCTGGCACCATACATAGTTATTAGGATATTATTGACTGTATTCCCTAGGCTGTACTTTAATAATCCCATGATTATTTTGTCACTAATAATTTGTACTTCTTAATCCCTTCACCTTTTTCACCCAGCCCCCAACCCACATCCCTCCTGGCAACCAACACAATGTTCTCTGTATCTATGAGTCCCAACAACAATTGAAATGCCAGCCTGAAGCACCTTTGCACCAAATCTTGGTGTTCTTATTAAAGAAAAGTTGCCAAATTTTCACCAAGGAAGTGATGCAGTCCTGTTTCTACCATAAAGCTTAAGCTTAAAGTTCTCTGATGTGTGGCCCTTGTGTGATGCGGTCTCACTGTGAAGAAAGCTTTTTCACTGTGTGGGCTGAGTTTCCCTCTCTCCTCTATGCAGCCTGGCTCTGCTCACAGAACTGGAGGCGTGTTTTATTCATCAAAGACTCTTCGTAGGCCGGGCTCTCTGGGTCTCACTTTCACTGTTCCTCTGCTGCACCGTCAGTGTAAGCTGACTGCCATCAGGACTGATTCCCAACATGTGAGCTCATTTTCAAACTGGGTAACTGTACTCCCACATCTGTTTCCACAAGTTTTCCTCAACCCGCGAGAATGGCTCTCCTGCATTATGTTATCCAAATGTCTGGCGTTTATTGGGACTGTCTGGCAAAGCCAGAATACTGCTTTCTGTGGCCCCGAGACTACCTTCAAAATATAATAGCTCTTTGATAGTTAACTCTTTCACTTCTTATTACCAGGCAACAGTCCTGGTTTTCCTAAGGATATTACTTTCCCTCCATTAGGTTTGATGAATCTAGTCCCACAGGCTTAAGTGTAAGGTACTATGTTCAAGGCTGACCCCAAGGTGCCCTTGTCCTGGGCAATGCTCCTGCTGGTGAACAGCAGGCTGGTTGCGTCCCTTCCAGGTGGCCCTCCAGTCTGAACTTTAGGAGGAAAGAACGGCCGGTGAGGGCAATTGCTCGTGCTGGTATACATTTTACCTTTGTGTTAGAAAACCTGCTCTTTCTTTTTTTATATATATATCAAGATATCAGTTCAATCTGTAATTTATAAATTCATTAGTTCAAAGAACACGTTATGAGACATACATTAGAATCTGAATTTTCATATCAAACTGCCTTAGATTTGAATACTGGCTTCCCCATTGAGTAAATTTTATGTCCTTAACCCATTTTACTCTTTAAAATTTAGTGTCCTCATCTTTTTAAACCTGCTCTTTCTTAGACTTGCTTCCTCTACAACCCTTCTTACTCTGGAAATCTCAGGTGTTTGTGTTTGACACGTAAGTAGTTCCTTCTGAATTAAAAGAAAATCAGCCATGTCTTTAATACTTAGCTAACAGAGTGGCGGTGAAGAGAAACAGACTCCATATCTTTTAGGTTGAGTTGTACTAAGTATTCATTACACATGGTACGGTTTGCCCTGGGGACAAGAGTTGGCACACAAGACGCCCAAATGCTTATGGGAGTTTTATAAGTAGGGGTTCTACTGCAAAAGCTTTAAAATGATCAATGGCCTTCCCACTGGAGTGGCTCAGTGGTTGAGCGTCAACCTATAAGGTAACGGTTCGATTCCCAGTCAGGGCATGTGCCGGGTTATGGGCTCAATCCTTAGTACGGGGTGTGCAGGAGACAGCTGATCAATGATTCTCTCTCATTATGGATGTTTCTGTCTCTCTCACCTTCTCCCTTCTTCTTTGAAATCAATAAAAATATCTTCTTTAAAAAGATGATCAATGTCCTTATAAACAAACCAGTCACCTAAGGATGGCTAGTGGCATAGTCTTCAGAAACCAAGCCCTCTGTGCTGAGCTTATGGACAGGGCTTGCATCCTCTAAAACAGCGGTTCTCAACCTGTGGGTCGCGACCCCTTTGGGGGTCAAACAACCCTTTCACAGGGGTCACCTAAGACCATCGGAAAACACATATAAAATTACATATTGTTTTTGTGATTAATCACTCTGCTTTAATTATGTTCAATTTGTAACAATGAAATTGGGGGTCACCACAACATGAGGAACTGTATTAAAGGTTCGCGGCATTAGGAAGGTTGAGAACCACTGCTCTAGAATGCACTATCACGGGGAACAGGAGAGGATGCCTTCGGATACTGCTGTGGGTTGCAGAACAAGACATGTTGGAAGGTGTTGGAGAGATGAGGCCATTGGGTCATGATCTCCTTCACTCAGCTCTGGTGAAAGAACCCTGCTTAGAGAAGTGCACCCTGTGTCCCCATCTGCTCTGCTCAGAACGAAGCCCATTTCTTACTGTGCTTGTGAGGAGGGTACCTTCCACCTTCCTTTTTCATCCTCAGCCCCAAAGGAATAAAACATCACCCGTGACTTCATGGAGCTGGTACCTGAATGTTACATGTCCGCCTTAGAGGGCTCTCTCAGAGGAAAAGTGTTGGGGTCGCACTGATACTTGATTTTAGGGAGGTGCCTAGAGAAGAGGGAATCAGGGCTCTCCTCTCTGTGTGGAACCAGAACTGAGTCAATGTATCCCATCCCCAGGATATGGAAGAGACTGTGGAGCAGACTGGAAGCCTGAGCATGTATTGCCACTTCGCAAATGGCATTGGGGAGCCCAAGTACATGCCCGTACAATCATGGGAGCTTTTGACCCAGACCCTGGCGGAAGCCTTGGAGAATCACAATGAGGTCAACGCAGCGATGGACCTGGTTCTGTTTGAGGATGCCATGCGCCATGTGTAAGTAGCTTCTCTTGTTTTCTTTTCTCAGTTGCCTCTTCTTCCCCATATCTGGGGTCTCACCTAGACATTGGAGGGCACTGACAAGCCAGGAATCCCGCTACTTCTTCTGTGGTCAAGGGGCAGCTGCAGCTCCTGCCACTGGCCCTAGGGGCACCCTGGTGCTGACCTCAGGCAGAACAGGAATCATTTCCTTGTTGGTCACTCACAGTCCCTGGGCATGACCACAGTGATATCATGGGGAAGTTTGAGGTAACAAAAGGAGCATCAGACAGCTCAGCATCTGCATCCCGATCCCATTCTAGTCCAAGGGCCAATTTTATAATAATGAGATTGGAGCTTTTTGTTTAAGACAACTGCACATCTATTTCAAAAGTTAAATGCCCTTATAGGAGCTGTTGCTATCAAATGAATCACTGAAGTAGTCACTAAGCCTCCCAGATAGTTTATGGTCATGCCATTGCTATCCCTACACTGCTCGTTATATTCCCCCTCTTTACATTTACCACCCCTCCCTGCTGGCCCAAATTCTTCCAGCCTGTCTCCTGTACTCATGTCTTAAGCGTAAAAATCTACTTCATCTTCAACTTCTCTGAACTGTTCCGTCCTTGATAAAATCTAACTGAGACCTGACTGACCCTGAGCTGAGGACAGCTGGTTTTTCTTCCCCATTCTCTGTACCCCATGGCCTAGAGAGAAGTAAGAACCTCTTTATTCCACACCATCCCAATGGCATTCCTCCTTTTATTCTCCACAAACTCCAGGATTTTTGAAGCACAAGCAACTGGACTTCCATACTCATTACTTCTTCATTACCTCCTCTTCTTACTGGCATCTACTAGCACTTGTTACTCCCATCATTCACCAGCATCCTTCCTGCTGGGACCATCCTTCTCTCTTCCATCACGCCTTTCTTCATTCCTGGCATCTATGTACACCTTGTCCTTCTGCTCCTCGGCCTCCTTAGCTCCAGGGGTCTTTCTTCCATCCGACCTCAGCCACTCATTCACATGTTCCTATCCTGCAACTTCTATCAAGAGTGAACTCACCTCCAAAATCTCAACTTCAAACCTCCCACTCTCTGATTTGCACTGCCTACCCTTCCATTCACCTGCTCCAGTTCCAGTTATTCTTAAACTTTATTGAGACTTTATTTCATGAAAAGAAATAAACTGCTTTCTCAAACTCTTTTGTCCCTTCATCTACCATGTCTTTACTTTCCTCAATCACCATAGGCTCAATCATCCTGGTGCAAGCTCCCTAACTTTGCTGCCATTGCATCCAGGTGACAAAATCCCACTGTCTTCTTATTCCACACCTGCCCCTAAGCTGAAGATTATTGAAGAAAAATCCCCCACCGTGTTGATTATGTTTGCTTCCGTTCATTTAGTCATCACAAAACCCTGAAGAAGGTTCATTTAACATCACATGCCCCATAAATCGGTAACAGAGCTCACACTAATGCAGTCTGGTTCCAGAATGTTTACTCGCAACCATCACACTAGATGCTTCTTTGTGTGCCTTTTGCCTTCCCCTGATCCAGTAGAAGCTCCTTGATGGCGTGTCCCACTCACCACTGTGTCCAGCATCTTGGACAGTGCCTGGTGCATAGTGGGTGGGCAGTAAACAATGCCTTTTAAATGAAGGCCAGGGAGGGGGCATTGGGTGGAAGTGCACAAAGGAGAGGAAAATGGGAGACCTCTGTAATCGTGTCAACAATAAAATGAAGTGTTCACTAATCTTGTTGAAACTTCAATGAGCATTTTCCTCCCCTTTAAGAGCTCCCGAGCCTGTGTCATAGTCATGGGATTGAGACAAATTATCTTTTAAGAGTAAATTAAATTTGAGACAATAGCAAGTGATTCAGTCAATGTGGTTTCCAACGTGAGTGATCAAACTGACTAACATTGTTTTAGCAATGGAAAAATAACGGATATAATGAACCACCCTGAGGGGCAATTCTGAGGAATAAAGTGCATTTGGATGTGTAATTTTAAAATACCACTGCCCGTGGCTCCATCCTTGCACTCCCCTCCCTGCCTGAGGCCCCTCGGCCATCTCCGCAGCCCCTACCAGCCAGAACGAGCAGCTGCAGCTTCCTCTTACACAGAAAACAGAACAAACCAGCGCCGTGAGAAACACAGACCCGTGGCTTCTCATCACTGCACAGTGCCCACAGCAGAGGCATGTGGACTCACTTTAAAGGTCCCACCTTCTGGTGTCCAAGGTGGGAACAAGGCGGGGCAGAGAGGGGTGGACTGTATGCGCTTCCACAGGAATGCCCAGGGCCGAGGGGCCGGCCAAGGCGAGGGCCTGCATTTACAGGTGCCTGAAGGCCTGTGCTCATTTCGATGGTTTATTGGCTATTTGTTCTCACCACTTGAATTCTTAACATTTTCTTTTGTTTGATTCCCCTACACCTTTCCTAAGCTTCGCTGCTTTTGCTATGAACTCCATAATGGGGCCTGTGGAGTAGTTACAGCACATGCTCTGTAGATTGAGCCGGGCCCAGGGTCAAATCCTGGCGCTGCCGACCTTTGGCTGTGGGCCTACATGAAGGACAGGTAACCTGCCTAAGCCTGTCTCCTCCTCTAGAGGATGAGGAGGATGAGAATGCCTTTCCCGAGGGGTTGTTACTCATGTGGAGTGCTTCGCGCTTGGTGAGCAGTCCTAACTGCGAGTCTTTTCTTCCCTCCATTGTTTCCCCACTGACGGTACAGCTTTGCTCTCCTCCTGGCTCCCTTCACCATCTCAGCAGAGGCTTGTTCTGCTTTGTTTTTAAGCTTCACACCAGACCTTTTCCCTGCACTGGGCCTATCTTTTCCTTTTCATTCACTGCCACATGGATCTTCCTGCCTTGTCTTCTTTTCTCTTAGAAAAAAAGGAACCTCAGATGTACTTGGTGCCCCTTCACTCGAGTATCTGACCCGTTTCTGTGTGTGTGTGTGTGTGTGTGTGTGTGTGTGTGTGGTCTTCAGTACACCAGCTTCCTCCAGCTGTGCTGTATACATCGTCAGCTTTTGTTCTTAATCGGCCAGAAGTGCTGCAATGAATTAACTTAGATGCTGTGCTTTCCTGGCCCAGTAGCCCTTCCGAATATTGATCTTCTCTGTAAATGTTGTAATTTGAATGCAGAGTCCTTTGCCCTCGTCAGAGGTTGTTAATGAATCCCCAGCTGGAGTCTAATGCTGACAGCTGCAGACTCGCCCATTCTTCTTCGGAAACTTCATCACGAATGATGTGTTTTCCATTTAGATATTGAGTAGCACGCACCATGCTAAGCTGAGTCGAGGCCTTCTGGAGTAGAGCTGGGTGTTAGACAGCCCAGAGAACCAGCTGGACTTCCCCTCATCCTCCAACTGCCCTCTCTCTTCATTAATCCATTTCTGGCCCCTCCTTTTTTAATTAGAAGAGGGGACCTGGATATCTTAGCACCAGACTTTCTCCTTTTGTCATTGTCATCAGACACCATCTAATGTAGGCACAGAGCAGACGACTCTTTGACCCAACATCATGAGCAATTGTGTGCATCACCCCAAATGCGATGCTGGTGTTAGGTACATGTTGCTGCTTAACAGAATGGTGTAGGATGCCTTCAGTGCTCTAGCACTACAGAGAGTACAGGGTGATTATACACACTCTCCTGGTATCTAGAAACTATGGTTTAATAAGGGAGCAAGAGCAGTGTAAATCTACCTGATACAAGACAGAGTACAGTGTCATAATAAAAAAATTATGAAGTGAAAAAATAAAATTATGAAAGAATTAAGTGCAGCTCAATAAAAAACTCCTAAATGTTTAGGGAAATAAATTTTAACTGCATAAATTTAGGGACATACAATTTAAGTCCAAAAAGCTAAAATTTTCTGTACATAGAAAACATCAAAATGAAAAGATAAAAGTGCCAAATTGAGGGTGGGGGAGGACTTTGAGACATATATAAAAGAGGTCTTACAAATTTAGAAGAACACTACAATTGAGAAGTAGGCAATGGACATAAAATTCACAAAGAAGAAATATATAATGATTAATAAGAAAAAGATCCAGAGACATAGAAGCATGCAGCAGACCGTGGAATCTCAGAGGGAAGGCAGAGGTAGGTGGGCAGGTAGGGAGAGATCAACCAAAGAACTTGTATGCATATATGCATAACTGATGGACACAGACAATAGGATGGTGAAGCCTGGGGTGGGGGACAGGGCGGGCTAGATGAGGTCAATATGGGCAAAAAGAGGGCATATGTAATACTTTCAATAATAAAGATTTAATTTTTAAAAAGAAAAATGTTGTTATCTAGATATCAAAAAATTAAAACCATAATATTTTCAACCATTAAATAAGCAAAACTTAAAAAAAAAACCTGCCTTGGCCAGTGTTGCTCAGTGATTAGAGTGTTGGCCTGCTCACCAAAGGGTTGTGGGTTCGATTCCCAGTCAAGAGCACATACCTGGTTTGCCAGTTTGATCCCCAGCCACTATCAGGGCATGTGGGAACAACCAATCAACCAATTGATGTGTCTCTCTCACATCAATTTCTCTCTCTCTCTCTCTCTCTCTCTCTCTCTCTCTCTCTCTCTCTCTCCCTCCCTCCCTCCCTCCCTTCCACTCACTCTAAAAATCAGTGGAAAAAATATCCTTGGGTAAGGACTAACAACAACAAACACAAGACCCAGTATCAACAAGGGTGGGGGCAAGACTCCCCTCTGCTGGAGGTGGGAGTTGTTGACTCGCACTTCTGCTAGGGTTTCCTTTCAAAAAGCAAAGGCATCCCATAGGAGAGATGAGGTGATAAGGACCCATGGACGTGTAGTTTATTGATGCTAATTACATGACTAAGTCATCAGGATATGCAAGAAATTTGCAGTAATAAAATTCAAACCATAGAAGCTTAACATGAACCCTTTAACCTCATACTCACTCGCATTTTGTTGACATATCAAACCCCACCGCCAAAACTTCCCTCAAGCCCTTCCTCCAAATTGGGGTTAGCTACACCCTAAGTTGCTCTACCCCTAATTACCATCTGTTAATTTGAATATGGGATTTCTCATTAGAATATCGTTAACACAAGACCCTTAGTGGCACAGGAGGTGGCCTGTGAAAGTCACCCTCAGATCTATCCTCAGCTTTGTCTGGGTGGGCTTCACCTGAGTTCTTGTTTCGCACATTCTTTGGATCCCAAGATCACCAGCACTGTTGCCTCTGCCTCCTCTCATCCATTTCTCCACGGTGGCTTCATTACTGTGTTATGTATCCCCAAATTCACTGGCTTAATGCATTTCCATTCAACTAACCCTGCCTAACATGTTCTCATCCTCTGATATTCACCTTTTGATGCTACCATTCTGGGGGCAGTTTTTCAATATGTATCATAAGCCCTAAAAATTGTCGTACTGTTTGACTTGGAAATTTTGCTTCTAGGAACTTATGCTATTGAACATAAATATATGAACTAAAAATATTCACATAGCATTAGTAATAACTGGAAAATGTATGAAACAACCTACATATCCAACAGGAGGCTATTACAGACAAGGAATTTATTTGGTATAATGGAAAATTGTGCCACAATTAAAAGCATGGTTTAGCAGATTACTCAGTGGCGTAGGGAAATAATCACAGCATACTGTTAAACTAAAAGAATGATTTCAAAACACTATGTTCAATGTACAATGTGAACCCCATTTTGAAAATATATGGGATAGAAATATATTGAGTTTTCAGATGTAATAAAGTATGTACACATAAATATATACCTATAAGCATACAGACGCTAGAAAAACTTCAGAAGGACATATAATTAATGTTGATAGTGTTTATGCAAGATAGAATTGTAGTTTTTTCTGTTTCATGCATTTTTTATAACGAATAGTTATTGTTTTTAAGATGAGAAAAGGGAATAGGAGTTATTCTTATAGAGAATGTAGATATCTTACATAGGTCTGTACGTAGTGTTGAAGGGAATTTTTTAAAAATATATTTTATTTATTTTTTACAGAGAGGAAGGGAGAGGGATAGAGAGTTAGAAATATCAATGAGAGAGAAACATAAATCAGCTGCCTCCTGCACACTCCCTACTGGGGATGTGCCCGCAACCAAGGTACATGCCCTTGACTGGAATCGAACCTGGGACCCTTGAGTCCGCAGGCTGACGCTCTATCCACTGAGCCAAACTGGTTAGGGCTGAAGGGAATTTTTAAAAAAGGTGGTGGTGGCCTGGAGGGCAGGCTGTGAGCAGCGCGATGGAGGAGTGGCATTTGAGGAGGGGGTGGAGGAGTGGGTTGCTCTGGAGGGCATGGTCTAAGCCCGGGCCTGGGGATGTTTCCCCATTGCTGGGTGAGTAAAGTGCCGCTGCAAAGGGAAGAATCCAGAAGCCAAGGAAGTGGATGTCTTGTAGGGCTGGCACTAAGAATCCACAAATGTTCATTAGAAGGGCATCATCATCCAGGAAGGGTGAGAGAGCTGAGAGCTGTCAGCCTCTGTTATTCGCTGACTAATTTTGCTTCTGTCTATGCTTGTCCTCTGGCCTTGCCCTGACTTTTTTTCTAATGGTATGCTTTCTACTTTTCTCTTTTTCCTGCCCTCTCCTCTTGCCCAAAAGCACAGAGAGATGAAGTCACATGAAGTGGGGAGGTGGCAGAGTCAGGATTAGCTGGGGAGTGGGAGGGGCTAAGCCCTGGTCCCCTCATCCTTGCCATCACATGCCCCCTCCAGCCCTGCCTGGAAGCCCTGAGCTGTTCCTCCATTGCCCACCATGGCAACTTCAATCCACTTAGTCAAGAAGGTAAGGCCAGGTATGGGGACAATTTAAGTCAAGTTTCCCACAGCTGAGCCCATGATCCGCTCCAGGGAGGTTCTAGTTCCCACTCACTGAGCACGCCCCTCACTGTGCACGCCTCTCACTGTGCACGCTCCTCACTGTGCACGCTCCTCACTGTGCACGCCTCTCACTGTGCACGCCCCTCACTGTGCACGCTCCTCACTGTGCACGCCCCTCACTGTGCACGCTCCTCACTGTGCACGCCCCTCACTGTGCACGCCTCTCACTGTGCACGCTCCTCACTGTGCATGCCTCTCACTGTGCACGCTCCTCACTGTGCACGCCCCTCACTGTGCACGCCCCTCATTGTGCACGCTCCTCACTGTGCACGCCCCTCACTGTGCACGCTCCTCACTGTGCACGCCCCTCACTGTGCACGCTCCTCACTGTGCACGCCCCTCACTGTGCACGCCTCTCACTGTGCGCACCCCTCACTGTGCATGCCTCTCACTGTGCATGCCTCTCACTGTGCACGCTCCTCACTGTCCACGCCTCTCACTGTGCACGCCCCTCACTGTGCACGCTCCTCACTGTGCACGCTCCTCACTGTGCACGCCCCTCACTGTGCACGCCCCTCACTGTGCACGCTCCTCACTGTGCATGCCTCTCACTGTGCACGTTCCTCACTGTCCACGCCTCTCACTGTGCACGCCCCTCACTGTGCACGCTCCTCACTGTGCACGCTCCTCACTGTGCACGCCCCTCACTGTGCACGCCCCTCACTGTGCACGCTCCTCACTGTGCACGCCCCTCACTGTGCACGCCCCTCACTGTGCACGCCCCTCACTGTGCACGCTCCTCACTGTGCATGCCTCTCACTGTGCACGCTCCTCACTGTCCACGCCTCTCACTGTGCACGCTCCTCACTGTGCACGCTCCTCACTGTGCACGCCTCTCACTGTGCACGCTCCTCACTGTGCATGCCCCTCACTGTGCACGCCTCTCACTGTGCACGCTCCTCACTGTGCACGCCCCTCACTGTGCACGCTCCTCACTGTGCACGCCCCTCACTGTGCACGCCTCTCACTGTGCACGCTCCTCACTGTGCATGCCTCTCACTGTGCACGCCCCTCACTGTGCACGCCCCTCACTGTGCACGCTCCTCACTGTGCACGCCCCTCACTGTGCACGCTCCTCACTGTGCACGCCCCTCACTGTGCACGCCTCTCACTGTGCACGCTCCTCACTGTGCACGCCCCTCACTGTGCACGCTCCTCACTGTGCACGCCCCTCACTGTGCACGCTCCTCACTGTGCACGCTCCTCACTGTGCATGCCCCTCACTGTGCACGCCTCTCACTGTGCACGCCCCTCACTGTGCACGCCCCTCACTGTGCACGCTCCTCACTGTGCACGCTCCTCACTGTGCACGCCCCTCACTGTGCACGCTCCTCACTGTGCACGCCCCTCACTGTGCACGCCCCTCACTGTGCACGCCTCTCACTGTGCATGCCTCTCACTGTGCACGCTCCTCACTGTCCACGCCTCTCACTGTGCACGCTCCTCACTGTACACGCTCCTCACTGTGCACGCCTCTCACTGTGCACGCTCCTCACTGTGCATGCCCCTCACTGTGCACGCCTCTCACTGTGCAAACCCCTCACTGTGCACGCCTCTCACTGTGCACGCTCCTCACTGTGCACGCCCCTCACTGTGCACACTCCTCACTGTGCATGCCCCTCACTGTGCACGCCCCTCACTGTACACGCCTCTCACTGTGCATGCCTCTCACTGTGCACGCTCCTCACTGTCCACGCCTCTCACTGTGCATGCTCCTCACTGTGCACGCTCCTCACTGTGCACGCCTCTCACTGTGCACGCTCCTCACTGTGCATGCCCCTCACTGTGCACGCCTCTCACTGTGCACGCTCCTCACTGTGCACGCCTCTCACTGTGCACGCTCCTCACTGTGCACGCCCCTCACTGTGCACGCTCCTCACTGTGCACGCTCCTCACTGTGCACGCCCCTCACTGTGCACCCTTCTCACTGTGCACGCCCCTCACTGTGCACGCTCCTCACTGTGCACGCCCCTCACTGTGCACGCCTCTCACTGTGCACGCCCCTCACTGTGCATGCCTCTCACTGTGCACGCCCCTCACTGTGCATGCCCCTCACTGTGCATGCCTCTCACTGTGCACGCCTCTCACTCTGCACGCCCCTCACTGTGCATGCCCCTCACTGTGCATGCCTCTCACTGTGCACGCTCCTCACAGAGAGACTGACTGAAGCTTGGCGCCTCTGCTTCCTTCCCTACAGCTGCCGCATCAATCGCATCCTGGAGTCCCCAAGGGGCAACGCGCTGCTGGTGGGGGTAGGTGGGAGTGGCAAGCAGAGCTTGACCAAGCTGGCGGCCTTCATTAGCTCCATGGACGTGTTCCAGATCACGCTGCGCAAAGGCTACCAGATCCTGGACTTCAAGGTATGGAGGAGGGCCTGTGGGGGGAGGCCAGCCTTCCTCCAACTGCCCACGCTCCCTCTCATCAGCTCTCAGATCCCTTGCCCAGAACCTCTGCTTAGCTCTCCATCCATTTTCTCCTTCGATTCTGGGCTGGTGAGGTGAGAGGCCCTTTTCTGCTTAGTCTCAGCCTGAGAGCATGGCCTTCCCAGGTCTGTGACCCAGGACCTCGGCTGCTTCAGCTACATCTGTGTGGCCTCGACTCTCACACCACATCGGAAGCACATCTATGTCAAGTGCGCTCACAGCTCTAAGACTTAGGAGCAACTCTGACAGTCTGTCCAAGTTCTATAAGGAATTCATCTTTTAAACATGTGTTTAGTAACCACCAGCTGCCGGGACCTTCAGTAGCATTTCCTGGCTTCAGAATCAGGCACTTGGGAGCCACAATGTGGGCCCAGAAAGAGGAGCAAGGCTTTCTCTATAGCTTTCGAAGGCCACTTGGCCCAGCCCCCTCCCATTTATCCACGGCCACAGCAGAGGCTCAGGAGGGAGTCATGATGTAATTTCCATGAGAATGCTGCTCTTGCCGTCTCTGGGAGAATTCTAGCCAGCACTAAGCCAGATCCACCCACCAGCCTTCATAAGCTCTCAGCCAGGGGTGCCTACTGCTGCTCTGAAACCACAGCTCAGAATCTCAGTGATTGGCTGAACCTAAGGTCATTCACAGTAGGTCACGTTCACAGTAGGTCAATCTTTACTGCTTCTAAAAAAGAGAAAACAACACTGTGAATAAGAGAATTATGCATTTACAGAATGACCCATGACTGTGGTTCTCAACCTTGGCTATACACAGAAACCCTTCAAATAATGCTGATGCCTGCATCCCACTGCCCAGAAATTCTGACTTACTTAGTCTGGGCAGCTGCCTGGGCACCAGGACTTTTCGAAGAATCCCCCAGATGATTCTAATGGAAGTTGAGAGGCATTGTCTTCGGTAATTCTGCAAATGCATGGATTTGAGAACCATTGATCTAAAGGGAGTTTATTAACTTTAAAGGGGAATTTATTTGAACATGAACGACTACTGTAAGGAAATGTATGAGGCTGTTAAAGAATGAGCTTTGAGTGGTGCAAGAGGCAGAAGACCAGCATTAGGGACTGATGGCTAAGCTTTATGAGAGGGATACAACAAAGGAACCAAGACTGACTAAACTGGAAAACTTCAGGGCTTGGAATCCTAGCCCAAAACTGTATCTACCTGCAATTTTGAATAGATGTTAATTTTCTACCAGGCAGGTGTGTATGTGTGTGTGTGTGTGTGTGTGTGCGTGCGTGTGCGCGCGCGCGCGCCAATACATGTTTTTTGCAACACAAGTATTTTGCTGGAGCTAGTCATAAGAAAATAAGATGCTGCTAGAATAAAATATATACATGCCCAGGCAAGTATCCCCAAGTGCCTTTTTTTAATCATCACCCAAGGACAATTCATTGATTTTTAGAGAGAGGGGAAGAGGGAGGGAAGGAGAGAGAGAGAGAGAGAAATTTGTTGCTTCTTGCATGCGCCTGCCCCAACCAAGGCTGGATTTAGCCCACAACCTGACTGGGAATAGAACCCCAACCCTTCAGTGTACAGGACAATGCTCCAACCAACTGAGTCATCTGGCCAGGGCCCCCAGTGTCTTGCTCTGTGAAAACCTAGAGCACTCACTTGCCTCCTGGGGCAGGTCATTCACTGTATGATGATATGAGTCTTTCCTGTCCTTTGAAAAGCTGTTACCTCTGTGCACAAAGCAGGAGCTCTAGAAGCTAACAAGGAGCCACCGTGGTTTTATGAAGTAAAGCTCATCACTATTTAATTTTACCTGCCCACCTCTATTGCAACCAAGGCCTGGGAATGAGGTGTATTATCCTGTCAGCAAAAATGGAGCTCTTCCCTACCTCCCGCTGCCATTTTGCTTTATTTCCAATGAAAGGAGGCAAGAAAATGGCCCATTCCTAAAGAGTGGGTGGGGATCGCTTGCAAGAAGGCCCTCTTCACAGAGATCTCTGATATTGATTGTTTCTGCAGATGGATCTGGCCGGCTTGTGCCTGAAAGCCGGGGTGAAAAATCTCAGCACAGTGTTTCTCATGACTGATGCCCAGGTGGCCGATGAGAAGTTCCTTGTGCTCATCAATGATTTTTTGGCATCTGGTAAGAGACTCTTCGTACCTGAATATCTAATAGGTTTTCCCTGGAGTTGGAGTCATTTGGTCCAAGGTCAGAGAAATGAGGGAGAAAACTGATACAGTGGAGAACTGGTTCATCAAGGTTTTTCTAGGATTGATGCTGGGCCTGCTGATCTGGCTTGTACATTTACTTTTCATGGCAAAATAGACAATAATCTCAGGGCTTTCTCGGGACTAGATTTGAGAATCAGAAAAACAGGCTAAAGGCCTGTGGTTCCCTCCCCAAAGCCAAGTCAGAGCGAAACTAGAATGCATGCAGTTTTTTCAAGTAGGTTAGGCATTAGCAGGAAGATACACGGAGCAAGAACATGCACAAAAGCATACACAATCGGGCAAGGTTAGGTTATCAGTTTAATTAATTAAGGATTCAGAACTTTTGGGAAGCAAAGTGGAAACAGGAACAGTATCTCTTCATGGTTTTCTTGGTTTTCAAAGAACTTAACAGGGGATGTCAAGTGCTCTATGACACTAAATATGAAAAATAGGACTTCAGTCAAAAGTTCAAATCTTGACATTTTGCTGTTCTTATTGATCCCTGTTTATTTAGGAATTCAGGAATTAGGTCAACCATTCTAGAAAAAATATATATATATATATGCAAATCCATCTAATGTATACACACACACACACACACACATATATATATATATATATATATATAATCTGATATATAAATAGGCTAGAAACCCGATGCATGAAATTTGTGCAAGAGTAGGCCTTCCTTCCCCCAGCTGCTGGAACCAGCTTCCCTCTGGCACCTGGGGCCCGGGCTTCCCTCACAGCCCTGGCTTCGTCCAGAAGGTCGTCCTGAAGGACATCCAGTCTAATTATTATATTACACTTTTATTATTATGGATATACCCAAGAAGACAATATAGTACATAAATTATGCATTTTTATAAATGTGGTATGTGTATATATTTATATTAATTTAAAGGGGAAATTTAAATTCTGATTCTTAAACCAGATTCAGCATCTGCAAAACCACCTCTTCATCTGGGTTAAAAAATAAAATAGTCAGTGCACAGATGTTCCTAAATAAAATTTCTGCCTCCAGGTTTCCAGCATTCCGGAAAGCTAATTTCTCCACAATTCATGCCCTGTCTCTTTAACTGAATACTCTTTAGTTTATAGAGTCCCAAGACCATGACCACAGTATTCTCTCCCATAGTCTATCTCATGCCCTGTATTCAGGGTGGCTCCTGACATGCAATCCTAGGAACTTTACTGCTTCAGAACCATTGTCTGCTTCAAACTGTGCACCCTTGTACCCCAGGCCATTTTACTCTTACGTCCACCAAGAGCCACTCGTCCCTGGCCCAGATCACTCACTAGCAGGCTCTGTGGACAAATGTTAGCTTGTTTATGGTGAGGATCAGAGTTCCAAGTCCCTTACTGTGCTGGCTCCAAGTCTTACACTGATCCCACATCTTGTATCTTTCCCAACTTGCCCTAATTAAGTTAATTTTAGACCCAGGAGTTTGCCTCCTAGCTCTTATACCTCTTCTCCTCCAATACAATAAATGCTTCCTTTCCTAAATACTATTTTTTAACATCCCACTAACTCTACAGCAGTATATCCCCTACAGCTTTGCCTCACCTTTTATTATTTTACTACATAATGAGAGAGGGGTCCAATTACCCTCCCGCCCTCAAGCTGCACCCTAACGTCTAACTTCTAACACAGCCACAGAGGGTGAAATTGTGCTTCCAAGGCCTTATAGCTTTGGAGATGCCAGGCGTGTTGCCACCCTCACCCTGTGCCTCAACTGGCTCCAATCCAGCCAGGGCACCTTCTCCTAAAATAATGTCAGAGACATAGAAGATGCTATACTTTTACCAATTGAAATTTCAGTCCTCACATATTTTTAATTTTTCATTTAGGAAAAAAAAACCATTTTTTTCAAGTTTAAATGAGTTTCTGTAGCCCTACCCAGTGAAAGCAGTGCATTCAGGCAGCTTCAATGTCACAGAGCTTGAAGCTCCTACTTCCCTTTTAAGGCTTCCATATTAAAACAAGACTTACAAACATATTGTAATCGAGATAAAAGTAAAAGTAATACCTTTCTACTCTAATCTTGCTTCCTTTTTTCTTAACTACTTTGACAAAGAGAATAGAGCATATCTTTGTTCTAATTTTCCCTGCCAATTTAATAATTTCTGGCTAGAAATTAACTGCCTGCCAATTCAGGGATTCTGCCAGTCTAGAGCGACAGGGATTCCTCAGAAACTCCCCATCCCATTAGTTTTTCAATTTTATGGAGTTGTGCAATCACTTTATTCTTATATAAGAGTAGAGACTAGAAAACTGCAATCAGGCTACCTTGCCATTAACTCACCCCTGTTATCTACAAGTCCTGTTAGGTTGAAGATAAAGGTACAGTGAGTGAATTCCACTTTTCAACTCTCCTCCAAGAGCATCTTCCCCAGGACCTACTCATCTCACACCAAAGGCTACCTGGTTTCCTCCCACACTTCTTTAGCTCACTGTTTCATCTCTTGGTTTCTGGCACCATTTCCAAAATCAGATACTGATGGTACTCAGCTCATTAATCCCACTTCTGACACCAACCAAACATTTCAGAACCTGTCATTGTATCAGTTGTATCTCAGGCAGATTATAAATAGACAGGAAGAAATCTTACACACAAAGTTCTTAAACTCCTGGTTTAATTAGCAAAAGATACATAACTGTATAAGAGGCAGGGTGGCCACCCGATCAGAGCAAATGAAATAAAGCATATCTTTGATCACTTCCCTTGGCTTACCAGGATCCTTAATGGGGGTCATGCGGCTGCTGGTGAAACTATGGATGAAATATTTGCCCTAACTTGAATCTGAAACATTTAATTCTTGATCTGTTCTTATTTTTCAATATAATTACTTCTGGAAAGTATACATTGGCCATCAAACCCAGGTATTTATAAAATTATTACCAAATTTGTTCTCTCTTGGTTCTTAAACCAAAATCAGCATCAGCAAGGCCCCATGCTGTGGGTTTCTGGGGCAGCACGTGCACCCAGCTTTCCATCATTCCAGACAGCCCATTTTATGGCAGTCCCAGCTGAGAAGGCTTAGTGTGCTCCAGGAGTGGTGTCTTTTTCTCTCCTGACTCCGCCAGATTTCATGCTCCATTTTACTTTGGGATTTTATGTTGGGACTTCCCTTTTGTTTTTCAAAAAGCTTAATTCTTCACTCCAGAATTAAGGTTTCTCTTTCCTGACCCAACTAGATCACTTTTTCTAATCATATATTCAAAACTATTTATTGTTTCCATGTTCAGCATGTGCTATGCTCAAAAATGAGTATCACACAAGCCTCTATGTGGTCTGTTGGAATAGTTCATATCCAATTGTATCTTCTCTTTTGTAAAGTCATATGCCTCTCCATCTCTGAACCAGACTGTTTTTTAATTATTTGAACCAAATCTCCTTTTGCTATATAGAACATGTAAAGATCACCTCATCTACAATGTGGTGAACACTAGATCCAAGATGGACATGTTAGTGGTCTGCGCACATCACATGAAAATGTGGAGTCTGGAAATGTTTGTAACAGACGTGGCATTGGATTGCTCTTCTCCCATGATGACCTGGAACTAGGTTTCCTGTCAAGCACGCACCAGATCTCCCACACATACTCTGTGGTCTCACGGCATCTATTCACTAGATGCATCCTCGAACCACAGACAGCGAAGAACTAAACCAGCACCTGTTTGGTTTCCCAGCTGCCACACTGAAATGCCAAAAGGGCAATGCAAAAAGATGCTTGTATAATCAGCCTTTTCTTTTCTTCATGTGATACTAACTTCTCATCCAAGTTATTTGAGTCCATGTCTCTGTGTACTCTCCTACGTTGCTAACCTCTCGCTCACCACCTACATCCAAGAGATCATCAGCTGCCACCAATTTTAACCCTTGACCATTTCTGAGTCCATAACTTTTCTATCATGGCTCCCACTGATTTTTTCATCATTTTAACTCATCTCCCTGCCTCCCAGGCAATCTTCCCTCGAATCCATTCTCCTCACTACTTCCAAAATTATCTATCTAATCTCAAATTCCTTCATTAGTTGCTCACTAAATGCAGAACAAGATCTTTTTGTACAGAAAAATAAACTGCCTTTGACCTGCTTCCTCCCCTCCTTCCTAGCTCCTGTTCCCCCATTTTGATCTCATAATTTCTCTCTTCTTGACAGGACACTGCCCTGTTTCCTGACATCCTTACTCACACTCTTCCTTTGGAACCTCACACCCTTCTCCTTCTTTGTCTGGATTAACTTCTACCCACATTACAAGACTCATCTTGGGTGTTATCTCTCTAGGGGATCGGCACTGACCACTGTCACCCTGAGGAATGAGAAGCATCCCTCCATGTTTCTATCACACCCAATGGCTGCACACACCACCATTGCATTAAATAACACTGTTAGCTCGTAAAAGGCAGAGACTCTGTTGTCTGTTGTTGATTAAATTTTTGTTATAACATAATCCAGAGACACAAAATATAAAGATTAAATAACTACCACCCAGTTTAGGAAATAAAACAATACTGATATAATTGAAATGCTCTGTGGAGACTATTGTTTTCATCATTTATACTTTCAGCCCCTCATGCATCTCCTGGCCCATAATTAGTATTCAGAGGTATTTGTCAAACTGAGGTGAACAACGTCATGAGAATGATGTTCTGTCTAACACATTAGATATTACTATCGAACCTTGAGAAGGTTTCCAGCCACAGAGAGAGAGGGACTGGGTGCTAAGATAGTTATTATTTTCCCTTGCTTTTTCTCCCTTGAGACCAGGGGAATGTTTTTGAAAAAGATTAGGCCTAGATGGGGTCAAAGGCACTAAGCCAGTGTAAAGCTAACAGATTCACAGGGAATCTAACCGTCTCCTTTGTCCTTTTTATCACCAAGCGCCAACTAACTGAACCATCTTACACTATCAGGATCTCCTCCCACAAAAGTAGTTGTAGCTTCTGAGAGCCCCAGACTAACACAGAGAAGATGATTAGTCTGACTCACCAAACATTAGGGCATGTTAATGACCACATGGATCCTGCAAGCATTTGGAGGCAGAAATAGGGCTTCCCAACTTGAGGTCTCAGGAGGAAACTTCTCAAATATTTAAACAGCCTCTGCCTGTGTCAGCACAAAACCCCCTCTGGCAGTTCAGTTTCCTGCTCCGGCATGGCTACCTACATCACACGATAAGTGACAGGAACATTGTCAGGAGAAATTGGGGGAATAAATCTGAAAATGCAAACCTTATTTCCAGTTCAGAGGTGTTCATCCCCAGATACTCCATCTGGTGATCACCTTCTGGGATCTTGGGGTCTTGTCACAAACACCACCATCGTAGGAACATGGCAAAGGTCTGCAAATGGCCTGGAGGCTTTCAACATTTTGGCACTAAGGGTTTCCCATAACCCAGGGTAAGCAAACTGTCTCTGAAAGAATCAGAAAGTAAATATTTTCAGCTTTGCAGACCATCCTGTTTCTGCCACGACTACTCAACTTTGTTCACTGTAGTGTGAAAACAGCCAGATAGCACCTAAATGAGTGAATGTGGCAATGGCCAATAAAACTTTATTTATGAACAATAAAATTTGAACTTTGTAATTTTCATGTGTCATTAAATATTATTACACTAATTTTTTCCATCATCAAAAATTAGCTTGCAGGCCATCCAAAAAGGAGCAGAGACCATGGTTAGCCAGAAGACCCTAATTTGCTTCCTCAGTATCCATGATCTTATTCATAACACACCAAAAAGGCATACACCTATTTTAAATAAGAGAAAGATGAAGAATGCAGGTCTATTATTAGAGATGATAAGACCAAAAGGAATCCAATTTCTCGCTGGAGGGCTGTAGGATATTAATAGATAAAGAAATGCAGATTGTGAGAGAGGCGAAGGAGAAAAGACAGCCACTACAGGCTGTCAGCCCCTAAGCTGATGAGAATGGCTTATGCCAATTCTATTGGAATATTTCTCTTTTAAAGAACTTGGAGCTTGGCCAATGTTGCTCAGTGGATGAGCATCAACCTTTGAACCAGGAGGTCATGGTTCAATTCCAAGTCAGGGCAAATGCCCGAGTTATGGGCTCAATCCACAGTAGGGAGCATGCAGGGGGCAGCCAATCAATGATTATCTCTCATCATTAATGTTTCCATCGTTCTCTCTCCCTCTCCCTTCCTCTCTGAAATCAATACAAATATATTTTTAAATATATGCTTAAAAAAAAAAAAAAAAAAAGACTGCCCAGAACTTACTGAATCCAACACATGCTAAATGTCATTTCATTTTCCTCACAATTTTCTCTGACCCATTTTTATCAAATGAGTCTGAAATGGGTTATTCTATTAATGAGATATTTACTTTGACAAGTTATAGTACAGATTGTTTTATATGCATGCTATGAAATAACTTACTGAATGGAAATTAAGTTCACTCAATTAAGGAAAAAAGGTAAATGATTATTTTCATGATAATTTTTTTCTATTTGAACCTCTTAAATGATTAAGTCTAATTAGTATAAAACAGTTAGTAAACGCCTGGCCGGATTAGCATTGTCAAACTTCATTGTCAGAAAGTTAGCATGAGTTTCCTCCAGATACAGTAGTTCCGGGAAGTGCAGCAGCCTCAGTGATGAGGAGTCATAGTTCCTGATTGCTCTGATACAGGCCATGTGCCAAGCCACCCATCTTCGAGGCCCTCAACCCAGTCCACAGGGAAGCAGCATGGGGAGGGTGGCCCCGTGGCTCTGCTGTCTCTAACATTTCTATGACGCCAACATTTCCGTGTTGGTTGTGGAGGAAGGAAGAAACGTGAATGTGAAGAACTCTAAGGAAGAGCTTGCATATGATTCCAGGTGCACATAGTTTCAATACCCACCTAAAGCCTTGTACTGGAAAGCTTTTCTGATACCCTTAGAATATCCTAGACCAGTGGCTCTCAACCTTCTGGCCCTTTAAATACAGTTCCTCATGTTGTGACCCAACCATAAAATTATTTTCATTGCTACTTCATAGCTGTAATGTTGCTACTGTTATGAATCATCATGTAAATATCTGATATACAGGATGGTCTTAGGCGACCCCTGTGAAAGGGTCATTCGACCACCAAAGGGGTCGCGACCCACAGGTTGAGAACCGCTGTGAGAGCCTCATTCACCCTTACATCACGTCCACTGTTTCAGATTTTAGCTCTAGCAACGCTGCCTTGTTCTTACCTCCCTCAAGCTCATCTCTCTCTTTGAGAAAACTTGTGTCAGTATCAGCCACACGACTATCTTATACCTCCCAGTCTGTCTCCATTTCTTCACAGTTTCCTCCTTTCCTCCCATATGACCATTCATCCTTCCCATGGCCAGCTCTTCCGTCTGAGCTAGGAGCCCACGCCCTGGCTCCTGATTCAGAAATTTGTTCTATTCTGTCTCTCCTTCCCATTTCTGAATCTCCCTCACAGTTCTCACATCCTCACACCCACAGTTACTTTTTTCCTTTATGTTTTGCTATATTTTTATAACATATGTTAGACATACAAAAATAATAAAACAAACACCCATGCAATTATGGACAATGTTGCAAAGAAGAAACCTCTGGTGTGCATGTGCAAGAGTTTCTTCACACTCGGGGCCCAAAACTTGGATTACCGAATCGTCTGGTTTGTACCTTTCAACTTGACAAAAAAGGGCCAAGTTGCTCTCCAGAGCCGTGGTACAAATTTGCTCTTTGAGCAAAACCTGTTTCTTCCTAACCTCCTTTGGTTTATCTGACATACATTTTGCCAACGGGTCTGAAATGAAATATCATTGCTTGCCTTTCCCTTATGACTTATGACCCTGGCGCATCTTCTCAAAGGCTCATTGGCTATTCCTCTTCTGTGATTTGCCTACTGACATATTTTCCCTTTAGCTCTTGGTTCTTCGTCTTTTTCTTATGGATTTGTAAGTGTTCTTTATATATTCTGGATACTACCCCTTTGTTCATTATACAGTTTGAAGTCTGGATCTGACTTTTGTCATGCTGATTTAGTTTATGTTGTAAAACTTACTCTCTTTAATGCTCTGTGCTTCTTGTGCTGTGTCAGAAACCTTGCCCTATCCAACACCATAAAAATAATCTCATGTACTTTATTTTTAAATTATTAGTTTTGCTTTTCATATTCATGTCTCTAATTCACCTGAAATATATTTTCATATTGCGCTCTAATTTTATCTTTTAATATTAATATTGAATTACCCTAATATCACATTGATTTAGTATATCCCTTGTCTGCACACTGGTGTGTGTGTGTGTGTGTGTGTGTGTGTGTGTGTGTGTGTGTGTGTTTTAAATATATTTTTATTGATTTCAGAGAGGAAGGGAGAGGGAGAGAGAGATAGAAACATCAATGATGAGAATCATTGATTGGCTGCCTCCTGCATGCCTCCTATACTGGGAATCAAGCCTGCAACCTAGGCATGTGCCTTGACTGGAATCGAACCAGGGAACCTTCAATCTGCTCTATCCACTGAGCAAAACCAGCTAGAACTTCACACTGGTTTTTAATGTCAATTTCCTATTTATATCTGGGTCTGTTTCTAGCTGTTTCACTCATTTTTCTATCTGCTTACCCCAGCACCAACTTCACATTGTTTTAACTAGCATAGCTTTATGAGGAAACTTGATTTCTGGTGGGGCAAGTCCCTCCTCTGGTTCTTGCTCACAAATATCTTGGCCATTTTTCACCCTTTGCTCTTCCATATAAATTTTAGAATATGCTTGCCAAGATCAAAAATGAAACCTACTTGATCTTTTTATTGGAATTGCATCTTGATGCTACTGGTAATACTGAATCACCTACCCATAAACACAGTATTTCTCTCCATTTATTTAGGGTTTTATTTATGCTCTTCAATAGTATGTTATAGTTTTTACATCAAGATCTTGCACATCTTTTTGTATATTTATGACTGCTTGCTTTATTTTTTATTTTTTTATTTTTTTGGTATTCTAACTAACTTAAAAAAAAACATTTTTTGCTGAAGTACAGAAATGCCATTTTATTTCCAATTTTTATTTTATATCCAGAAGGTTTGTTGTCGAAAATGCTCATGAGCTCTGATTGCTTATGTGTATATTCTTAGATTTTCTATGTAGAAAATTAGATTTTGAACAATGATAACTTTATTATTTCCTTAACTATCCTTATACATTTAATTTATTTTTCTTAACATTTTGAATAACTCATGACATCCATATAATGTTGGATAAAAACATAGAGCAGTTATGCTTGTCTTGTTCCTGATTTGAAAGACAATATTTTAGTTTTTCAGCATTGGTTATGATGTTTGCTTTGCATCTGCGATAAATATCTATTATGAAATTAAGAGAAATCTCACTTATTCCTAGTTTGCTAACAGTGTTTAGAAAATTTGTGTATCTATTTTGATGGTCATATTGCTTTATTATTTAACCTATTAATATAGTGAATTTTTTAATTTATTTTTCAAATATCTAACAATCCTTGCATTTCTAGGATATACCCTGCTTTAGTTTTATTTATTTAGTTAGGATTTTTAAAAATTTTATTCATCATATATTGCTTCATTAATATAGTATTAACTTTCAAATTTTGCCAATCTGGTAAAAAATAATAATATTAGGAGTAATTTCAAAGTATATTTCTGTTATTGTGAGTGAGGTTGAGTGTCTATTTATATGTTTGCCAATCTGATTTGTACAAACAAAAAAGTAACTAAGCATACTTTCAATGTGCATTTCTGTTACTACAAGTGAGGTAAAGCATTTGTTCATATGTTTAAAAAGCATTTGTACTTTCTATACTGTGAATCCTCTTTTCATGCTCTTTACCCCATCTTTCTGTTAAATTATTTATCTTTTCCTTTAGTTGTAAAGAGGAGAGAGAGAGAGTGTGTGTGTGTGTGTGTGTGTTTATAATTTAAGGAGATTAGCTATTTAACTATAATTTGAATTAAACACATATATTCTTTTTTTCCTTTCTTTTGTCGAGAACATTTTAGTTCTACTCTCTTAGCAGATTTCAATTATACAATACAGTGTTATCAACTATAGTCACTAAGTTACACATTAACTCCTCAAACCTTATTCATCTTTTTTTTCTCTACTGCATTTTTATTTAATTAATTAATTTTTAAATTAAATTAATTGGGATGACATTGATTAATAAAATTATATAGGTTTCAAATGTACAATTCTATGATACATCATCTGTGTGCCCATCATCCAAAGTCAAATCTTCCATCACCATATATTTGACCCCCTTTACCCTAATACTACACCTCCAACCCCCTTTCCTTTGGTAACCACTATAGTGTTCTCTATGTCTATAAGTTTTTGTTTCCTTGTTTTTCTTTCGTTTCCTTGTTTTACTCATTTGTTGCTTTCAGTTTTATATCTCACATGGAATACTGCTCAGCCATCAGAAAAGATGAAATACTGGCATTTGCAACAACATGAACAGATCTTGAGAATATAATGTTAAGCAGATAAGTCAGACAGACTTATGATTTTACTTATTCATAAGTGATTTCACTTATTTATCTTTTAACTTATAAAATGATTTTACTTATTCATCTTATAACTTATAAAAGTTTGAACCCTTTTACCAACCTCTCCTCACCCCTCAGCCCCTGGCAACCACTTTTGTATTCTCTGTTTCTATGAGTTCGACTTTTTTTTTTTTTTTTTTGAGATTCCACATGTAATGATACCAGGCAATATGTGTCTTTCTGGCTTTTGTCACTTAACATAATATGCTCTAGTTTCACCCATGTTGTCACAAATAATAAGATCTCCTTCTTTTTAAGGCTGAATAATATTTCTATGGACATATATACAGCATATTTTCTTGATTCATTCATCTATTACTGAACACTTAGGTTGTCTCAAACCTTGGCAACTGTAAATAGTACAACAATGTGAATAGTACAACAGTGAACATGGAAGTACAGATATCCTTTCAAGACAATGGTTTTGTTCCTTTGGATATATACCCATTAGTGGGTTTGCTGGATCATATGGCAGTTCTGTTTTTAATTTGAGGAAGCATACTGTTTTCCATAGTGGCCATCCCAGTTTACAATCCCACTAACAGTGCGCAAGTGTTTCCTTTTCTCTACATTCTCATCAACACTTGTTATTTCTTGTTTTGGTTTTTTGTTTTATAATAGCTATTCTAACAGGGGTCAGGTAATATCTCATTGTGGTTTTGATTTGCATTTTTCTGATGATTAGTGATGTTGAGCTTTGTTTCAGTACCTGTTAGCCACTTATATTTCTTTGGAAAGCATATATTTTCTTAATTGTTTTGGAGGGGTTTTTTTTGTTGCTGTTATACTTTGCCTATGATGTTTTCATTACATAATTTTATATAAAATTTATCAATTTATATGTATCAAATTTATCTTCTAAAAATTTCAAGTTGAATTATAGTAGAAAGTCCTTCCCCACTAAGAGGTTATAAAATATTTCTCTCATTTTTTCTATCATTTTATGATTTCATTTTTTTATAGTTGAGTCATTATTCCATTTACAATTTATCCTGGTTTTCAGTGAAATATAAAGATCCAACCATAAATTTTTTTTACATCCCAGTTTTCCCAATACTATGTATCAAATTTTCATCTTCCCCCTACTGAGTTATGATGTCAGACTTATACTAAATTTCCTGTTCTTGCCACTTTTTCACTAATAAAAAGTGATAGATCATTTTTTAATTTAATTTTTAATTACAGTTTACATTCAATTTATTTTGTATTTGTTTCATGTGTACAGCATAGTGTGATAACTCATTCTTCCTAAATATATGGACTTGTCTATGTAAGTGGCCTTTTTAACCAGGTCATATAGGTACTTTACATCAGTTTTATTTCTCCTGCTAAATATTAAGCTTCTTATCAGCACAATTTCTAGAACAGTAGTTAGTAAGTGCATGCTTTAAGCAAAAGAGAAAAAGACAACTGAAAACTCTTGGGCTACCAGCTGCTGACCCAGAGTAAGAGAGTACCATACCCCCTGTCCCATCCTGTAAGGCAGTGGTTCTCAACCTTCCTAATGCCGCGACCCTTTAATACAGTTCCTCATGTCGTGGTGACCCCCAATTTCATTGTTACAAACTGAACATAATTAAAGCATAGTGATTCATCACAAAAACAATACGTAATTATATATGTGTTTTCCGATGGTCTTGTGCGACCCCTGTGATATGGTCATTCGAAATAGGTATCTGTCTAGTTTCTTCAGCAAAAGTGGCGGAACGTGGCCTAAAATCCAAAGGATCTGTGTCCCAAGATTGAAAAGCATCATGCCCACTTGTATCGCGCAGACGGATGCCAAAGCTGCCCATCTGCGCTCCCTTTCTTCCTAGGAGAGGTCCCAGATCTCTACTCTGATGATGAAGTTGAAAGCATCATAAGCAACGTGAGGAATGAAGTCAAGAGCCAAGGTCTCGTTGACAGCAGAGAGAACTGCTGGAAATTCTTTATAGATCGGGTCCGACGACAGCTGAAGGTATAGTAAGATTTATTGCCCGGGGTCGACAGGCCCAAAGATGGTTCATGAAAGCCCCTACTAATATTTTGGACACAGCTGTCCTGGCTGATTGTCTTGAGAATGGGACGGGGAGGGTGCGGTGCCCTTCTCAGCCTTTTTGAGGATGCCCTCTCATCTGCTTCCCTCTTGCCTCGTACAGTCTAAGTTTCCCACTTTCTTGGCTAGAAAGGCTGGCTATCAATTACAGATTTTTGTCTCTGTTGGATGTGTTTCTCAGTTTCCTGGGAAATGAAGAATCCCAGGATGTACCTGTCTCTCTGTGAGTGCTTCTCTGTTATCTTTTTGGTTCTCCCATCTTTCTGACGTCTCAGGTGACGCTCTGCTTCTCCCCGGTGGGGAACAAGCTGAGGGTCCGCAGCAGGCGGTTCCCAGCCATTGTGAACTGCACGGCTATCGACTGGTTCCACGAGTGGCCTCAGCAGGCATTGGAGTCTGTCAGCCTCCGCTTCTTGCAGAACACGGAGAGCATTGAGGTGAGAGGGCCAAGGAGACGCTCCTCAAGATTCTTTCCAACTCAGGGTACAAGGAATTCCATGTCCAGGATTCCAGCGTCCAAGTTCAGGCTCAGATAGAGTTGTTGGAACAACTTCCCATGTGGGGAAGCCATAGGGGGTGGGTGACCCCCAGTCTTCATGGAGAGACTATCTCTTTGTTTCCTGCTCTTTGATTTTAGCCCACAGTCAAGCAGTCGATTAGCAAGTTCATGGCTTTTGTCCACACAAGTGTCAACCAGACGTCCCAGTCTTATCTGAGCAATGAGCAGCGCTACAACTACACAACCCCCAAGTCATTTCTGGAGTTCATCAGACTCTACCAGAGCTTGCTGCGCAGGAATGGCAAAGAGCTCAAGTCCAAGACGGAGCGGCTGGAGAACGGGCTGCTGAAGCTCCACAGCACCTCTGCCCAGGTAGTGACAACCCTTCAATCGCTCCTGCCGCTGGGGGGCTGAGAGGAGGTGGGAGCAGCCTCTTTTCAGAGAACTGGAGGGATCACACTCGAGGTCCCAAAGTGAGTCATGGTTTTCCGGAGGCCCCAGCATTATCAGAAGCAGTACAAGAGTGGAGGCCGACCTCTCCAGCAGAAGGGCACATCCTCACCTTCAGGTCTGATCTGCTCCTTCTCCCTGCTGCTGGAATCCCCGAGAGCTCCTCCTCTCTCTTCCTCTTTATCATCTCCTCCTTTTGCACTGCTTCCCTCTCCAGTCTATTTCCCTTCCATCCTCAGAACCAAAAGAGAATGATTGAAAGAAATGGTTACAAGCTTCTACCAATTTTCTTTTGTCTTACAGTATTACCTATCAAAGAGCCATTGAAACCTAGTTTCTTAAACAAACCCTGTCTCCTTTCATGCATTTCCTCATAGATTTCTAAGTGGTTGGTCATCAAAAGAAGGCCCCTGTTGCCCTGTCCTTGCTATAATTTTCTACTTTTCCAGATGGAACAAGTTTATTTTAGTCAATATACTCCTCTTCCTTGGAGAGCTGGGAACACCTCTAGCTCCTTCTCTGCCCATGCTCATCAAACATTGCTGATCTTTGATGGCTCCTTTCTGGGCTCTGTTTATCCACAGCAGAACTGGTCTCTCATGGTGATGAAATTTCATTCACTTGCACAATTAAACTAAAATTGTGATCACTCTACCTATTGGGCATTGCATGTTCCTATAGCTATCTAAGCCTTTCATTCACTGTCATTTTCCTTGTGTTTTTTTTTTTAAATATATTTTATTGATTTTTTACAGAGAGGAAGGGAGAGGGATAGAGAGTTAGAAACATCGATGAGAGAGAAACATTGATCAGTTGCCTCCTGCACACCCCCCACTGGAGATGTGCCCGCAACCAAGGTACATGCCCTTGACCGGATTCGAACCTGGGACCTTTCAGTCCGCAGGCCGACGCTCTATCCACTGAGCCAAACCGGTTTCGGCTACTGTCATTTTCTAAGCTTTGCTTCTGGAATAGCTGTATTGAATATCCTTCTTCGGATTTGTACTTTCTCTCCACTTCAGTTTCTTTATTCATGGATGTAATATAGCTAAAGGATTTCAGTTCATTTAGTGCAGGGGTGGGGAACATCCAGCCTGTTGTGGGCTGTGTAAGGCTCACAAAATCATTGGTCTGGCCCTGCCAAGGCATCAGGGGTGAGTTCATTAAATGTTTGACCAAATATAGCAGGCTCATGTTTAAGTTGACAATTTTGTATGGCCCTCAAATGCTATAAATACCCAAATGGTCCTTAGCAGAAATAAGGGCTCCCCACCCCTGATTTAGTGGGATGCAGGAATCCTTGCAAGCTATAATCATATTCTCTCTTGTGCTTGGAAACTTTTCTTCCTTTATATGGTTCTGTTCATCTGCTCTGGTCTGTCCTGCAGGAGCAATGCCTAGCAGGATGGGTTCCCTGCACCCGCATCTATTTTGTCCTCACTCATGGTTTTCCTCCCTTTGGCCTTTTTCTCTACATCCGAGGGAAGCTTTGCGGGTTCATTCTCAACAGTGCTAATTTAATAGTGTGTGATATTGCTTCTGCTTCCCATGTTTCCAGTGAAGACTTTAATTATGCTATTGCATTTTTAATACCCTAACAGCTCTTCCTCGTCTTATGCTTTTTTCTTCTCTATTGCTTTTTTATTTTAGCCTGTTTTTCTGCAACTGTATTACAGAAACCATTCTCCTGGATATGCCTAACAGCTCCCTCAGTGTTTTTTCCAGATCCAGGATTGGGTCATCTTCAGAGCTGCATTCTTCTCCTTAGTCTTCTAGATGCCATTTCTTTCCTTGTTCTGTATTTATATAACGACATTTTTTTCCCACTTACCTTCACAGGTGGTGAGACAGCTGTTGAAAATCAACGGCATGTCAACAAATGGCATGTGACAATGATCTCTGATGCTACTTTCTGCCATTTGTGTCATGATCAAACCCCATTTTTCAAGTTCAGTTTAGGGCAGATTGAAATACACAGATCCCAGCCCAGGCCCGAGCAGTTGACCTGGTGTTCACCTTGTTGTAGAAAGGTAGCATCTTCTCTCCCAATCACTTTCTGCTCCTGTCAATCTCTGAATGTGCAGAAAACAGCATCAGAAAGAATCCCAGATGCAGTACTGCCAGGTTTTTTTAAAACATCTCCCACCTTTTCTTCTTTCTGCCCCCCTCCCCACCTACGGTACCCTCAGAACATTCTGCATTCCCACCGGCACCGTTCTACCTCCTCCCACTTCTCCCCTGGGAGTTGCTGATCAGTCTGTGTAGAGGACGTTTGCTGGGGAGCAAGCAATAGGTAAGGTGCTCTTACACCCATAGAACAGCACCCAGTACTCTCTTTTCTGCAGACAATGAGGAAAGCATAAATGTCTGTGTTCCCGGTTCAGGTGGTCTCTGTTTAAATTGGGGAAGCCTGCCCTGGCCAGGTTGGCTCAGTGGCTAGAGAGTCAGCCTGCCAACGAATGGTCCCTAGTTCAATTCCAATCAAGGGCACATGCCCGGGTTGTGGGCTCGATCCCCAGTGGGGGGGGAGTGGGGGGCGTGCAGAAGGCAACCAATCAATGATTCTCTCTCATCACTGATGTTTCTATCTCTCTCTCCCTCTCCCTTCCTCTCTGAAATCAATATATAATTTTTTAAAAAAGGAGAAGCCTGGTTGTACCTGTGGGTGAATCCAGCTCAATCTGCATATAGTTAGTGAAGAATCCTCCCAGGTCTTCAACCAGTTTCACTTTCTTCTCCGTCTATTGTCTCTTCTTCAGGGAATAACACTTGTACCCACCCAGGTCCCTAGGCCAGAGACTGGGGCATTATCTTTGACTCCTGCCTTTTCCTCACCTCCTACATTTAAGCATTAACAAACTCTATCAGTTTTCTAAATAACTCTCACATGCACCCCTCTTGCTGTATCCCCTATTTTCAATGTCTTGATGTAGACACTTTTATCTGGATTATTTCAATAAATCAAACTCTCGGCTCTCACCCCCAGCCCATCCATGCTTCGCTAGCAGCCTCTTGCATCAGCCATCGGGCCAAAATCCTTGTGGTCATCTGTGGCTCTTCTCATTCCCCTCCGTCTCTCACAATCTACAACTAGAAAATCACTGTTGGCTCTAACTTCAAACATGCCCAGAATCTCACCAGTTCTCGCCTCCTACACTGCTACTACCCAAATCTGAGCCACTGTCATCTTACCTGGAAGCCACAGTATCCTGTATTCATTTGTCGGTTCTACTTTTGCTCCTCAGTACCCTATCATCAACAGAGCAGCCAGAGCGATCCATTTGAAACATAAATGAAATAGTGTCACTTTTCTGCTCAAATCCCTGCGATAGGGGTGGCCCTTAGTTCCCTCATTACAGTGGCTTCCGAGGCTCCTCCCAAACCCTGCCCTGTTACCTCTCGGCCCTCATCTGCTGCTACCCCATCCCTGTGACATTCCCCTCCAGCCACACTGCTTCTTTGCTCTCTCCTCAGACATTCCAGGCCTTTGCATTGGCTATTCCCTCTACCTCAGATGTCCTTCCCTCTAAACTTCCTGTGGCTCACTTCCTCACTGCCTCCAAATGTTACCTTCTCAATGAATCTTACCCTGATGACTCTACTTTAAAATATAAGCCCATACACTCCTGATGCCCTCATTAGGTTCTACTTGGCCTTGACCCATAGCACTTACCCCGGTCTAACATACTATATGATGTACTTGTTTGTTTCTTGGTGTTGTTGTTGTCTATCTCCATCTGTTGGATACAAGCTCTATAAGGACAGGGATCTTCTCTGTTTTACTCACTGACATGTGTCAGGTGCCTAAGACTGTGCCTGGACAGTGAGCATTCATTGACTATCTGTTGAATAAATGCATTAGTTAATGAATAGCATCCTACTTTATCTCCCTGACCATATTCTGGAAGCACCCTAGACCAGTACAACCCAATGGAAATATCCTGCAAGTCGTGTGTGCAAATTTAAATTTTCTAGTAGCTGCTTCAAAAAACTGTAAAAATGAAACAAATGAGTTTTGTTTTAATGTAATATTTTAATTATATATACTTTATCATATACTTTAATAATATTTGTTACTTAACCCAATATATCTAAAATATCATTTAACATGTAATCAATGTAAAAGAGTTCTTAAGTATAGGCTTTCCCCTTTTTTCGACATGGTTTCAAAACCTAGGGAATACGATGGTGCAGCACATCTCAGTTGGGACAAGACACGTTGTAAGTGCTCATTGGCCACATGGGGCTCGTGATCACCAAACTACACAGCACACCTCTAGACCTGCTCTTAGAGTGATCTTTGCTCAAGCCAGAAGTCTGAGTATTCTCTCTTATAGGTCTTAATGATTTAGACCAGTGGTTCTCAACCTTCCTAATGCCGTGACCCTTTAGTACAGTTCCTCATGTTGTGGTGACCCCTAACCATAAAATTATTTTCATTGCTACTTCATAACTGTAGTTTTGCTACTGTTATGAATCGTAATGTAAATATCTATATGCAGGATGTATTTTCATTGTTACAACTTGAACATAATTAAAGCATAGTGATTAATCACAAAACAATATGTAATTATATATGTGTTTTCCGATGGCCTTAGGCAACCTCTGTGAAAGGGTCATTCGTCCCTCAAAGGGGTCGCGACCCACAGGTTGAGAACGGCTGATTTACACATTACAGCTCAGATTCTCTGCTCTTTTAATAGCTTTTAAAATTGTCTTTGCAGGACTGAAGTACATCATCATAATCTGATGCAAGAATAATGACTTGAACTATATTCTATGAGTATCCTACCGCCCAATTATGACTGTTTTTGGTGTTCATAATCTGGTGGGAGTAGACTGAATGAATCCCCCAGCTCTAGCTAGACAGACTCCAAATTTATTTAGCAATAATAGTTGTATTAGAAGTAGTAATGATAATGGTAATAATGGCAATAATTAACAGTTGTGTGGTAATCTAAAGTTTAGAAACTTTAGCTATAATTCCATGCTTAGCCTCAGCTCATCAGAAATGTAACTATTTTTCTATAACTGGGTTTAACTTAGCTCTGGGTCCATCTTTGTCATTTAAGCATAGAAAGCTCTCAGTGTTGCATTTCAGGCTGCCTTGTGACTTCAGGTTATAAACTCTGGCTCTGGAGGACAGCAGCTGAGTTTTCTCCTCTGGAGGCGTTTCCTCCTGTGTCTGTGGTGGTGTCAGCTTCAGGAGCAGCTGATGAAACACTGTGTGGCCCTCCAGTTCCCATCGGCTCTGATGATGGATGGAGGGTCCTTCTGGGTCTTTAGGTGGCATCTTCTGTCTTTGCTTCAGCTTCAGCTGACATCTTCACAGTTGGAATAGCTTGTTTTCTCTCTCTTGACACAGTCAGAGCCCCCAGTCCTGCCCTGGGTTTCACCTCATCTTTCACTGATATCCTCAGAACCCACATCATCCTCGCTTCTGTATCTAACTCAGGCGTATTCATGAGGAAGTGAGGCTGTTGGATTGAAACAAATGTTCACAAAAGGCCCACAGGCTACTACACATAGGATTTAATCACCAAGTCTGTTAATCTGGGAACTTTTATAATTCCATTTATCTTAGGTTTTTAAATCATCTCAGGCCACCAAATTTACCTGAAGTTTACAGTTAATAATTTACAATAGTGTATCCAGGACTCTTTTGGTTGCAAGTGAAAAATACTAAGTCAAATTCACTTAGCAAAAAGAAAAAATAACATAAGTGCAAAGAAGGAAAGGACAGGAGGGGAAGGGAGGGAAAGGAGAGGAAAGAAGAAAAAAAAGAGAGAACATTTTTAGATTGCATGATATATTTATTAAGACCCTTTTGATGGCAACAAACTAAAATCCAACTAAACTTGGTTTAGGTGAGACAACAAAATAAGATAAAAAGAAATGCATTGATTAGTATAACTGAAAAGTATGGGACAGAGCTTAATTTGGGCAGGGCTGGAGCTGGATACTCACCGATGTCCCTGTGCAGGCAGGCAGCTCCTGTGGCTTGGATTCTGTCTGCATTGCAGCCCCAGCATAAAAGGAGTTCCTCTTTCCTGCTATTTTCAGCCAAGTTCCTGGGTTAACAGCCAGTGACTCTAATTGGCCTCTTTGGATCATTAGTTTATCCACAGTTGAACCAATATCTGTGACTTGGCTGCTTTCATTGGCCAAGCCAGGATCCAATGACCATTGCTGAAGTCAATCCCACCCAAACTATAAGGACTGGGGAAGGTGGAGTTCTCAGAAGGAAAATCAAACTATATTATCAGAACAGGAGAGCATAACAAATATCTAGTACTGGAGGCCAGGTGTACGACATTCATGCACTAGGTGCAGGGGTCCCTCAGCCCAGCCTGAGCCCTCTTGCAGCCTCGGGGAAGGTCCCCAAGGGGTCCTTAGCACTGCCGCAGAGGCGGGAGAGGCTCCCGCCACCACCACTGCACTCGCCAGCTGTGAGCCCCGCTTCTGGCTGAGTGGTGCTCCCCCTGTGGGAACACACTGACCACCAGGGGGCAGCTCCTGCATTGAGTGTCCGCCCTCTGGTGATCAGTGTGCATCACAGCAACCGGTTGCTCTGCTGTTCAGTGGATTTGCATATTAGGGTTTTATTATATAGGATAGATGGAAACATCCATGTCTAAGAGGAAAGCCTGCTTGAAGTCCAAATTCCTATCACAAAGTGTTGGGTAACCATATGAACTCAGAGCTAAGAAAGAAGATACCAAGAAAAGCCTTATATGATAAAGCTACAGTCAACATCATACTCAATGGGCAAAAACTAAAACCATTTCCCCTAAGAACAGGAACAAGACAGGGATGCCCACTTTCACCATTCCTGTTCGACATAGTACTGGAAGTGATAGTCATAGTGATCAGACAAGAAGAATAAAAGGCATCCAAATTGGAAAAGAAGAAGTAAAACTGCCATTATTCACAGATGACATGATACTGTACATAGAAAACCCTAAAGACTCCATCAAAAAACTACTAGACTTAATAAATGAATTCGGCAATGTAGCAGGATGCAAAATTAACACCAAGAAATCTATGGCCTTTTTGTATACCAATAATGAACTCACAGAAAGAGAAACTAAAAAAACAACCCCATTTAGCATTGCAACAAAAAAAAATTAAGATACCTAGGAATAAACTTCACTAAGGAGGTAGAAGACCTATACTCAGAAAACTACAGAACATTGAAAAAGGAGATAGAGGAAAACATAAACAAATGAAAGAATATACTGTGTTCATGGATTAATAGAACCAACATCATTAAAATGCCCATACTACCCAAAGCAATCTATAGATTCAATGCAATCCCCATTAAAATATTAATGGCATAGAACAAACTCTCCAAAAATGCATATGGAATAAAAAATAACCCAAAATTGTTGCAGCAATCTTGAGAAAGAAGAACAAAGTTGGAGGGATCACAATACCAGATATCAAGCTATATTACAAAGCCACTGTTCTCAAAACTGCCTGGTACTGGCACAAGAACAGACACATAGACCAATGGAATAGAACAGAGAACCCAGAAATCGACCCAAGCTCACTTAATATTTGACAGAGAAGGCAAGAACATACTATGGAGCCAAGACAGTCTTTTCAATATGGTGTTGGGGAAATTGGGCAGATACATACAAAAAAATGAAACCAGACCACCTATTTACACCATACACATAGCATGTCAAACTCATGGCCTGCCTGGGCCACATGCAACCTACAACTAATATTTTTGTGGCCCAGCCAATATAACGGTATGTAAGAAATGTTTTAATAAAAATTTCATAACTTAATTTTTACAATATCCTGTTATACATAATTATTAATAATGAACAACAACATTCGCTAATGACTGGTTACTATCATCGTGTTGCATTCATTTCCCTTACGCACCTTATGCGTAGGCGCACCGTGTCTCTCCACTAATACTAGCAGCGAATATTTTAGCAGCCAACTGCCACGTCATTAGTCTTATACTGACTTGTCCGGTGTGCATAACAGGAAATATTTCGCTTTTGGAGAACAAGAAAAATAGGCTTATTTATGTTACACTTGTTAATTTGTGCAGTTATTCAGTGTCTGATAAGTTAATGTTCAAGAAAAAATATTAATTTCTATTAAAATGCTCTATTATTTTATGTTAATGATTATTCATTTATTTCAGCCCTTTGTATTCAACATGTCTCTATCAAAATAGACCTACGTTTCTATGAAAGTTGAAGCTTTTGTTTTATTGTGGCCCACATAAACTTAAACCTTGTTTATTTGGCCTGTGTTAGCCTTTGAGTTTGACATGCTTTCCATACACAAAAATAACTCCAAATGGATAAAGAACTTAAACGTAAGATGGGAAACCATAAAAATCTTAGAAGAATCCATAGGCAACAAAATATCAGACATATGTTGTAGCAATACAGCTCCTGGGACAATGGAAAATAAGGAGAAAGTAAACAAATAGGACTACATCAAAATAAAAAACTACTGCACAGCCAAAGAAACCATCAACAAAACAACAAGAAAGCCCACTGCATGGGAGAACATATTTACCAATTTTATCTCCGATCAGGGTTTAATCTCCAAAATTTATAGGGAACTCATACAATTTAACAAAAGGAAGATTAACAAGCCAATCAAAAAGTGGGCAAAGGACCTAATTAAACACTTTCCGAAAGTAGATATTCAGAAGACCAAGAGACATATGAAAACATGCTCAAAGTCACTAATCATCCAAGAGATGCAAATCAAAACGACAATGAGGTACCATCTCACACCTGTGAGAATGGCTATGATCAACGAATCAACTAACGACAAGTACTGGCAAAGATGGGACGAAAAAGGAACCCTCCTTCACTGCTGGTGGGAGTGCAGACTGGTGCAGCCACTGTGGAAAGCAGTATGGAGTTTTCTCAAAAAATTAAAAATGGAACTTCCATTTGACCCTGCGATCCCACTTCTAAGAATATATCCCAAGAAATCAGAAACACCAGTCAGAAAGGATATATGCACCCCTATGTTCATAGCAGCACAATTTACAATAGCTAAGATTTGAAAACAGCCTAAGTGCCCATTAGCAGATGAGTGGATTAGAAAACTGTGATACATCTACACAGTGGAATACTACACTGCTGTAAAAAAGGAACTCTTATCATTTGCAACAGCATGGATGGACCTAGAGAGCATTATGCTAAGTGAAATAAGCCAGTCGGAGAAAGATAAATATCACATGATCTCACTCATTTGTGGAATATAATGATCAACATAAACTGATGAACAAAAGTAGAGCCAGAGTCATATAAGCATCAAACAGACCGTCCAACCTAAGAGGGAAGGCAAAGGAGAGGGTGAAGGGTAAGAGATCAACCAAAGGACTTGTGTGCATGCATAGGAGCATAACCAATGGACACAGTCAGTAGCGGGGTGAGGGCATGTGCTGGGAGGTGAGAGCGGCTGGGGAGAGTTCAGTGAAGGGAAAAGGAGACTTATGTAATACTTTAAACAATAAAGAATTTAAATGAAAATGAAAGAAAGAAAGAAAGAAAGAAAGAAAGAAAGAAAGAAAGAAAGAAAGAAAGAAAGAAAGGGAAAGAAGATACCTCTAGGCCTCCAATCCTTGTTTTAAATTTATCATTTATTTATTTATTTATTTTTAGGCCTCCAACCCTTGGTGGAGTATTTTTTGTTCTTGGTTGTCCTGGGTTCCCTCTCCTTTTTCTAGAGCTCCAGGGAGAAGGTCCTGGGAAGCTTGACATCTCTTTGTAGCATAAGGAACTTGATCCTTGAAGAAGGGAGTATCTCCCACCACAATTTTGTCATCATCCCATTCAGACAACATCCCCCCACTTGCCACACATGATGCTGGCAAGACTGAGGAAAGGGGCCCTCCGTGCTCACGGCACTCTTCCTTTCCCGGTGTGGGGGTGTCTAAGTAAGAAGAGATCCAGAGGATGGCTCGAATGCTCTGAGGAAGAGAACAGAGAGGAGCAAAATTGCCAGCAAACTATTCTATGTCCTGTTCCATTGCAGGAGAGCCATGGAATGAACCTGAGTTATGCCTTCTCTATAGCTTTGCGGGGAATGGCCTAATTCTGAGTGGCAGGTCCCTCCTGTCACTCCATGTCACCGCTTAAGAGCTATAAAGCTCCCATTCACATGCAGGTGATTACTTACCTTGGGTCTGAGGTCAGAAGCCATATCTGCAATCAATAAAACAAACAACAAAGAAAAAAAAAACCACTTCAATTTTCTCAAATCTCCCAAGATTTAAAAAGGAACAAAAAGTTACTGTGGTGTTTGCTGACTGGAGTGATTATATGGTTCAATCATTTTGATTTACAATTGCGTCTTTGTCCTTGTGGAGAGAACTCTGCAGCTGAGCCACAGGAGATGGAAATGGATTAACCTTCCAACATGGGGATATAGGATGTGCTCTAGGGAGCAGGCCTCCATCCGGGGTTAATGCAAAGTCTCCAGTCCCCATGAATACACAAAATTAAAGAGCATTCATTTCTTCTGCTTTCTTTTTCTTTTCTTTTGATCTGCCATGAAAAGGGAATTATCGGCACGCCCCAGCCTCCGTCTTATATTTCTCCTTATGTATTTTGCATCATAAAGCAGCTGAATCTGCTTAACGTGTTCTAGGAGCTCTGAAGTAATCTTCGGTTGTTGTGTGAAATAGACTGCAGAAAAGTGAGAAACAAGAGGTCATTCTGGATGTAATTTATGGGCCCTATTGCAAATACAGTGGCTTTTTACTTTCCAGAAATAAATAGATCTGAGTGTTCTCTTTGCATATGAAAGGGCCATAACACTAGGCCAGTGATTCTCAAATCTGGGGGAGCATCTGAATCACCCAGAGAGCCTGTTAAGACAGGCTGCAGGGCCCCAGCTCCTGAATTCCTGATTCCATAGGTCTGGCGTGGGCCTGAGACCCTGCATGTCTAACTAGTTCCCAGGCGAGGCTGATACTACATCAGAACCACCACATTCTACTGAACCGAATGTACATAAAAAACCATTCCCCTCTCTCCAGCTGATCCGAGAAATGGACAGTTTCCTGGGTGCTGATATTCCCATCACTGCCTCCAACCTGCATATAAATGTGGAGGCTGGATGACAAACCCAGCTCATCTGGACCATTGAGACCCTTGCTGTCCCACTTCAGCTTGGTCAAACTGGGTTGTGGACATAAATGAAGACCAATCAACTGAGAACAAGGGAAAGCTCTTTATTCAGAGCTTGCTCTCGCAAGGGAGTCAGCCACGTCATTTGCATTTTGGCTTTGACCCGCAGGCAGGAGGGGCAGTGGTAGAGCTGTACAGTGGAAGGACAGGAGGCCTGGCTCTGCCCTGGTGGAGGTTGTTGGGTGGGGCAGGTGTAGGCGGGCTGACTAGAAGGGGGCGTCCGTGAGCATTTGACTTCCTCCAGTTGGTCCTAAGTTGGAAACAGAGACAAAAATTAAGGAAGTTGTCAGTTATCAATCGTCTTGGCCATTCTGGGTCAGTTGTTACAAAGGTTATGGTTTGTCTTTTGGATCGTTACTTAGACAGCTGTCTGACTTCCTACAAGTCTGACTGACAGCAGGCTGGCCTCCTGAGCTGTTTGGTGGAGGTACTAGGTTGGTTTCCTGGGCAAGTGGCTACTAGTGTAGATCGGAGTTCTACTTTTATACACGGTCTGGCCACTGTCCATATATTCTCTCTCTCAGGACACACAGACGCTCACTTTTTATTGCTTCCTAAATTCCTGTTATACTCCACAATGGCCAATTTCAATTAAACAATGACATATTCATGAAGGGCCTACTATGTGCAAGGTATTATGTTAGGCACATAAATTTTTATGAGACACAAGCACCAATATGAGTGAGAAGCAGCCTGAGTCATTTGGGCATTAAGGAGAACGACAGGTGACAGTGCATGTGCTTAGAACCCACACTGACTGTAGGTTCCTTTCCTTCCCCGGGTCTGGGAGCTTGGTACCAGCTAAGAGCTTAGCTTTGCACCTTCGCATCAGAGAAGAGTTGGTATTCTTCTCTGCTCTGCTGGGTCAGATCCCCAGGGCTATGTCCGAAGTCCCTTGACTCCCAATAAGCCTGGTGCTTCTCGGTTGCAGGTGGATGATCTGAAAGCCAAGCTGGCCACGCAGGAAGTGGAGCTGAAGCAGAAGAATGAAGATGCAGACAAGCTGATTCAGGAGGTGGGCGTAGAGACTGACAAGGTGAGCCGAGAGAAAACCATGGCGGACGAGGAGGAGCGGAAGGTGGCCCTCATCATGCTGGAGGTGCAGCAGAAGCAGAAGGACTGTGAAGAAGACCTGGCCAAAGCAGAGCCCGCACTCACAGCAGCCCAGGCAGCTCTCAACACCCTCAATAAGGTAGGATGCTTATATGCATGCATACAAGTCCTTTGATCTTTCCCCTTCACCCTCACCCTCCCCTGCCTTCCCTCTGAGTTTTGAGCATCTGATCGATGCTTCTCTGTCTCTACATTTGTTTTTGTTGTTCATTATAATCCACAAATGAGTGAGAGCATATGATATTTATCTTTCTCTGACTGACTTATTTCACTTAGCATAATGCTCTCCAGCTCCATCCATGCTGTTGCAAATGGTAGGAGTTCCTTCCTTTTTACAACAGCATAGTATTCCATTGTGTAGATGTGCCAAAGTTTTTTAATCCATTCATCTGCTGATGGGCACTTAGGCTGATTCCAAATCTTAGCTATTGTAAATTGTGCTGCTATGAACATGGGAATGCATATATCCTTTCTGATTGGTGTTTCTGGCTTCTTGGGATATATTCCTAGAAGTGGGATCACTGGGTCAAATGGAAGTTCCATTTTTAGTTTTTTGAGGAAACTCCATATAAGCATAAGTGATGGATGTGGACAATGGGGGGTGGGATGAGGGCAGGTTTGGGGGGGTGAGGGGACATTGGGGGGATAAGGACACATTTGTAATATCTTATTCAATAAAATGGGGGGGAAAGCTTTGGAAACCAAAAAATAATAATAATAATAATATGGTAGGATGTCTGCGGTGCCTGCTCACCCTCAGGGCGCAGATTTCTCCTCTCTCCCAGAGGCAACCTGATACCCTGGTGATCCAAAGAGACACAAGTGCATTAGGAGAGCTTAGGGTGGAATCCAGCTGTCACTAGCTCATTCACTAAGCAAACAAACATTTATTTAAATGAACTATGTCAGTCACCAGAAGCTACCAATAAAACCCCAGAGATGTGAGTCTTAGAGCCATTCAGGACAGAAGGGGTCAACCTGTTCAGGGCCCAGAGATGAGAACTGACTTGCCTGGAGTCACAAACCTCAATGTTGGAGCCAGACTTTATAATCCAAGTCCAGAGATCTTCTGGCCATACATCCCCTGGCCATTCTACCCATTATGTACTATCGGATACACAAGACTTTTAAGGCCCTATGAAAATATTTTAAAATGTGAGAGTAAAACAAGGTGTTGTCTCCAAAATACTTCTAAAAATCTACAAAGTCAAAATTAGCAAGCATTCAATTGTCAACAACATGTAACTATGTGTCAACTAAATTTAACTCATACTCATAACCATTTGGTGGAACAAGCATGACTCTTGAGCTGTATTCATAAAGCACTTTGTTTGGTTCCCTTTAAATTTATTCCAGGTGTTGGGGGAACATGTGGTTAGCTGCTTCCTTTTATTGTTTTTCACATTTCAGCTCCTTTCACACTGGGACAACCATGGCTGAGGGGCAAAGGGAGCAAAGAGAGAAAAGTGCAGACAGGCTCACGTCATCAGGAGTTGGCATCAGAGAGGAACGGGCACTTTCTCTGTTGTGGTGTCTTCCCCCTGAAGGTTGCTTTCTTCTCTTTCTCCTGAGAGTCTAGCAGCTCACTTGGCCCTTCACATGGACGGCGTGGTCAAGGTCTAAGTCAACCTATGCCAGGTGTGCTGTGCACGCTTCTTGGTCCGTGGGAGACACCTGTGCCCCCTTTCTCTAAACATGCTCTGAGGGTGCTGGCCATGCATGCAGCACACTGCTAGTTCCACTGTCGGGAGGCTAGCCAGCTATTGTCACACTCTCGATTTCAGGGCTATCCCTTAGCCTCCAGACCACTGTGTTGCTCAAACTATGGGGGAAACATCTAAGCTTTCTGAGTGGTCTCCTTAAAGCCGCTCCCTCTAGACTTGATGTGAAAGGAAAGGGCAGATGGCCCATATCTTCCCTTAAAGGCAGATGAGTAGGACTCACCAACAATTCTCACTAAAAGACCTCCCTTATCCTCCAAAATTCTGGCTCGTTTGTACCCTCAATGTAAGTGAAGACTTTTGAAACCTTTTTTTATTAGTTCTGCATAGCGTCACCTCACTTTGGAAGTTAGTATCTTTTGTGCTAGGGCCTCAGCAAATCTGGGACTAAATGAGGTATATTATAGAACCCTGCTGCTGTGTATAGTTATATATAAATTGTATTTAATGGGAGTTCTGAATGCATTTTAATATTTTTATGATGTGGGGTGGGACTCCCTAAAACTAAGGGTACGTAGGGCCTATAAAGGCCTTAGGTTGCCCTCTACCCTAATTAATAGAAAACACAGTTTCTCCACTGGGAACTCTGGGTATCATTGGGTAGGCCAGGAACTGGAGGTGTAACCCAATTCTCAGCTGGAACCTTATAATACAGCCAGGCCAGGCTTCTCTCTGACCCCTCGCAGTGGCATCCAGATCAATCTCTCAGCCTTTGATTAGACTGTGGTACCCTTCCCAACCCCAGCATTTTGGATTTCCTCTTCTTTCGCCTCATTCTGAATCCTACTCATATTTTAAAATCAAGCATATTCGGTTTTTAGAGCACAGAAAATGCACTGATTTGCTAATACACCCTCCTGTCATGTCCCCTAGTCACATCATAAGGTCTTCTGACACAGGCATATAGTCTAAGACAGTGATGGCGAACCTTTTGAGCTCGGCGTGTCAGCATTTTGAAAAACCCTAACTTAACTCTGGTGCCGTGTCACATATAGAAATTTTTTGATATTTGCAACCATAGTAAAACAAAGACTTATATTTTTGATATTTATTTTATATATTTAAATGCCATTTAACAAAGAAAAATCAACCAAAAAAAATGAGTTCGTGTGTCACCTCTGACACGCGTGTCATAGGTTCGCCATCACTGGTCTAAGATGAGCTGAGTTTAAATATTGGCTGGTCTATTTACTGTGTGTGGCTCTGGGAGTGATTTTATCTTCTCTGGGCCTTCATTTCCTTTGTTTGTTAACTGGAGGTAATAGTAATATAGTTCCCATTAGGTGTTATAAGGATTAAATGAGACAATATATGAAAAGTAACTAACAGATGTCAGCCACTTAGTAAATGTTGTTGATGATGTCATTATAACAAGTGTTATCATTTCTGTTTCCATGAAACTGGAAACAATGTGAATGCCCATAAATACTCTCGGTTAATTTATTGGGTGGTTAGTTAGTTGATTGATTATTGGTGAAAAAATAAACATGAGTGCCTACTATGTGCCAGGCCATGTCATAAGTACTTTTCTTCTAAATAGCTGAGTAGCCTGGCACAAGTCACTAAAATTCTTGATCCCTCCATTTCTATTATTTATTACATGGAAAGGGGCAAATAGGAATTAATGGGCTCTTATCTCACATTCTCATCCAATCTACTAGCAAATTCTATCAATTCTACCTTCAAAATATATCCAGAATTCAAATGACCTGTTCTACTGCTACCCTGTGGTCCAAGCCACCATCTCTTCCCTGGACTGCGGCAATAGCCTCTCCATTGGCCTCCCGCTTACACCTCCGCTACAGTGACGCCTTTGCCCATTACAGCACTCTGAGTGTCTTTTAGAAACAGCAGTTTGACCATGTCATCCATCTGGTCAGAATCTTCCATTGGCTTCCCATGATATTCAGGATAAAATCCAAAGTTGTCACCAGGCCTACTAGCCCTACGTGATTTTGCCAAGTCCACCTCTTCTACTACATCAGTTACTCCCCTTCCTCTTGTCACTCTTCTCCGCCCACATGGACCTCTGGCTGTGTCTCAAACACTCCCAGCACAATCACACCCAGGGCCTTTGAAATCGGCTGTATGGAATGCTCTTCTCCCAAGTCTCCCCATGGTTCCCTCCTCTTCTTCTTTCAGCTGTTTGCCTAAAAGTTACCTTGTCAGAAAACAAATAATAAAAGTATTTCTTAATTTCAGAAAACATTTAAGGCATACAAGAAGAAACTATAACCCACAGTAAACAATGTTAATCACCATTATCAAGTACATCATGAATGTTCTTCAACTAAAAATCTTTATGTAACGATAGTGGGGGAAGGACAATTAGGAGAGAAAGGAAGGCAGTAAAAATAGCTAAATATTCACACTTCATCATAGGAAGTGCTTGATAGCATTTAAATTGAAATACATAGCAGCATACGCATGTTATTTATGGATAAGGAGTGAGACGCAGAATTAATGCTGGGAGAAGCTGTGCGTGGTGGCTTTCGGGGAGCTGGAGTTGGAGTGCAGAGGGCCTGTGCTTTACTCTAAGCCTTGTAGCTTTCTTAGAGTTTGTACACTCTGTACATGTATTACATTCATGGGAATGAAACTTTTTCATTCTCGATGGCTTGAGAGCACAGAGGAGGGCACAGCTGACGAGGCAAGAGAAAGCCCTTTGTTACCACAGGATGCACGTTTACTAGAAAAGACCACCCAGGAGAGGGGTCATGTTTGCAAAGACGTGGCTGCAGGAAAGGGTGAGGTGTGTCTGAGCCGGGGTCGCAGTGGCTCCTTGCAATTGGATGTGGAGCTGAGTCCCTCCAGGTGGACTAGAAGGACCATTGGCAGCCCCGTTCATCGCTAAGAAGTGGACCTGTGGACTGGTGTTTACAGTCCACAGGTTGCAACCCACTGATGGGTCTCAAACAGCATTTTTTAAATTCAGATACAATTGACATATGGACTTATATTAGTTTTAGCTGTACAAACTAAATTCGATGTTTGTATATATTGCAAAACAATGACTGCAGTAAGTCTAGCTAACCCATCCACCACACATAGTTACAGTGGGGGGTTATTTGGGGGGTGGGGGGAGGTGTTGGATAAGAATTCTTAAGATCAGCTCTCTTAGCAACTTTAAAAATACAACTAGCATTGTTAACTATAATCATCACACTGTACATTTCTTCCCCGGGACTTATTTATCTTATAACCTTTGACACTTCACCCATTTCACCCACTGATGCAGTGGGATAGATGGGACTGGGCCACGTGTAATAGGGAAGTATTGCTTCATGAACTTGAGGGTCCCTCAGGTACCCTCAAGCCCTCTGCATTCATAGGACTCTGGTATTTAAGAACCACTCCCCTGTTTTCTCATCATTTTCCAAGTTAACAATGAATCTTTAGTTAATACAAAGAAAACCTGCAAATCAGAGCTTGGTAGTGAATCTCCGCACATTTTTAGTTTCTGCTTTGGCAGTTTCATTTCACTTTTATGGCTAAACTGAAATAAATCCAATAAAACTTTTCCTGCCTCGTTAAGGAATAGTTCTGCTTACAATTTCATGGCCCTTTTTTCACCCTACAAAGTTATTTGGAATTTTCTATTTATTTCCTTTGTATTTCTTACAGTGAACTTATTTTTTATAATATAAATAATATATAATGACATTTGTGTTGTTAAAAATAATTCAAATGGCATAAAATATAAAATCATCCTCTTTTTAACTCCCCTAAGAGAGAAGTCCTGCTCTGTGTATTTATATTTATACAAATGCACATAAAAAGTATATCATATTTTAAATATAAATGTACAGGATGGGGCAAAAGTAGGTTTATAGTTGTTCACATGGAAAATAATACAATCTATAATAATAAAAGCATAATATGCTAATTAGACCAAACAGCCAAACGACCTTCCAGTTGTCATTCTGGACATCCTTCCGGATAAAGCCGCTGTGGCGGGTGGCCGAGACAGAAGTGGTTAGGGGCGATCAGGCAGGCAAGTGAGTGCTTAGGGGCAATCAGGCAGGCAGGTGAGCAGTTAGGGGCTATCAGGCAGGCAGGCAGGCAGAGGGGTTAGGGGCAATCAGCCAGGCAGGCTGAGTGGTTAAGGGTGATCAGGCAGACAGGTGAGTGGTTAGGGATGATCAGGCAGGCGGGCAGAGTGGTTAGGGGCTATCAGGCAGGCAGGCAGAAGGGTTAGGGGCAATCAGGCAGGTAGGCAGGCGAGTGCTTAGGAGCCAGCAGTTCCGGATTGCAAGAGAGATATCCGACTGCTAGTTCAGGCAGTTGGACATCACTGGAGGGGTCCTGGATTGTGACAGGGTGCAGGCCAGGCTGGGGGATCCCCCAGCCCCACCCCATGCACGAATTTTGTGCATTGGGCCTCTAGTAATCTATACTGATAAAAGGGTAATATGCTAATTAGAGCGTACATCTTCCGGATTTCCTTCCGGATGTCCTTCTGGACAAACCCGCAGCAGCTGCCCGAGGCTCAGGCAGGCCGCGGATGGCAGCTGCCACTGCCAGGGCCCAAGGCTCAGGCAACAAGGGCCAGGCCAAGGCTCAGGCAAGCTGTGGTGGCTGCAAGGGCTGAGGTTCAGGCAGGCGCTGCAGCTGGTAGTGGCAGCAGCAGAGGAGTGATGGGGGCATCGCCTTCCCCTGATCGCCGGTTGCCTCAGTAGGACATCCCCTGAGGGCTCCCAGACTGTGAGGGGGCAGGCCGAGCTGAGGATCACCCCCCCCCCCCCGCAGTGCATGAATTTTCATCCACCAGGCCTCTAGTTAATAAATAATAATACAAGAATAAACTCTGTATTTCCTGCACTCATAACTATCAGTCTATTTCTGCCCCTCCTTATAATGTCAACTTACTTTTCCTCATGAAACAAGACTATTTCATGCCAGGACATGCATTGAAACTTTACTTACTGCTTCCTACTGCCTCATGGTATAATTGTACTGTATTTAATTTAGCTATTGTTGAGTGATTAATTAGGTTCTTTTTCCCTCAGTACAAATATCCTTGCGCATACATCTTTATTGCACATGTGCAAATATTTCTCTGGGCAGAAGAGAAGTACTCTTGTTTGCTAGAACCTGGCAGCTGAATAAATGCCTCCTCCACCCTCAAAGATATTCACGCTCTAATCTCTGGAGCCTGGGAATTGTAATTCATGTGGCAAAAATGGCTTCCTTGGTGTGATTAAATTAAGGATCTTGTGATGAGGAGACTGTCCTGGATTATCCAGCTGGGCCCTGATGCATCCTAAGGGTCCCTAGAAGAGGGAGACAAGGTCAATAGCAATTTCCCTTCCTCCTTTCCAATGTGGATGCCTTCTATTTTTTCTTCTTGTCTGATCACTGTGACTAAGATGTCCAGTACAATGTAGATTGTAGAATAAGAATGATGAAAGCGGACATCCCTATCTTGTTCCTATTCTTAAGGGAAATGGTTTTAGTTTTTGCTAATTGAGTATGATGTTGGCTGTAGGTTTGTCATGTATAGACTTTATTATGTTGAAGTATGTATGATACCTCTATTTCCACTTTGCTGAGAGTTTTTATCAAAAATGGGTGCTGGACCTGGCTGGTGCGGCTCAGTGGTTGAGCGTCAACCTATGAACCAGGATGTCTGGGTTGTGGGCTTGATCCCCAATGGGGCCTGCAGAAGGCAACTGATCAATGATTCTCTCTCATCGTTGATGTTTCTATCTCTCTCCCTCTCCCTTCTGAAATCAATAAAAATATGTATTTTTTAAATAGGTGCTGGATTTTGTCAAATGCTTTTTCTGCATCTATTGATATGATCATATGATTTTTATCTTTCAATTTGTTTGTGTGATGTATCATGTTTATTGATTTGCAAATAATGTATTAGCCTTGCATCCCTGGGATACATCCCACTTGGTCATGGTGAATAATCTTTTTAATATTGCTGGATCCAATTTGCTAATATTTTATTGAGGATTTTGGCATCCATGTTCATCAAGGATACTGGCCTGTAATTTTCTTCTTTGCAGTGTCTTTATCTGGTTTTATAATTAGGATACTACTGGCCTCATAAGAAGAGCTTGGCCCTCTCCGGTTTGTCTCAATGGATAGAGCATCGGCCTGCAGACTAAAGAGTCCCAGGTTCAATTCCAGCCAAGGGCACATGCCCAAGTTGTGGGCTCGATCTCCCCTCCCCCAGTAGGGGGCATGCAGGAGGCAGACAATCAATGATTCTTTCTCATCATTGATGTTTCTATCTCTTTATCTCTCTTTTTTCCCCTCTGAAATCAATTTACACACACACACACACACACACACACACAAGAAGAGCTTGGAAGTCTTTCTTCCTCTTGAATTTTTTAGAATAATTTGTGGAGGATACATGCTAGTTCTTTTTTGATTGTTTGATAAAACTCCCCTGTGAAGCCATCCAGTCTAGGACTTTTGTTTGCTGGGATTTTTTATTATTATTGTTATTATTATTGCTTCAGATTCATTAGTTGTTATTGCTATATTCAGAGTTTCTGATTCTTCCTGAGTTAGTTTTGGAAGATTGTATTTTTCTAGGAATTTGTCCATTTCACTCTATTTTTCGGCACATAGTTGTTTGTAATTTTTTTTTTACAATCTTTCAGATTTCTGTGGTGTCAGTTGTTGCTTCACCTCTTTCATTTCTGGTTTTATTTACTTGGGTCCTCTCTCTTTGTTTCTTGTTGAGTCTAGCTAAAGGTTCATTCATCTGATTTATCTTTTCAAAGAACCAGCTCTTGGTTTCACTGATTTTTTGTACTGTTTTTTCAGCCTCTGTCATTTACTTCCTCTCTGATCTTTATTATTTCCTTTCTTCTACTGACTCTGGACTTATTGTTCTCTTTCTAATTCTTTTACTAGTAGTTGTAGGGTTAGATAGTTAACTAGATATTTTTCTTAGTTTTTGAGACAGGCCTATATTGAACTTCCCTCTTGAACTGCTTTCACTCTGTTCCATAGATTTGGGGTTGTTGTGTGTGTTCATTTTCATTTGTTTTCAGGAATTTTTCAATTTATTCCTTGATCTTGGTAATGCACTCATTGTTTAATAACATGCTATTTAGCTTCCATGTGTTTGAATGTTTTTGAGTGTTTTTATTGTAGTTGATTTCTCGTTTTATCCCTTTGGGATCCAAGAAGATGCTTGATATGATTTCAATCTTCTTCAATTTGTAGAGACTCAGTTTGTGTTCTAACATGTGCACTTGAGAAGAATGTATACTCTGCAGCTTTGGGATGAAATGTTTGTAAATGTCAATTATTGTTCAGGTTCTTTGTCCATATATTTGTAAGATGGTTTTCTTTTTACTTATTGATTTACTCTTCTTCATTATAATTTTTACTACTAATCCCATGATGTATATGTTGTAAATATTTTCTCCCTATCATTTGATTTTTTACTTAATATCAAGTAATATAATAGACCCAGACTTTATAATAAGGCCCAGTCGGCGTAGCTCAGTGGTTGCGCATTGACCTATGAATGAGGAAGTCATGGTTCAATTCCTGGTCAGGCCATATGCCTGGTTGCAGGCTTGATCCCCAGTGGGGGGCATGTAGGAAGTAGCTGGTTAGTTATTCTCGCTCATCATTGATGTTTCTGTCTCTCTCTCCCTCTCCCTTCCTCTCTGAAATTAAGAAACATTCTTTAAAAATTAAATAATAATAATAAAGCAAAGATTTTATAATCAAATAATTTTGGAAATTCTAGGGTTACAGAGTCAGATTTCTTTCCTCTAGAACTTGTTAAGGCCTTTATTAGGTGACTAGAGGCCCGGTGCACGAAAGTCATGCACTGGGGGAGTTGTCCCTCAGCCCAGCCTGCATCCTCTCCAATCTGGGACCCCTTGGAGGATGTCCAAATGTCGGTTTAGGCCCAATCGCCTGCCTGCCTGCCTGATTTTCCCTAACCACTTCTGCCTGCCAGTCTGATCACCCCCTAACCACTCTCCTATCAGCCTGATCGACACCTAACTGCTCCCCTGTTGGCCCAATTGCCCCCCAACTGCCCTCCCCTGCCAGCCTGGTCACCCTCAACTGCCTTCCCCTGCAGGCCTGGTCCTCCCCAACTGCCCTTCCCTGAAGGCCTAGTTGCTCTCTCACCCCCGCCTCCCACAACTGCCCTCCCCTGCCAGCCATCTTGTGGTGGCCATCTTATGACCACATGGGAGTGGCCATCTTTGACCACATGGGGGCGGCCATCTTGTGCAAGGGCATGATAGTCAATTTGCATATTACCTCTTTATTATATAGGATAAGTTGGATACTAAAAGTGATAGAGAAAATAAAACCTCAAATTAATCTGACTTATGATCAGTGGTTTAAGACATCTATATAAAATACCAGTAAATCAAATTACCATGCTCCTAAATGATATTTTGTATATAAAACTACTCATATAACAGTAATATACTACCAACTAAGTTTTCTGAATATAAGACTATTCATATAGTGACAATATGCCACCAACTAATAAGTTCTGTCTATTTAAGACTAGTCATATAACCATACCCAACCATAGATCAAAGAAAAAAAGCTCTACAGGCAATTCGAGAGATGTCAAAGTGGTACTTAAGACAATTGAACATCCATTCTTTATTAAAACTCTTAGGAAAGTAGGAATGAATGGATATTTGGACATTTTGCTAAAGATAGCAATCAATCACAGTCCAAGAGCGCACTACATCTCATGGTAGAGCAGTGGAGGCGTTCCTCCCGACACAGAAAACGCACAATCACCACCACCCCAATAAAGCATCCAGGAATTTCTAGCCAATGCCATAATAAATGAAAAGTAGACACGTTACAAAATACCAGGCAGCTGTATTAGTATTCATAGATGTCATAAAAATATAATAAGACAAATAAAAGGGAAGTGCTAAGCACCCATTATAAAACAATTTACAAAACTTAATAGCTTTCCCAATATCAGCAGTAGCCAGTTAGAAAACATAATATTTTCAAAATAACAACCAAAACATAAGGTACAAATAAGCATAAATTTGTTGGAAGTGTGTGAAGAAAACTATACATCTTTGTTGAGAGATATAGAACAATATATAAATAGACAAGTAAATATATATCCCAAGTTTGTGTATGGGAAGATTCAATGTTATAAAGATACTAGAGGCCCGGTGCACAAAAATTTGTGCACTCGGGGGGGAGGGGGGTCCCTCAGCCCAGCCTGTGCCCTCTCGCAGTCTGGGACCCCTCGGGAGATAACGACCTGCTGGCTTAGGCCTGCTCCTGGGTGGCAGAGGGCAGACCCAATCCCTAGGTGCAGCCCCTGGTCAGGCTCAGAGCAGGGCCGATTGGGGAGTTGGGGCGCCGCCCCCTGTCATGCACAGAGTAGGGCAGATCTGGAGGTTGCGATGCCACCCTCAGTCACGCTCAGGGTAGGGCCGATTCGGGGGTTGGGGCACTGCCCCCTGTCACACTCAAGGCAGGGTTGATGGGGAGGTTGCGGTGCCACCCCCTGTCACGCACAGAGCAGGGCCAATCAGGGGGTTGGGGCACTGCCCCCTGTCATGCACAGAGCAGGGCCCATCAGGGGGGTTGGGGCTCTGTACCCTGTCATGCACAGAGCAGGGTCAATCAGGGGTTTGGGGAGCTCCCCCCTGTCACTCACAGAGTATGGCCGATAGGGGAGTTAGGGCACCGCTCCCTGTCACACACAAAGAAGGGCAGATCAGGGGGTTGGGGCACCGCCCTCAATTACCTACAGAGCAGGGCCGATCAGGGGGTTGGGGCGCTGCCACTCTCACACTCAGGGCAGGACCGATGGGGAGGTTATGGCTCTACCCCGTCACACACAAAGCAGGGCCCATGGCGGGGGGGGGGGGGGGGGGGGGGGGGTTGGGGCACCACACTCTGTCACACACAGAGCTGCAGGGCGATCAGGGGGTTTGGGCGCTGCCCCCTGTCACGCTGACCCCGGTGCCTGGAGGCCTCACGGCTCCGCTGATCCTGGTGCTGGGAGGCATATTACCCTTTTACTATATAGGATAGAGGCCTGGTGCATGGGTGGGGGCCAGCTGGTTTGCCCTGAAGGGTGTCCTGGATCAGGGTGGGGGTCCCCACTGGGGTGCCTGGCCAGCCTGGATGAGGGGATGATGGCTGTTTGCAGCTGGTCACACACCCTTCAGGGTGGGGGTCCCCACTGGGGTGCCTGGCCAGTCTGGGTGAGGGGCTGAGGGCTGTTTTCAGGCTGGTGGGTGACTGAAGCTCCCAACTGCTCCTTTTTTCTTTTTTTTTTTTATTCTGGGCCAGCTTTAGTTCTGGCTCCAGCTCTGAGGCCTCTGCTGCTGAAAGCAGGTATCTGGTTTGTTTGGGTTCTATAATCGAAACAATGTATAACTCCAGCTCTGAGATCCCGGCTCTCTGAAAGCAGGTTTCTGGGGTTTTGTTTAGCTTCTATATTTGTAACTATGTTTCAAACTGCAAGCTCAGAGGCTGGCAAGGCAGGCAGGGAACGTTGGTTTCCTCCATCACTGAAGCAAGCAAGCCTCATGTTAGTTTCAAGCTGCCTGGCTGCCGACCGCCATCTTGGCTGGCAGTTAATTTGCATATCGCCCTGATTAGCCAATGGGAAGGGCTGCGGATGTACGCTAATTACCATGTTTCTCTTTTATTAGATAGGATAGCTATTCCTCAAATAATTTAAAAGTTAAATGTAAGTCTAATTTAACTCCCATTTGATTTTTGGTTTATTTATTTCTAATGTCATTAAAAGTGTATGTCCTTTCAACAGGGGGATGGGAGCATGAGTGTGCGGGGTGGCGGGGGGCGGGGGGGGTTGGGGGTTAATGGGGGAGGATGAGAACACATTTGTAATACCTTAACTAATAATAAAAAAAAAAAGTGTATGTCCTTTAACCAGCTATTAGATTAAATAACCTAAATGTCCAACAATATGGAGGTGGCTAACTAAATTATGGCTCATCTAAGTGAGAAAAAAACCCTGCATAGTTTATTTAAATTCATGTTTTACAAAAATAATAACATGAAAAAGTTTAAGATATAATTTTCAGTGAAAATCAGTTTCAAAAATATTACAAATAGAGATTGATATGTGTATATGTGTGTATATGCCCCAGCTTCACCCAACCCAACATTAGTTACCAGCCCAGGGTAACTGCTGTCTCTCTTAGATTTCTTCAATCTGCAGTTTTATAAAAGTTCTTTCACTTAGCTCTCTTGATTAATACAGTAACCAAAAAGTAAAAGCCAAACAGCCCAGTAAAAATGTAAGCAAAGGTATTCATAAACATTGGGGTGGGGGGAGAATGTAAGTATTGGTACAATACCAAAAAATTCATATAATAGGAAATTCAAATAGTTTAAAAACATAAAAACATTTAGCATCACTAATAAATAAATAAATATATATTTATGCACATATATACACATATGAATTAAACCAATTTTATGTCATGTTCAGCTTATCAAATTGATTTTTTTTTAATTAAATAATGTTACCAGATGTGGAAGAGGATGGGATAAACTTTCTCAAATACTGATGAGTGAAATTAGAATTTCTGGGAAATAATCTGATATTATCTACAAAGAACACTAAATGTTCAAATAATATAACATTTTATATACAAATGGACCCATCAAGTCCACCTCTAGAAATATTATCCTAAAGAACAAATCTAAGATTTTCAGAGATTTCTATAGAAGCCCAGCAAAGCATTATCCATATGGTGTTTGTGGAAATGACCTAGATTTCCAGTAACTCAGTATGTTTTACATAAAATGTGGTTCATCCATCTGATGGGATGCCAACTTGAAACATTCTGTTTGAGAGGAATAAGTAATGACTTTCTCTCATGTTTCCTTTCTAAATGATCAGTAAGTTCTGTCTCTACTGTCTCCAAAATATATTCCAGACCCAGTCACTTCCCAGCATGTCCACTTCAGATGCCCTGACCCACGCGGCCTCGGTCTTCTGCCTGTACAACTACACAGCCCCTTAGCTTGTCCTTCTCACCCACTCCCTCCACAGTGAGCCTGCACCACAGGCTCTCAACGCAAAACTGGGTCCTTTCACTCCCTGCCTGGAACCCTCCAAAGGCTTCCCATTGGAATTAGAATGAAATCGAACTCCTCCCCATCACTCTGGACCCCTGCGTCGGGCCCTGACTGCCTCTCCTTCCTCAGCTCCACCAATCTCCTGACCTCCACCTTCTACAGAATGGCCAAGCTTGTGCTATTCTGGCCTCTTCGCTTGCAAATTCATCCCCTTGGAACAGCGCCCTGCAGACCTCCTCGGAGCTGCCTCTTTCCCATCATTTACATCCCAACTGAAATGCCAGGTTCTTAAAGTGACCTTCCCCGACCTGCCTTCCTAGCTAAAGTGGTATCATCGCTCCTCAAAATCCCTCTAGCCCAGCCATGGGCAAACTACGGCCCGCGGGCCGGATCCGGCCCGTTTGAAATGAATAAAACTAAAAAAAAAAAAAAAAAAGACCGTACCCTTTTATGTAATGGTGTTTACTTTGAATTTATATTAGTTCACACAAACACTCCATCCATGCTTTTGTTCCGGCCCTCCGGTCCAGTTTAAGAACCCATTGTGGCCCTCGAGTCAAAAAGTTTGCCCACCCCTGCTCTAGCCCATTAGCCATGTGTTGTTATTTTCAAAGCACGTATTACATTCAAAATATCCAGGCTTGGCCTCTTTGTTGCCTAGCTATTCACTGTGTAAGCAGAAGGACCACCTTTCTTGTTTACACTGTGTCCCCCTTTGCTTAAGAATGACTGTGCACACTTATTCACTCAGCAGAGACGCGCTGACTGCCCCCTCTGTGCCAGGCACTGTTCTGGTGCACATGGCACATCCCTGCCTCTGTGAAGCTTCTGTGTTAACACGGGTGAGGGGGAGAGACAAGAAGCACAGTGAAAAGGTAGCTTATCCAGTGTATTCGAACATGACAAATGCTGTGGGGAAAAGAGACAGACGCAGAGAGCAGAGTGAGGAGGAGCGCGGGGACAGCTGGGGAGGGGTGGGAGCAGACTGTGGCGTTAAAGGTGATCAGTGTGGGCCTCCTTGTGAAGGAGACGTTTGAGTGAAGACCTGGAGAGGAGCGAGTCCCAGGCACCTGACACTGGGAAGGGCAGTCAAGGCCAAGGCTCCAGCTAGACCAAGAGCCCCAAGGCAGGAGCAGAGTGGAGAGGGCGGCGTGGGCCTGACGCTCACTCACTCAGAACCAGGTCTGCCTTCTTCTGAGAAAGGATTCTCCATCCTTGTGTCCCTGTTGGTGGTACTGAATCGCCTGCCCAGTGGTGATTGGCCGCAGGACCCCCGCCTAACTACACAAGGTCATTTCCCAGGACCTTGTAATTTTGACTTACACTGAAGAGAACGTCTTCTTTCCCACTGGTTGTCCAGGATAAGAGCCTGGAGCTGCCGGCACCCAATCCTTCCCTCCCTGCATCCAGCACACGTGTTGTGTGCCAGTTTCCATTCGGGCACTGCGGCTGCAGTGGTTAATGAGAAATGGGACTCCTGTCCTCTTGAAGAAGAGGAAGATAATAATTCAACAGAGAAAAGTGGCAACTTTCCAATTCCGCTGAGGTCTGTGAAGATCTTCAGGTGCTCAGATAGGAAATGACTAGGAAGGGGACGTTGGTGGTGAGCTCTGAGTGGGGGACTTTCTTTATTTAATATATTTTATTGATTTTTTACAGAGAAGGAGAGAGAGGGGAAGAGCGTTAGAAACACCGATGAGAGAAACATCAATCAGCTGCCTCCTGCACACCTCTACTGGGGATGTGCCCTCAACCAAGGTACATGCCCTTGACCGGAATTGAACCTAGGACCTTTCAGTCCACAGGCCGACACTCTATCCACTGAGCCAAACCGATTAGGGCTGAGTGGGGGACTTTTGAAATGAGATCTTGATGATGAGAAGGGCTCAACCATGCAAATGGCATAGGAAGATGCGTTCCAGGCAGAGGTCCTGAGGTGGGAATGAGCTTGGCAATCCATGTGCTGGGAGGAGGGGGCTGTGGCCAGAGCTTAGGGAGGAAGTAACCCGCGTTGAAGGCAGAGAGGGAGGTCACGTGCCTTGCAGTGCGACTGAGCTGGTCGGCAGAAAGGAAACTCATTCAGGGAGAGACGCAGAAACAAGAAAAGATCTGAGAGGCCTGCAAACAATCAAAGTATAGTTCCACTCATCCTACAGTCAGCTCCCAGCCCGTCCTGTCCAAGTACAGGAGCCAGAAAGCCCCCTGGGCACTTCAGCTAGGTTTCCTGTCACTGAAACCAGAACAGTTGTGATCATATATCTATAACAGTTTATAGATATATCTGAATATTAAAAATACTGGAAGGAATTACATTGAAATATTAACAATATGTATCTGGGTTACAGAATTCAATATCATCTTTATACATTTTTATATTTCCTTAATTCAGTACATTGAACATAACCTAAAGTGTTTGAAAATTGTGGATTTTCTTTCTGATTGGATTTTCTTGCTTGGCCCTCTTTCATCCAGTGGAGGCCACTATGATAGCATACCAGCATACTTCCCACCCTGGCTGTCCTTCATTCCTGCCCCTGACAAGTTCACGACCAAATGTGAAAACAGTTGCAAAAGCAAATAGGACATCTTTCTAGGTATTTCCATTAGGCTAGAAAAGATCCCCCTCGCTTGTAAATTCCCAGACCCAGGGCACCACCAATTAACGTGGCACAAGGATCTAACCTCTGAATCATGATTTCCTCACTTGCAAAATCACTGATGGTCAGAAGAAACCTTACGTCCACTTTATGCACAATTATGACACAATTTCACTTACCGATTAATGGGCGCCCGTGCTCCCAGTGTACAGATGAAAGCACTGAGGCCTGGGAAGTTTAAGTGACTCGCCAAAGTCAGCGCTTTCAGCCATTTCATTCTACAGCAAATGAAAGTTGGAGCAAAGGACAAGCCCAGATGTGGGCAGAGGCAGCAACTGCACGGGCCACGAGCTTCCTGTCTGAATTCTCTTGGCAGAAAATGCCGCTTTGCTATCAGGACAGGCCAGTGTAGTCAGAACAAGCTCATGGAACAAAGCAGTTTAATTAAAGGAAAAAAATTAGTTGGGTTACAGAGCTGTTCTCTTCACTCCAGGATGGAAATTAATTTATAATAACCTTATCTTTTATTCATGGCAAGCTGCATATTTCAGAGTATGTTGGCATCCTTCTATTTTCCAGTGGAATATGAAATAATTGTGTGTTTCCAATGGGTGCGAGCGGGTTACAGTGCTGAAAGGACACAGCCGAGTCCCGCTGGCCACTCAGGGACGGCTGAGCCGTGGGCAGAAGCGTGGGTTCCTCCTGATGAGTCATGATGTTTAAAATTCCGAGGCCGCGGCAGGCTTCCCAGCAGCCCTTTCAGATTGATCACTCTGGCCCTAACTCCATTAGCGGCGGAGGACAAAGGAAGCCCATTCATTTTCTTCTAACGCCCTCCTTCTCCCTTCTCAGACCAACCTGACGGAGCTGAAGTCCTTTGGCTCTCCACCTCCGGCCGTCAGCAATGTCAGCGCCGCCGTGATGGCGCTCATGGCCCCCGGGGGGAAGGTGCCCAAGGACCGCAGCTGGAAGGCCGCTAAGGTCGCCATGGCCAGAGTGGATGGCTTCCTGGACTCCCTCGTCCGCTTTGACAAAGAGAACATCCATGAGAACTGCCTCAGAGCCATCAGGCCGTACCTGCAGGACCCCGAGTTCAACCCGGAGTTCGTGGCCACCAAGTCCTACGCGGCCGCGGGCCTCTGCTCCTGGGTCATCAACATTGTGAAGTTCTACGAGGTGTTCTGTGATGTGGAGCCCAAGCGCCAGGCGTTGGGCAGAGCCACCTCAGACCTCACCACCGCCCAGGAGAAGCTGGCAGCCATCAAGGCCAAGATCGCTGTAAGTGAGCGGCGCCCTCTGACCCTGCTGGGTACCTCTGGCCCTGCTGGGTGCCACTGACCCTGCTGGGTGCCTCTGACCCTGCTGGGTGCCTCTGACCCTGCTGGGAACTCTAACCCTGCCAGGCACCCTCTGACCCTGCTGGGTGCCTCTGACCCTGCTGGGTGCCACTGACCCTGCTGGGTGCCTCTGGCCCTGCTGGGTGCCTCTGACCCTGCTGGGTGCCTCTGGCCCTGCTGGGTGCCTCTGGCCCTGCTGGGTGCCACTGGCCCTGCTGGGTGCCTCTGGCCCTGCTGGGTGCCTCTGACCCTGCTGGGTGCCTCTGGCCCTGCTGGGTGCCTCTGACCCTGCTGGGTGCCCTCTGACCCTGCTGGGTGCCTCTGGCCCTGCTGGGTGCCTCTGACCCTGCTGGGTGCCTCTGGCCCTGCTGGGTGCCTCTGACCCTGCTGGGTGCCTCTGGCCCTGCTGGGTGCCACTCACCCTGCTGGGTGCCTCTGGCCCTGCTGGGTGCCTCTGACCCTGCTGGGTGCCCTCTGACCCTGCTGGGTGCCACTGACCCTGCCGGGAACCCTCTGACCCTGCTGGGTGCCCTCTGACCCTGCCAGGCATTCTCTGACCCTGCTGGGTGCCTCTGACCCTGCTGGGTGCCTCTGACCCTGCCAGGCATTCTCTGACCCTGCTGGGTGCCCTCTGACCCTGTTGGGTGCCTCTGACCCTGCTGGCCGCCCTCTGACCCCATTGGGCACCCCCTGTACAAGTAGCGCTCTCTGCCACTCCCAGAGCCTAGGACAGGTTGATGTGCAAAATCTCCTGATTTTTCAGTTGAGGCGACTTTTTACATTTTACAAACACTGTATAGTCCAGACAAGACACTAAACCATTGGTTTACACTTTGCCCCTGAAAGTTTTTTTGTTTTTTTTCTCCTTTTCCTCCGAGGAAGGAAAAGATGACATAGAGATGTATAATAGACAAATAGTGTTAGGCATGAAACCAGATGTTTTCTCATTAAGCACACGTGAATTTTGCATGTTTGCACATCTGATAGCTAAGAATAAAAGGTCAAACATTTGAGATTCTATCTCTCTTTGAGATGCAGGCTTTGGCCACCCAACCTCACCTTTTTCACCTTTTACCTTCAGCTCGTGCAGCTGCCCTCCTGCAGCTCGCTCAGCCGCGTGAGCACGTGGCCTGCCGTGTGGGCACGTGGCCTGCCGTGTGGACACATGGCCTGCTCGGCACTGTGCCATCTGCATTGCTCCATGAGAGCTTTTAAAGCAAGTAGTATATTGACCATAAATATAAAACTAATGAGGGTCATTAGTTTTGATTAACCTGTTATTGCTATTTGATTATAAATGCCTCACCCAGCCTGGGGTTAGAGGTGAGGTAGGATTCACACCTATTTGAGATTTCCCTTGGACATTACCTTTGCTGTTAAAATGGATCCTACTGAATTGAGAGGTATGCATGGGAGCCCCATGGGATGGCATAGCAGCTGAAACCCATTGGCAGACCTCACTTCTAACCCAAGCTGTAATAGCTGCTTCTGTGTGATGTCTAGAAAGGTCTTTAAAATGCCCAGACTTCAGTTTCCTGGAGTAAAACAGACACAATAATGTCCCTGCTTCATTCAAGGAGAAAATGCACGTAGGCAGGAGCCCAGAGCCCGGCCCCTTCTGACACAGAGCTGCTGCCATGAGGTGGGTACGGCCACCGAGCCTGCTGGACCCTGCTCCCTGGCCTCCTCCCCAGCTACGTATGCTCTCACACGCACACACAACCCTGGTAATCAGTCACTATCATGACCAAGGTCGAGCCTTCATTTCCACACGTGCATTCCAGGCATATAAGGTTCTCGCTGCACATTTCTCATGCTGATAGAAAGGGTTTTTACAAATGGTGAAAAGGAGGCTTGTAGACCTGCCGCACGCTTCATGTCCTGGGCTTATTGACTGGTGGGTTAAAGGCTATCGCTAAAGGCTAGTTCAAAGATCAGGCAACCAATCTCTAGAAAGAAGAGGCACTTTAGACAAAGCAACTAACCCCTCAATATGTTTGCTTTATAAATCCAGATGTGCACAGGCCAGTTTACTTGAAGCACACCTTCATCACCATAACTACGGCCCTCTTCAAAGAATACCAAATGCAAGCACCATCACGTCCCAGGACTGCTTCTGGGGAAATACCTCCCAGCAATGCCCATATTCTTCAGTCTCTCCCAGAATAGTGTTACAAGAACTGCATTTCAAAGCACTCGTCACTCGAGTTATTTAAAGGAACATTTGGTGCAAAAGGAATGTTTGCAAAATGTTTATACCTTTTCAGTAGCCAACATTCCCATGACAGCCTACTCAACCTATGAATGCAACACAATGTTTTAAAATACTTGGCTACCTTATGAAGGCACTTCTTTCCTGCCAACATATTTTTTAATATATTTTCACTTTTAACAACTGCCTCTCCATCTTTTGCTTATTCACATGACTATCAACACCCCAAGAGTTTGACCACTCCCCCCCCAATAACAGAGGAACTCACTTACACCATCTCTGACATGGGGGCCCAACAAGGGCAAGGACAGTCTTCCCAACGAGCTACCAAGGCCATCGTCAGCCTTCTCCAGTTGCACATCACCCCAAGCCTTATTTTTAGAATTTTAGGATAATTCCACATAAATTGTATATTCAAGATGCTCAAATTTTACAATTACTAGAGTCCCAATGCATGAAATTCGTGCAAGGGGCTTGGCCCTTGCAGCAGCCCCGGCTGCCTCCCAACCCCGCCCCCCACCCACTGGTTGTTCAGGAAGGTCGTTATGCCATCCAGCTAATTAGCATATTAGATCTTTATTATACAGGATACTTTCAATTAATCTATACATGCAATTATAATATATAAAATATGAATAGTGGTGGTTAGCTCTGAGTGGTAGATTTTAGATGGTGCTTATCCATATTTTCTTTTTTTTATAATGAATATGTTGTATATTATTACAACTTATAAAAGTAATAGTAATTAAAATGAGTAAGGCATTTTCATTGGGCCTATCTTCACCATAAGTAAAATATCAAATAGTAGACAAGGGTTTCTAATGAGAAACTACAGTCTTCTGCCCTTTAATTATTTTGTCTGTTTCAACGGGTCGTTGATACCCCTCAGAGCTTGCTACCTAGTGGCTTCAATGCGTTGTATTTGCTCCACAGATAGTGTTTGAAGTGACTTAATTAGTTGCCAACATTTAAAACAATGGGAGCTTCTTGTAAAAATTTGATATCTGGACAGTCTTAAAAGAATAAGATTCCCAAATAGCACTAACTGAACCTGGAGTTAAGTAGTGACCTCCCATTTCAGCAGACAGTTTTGCTATAGTCATTGGACCAGTTTACGTGATCTTCCTGGCCTCTGCTCATTTGAATTTCTGGCTTCTTTCTATGTACTGTGCTGGCATCTCATTTCCTGATGTATCTTGTATAGGCAGCAAACTAGCTGCTAGATGAGACTCTAAGATGTTCATCTCCATGTCTTCCCAAATCATTGTGGCAACTGTGAGTTGGTGTAACCTTTATTTCTTGTTCCATCAGATAGAGTTAGCTTCCTTGGGGCCCTCAGCTTTCAAGATGAAGTCATTGCTCTTTCCTTCAGCGTCCTCCCTACCTTCCAATCCCCAACTCCTGTTATCACTACTTATTATCACTGTTGCTTTTGAATCAGCAAGATTGAAAATATCTGCATTCTATTCTATAACCAAAATGAAGTGTTCCATGCTCTATCCTCTGACTGATTCAAAGAGTTAAAACATCAGTAAATTCTATTTATATTCTGTGAACCTGTTTGTATTGTTCATAGCAAATCTAAGTGGCACGCTAGCATTATATTGCCTTTCTTATACAACCATTTCTACAAGCCTGGAGTTTCTGCTTTTCTTTATCTTTTTTCTCTTCCATTAGTTCCTTTTGCATAGCCTCAATTACTTTTAAACTCTCCATCTAATTCATATTCTACCCGATCATCCTTTGCCTCTAAGACTTTTCTCCCTTATCCCCAACTCAGAGCTCCAGTGTTAATATATTTCACTGCTTTCTTGGGTTGGTTCCAAAGGCTCCTAGACCCCATGCCTTCTCCTTTCTTAATTTCTTCTCTTGTTTTGTGACAGCTCTTTTAAAAGTAACTTTCTTAGAAATGTGAGGTAAGAAGTCAATTTTCTGAATTGCTCTAGTCTGGGATTGTCTTTATTTTTAAACTGAGCTGACAATTTTGCTGAGTATTGAATTCTGAGTTGCTAGTTTTTTCTGCTTAGAACACTGAATACTTTATCCTCATCTGGTGAGAAATCTGATGAACAGACTTATCAATGCACTACGTTTCTCTCTTTCTGGAAGTCTTTCAAATTGTTCTTTATTCTTGGTGTCTGAAACTGTACGTTGACATGCTTAGCTACCATCCCCTTTTTATGATGTAGAGACTTTTCTTCAGTTCTAAAACAAATTATTCTGTATTACTTCTTGGTTAATCTCCCTCCTGTTTCCTTTTTCATTTTATCTTGCTGAACACATATTTATTGAATGTTAGACCTTCTGATGGGGCCCTATTTTCTCTGATCTTTCTATACTTCATGTTTTCTTATACTTTCTAGATTTCCTCAAATTTATCTTTTAAAACTTCCCTTGAATTTGTTATTTTTTTACATTAACAATCATAATTTCCACAACATTGTTGAGTTCTCTGTTCCTTTAACTAGCATCCTTTTCTAGTTTTATGGATGAGACAACCTGAATCTCTCTGAGATGCTAATTGTGACAGATTCTATGCTTTGTTGCTGTTTTTATGCTTGGAACTTATCTTCGTGTTCCAAGGTCATGTTTTTAATTCTTGTGTGACTTAATCTAGGCCTTCATCAAATATCTTCTTGTTCTTTCTTTTGCAAGAGTCATGAGCAAGAGCTGATTGTAGCTGTACAGACAAGGGCGGAGCGGTGGACAGACAGAGCTTGCTCTCCAGATCCCATGAGCTATGCTGGACGCATCCGAACTACCAGAGTGTGTTGTCTTTTCCCTGCCGCTGTCAACTCTCCTGCCTGGTGACATACATGCCTGGTGGCACTGCATACTGAGCATGCAAATAGCGATATCGAGTGGGGAGTTAATAGGCTTCCAATTTATCCTCTTACATTCTTTTTTTCTCTTTATTGTTGAAAGTATCATGTGGGTCCTCCTTTTTTCCTCATTAACCTCTTCCAGGCCGCTCCCATCCTCCCCTCGCCCCCTCTCCTCCTCTTTTCAGCATCACCCTTGATCACACCTGACATTGCCAAGTGCCCAGCGTGCATGGGGCTCTGCAGGGCTGATCAGCCTCCCCCTGGGTGAACGGAGGCTCAGTTCAAGGTTGCCGTTTCTCTGCCCTGCTCAAGCAGTTTCCAGCCCCTGTCAGTGTGGTCTGCATAAAGCTATTGGAATCCTTCACCCTCCAATGGCCCTTCACATTCGCTTGCTGTTATGGGCTTGTGACTTTTTTAATTGCTTCACCATCATTTTAGAAAAGTCTCAGGAAGAAGAAGAATTAAATGAGTGTGGCCAGTCTGCCACCATTAATTGGATGCCTCACCACCTGCTTTTCAAACTGCTTGGCCCTAATTTATTTCTCTTGTAACTTGGTAATGACCAACAGGGCAGCCTGAACCCGGGTTACTGAACAGACTCGGATGCATTTGGAGGTATCTGTCCGTGTGTCTTCGTGTATGCTGATATGTATGCTGGGGGCAACAATATCTAAGAGCTTCAATTCTAAATTCTTAGTACATTTAGAAAAAATTGAAACTGTGTATTTTTTTAATGTCCCCATACTTTGGAGTCATGTAAGAGAATAGATGAGGTTAAGTAACAGTTCATCTGATGCTCCTAGGACCCTACAGCAAGGGGGAGGACTTAGGCAGTGGTTCTCAACCTTCCTAATGCCGTGACCCTTTAATACCATTCCTCATGTTGTGGTGACCCCCAACCATAAAATTATTTTCGTTGCTACTGTTATGAATAGTAATGTAAATATCTGATATGCAGGATGTATTTAGGCGACCCCTGTGAAAGGGTCGTTCGACTGCCAAAGGGGTCATGACCCACAGGTTGAGAACCGCTGAAGGGTGTAGACAGGCCGCCCCACGCACAGCCCCGCTGCAGCAGGCACGGAGTGTGGTCTGCCCAGGCCTCCTGGGGTCTTTCTGACCATTTGCAGGCCTCCAGGCTTCAGGGAGCTTTTGCTTCTAAGGGCAGCCCCTGCAGCTTTCTGGCAGCCATGAGAGCCTATTTTCCAGGACACAAGGAGAAAGAGAACGAACGTGCCTCCTCCGTGTCCATCAGCCCTCCCGGCCCTGGACCAATGACTGGGGAGCTGGTGTAGGAAATCTCAGCTTCTCACTTGGGTCAAGACTGCGCTGGACGCCCTTCCGACCTTCTCCCTCTGGGATCTGGCTGAAGTCTTGCCAGGAACCTGCCTGAGAGCACCCTAATTTGCCTTCCTTTCCTGCCCTGCCCCCAGGGGACTTCCTTAAAGAAGCCTGCTCAGGGATCCTGTCTCAAGCACTGAGGAGATGGGCCCAGGATCACTGACACACCTGTGTTCCTTCCTGAACAGCACCTGGATGAAAACCTGGCCAAGCTCACAGCCAAGTTTGAGAGAGCCACAGCAGACAAACTCAAATGTCAGCAAGAAGCCGAAGCGACCGTGGGCACCATCTCCCTTGCAAATCGCCTGGTGAGTGCGAGCTCAGCGCGGAGCTTTAATTACATTAGCGGAGCTGTCAAGCCCGAGGAGGTGGGAATGGATGAGCCAGTGCGCGCTGCGTGGGCTTGGAGGGAATATTAAAATGTGCTGGAATGCGGGGGCTGCATCCTGAGAAGGGTGTGAATGCACACCCCCGGCTGGTCAACGTTTCCCTGCAGAGATGGTTGGAGAATGGAACACTGGCTCCTTCAGGCAGCCCAGGCGAGACATGCGATGCTTACATATGTGTGTATCGACCAGAGGGAGCGTTAGAGAGCAAAGCCAGCATTTGATAGACAGGCTCTGAAGCTCTTACCTGTGTCCTGTTCAATAATGAGGGGTGAGGACAGGGAACTGAGGCAGAAGCAGAAAAGAATGAGACTTTTTTACCCTGAGCATTTCTGAACATGGCCTTATCTGTATGCACATCACACACACTGACACACACACCATCCACATCACACGCATCACACACATGCATCATGCACCACGCATGTCACACATATATCACACATACACACACATCTCACGCATACTCACACATCACATACACATATCTTACACACATGCATCACACACATACACATGTATCACACACCACACACACATCTCACACATGCATCATATACAAACATACACATGTATCACACATACCACACACACATATCTCACACACATCATACATATGCATCACATGCATACACACATGTATCACGTGCCACACATATATATCGCACACATGCATCACACATACACATGTATCACGCACACATACATACCTCACACACACACGGGCTCTAGCCTTCCTGGAAAAAAATTAATCAGAGGGTCAGAGCACAGTGCTTGTACTATGGTGCCTGTATATCAAATTACTCTAAAATTTAGAGATTTAATAAAATAACCACTTCGTTAAATCTTCCGAGTTTGTGGGTCGGGAACTTGGGCAGATTCAGCCAGCAGGCCATTCTGCTGCAGGTGCCAACGGGGGCCACGTGTGTTATTGAGCCGGTGGCCACGCTGGTCTGGAGGGTATTCAGCGACTTCCTTCATTCACATGTGTCTCCATGTAGCCTCAGGCCTCCCCAGCCTGACATCACACGGTTCCTCAAGGCTCCGGGAGCAAGTGCTCGGGAGCAGGAAGCAGGGGTCCCGTCCCCCAGGCCTGGGCAGAGGCCAGCACAGGCCCCTCCACGGGTCCCACTGCTCACAGCAGCCACGGCTCAGGAGGGCGCAGGCCTAACTCCTGAAGAGAGGCGGGCCGAGGAACTCATGGCCTTTTAAAATGCCTACGGCTCATAGTCCCATCACATGTCAGCTAAGAACCGCAGAGCAGGGTCCACCCGATGTGACTTCCCTGCATTCCCAAGCCTTTGCAGCACCTTCCTCACCAATAAAGGGCTTTTCACTGGACTGCAGCCAGTCTATTTACACAGCAAAGCCAGCTCCCTAGTGTGGGGAGAAAGGAACACAAGAATCAGTGGAGAGAGGCTGCACACAAGCACGTGTCTGCAGTCTATGGCTGAGCCCACTGCCGCTCGGCTGTAAGCAGACCGACCCAGCTGAGCAGCGGGTCAGCGACAGCTCCTGTGCAGGCGTGTGGGACAGGCGTCGCCTCCTTGCGGCCCGGCTTCTGCCCGGTTTCCAGAACCTGCGCAGCCTTCTTGGCCGCTGGAGCATTTTCTGAGCTGGGCCTGTGGGGGGGGCAGTGTGTCAGTGTGTGGGCTCTGGTGCTGCCCTGCCTCCACCAGCCCAGAGGTCCTGCGATCGCCACCTTCCTGGTCTCTTCACTGTGTCATCTAAGCATGGCCTCGGGAATGGTTCGGCTGGCACACCCTGCGATCTCCCCCAGCCTGGCATCCTATGATGCCATCTCCCCAGGAAGAAAAAATAGATGCGTCTAAACACAGAAGCCAAGCTGTACCCTGCACCAAGCAGTTCTCTGTAGAAAGGGTGCCTCTGCTCCCCAGGGGTGCCCCAGACAGCCCACCACCCCAAAGCAGGCCGGGCAGAGTCAGGACCTGCTCCGCAGTCTCGCTCCTTTGTGCACGCCCATCACTCCTTCCAGCTCTGTGTCTAATTACCATGCCTCTCTCCCTGCCCACTGTGAATTATTTATAGCACATGAAATTAATTTTACTTATTTTCATATCCCAGCATTTGGAGAAGAGACAGGAGAGGTGAATAATTTTCTAATATATTTTGCGGACTAGGCACTGTGCTGAGGGATTAGCACGCCTGGTCATGTGCAAGCTTTTCAGCAGCCTGTGAGGAGGGTGGTGTTCATCCTCGTACCTATGAAGGGCAGACCTGGAAGGCTGCATTCAAGGCCTGCCATCGATCCACAGCCCACACAGCTCACAGCTCACAGCACACAGCACACAGCACAGACAGGGGCTTGTTTGCTGAGATGCTTGCTGCAAACCCTCAGGGTCAGAAGGGCCACGGCAACAATGCTCTGGGCGTTCCTCGGGGAAGCGTGCGCTGTGAGCTGCGGGACTGCGCCCGCGGCTCTGTGACAAGCCTTCTCTTCTCTCTGGCCTTTGAAACCGTAGGTGGGAGGACTCGCTTCTGAAAATGTGCGGTGGGCAGAAGCTGTGCAGAACTTCAAGCAGCAGGAAAGCACGCTGTGTGGAGACATTTTGCTCATCACGGCCTTCATTTCCTACCTCGGTTTCTTTACAAAGAAATACCGGCAGAGCCTCATGGACGGGACCTGGAGACCCTACCTGAGCCAGCTGCAAGTACGTGCGGCCAGAATCCCCACTGCCCACAGCAGCCCTGGCACCAATGCATTCACATGGCAATCACCCAAACCTTCTAGTCTAGTGCCCGCTTGCAGACCTTCTCCCACCCCCACCTGAGCACCCGCCATGATGGCTGGGATCCAGGAGGGAGACATACATATGCACCATGTGTCCCCACAGTGCCCTGCATCCCCACCCATGGCCCTCTGGGCGGGTCAGCTGGGGGTATCCTAAGGACAGCAGCTCTCTCCCAACGGGGCCCTCCAGCCCTCCGCCCTCCGTGGGAACTCTGGTCCCCTGCCCAGCAGGCTGCGCCCCCGGCCCTTCAGAACGATCAGCCCTGAGGGGCACCAGCGCCACCTGTGTTCCTTCCGATCTCTCTGCTCTTGAGCCACATGTCTCCGGGCTGCAGGGACCAGCCCCTCCCCAGCTTCTGCACTGCGCCTTGTTCCCGGCCCCGGGCTGCACCATCTGTGCCCCGTGTGCACCGGCTTTATCCTCTCCTGCCATGTGCACGCAGCGGCCTCTTGGTGTGAGGGGTGGATTCCCCCCAGCTCCTCCTCTGCACTGACATGGTGCAGAGGGAATGCTGGTTCCTGGCTGAAGCGGCTCAGGGTTGTGTTGGAGCCTTAGACCAAATAACACCTGATGTGACCTGAGACGTCCACATCCCTCCACCCACATAGCCACGGAGCAGTCCGCGTGCCCTCCGGCCTCGCGGGACAGCTAAGCCCTTCCTGCCCACGTGCAGCAGGCAGCTCCCAGTCCGGGGGGCTGGACTCAGCGCGAAGGTGCGGGCCCACGAGAGGGGCTGCATTCCAGAGCTCACCTGTAGGTGTCGCCTGTGAACACAGAACCCACGTTGTCTAGTGAGGGAGGATTGGTTTCATGCATCAGCTTAGGAAATCTTACCTGATAATTTGTCGAATAGTGCTCTAAAAACTGTTACAGCTCTAGGAAACAAACAAAAATAACGCTATTTATTTACTTGGGCACTTGTAGAAAAGGAAGTTGTTAAAAGGGCGATCGTAGCTGAGCAAAGGAAGATGGTGGCAGCTTCGCGAGGATTTTTCTGGTTGTTTGGGGTTTGTACGCATTTTCGTGCCCCGGACACTGTCAGCAGTCGGGTGAGATCTGCGGATTCCTTCACGCAGCAATAGCTTTCAGTGCATAAGCTAGAAAGCACAGGTTACAAAGGAAGCCGCTTCCACGGAGCCATTTCCGATCCGGGGTAAGACCTCCAGGGGCAGGTCCCTTCAGAAGCTGTTTGATGGCACAGCACTGGCCACTCGCAAACTTAGCAGGTGATTAAAGGAGCGGGCAATGGTTTGCAAAGGTTTTCCCGAGGTAAGAGGGAACACAGACTGCAGAGAAGAGAGAGACGGAGGGGTTCAAAGGGCATGTGTGTGTGAACCTCGAAAACATGCTGCTAAATGAAGGTAGCCAGACACAAAATATCACATAGTGTATGATGCATTTTAAGTGAAATATCCAGACTAAGGAAACCCATCGAGACAGGAAGCGGAAGAGTGGTTGCTAAGAGCTGGGGGTAGGAGAGCATGGGACGTGATTAATAATGGGTATGGGGCTTCCTTTTGGGGCGATGAAAGTGTTTCAGAACCAGAGCTGATGGTTGCACAGCACTGGGATGATTACTTCCATTTTTTAAAAAAGCTATACGTCCCCAATGGAACATATTACTTACACAAGAAGTACACAAGCAGAGAGAGGTCAACAGAGACAGAAAGGCAGGGCTCACACGGGCCGCAGGGAAACTGCTTGCGCGGGGCACGCTCAGGCCTGGAGGTGCACCAGTCTCCCAGGGGCACCAGCAGGGAGTTTGCAGAGTCACACGGTCAGCCCTGGGTGTGGGTGTCCTAGGCTGGGAGCCAGATCAGCAACTCCGGTTCTCAGTACACTGGGCCTCTGTCGGCAAGGGGTGAGGGAGTGAGAGCAGAGAGCGGTCAGTGTTGGCTGCACAGACAGAGAAAGCTCAGTAGGCGTGGAGCCTGGCTTGTGAAACACGCACGAGAAGCACAGACATGCAGTATGTTAGCACACACATGCAGTATGTTAACACGGGTAAGGGCACCTAAGAGGCTATTGATTCAGATACAAATGATTTATGGTAGAAATCTGATTTAGGTGAATAAACTGAAGGGCAAGGGTCACACAGGCTGAATGTCTGCTGTTTTCAACAGTCAACATAAAAAATACTATCAGGACTTCAAAAATCCTGCTGCCAGAAATAATTACACATCCAGGAAAGCACTTTCAAGGAACTAACTCATCATTTTAGGGAACCACTGTGCCTCCACCCCAGCCGAGAAGGCATGCTGCCATTCTGAGTGTAGGGGCGCTTCTTCATCCTCAGGTCCCCATCCCGGTCACCCCCGGCCTGGACCCCCTGAGGATGCTGACGGATGATGCCGACGTGGCTGCATGGCAGAACCAGGGCCTCCCTGCGGACCGCATGTCCGTGGAGAACGCCACCATCCTCGTCACCTGTGAGCGCTGGCCGCTCCTGGTTGACCCTCAGCTGCAAGGCATCAAATGGGTCAAGAACAAATACGGAGAAGACCTCCGGGTCACCCAGATCGGTCGGAAGGGGTAAGTGGCCTGGCACAAAAGGTCCCACTTTTGCCAGTTGTGCAGAGCAAACCAAAGTGTTATGAGCGGACCTTAAGCCCCGGTGGATTCTTTCTACTCTCCTGGTCCCTCCTGGTCTCCCATGTTCCTCCTCCCACTTCAGGACACATCTCAATGCAAGATGCTTGGGTACTGAGTCTCTGGTTTTCTGTCTCATTAGAGATCGCTCGTGTCAGCCTCTCAACCCACTCAGGAGCCCTGGCTCCACTATCCCTGGCCTCCACCCTTGCATCTCCGCTTGAACACTCCCTGACTCCCCAGGCATCATGTTTCACTGTCGGAATCTGTGTTTTACAAAGTCTTCCTCACCTTGAGCCAAAACCTGACCACCTTAGGCCTCTCCTCCCCCGTCCTCCCGCCTCTGCCCCTGAGCCACAGTGAACAAACCTAAACCCTCTTTCTCCTGAGGAGCAACAGGACATTTGCGATTGGATGCATAGCAGCCAGGGAAACTTCAGAGCCCTTTGTGCCTGCCATACGGCTTTGGACCTACAAGACGGGAGTTACTACTACAAGAAGGGATGTGAATACCAGAGAGAATGTCCGTCCAGTACACACCACACTGCACAGGCCCGGGCCTCAGCATCTCTCACCCCATTGCTACATGAGCCCTGTTACAACTTAGCCCTGTATTTTCAATATTCAATTCTTATTCGGTGCCCTAGGATACCTGAGAGAAATAGAGTAGGGCAATGAGGGAGAGGGACAGGGCCCGGGCCATGTATTAGGTGGTTGACATGTGCCATTCTTTGCTGGGGTCCAACCCCAGCAGGTCCAGGGATCCCCAAAGGTGTGGACGGAGTCGGCGAAGAAGGAATGACACGGAGACAGCGTTCAGTTGATCAGCAGCCTAGCCAGGATCTCTAGCCAGGATCTCCAGCCAAGTTCTGTTCAGGATCTCCAGCGAAGTCTGGTTAGGATCTCCAGCCAGGTTCTGTGTCCATGTTCTCTCGCTAGGTTCTCCAGCCAGGTTCTCCAGCCAGGTTCTGTCCAGGTTCTCCAGCCAGGTTCAGTCACCAGGTACTAGTCAGGTTCTCTTGCCATGTTCTATCCAGGTTCTGTAGCCAGGTTCTGTCTCTAGGTTCTGTAGCCAGTTTCTGTCCAGGATCTTTTGCCATGTTCTCTCGCTAGGTTCTGTCTCTAGGTTCTGTTTCCAGTTTCTGTCCAGGATCTTTTGCTATGTTCTCTCCAGTGAAGTTCTTCTGTCTCTAGGTTCTGTGTAGGTTCTGTGTCTAGGTTCTGTGTCCTGTTGTCTTGTTACATCTGTATTTATACCAGTTGATTCCAATCCTATCAATCTCTATTCCAAAGGTTAGGGCGTTTCTTATCTCCATTCCAGGGAGTAAAGATTATGTAGCTTAAGCATGATTGTTCGTAGTTAAAGTGATTAATTACCCGCCTGGCACTTAGTTAAGGGGTTTTATTCCCTCCCTAACTTCAGGGGAAAATCCCTACCTGGGGAAACAACCTTTCTCAGAGAGGTGACCTTGGTTAAAACACATAGTGCCAAGAAGGTGAGCAAACATATTAAGAACAGTATGCCATATATGCCAGGTCCCTGGAAACAGCAAGGATGGACCGGCTCCCGGCAATTCTTGATGGTACAAGTTTTATTTCAAACCAGGGGCCCGATGCACGAAATTCGTGCGAGAGTAGACCTTCCTTCCCCAGGCTGCCGGCACTGGTTTCCCTCAGGCACCCGGGACCTGGGCTTCCCTCGCAGCCTTGGCTTCTTTCAGAAGGTTGTCCAGAAGGAGGTCCGGTCTAATTAGCATATTACACTTTTATTATTATAGATGCTTTTTTAATCCACAACACATATAAGGTTAGTGTTATTGGCACCATTCACATTTGAGGAAATTGAGTTTCACAGAAGTGATTTCCCCAAAAGTACACAGCTTTAAAAGCAATGGAGATTGGTTCCCCCACAGTCATAACAGCATTATTTACAAGAGTCAAAAGGAGGAAGCAATCCACCTGTCCATCAACAGATAAATGGAGAAACAAAATGTAGTATGTACATACGATGGAATATTATTCTGCCTTGAAAAGGGATGAAATTCTGATACATGCTACAACATGGATGAATCTTAACATCCTTAAGGACATCCTGTTAAGTGAAATAAGCCAGCCACAGAAGGACAAATACTGCGTAATTCCACTTATATGAGGTACTTAGAGTGGTCAGGTTCACAGGGGCAGAATTGGTCCCCCAGAGGAGGGGCAGGGGAGATGAGGAGTCATTGTTTAAGGGGGTACAAGGTTTCAGTTTTGCAGGACGAAGAGAGTTCTGGAGAGGAATGGTGGTGATGGTAACACAACAGTGGGAATGTTCTCAATGCCACCGAACTTCACACTTAAAAATGGTGAAGATGGTAGATTTCATGTATATTTTACCACAATTAAAAATTGATTTAAATATTTTTAAATCGATGGAGGCAGTGTTTGAACCAAGGTGATCTCACTTAGAGATCCAAGGTTTATTTACTCAAACACATGGCTTCCAAAGTGAGGTTTGCTGCTCTGACCACTTGTCCCAAACATGCTTGTCCAGAGGTCCAGCTCACCCACGGTTGTTTAAAGCAAACATGCAATGTTGCAAAAATAGTTAAAGCGAATATTGCATACAGAATGGACTCTCTCTTATAGAGCAAACTTTAGTGAGAAATGACATGAGACATTTAATTAAAGTATTCTTTTCTAACTAACCAATAACTGCATTTTAGGGAGGAAAAAAGTTTGTTCTTTTTGCTCATTCCTATTGCCCTAATACCAAAAACAGTGCTTGACACATAGGAAGCCCTCGGTAAACACCTGTTCAAATAATTCTGTTCATGTCCATTAATTACTCTTCTGTTAGATGGTTTTCTAGGTTTGGTATCTAGTATTTGAATGCAAATATTTTATTATATATAATACTAAAGGCCCGGTGCACAAAAATTTGTGCACTTGGGGGGGGGGGGCCCTCAGCCCGGCCTGTGCCCTCTCACAGTCTGGGACCCTTCGGGGTATGTCCACCTGCTGGCTTAGGCCCACTCCCCGGGGGGTTGGGCCTAAACTGGTAGTCAGACATCCCTCTGGCAGCCCAGGAGCCCCCGGGGGATGTCCACTTGCCAGCGGGGAGCAGGTCTAGCTGCAGTCGGACATCCTTAGCACTGCTGAGGAGGTGGGAGAGGCTCCCGCCACCACCGCTGTACTGGCAGCCATCAGCCTGGCTTGTGGCTAAGCAGAGCTCCCCCTGTGGGAGCACACTGACCACCAGGGGCAGCTCCTGCATTGAGCGTCTGCCCCCTGGTGGTCAGTGTGTGTCATAGTGACCAGTGATTCCCAGTCGCTCTGCTGTTAGGGTCAATTTGCATATTACCCTTTTATTATATAGGATAGAGGCCTGGTACATGGGTGGGGCCTGGCTGGTTTGCCCTGAAAGGTGTCCCGGATCAGGATGGGGTTCCTGCTGGGGTGCCTGGCCAGCCTGGGTGAGGGGCTAAGGGCCATTTTCAGACTGGCCACACCCCTTTCAGGCTGGGGGTCTCTGCTGGGGTGCCTGGCCAGGCTGGGTGAGGGGCTGAGGGCCATTTTTAGACTGGCCACACCCCCTTCAGGGTGGGGGTCTCTGCTGGGGTGCCTGGCCAGCCTGGATGAGGGGCTGATGGCTGTTTGCATGCTGGCCACGGCCCCCAGCCACCCAAGCTCCCAGTGGAGGCTGGCTGGAAGCAGGTATCTGGGATTTATTTAGCTTCTTTAATTGAAACTTTGTTGCCTTTTTCGGAGGCCACAGCCGGCCAGGGCAGGTGGGAAGCTTGGCTTCCTCCATCACCGGGGCAACCAAGCCTCCTGCTTGCTTCGTGGCTGCCAGCCGCCATCTTGGTTGGGTTAATTTGCATATAGTCGCTCTGATTGGCTGGTGGGCGTGGCTTGGTCATAGCGAAGGTACGTTCAATTAGCATCTTTGTCTTTTATTAGTGTAGATGTGTTGAGACTATTTAGTATAGTCTCCCTTCATCAGAGGAGTGGGCTGGAACATACTACAGTTTGTTCAGATTTGCACTCATTTCTTCCATTGATCAAGCTTAGAAAAGTTTTTTTCTGTGCATAAATTATGTAAATATTCACCTTGAATTTTTAGTTTTTTAATGGTTTTTTTACACTGAAATCCAAGCATCTGAAATGTATTTTAGGGGATTATATAAAGTATAGATCTAATTTTTATTTTTGAAGTGGTTAGCCATTTTCCAATACCATTTACAAGATTCTCCATCCTTTCCCCCATTTAATTAGAGGTGACATTTTACTCTATGTTAAATTTTCTTATTAAATGGATCTTTATTCCTTTCTACTCATATAATAATATACCAGCCTTTAATTATTTAGTTTTATATTTAGTAACATTTATTATGATATTTCTCATTATATATATATATATATATATATATATTTGCAGTAAAAGAAAAAAGGTTGTACAAAAAAAATCACAAAGACAAAAAATAAAATCCTGTAATTCATTATTCACAGAAAAAGATTGCTAACTTTTTGGTATATGATATCCTTTTAGACTTTTTTCTACATATCTGTATTGTTTAAGTCATATAAAATATTTCAGTATTAGCTTATATGAGTCCCTCCTCTTCTTCTTCACTATAATGTTTTTAAAATATTTTTATTGATTTTTTAAATATATTTGTATTGGTTCCAGAGAGAAGGAAGAGGGAGAGAAAGATAGAAACATCAATGATGAGCCCTGACCGGTTCGGCTCAGTGGATAGAGCGTCGCCCTGCAGGCTGAAGGGTCCCAGGTTCGATTCCGGCCAAGGGCATGTACCTTGGTTGCGGGCACATCCCCAGTCGATGTTTCTAACTCTCTATCCCTCTCCCTTCCTTTCTGTGAAAAATCAATAAAATATACTTAAAAAAAAAAAAGAAACATCAATGATGAGAATCATTGATTGTCTGCATCTGCATGCCCCCTAATGGGGATCGAGCCCACAACCCAGGCATGTGCCCTGACCTGGAATCAAACCTTTCAGTGCACAGGATAACACCCAACCAACCAAGCCACACCAGCCAGGGCCAATTATATAAAAATTGCTATAGACGAATATTTAATGATGTGGGAAAATGTTTACAATGCATTTCATGTACAAAACCGGGTTATAAAACAAATATGCTTTATAACTCTAATAATAAATATAAATGCAAATATAAGTAATTATGTATCTAATATAAAATAAATAGAAATAGTGATAATAAACTTGAAAATATATGATATCAAAACATGTAGTGACACCAAATTTAAATGAAAGGTGGGAAAGTTATAGTTAATTTTCACATTTTTATTTTGAAATTGTCCCCTATTTCTAAAACTATATAAGAAAAAAATGTGGCCACAGAAATCATCCCAGGTAGGTTGCTTCCAAGTTCATCCCTGAGCTTCAGAGCCTCCACTGTCTTGTTGAATTTCCTCTGAATCTGTATCTGGCCACAGGCTCATTCTACTACTGACTTTCTCCCCAGCTACCTCCAAACCATAGAGCAAGCCCTGGAAGCTGGCGACGTGGTGCTGATTGAAAACCTGGAGGAGTCCATTGATCCTGTTCTGGGACCACTGCTCGGGAGAGAAGTCATTAAAAAAGGACGGTGAGACTCAGCTGGGTTGCCCATCCTTTGAGAGCTGGCTCACAGCCGGGTAGGACGGTGGGCAGCGCTGCTCTCCTTAGAACACGCTCTCCCCAGCTTGTGTGGCGTGTCTCCCACAGCATGCACACTCCTCTTTCCTCCAGCAGAGGAGTGATCAGCTGCCTCACATCCTAGAGAAAGTTTCTAGAGTAACTTTGCTTCCATCCATCAATGTCCTCCTTGGCTTCCTTCTAAATAGCCATAGTGCACTATTTTGGAGGAACTTTAGAAGGAAAGTGGCCAAAAAGCAGGCTGACTTTAAGGCTGAGCATTTTACCCAAGCCAGGCCTCCGAGTTCTGAGAACTCACCTCTTTGTCACTGTGATGAGCCCCGGTTGCTCTGAGTGCTGATAGCTAATTAGCGTGTGGCAGAAGCAGGAGGAAAGAGAAGGGCAGCCGGCTCCTGGGAGAGGGAAGGGTGATTATCATGATGCCTCACCCAGTGTCCAAGACGAAAGTCGCCTTTACATGTCCTCGGGATGTGCTCGTTAAGTTAATTAACCATTTTTCTCCATGCACGTCATTCTCCGTCAGCCATAGACATAAGTAAGCCCTATTGCCAGCCTGTAAGGTACCTTTGTGCAAACTAAAAAGGTGCCCCTTCCTGCAAACACTTTACTGCCATCTGCTGGAGACGTTCCGTAATGTGTCGCTGGCTCTCCCCACATTTTTGCATGATGCAGAATCAAACATGGTGGCCGTGGGGAAAGTCTATCACCCTCCATCCCTGTTTCCCACGTTAGGGAAACAAGGATCCCAGGACTCACACTAGCCATGCGAGGGAATCTACCTGAATATGGCAATATTCTTTGCTATGATCTTCAAACAAATCTAGAATTCTGTCTCTGAGGGAATCTCACAGGAAGGCACCCACCTTTACCCGAGCCTTTCCGTTCCAGGTTCATTAAAATCGGAGACAAAGAGTGTGAATACAATCCCAAGTTCCGGCTCATACTTCACACCAAGCTGGCCAATCCTCACTACCAGCCGGAGCTGCAGGCTCAGGCCACCCTCATCAACTTCACTGTGACCAGGGATGGCCTGGAGGACCAGCTGCTGGCCGCTGTGGTCAGCATGGAGAGGCCAGACCTGGAGCAGCTGAAGGTGCGTCCAGGATCTGCCGAGAAAGGGAGGCAGACAACGCGCTGTCACTAGATCCTGCAGGGCCCCCCTCCCTGGGGGAAGTATGTGGGCTATTTTCTCTGGAGCTGAGCAGCCAGGGCTCTGCTAGACTGAGGAGCGCCAACACTTCTAGCCACCTGGAACACCAGGGAGGGGAGACAGAGGCTAGAGTGAGCTGAAGAACCGAGGCAGACACAGACACTCATCACAGGGCCTTGGAGGGCTATGAACTTGCATGGCCAGCCATGAAGGCCTCCTGTCACACATGTTCTCATGCCTGTGTCACAACTAAGCAGGGTTCAATTTTGCAAGGGCATTAAAAACAGGTGGCTCATCCACCATAGGATAGTGTCTTAGCTCAAGCTTCTGTAATAAAACACATACATTTATTTTCTCACAGTCCTGGAAGCTGTAAGTCCAAGATAGGGGACCACATGTTTGGTGTCCGGAGAGACCTTCCTTCCTGGCTTGGAGATGGCCACCATGTCACTGTGCACTCCCAGGCCTCCTCCTTGTGTGCAGAGAGAGAACCTCGCTGGTGTCTCTGTTTATAAGGACACCACTCCCATCAGACCAGAGCCCCACCCTATCAACCTCATTGAACCTTATTCAACCCCTTAAAGGCCCATTTCCAATATGAGGGGAAGGGCTTCAACATGATTTATTAAGGACACAATTCAGTCCACAGCAAGTAACATCCCTGTTTTGCACTCTCTAGGCCAGATTAGACTATAAATGCACGTCCAAAATGACAGTGTATGTGAGATTGACGCCGAGGCACCCGGCGTCCACGTCCTGCGAGCATGCCTTTACTGAGCACACACCCACAGAGCCCAACTCCAAAGCAGGCAAGAGCACAGGCGCTCAGGTTCAGCAGGTCAAAAGCAACACCATGTCCCTGCCCTCACAGGCTTACGGTCTAGTGGAGGGACACAGAAAATAAGAATGTAAACAAAAAGTATATGCCATGTCAGGTGGTGATGAGAATCTTAGAGAGCCCTGGACTAATTTAAACTGGGGAAGTCAGAAAAAGGTTCCATGAGGGGGTGGCATCTGAGCTAATTCCTAATTATTTAAAATATATTTTTATTAAAAAAAATAAAAATAAAAATAAATAAATAAAATAAAATATATTTTTATTGATTTCAGAGAGGAAGGAGAGAGAGAGAAACCTCAATGATGAGAGAGAATCATTGATCAGCTGCCTCCTGCACACCCCACACTGGGGATCAAACCTGCAATCCGGGCATGTGCCCTGATGGGGAATCGAACCGTGACCACCTGGTCCAACCACTGAGCTACGCCAGCTGGGCCCTCATTAATTTTAAAGACCCTGGCACAGAGCATTCCCTGCAGAGAACAGCAAATCCTGGTTGTAAACTGGGATTGAGGAATGTGTTTTGTAAGAAGCAGAAGGTGAGCAGGGTGGCCATGGCTCGAGCCTCCAACAGGAAGATTGTTCTATCATGGATCCAAAAGCAATTACCCCAGCTGTGCGCGGGCAGAGAAGCCGCAGCTGCCTGAGGTTATGGCCCCACCTGAAAGAGAGTGTCCAGAGCTGTAGGATAGGAACCTAACAATCCGAGAGGGAAGATGAGGTGAGATCTGCTTGGACACCAGCAACCCCCAGCAGCCTTGAGGCGAGCTCCTGCAATGATCCTGTCTAAATTGTGTAAGACAGTTTCTGTTGACTTTTTTTCCAAAAAAAGTATCCATAGGAGACCTATTTTCTGGGAGCAGTAAAGTGGTGATAGAGAGGACCCTCTGGAGAGCTAACACTTGACCCTACCTTCTAACTATTCACAAAAATAGGTTCTGTTTCGTGAACAGACTGTTGGCATTGTGCGCAGCATTGCACAGCACTCCCAGGCGTAGGGACTGGGACTAACCCAGCCCCGGTTCCTAAAGGTCTACAGGGGTCATTAGCCTCAGGTCACATGACTAGGCAGTGGTGCAGTTGGGATTCAGCTGAGTTGCTCATCTCATCTGCTTATGGTCTCAATCATTCTGCTATTTTGCCTTCAGTTTGCATCTCTAAGAGAAGGGACCCTGGCCCCATAAATGTTTACTTTTTCAGATCTATCCCGAGAGTAGGATGCCCTCAGCTTCTATATGTGACTCCCCCTCACTTGATATTTGCAGTCGGATCTCACGAAACAGCAGAATGGCTTCAAAATCACCCTGAAAACACTGGAAGACAGCCTGCTGTCTCGCCTCTCCTCGGCCTCTGGGAACTTCCTGGGAGACACGGCCTTGGTGGAGAACCTGGAGGTCACCAAGCAGACTGCGGCGGAAGTCGAGGAAAAGGTGAAACTACCCTGGCAGCCTGAGCTGGGGAGCAAATGCCCCCCTCCCAGACCCTGCATTCAACTTTTAGGTAAAAGAAGCCAGACTAACAGATGGCTTTCCTGTCTTCCCAAGTTTCTCCTAGAAAATCAAACGACAGGATTCCTGAAATGACTGGCTCACGTTCTGTATTGTGGAGTTCCCACCTCCTGGGAATTGCTTTTGACAAGTCACCTCCACAAATGTGTGATGAGCAGTTAAGCCTGTGCAGTAGTCTGTGCAGGGCCTGGGAGCTCAAACTTAACTCCTCGGTGAGCTTGTAGAATTGCCGGAAGGTAAGGGATCACACTGCTGTAAGACTTGGCTGGTTCAGGCATGATCGCACCTGGAGGAAACCCCAGCCTGCAAAAATCTCACATGTCTGACTTTAATGAGAGAACGTCACTGGCTTCCCAGGAAGCTCAGCTCTCAAAAGCTGTACCACCCTGCAAACAACTTGGGGTACAGCTTTCTCCCCTTCTTTCACAACATTTGGGAGGCTTTTATTTTCCCTTGTGGGGGACTAGCAGACATGACTTCCGAGGGCCAAACTCCCCCGCCCATTCCCAGCAGGCTGCGAACCTACACAGTTCTTCCCTCATTTTCAGCTCTGCTCTTGAATCAGAAGAGTATTTAAGATTCTGGTCTGAGCCCTAGCCGGTTTGGCTCAGTGGACCAAAGGGTCCTGGGTTCGATTCTGGTCAAGGGCATGTACCTCGGTGGCAGGTTCCTCCCCAGCCAGGGCCCTGGGCACATGCAGGAGGCAACTAATCGATGTGTTTTTCATCGATATTTCTGTCTTTCCTTCTCTTGTCCACTCTCTCTAAAAATCAATGAAAAAATATCCTCGGGTGAATATTAAAAAAAAAAAACAATACTGGTCTGAGTTGGTTAAGTGTGTCTGTAACAGTGTCCAGGAACAATACACCTTTGAGGGTATACACTTATTGTCAGATTATTGGGATTTCTCCAAATATAAAGACTCTGTTCCAGGTAGAAACAAGGTAGGAAAAATGAAGAATGCCCTGGCCCATGTGGCTGGTTGGGGGTAGTCCCATGCTCCAAAAGGATGCTGGTTCAATTCCTGGTTAGGGTATGTGCCTGGGATGTGGGTTTGAGCCCTCATAGGGGCTGTGCAGAAGGTAGCTGACACATGTTTCGCTCTCACATCAATCATTCTCTCTCTTCCTCTCCCTCTCTCTCTAAAAATCAATATTTTTAATCTTAAAAAAAAAAAGCAAAGAAGGAGAGCAAGCATGGGCAGGGCAGACAAACCAGCTCATGCCATCCTGGGATAACAGACAGCTGAGGTTTGAGTGAGAGACTGAAGGGAGGAAGGTCCAGCCTCACTTGTCTCTGTGACTCTGGTGTGACCACCAGGTTTTGCGCGTGGTTCACTATGGCCTCCGTAAATGTAGAGAGGGGCATGCAAAGTGTACACAGTACTTACAGCAGAAGTTCCACTGCCTGGGGCAGAAGAGATGAGAGGACACTTTCCAACCCACTTTGAGGGAGTAGGTCAGAGGTGGAATTAACCATGTTAATATCTCTTCCTTCTGCCTCATTCCTTCTTTCTTTTCTTTTATTTATTTTCTTTTTATTAATTTTCAGAGAGATGGAAGAATGACTCTTTTTTTAATATATTTTTATTGATTTCAGAGAAGGGAGAAGGGAGAGAGAAATAGAAACATCAGTGATGAGAGAGAATCATTGATTGGCTGCCTCCTGCACGCCCCCTACTGGGGATCGGAGCCCTGCATGCGCCCTTGACTGGAATTGAACCCAGGACCATTCAGTCCACAGGCCGACACTCTATCCACTGAGCCAAACTGGCTAGAGCTCATTCCTTCTTTATCCTCCTCTTTAAAGTCAATGAACATTTATTGAGTGCCTGCTGTGTACCAGGCATTTATAGAATCTTTTTTTCTCTTGCTGTTTCATTTCTTGTTTGTCTTCTTTCTCTTCTCATCCATTCATCCAATAAATACTTACTTAGAGGCTGTTCTATTCCAAATTCCATGACAAAAGTTGGGGGTACAACAATGAACTTGCCAAAATCGCAGGCTTCCGGGACCTGGTCCTCTGAAGGAGAAAGACAAACAGGCAACTGCAAAGCGGTGGTGAGGGCTGTGGGAGCGGAAGTACAGGAGGCCATGAACATACAGGGAAAGCACTCAGCTCAACCAGAGGAGAGGGACATTTCTCTGTCATGTAAGGGATTCGAGGGACAGTAGAGGAGATGGAAGTAGTCACTGGAGATGAGGCAGGAAATGTAGGCTGTTTCCATTGCAATAGACTTTGTAGACCATGCTAAGAAGTTTGGGCTTGAATGAGAATTGGGGATCATAAAAGAGTTTTTTGTTTTCCTTTTTAGACAAGAGAGTAACATAGTCAGAGCTGTGTTTTAGAAAGATCACTCCAGATACAGTCTGGAGGAGAGCTTGGGAATGAGGAGGCAGAGAAAGTAGTGGAGGGCACAGTGATTCCGATTAGAGGTGATGGTGTCCTGAGCTAAGGTTGGCAGTTGTGGTGCAAAGAAGTGGGCAAATTCAAGAGCTATGTGCAAATTCAGAGGTAGAATTGAAAAACTTGCCAATTCATTGGATATGATTACACACAGGTGGACATAAGTAGCTTTACAGTTGTTCATATGGGAAATAATACAATAAGTAATAAGTAATACAAAAATAAACTGTTTTGCACACTGTCAACTATAAACCTACTTTTGCCCCTTTTGTATATAGATAAAGGTGTAGTCAAGGAAATTACTCAGGTTCCAAGAATAAACATCTAGAAAGGTACTGATGCCTATAACTGAAAATAAAAGAGAGATTAGAAGTGGATTTGGGAATGAGAAGAGATGATGGTTTTAGTTTGTGTTGTGTTGAGTTTGCAATGCCTTTGAGCCATTTACATGGGATTGTCCCATGGGTTTTGGAGCATATGATCTTGGGTTGGTGATAGAGTGCTGAAAATAATCAGCAGGTAGTTGATCATTGAAATTTTAGAAGTGAATAAAGTCACCTAAGAGATGTGTGTGCAAGTGAGATAGGCAGGCCACTCCCGGAGCCCAGCAGGTACCAGTCAAAAACTCATTAATCTCCTCGTATAGCTTACCCTCTCCTTGCAGCCAATTAGCAGCTAGACTGAAGGTCATTTCTGCCTGCAAGATTTACTCCCGTGAGCTTAAATTGTGTTCCCTTCACTCACACATGTGCGCTAGCAAGAAAGACTGCCCTTTGGTGACCCTCCCTCGTTTAAATGCTAAAAAAAAAATCCCTGAATGGAGAATTAACCTGCTAATGAGACATGTGATGCATGAAGAAGCATGTAGTTCTACCACACAGGCACCAGAGTCCCACCTCTCCATACTTAGACATCACGGTTAGACATCATCCTTCCAGCCCCAACTTCTTTAAAACTATTCCCTGGCTTTTGTTCGGGGAGCAGCATTTCTCTTTTCCCTTTAAATGTTGTTTCCCTTAGTACACCGTTTTTCCCCTGAGTACTGTTCTTATGGTGAACTCTCTTGATTTCTATCTCGGGAGCTCCCAAGAACTCAGGATGGTTCCATGGTAAGATTTTTGCCTGACATGTTGAAGACCTGAGTTTGGTTCCTGGCAATGCACCAGGGTTGTATCAGTTTCTGGTGATCTCTTTTGACTTCTATCCTGGGAGATCACAAGAACCCAGGACACCAGTAATGCAATAAGACTAGGAGTAGAGCGTTGAGGAATACTGATACAGTTTAAGAGAAGTAAAGATGTGAAGGATAGAATGGAGTCGAGAGATGGGGGGAAAAGCAGGTAATAAGGTATCATGAAAAGAAGCATTTCAAGAGGAAGGGATGTCCAACGGTGTTGAATAATGGCTGAGATGTGCCCACTGAATTTTGCAAAAAGGAGTTATCAATGAATTTGGGGAGAATGGTTTCAGTGAGGCAGTAGAAGCAGAAGCCTGCATTAGAATGAGAGTAAATGGGAGTTGAGAAAGGAGAAATGAGCATAGACAACTTTTAAAGTAGCCAAACTATGAAGTGGTAAAGAAAGGGTTGTAACTTAAAGAGTAAATGGATCCTTCAAAGCATTCCCCCCTGACATGGGAGAGACTGAGCATGCTAAGATCTTAGCTGGGGTTGGGAGGATGCATGGATTTTAAGGAAAAGGAGCAGTCACCAAGAAAAGTTGAATTAATGGGAATGGCAAGGAATAATTAATACAGTCGGTACATAAGAAAGGCAAGAGAAATATAATTTGGGTCACCAATAAAAGCTTTATTTTTTATTTGAGTGTAATTGGTATATAATCTTACATTATTTACATTAGTTTCATGTGTATATTATAGTGACTCAACATTTGATGCCTTACACTATGATCACCCCACCAGCTCTAGTACTCATCTGTCACTGTGCAAGAGCTTATCTTTAGAGCGATAGTTAGTTACAATGTGATAGGAGATACAGGGCAAATGTGAATCTAGAAATAGTTCGTGGGTCCCTATGGGCCGCTGGGGTAGAGGGACAGAACATTAATGGACTAGAAGGGAAAGTCTTGAAGGATCCATGTACTCTTTAAGTTACAATCCTTTCTCTCTTTACCATTTCATAGTTTGGCTACTTTAAAGAGTTGTCTATACTCACTTCTCCTTTTGCCACTCCCATGTACTCTGCTCAGAGAGGGAACGGTGGTGAGGTAGAGGACTTGGGGAGAAGAGTGAAGGTTTACAATAGTTGTTGCAAAAAATGAAAGTTGACTAAAGACACACAGAATAATGGGCAGCATTAAGGACCCAGGTGAGCTTAAGAGTATGAATCTGTGATAACACCAATGTGATCAATTATGTGATTTCTGGTCACTTCCACACCCTTCTGAGAATTTTTTGTCTTTTTACTACTGAATGTAACCAATTTACATTTATTAACGTTACAGATATAGTTAAATATTTCTACTATCTTAATCTGTGTTTTCTATTAACCAGGCTTTTTGTTTATTTTTTCTCCTTTCTTCCTTTTTCTTTATCCTCCTCTTTTATCCTTTGCTGATTTTAAAGTTACTCATTATTTCATTTATATATAAAAATATTTCATTATTTATGTGATTTGACAACAGATATATTAATTTAACAAAGTCTAAAATTAAGCAATATATCTAGCCTCCCCAAAAATAATGTAAAGGTTTTAGAACACTTTGATCATCCTCTCCCATTTTCTGTTGCTGTTTTTACATTAGTTCAACCAACTACTTCCACACTGGCTGTGACTTTTTTATAGAAGTTTTTGTTATTTATATTGGACATATATTTAAGAAATGGTACGCGAGGCTTGCACGGCCCACATTGCCGAGCCGCCAGGGCTGACACTCACCCCCTGAAAGATGGTTACTCTAAGCTCCGTTAAGGAACACCACGGCAGCTTTCCAACCCTCGGCCACTCTCCCGATCGCAGTCTGTCCCACCGCACACACAGACTGTGACTCACACAAGCTGATTCGCAGGAAGCCCTGGTTGGCTTGAACAATGGACCACCGTTTCTTTTTCTAACAGGTCCAGGAGGCCAAGGTGACCGAAGTGAAAATCAATGAGGCCCGCGAGCACTATCGACCCGTGGCCGCCCGCGCCTCTCTGCTCTACTTCATCATGCACGACCTCAGCAGGATCCACCCCATGTACCAGTTTTCTCTCCAGGTGACTCGCACCTGGAGTTTTTCACATAATCGTACCAAAGCAGCACAGTATGGCCGGTGCCATTCCCCATGACAGCTTACCATGAGCTTTCATTAGCTGTGGCAGGTCTCTAAGATCAAACCCAGGGGAGCAGCTGCAGTGCCTGCACACTGTATTACATCCTCGTCTCTTTAGCTGGGGCCTTCACAGCTCATTGGTGATTCGGCTGGAACCGAGGCAGAACCGCACCAAGTCCCGGCCTCGCTCACTCAGCAATCACACATGACATGGCAGCCACTCACTCGCAGAACGTGTGGGAGAGGCTACCGAGACATGTTAGAAGTAATCTCCGCCCCCAAAGAGCTTAAACTAGAATGTGTGTCATGCACATCCATTAACACCAAAGCAGGCAATGATAATAGACCAACTTCAAATTACTTTTCTTATTACCTTCATATCCCAAAGCTACCATTTTATGGGTTTTGAATTATTTCTAAAACCAAAGGTGTTATCAAATTATAAGCGGTGACTAAATTTATCTTACTCATGAAAAATAAAGACACATAAATTTTAAATGCATCCCTGAAATTGTAGATTTCTCCGCTAGGACATTCACCAAAATTCAACAATTGAAGAGGCATTACCTGGTGGTAGAGCATTTCTGAACAACTTTATTCGATTTGACCCAACAAACAGAGGACACGCACATGCACACACATGCCCCCCGCTCACCCCCACACAGGGGGAAGGGTTTATACACACAGACACACACTCAGGGCACACAGGTCATTCTGTGAAGCCCAGTGGCACTATGGAGACCAAGGTGTGAGGATGGGTGTGCAGCTGAGAAATCAGCGGGCCGCTAGCACCTGGGCCCGTTTAATGGGAAATGGCATGTCACCATTTCCCACGCCTTTCCCTCACTCAGAGGCTGCAGATGAGCTGAACTGTGTTTGCAGTATGTTATGCCTTTAAAAGAAATTCAATGCTTAGCCTTATATTCAGGTCAAAACATATGAAAGATTATAAAATACTTAAAGGCTGTCTGAAAGTCAGCAAGCTAAGCCGAGTAACCACGGGATCACCTCCCAGTTCCAGGCGCACTTGCCGAGCTCAGTGACTGCCTGGAAGGAAGAAATCCCTGGAGCCATGAAAACGTGTGTGCAGGATCCACTGCAAGTTGTTGTCAGCACCCACACCCCAGTGTGGTCTCGTCATTGGAAGCTCTATTTATAAGAGGGTGGGATTTGGGGTCCCATATTGTGCTGCAGAATCGTCAAAAACAGTTCATAAACCAGCTCGATCACTGAAAGCAGGCTTAACACTTTCTAATAAGGAGCAGAAATAAGTGTCTTCAAAAATATTGGAACAACAATAACTTAGAAGCCTTGTGTGATTTGAAGGAAAGTAGCCACCGGCATTTCCATGCTCGGCATCTGCCTGCGGCTGGATCTCACAGTTCCTGTCCCGGCAGAGAAAGGAGAGGCCTTCTCACAGTCGGAAGACCACGGTGAGGCCAGTGTGCTCATAGACTTGCAAAAACTTCAAAAGCCAGGTTTAGTAGGAACTCGGAGGTTTATAACATGGGTGAGGTGGCACTTGATGTTAAAGTAACCTTTCTTTAAAACTCAGCCAAAGGCTAGGAGAGGGTTAATGGGACGCACTCGCAGGGGCCAGGGTGTTCCCCCTGGGAAGAGACCTCACTAAGGTTTCCTGCAGATGCAGACGCAGATGAGGGAAGGCCCCGCTCCCTCTGTTGTGTGCATGAAGGGCGGGGGGGGGGGGGGGGGGTGTTGGGGGGGGGGGAGGCGCAGCTAGAGGAATAGCACTTCTCAGCAGATGGAAGGGTAAGAAACAGGCAGAAGCAGGTAGAACACACTGGAGACCCAAACTGTTGATCTGTTTTCCTTGGTCCTCAGAGAGCTTTTCAAATACTTTCATTGGTGACAAAGATTTTAAAAGAAGGGTATTTCATACAAGTCCTAACTTTGGCTTCTCCTGAAAGTCTGGAAGGTTTGGCAGTACTGAGTTCATGTTCCACGTAGCATAAATTCGCTGAAGCTGGGGGGGCTGCTCCCTAGACAGGCATGCCGCCCCCCCTGTTGCCACGTCCCTACCCCCACCTGTTTGTCTTACACGCCTGCCCCTGAAGTCTGTGTTCACCCTGGGGCCAGGGCAGCCCCCCTACTTTGCCTCAGCTCTTCAGGGTATTGGCAGGCCTCAGTCATTCCTTTAACAGATCTTTTCAGTGTCTGTTTGATGTGAAGAGCTGGGCTGGATTCTGGAAAGATAAGCCAGTTGGTAAGGCCTGCCCCCACCTCAGTGTGCTCTCCATCTGGTATACAGGGAAAGGAAAAAGATATCTAAGGGCCCTAAAGGAGCAACAAGGGCATTAGAGCCGAAATAAGATCTGTGGGCAGGAGAGACGCCTGGAGGAAGCAGTCAGGCCCGGCGCCAGAGCTGTCCAAGCGCCGGCGGTAAGAGGAAGAGGAGGGGGCTTTCCAGGACGGGAAGGACAAGGGCTGGAGTCAGTCCAGCGCAAAGAACAAGCTCCATGTGCCCAGGTTTTCAAAATGTCTTTAGATCTTTAACCTGAATTGTGAATCACGTTGCGGAAACGTGGTAACTGGAGACTCTTGACTGATCACTGTCATGTGGAGTTTTAGGGGAAAGCCGTAGTGACCGCTGGCGGGAAAGGATGCCCTTGGTCTCCATGAACTGAGAAGCCCCTCCCCCCCAATGCTGCTGGGGAGCATCGCCAGCTTCCAGCCAGCCCGCACTGCAGCCTGGAGCCTGGAGCCTGCCACGTGAGGGCGGGCATCACAGTGAGCTCAGAAGCCCTCGCCAGGATCATCAAAGCCAAGTGGAGAAAAGCTGCAAGGATGTCTCCAACAAGAGACACATGGAACTATGGAGGAGGGAGAGGCATGCGCACACCCCCGCCCCCATTTGGCGGATGAGGAGATACTGAGGCACAAATCTTACATGTTCTCCACTGGGTTTCAGACGCCTGGTGTTAAAAGCCCGAAGAGGTTTTTCTTCTTAAAGCAACAAAACAAGAATAGGGAAAGAAATCTGCCCAGCCAACAATGGGAGGGACCCAATGATGTTTTGATTTTTTAAATGACTCAGTCTATTATATAACATCTAATTAAAAACATTCTGAGTGCCCGTTATGTACAAGGGTCTCTTTTGGACAACAAAGTTGTACAAAACATTGGTTCTACCCTCAAGAATTTTATAATCCAGTGGGTGGAATAATTAATCCCAGCTGGTTATTGTTGACTGTATCAACTTTTTATCAGGTAGTTACACAACAAAACTTACTGGATTTAATTCTTTGGGCCACTGGACATTTATTTTTCCCTGATCAAAACTTAGGCTCTTCTCTGCGTGCCTCAGAGCTTTGCCCACTTTGAGACCACATGAGAATTCATATGAGCAAACGAAGCAAACAGCAAACAAAGACAGAGTGTTCTTGTTGCTGCTGTTCCTTGGCAGGAGGTGCTAGGAAAGTAGTTCTGTGGCTCGGGAGTGATGATGTTCTTCACAGGTCAGACTGGAGTGGAACTGACAGCTGTGTAACCCCTATCCCCACCCCCCCACCCCCCGCCTCCCGCCCCCAGGCCTTCAGCAGCGTCTTCCAGAGGGCGGTGGAGAAGGCCGCGCCCCACGAGAGTCTCCCGCAGCGCGTGGCCAGCCTGATGGACAGCATCACCTTCTCCGTGTTCCAGTACACCACCCGCGGGCTCTTCGAGTGTGATAAGCTGACTTACCTTGCCCAGCTCACCTTTCAGGTAAGAGTGAACTGAGGAAGTTTCCAGAAAACAAGTCATTTTCTAGTTCCCAATCAGCAAATGTAAAAACAAGACAAAACAAAAAACTTTCTTCCTTTAACATTCGTTCCCCATAACATGTGAGGACTCTGAGCTCCAAGCAGAGGGGTCAGACCGGAAGGTCCCATTGGGGGCCTGCCTGCTGCTGCATCATTGTCCGCTCATCAGTTGCTGTCCTTTTCCTCGCTGGTCCTGCGTGACCTGAGGTCCTGCTCCCCAGAGTCCTCAGCAGCCACTCCCCATCAACCCAAACCGGTGCCAGAGAGGAAGCGGGTGCCACAGCAATGACTAGACACTTCTTGAGATGCACCAAGAACTGTCTAGAGCAGTGGTTCTCAACCTTCCTAATGCCACGACCCTTTAATACATTTCCTCACGTTGTGGTGACCCCCAATTTCATTGTTACAAATTGAACATAATTAAATCATAGTGATTAATCACAAAAACAATATGGAATTATATAAGTGTTTTTCGATGATCTTAGGCGACGCCTGTGAAAGGGTCGTTCGACCCCCAAAGGGGTTGCGACCCACAGGTTGAGAACCGCTGGTCTAGAGTATTCCTCAGTAATTATTTACTTGTAGGGTTTAAGTTTAATCTCCCACCATTCCCCTGGAATAAGAAATTGCAAATGTCTGTCTATAGTTATAGCAACCTTGACCTTAAAAGTGTCCTTTAGGACCGTGGTTTTCCAGGGTCTGGGAGCACGAGGGACCACCGGTGTTAATAAGAAACCTTTGTCTTTTATTACTTCTTAACATGAAAAAAAAAAAAATGAAAACGTATTTGCTTGTACTCAGTTAGCATTGGGAATTTTTTCCGCATGTGAATTAAGAGTCCCAATCCAATGATCTTGAGGCCTCTTCCAGTTCTAAAAGCCAGATCTTCGAGGGTCACTTCTGTGCTGACTGTGCGTTTCAAGGACTGAATTCATGGGGGAGCTCGTGTGGCTTGTCCCTCACCCTCAGCGCTCCCCACTCCACAGCGAGGACAGCCTGGCCATCACAAAAGCAACTCAGAGCCCAGCATAGACTGACTTCCCTCCCACCAATTATTCCCCACCTTCCACTCTTCTCTCCTCGTCAATATTTCAGCCCCACTTTGCAAGGGCCTGTCTGCCTCATCTATTATTGCTAGCCTATCGCCTTAGAGACTTCTTCTCAAATTGACTGAACTATTTTTTTTCTTAGTGAACATTTCCATCTGCTACTCCTCGGCAGAGAACACTCCTTGAAGAGGGGAGAACAACTTCCCAAGCAGCTCTCAGCATGACTCTCAGCTCAGACGAGGGGAACTCCCTCCACACACCCCCAATTCCCTCCAAGCTCTGCACTCTCAGTGCCTCCTCCCTGAAAGCCTTCCCTCCCTGTCTGAGTATCACTGTCTCTCAGCTTCTCCAAGACCCAGTTCAAAACACTTAAAGAAAGTTTTCATCACATCAATCCCCCCAGCCTTGCTCCCTGGCCACGCCCCTCCCCGGAAGCCCCGTAGCATTGTTGATTCATATATGCACTTCTATTTTGCATATACTCATATGTTACTTTGACACACTCCTCAAATCACATCATTTGGGTGCATCATCTTCTCAATAGATAGCAGGAATGCATCCCATGGCACGTATGACTGATACATAAAACTCTTGCTTTCCAAGTTTATAGTCATTCACCGGGTGCATTTAAGTCCTGCTGATTTTAGGGAGAGAGCAGATGTACACAGGAGTGATTTGCACAGATATGCACCTTCTTCCACGCCACCTGCTTCTAACAATCAAAACTGATGGGCAAGCGCTAGTGCTAGAAGTAGCAGCAGTTACACGGAGGGACGACCCTGAGGCCCTCCGGACCCTGTGCCCATCACCAGCTAAGACACGCGGTGTCATCGTCCTCATGCAGATCCTCCTCCTGAACGAGGCGGTCGGGGCGGCGGAGCTGGACTTCCTGCTGCGATCCCCTGTGCAGGCTGGCGTCACCAGCCCCGTGGAGTTCCTCTCCCGTCAGGCCTGGGGAGGCATCAAGGTCAGTACCAGCCCTGGAAAAAGGCACGTTCTCATCTCCCGGAGTTTGTCCCGGACCCTTGTCCCCAGGGCTCTCTTTGGGGTTCATCGGGGAGCTGTTTGAACATAGTCCCCCACGGCAGAGCTCCCCCTTCCTGGCTGCTGGCTGGCTTTGCAGAGAGCGAGCCGAGCCAGTGCCTGCTGCTGCGAGGGCTCAGCCTCCCCATGTGAGGGAACAGGAAGATCCTGGGAGCTTCTCTGACTCAGCTGAGCTCCCTTCCCCTGTCGTGGGCTCCTCTGTGAGGCCCTAGGGCTGGTATGGGGGTGCTGAGAGGCTGGGGCAGCACCTCCATGAAGCGACAGATGCCAGGCTCTGTTCAGGCATCTCCGCCCTAACCTAACCCTAACCCTAACCAACTCCGCCTCAAGGCAGGGGATGCAGCCAGCCTGGGGTCACCAGGGACTAAGAGTAACTCACAATTACTGAGCACCTTAGAAATGCATCACCTTACCTTCGTCCCATGGTCACCTGGGCCATAGGGATTATTTGTTCCCTTTTAACGTCTGAGGAAAGTGAGGTCCCACATTTTATAAGTAGTAAGTCTAGGACTCGGATTCCAGCCTGTCTGATGGCAAAGCCCAGTTTCTTTCCATGTTATTCAGCTTGGCTCGGTTGGGATTCTGTGAACATTGAGAAGAGCACAAACTGTAAGTTCCTTTCAGTGGGAGCCATGCCGTGATGCCGAGCAGAAAGGTGGGCTGAGTGAACATCCTCACTCCACCAGGGCAGCTGCCCAGTCCCACCTGAGTGAGTGCCCACGCCGGGCACTGGTCCTGTGTGAGGACTGGCATCTGCACAAAACACACCCCGTATACCCTCTTCCATGTTTGTTGCATTTTATACATTTCACTAGAGGCCCGGTGCACGAAATTCATGTCGGGGGTGGGGGAGGGTGCCTTAGCCCGGCCTGCACCCTCTCCAATCTGGGACCCCTCAGGGGATGTCTGACTGTGGGGTAGGGCCTAAACCAGCAATCAGACATCCCTCTCACAATCTGGGACCACTGGCTCCTAACCGCTTGCCTACCTGCCTACCTGCCCGCCTGATTGCCCCTAACTGCCTCTACTTGCCTTCCTGATTGCCCCCTAACTGCTCCCCGACTGGCCTGGTCACCCCTTAACTGCCCCCCTGCTGGCCTGGTTGCCCCCTAACTACCCCCATGCTGGCCTGGTCACCCCCTAACTGTCCTGAAGGAAGTCGGACATCCAGAAGATGTCCGGTTGACCCGGTCTAATTAGCATATTACCTTTTTATTAGTATAGATAGCACAAAGTCTGAAATAGTATGATTAGCTCTCTTTCTCTGTGTATATTTTACTAAATATTTGAGCTAATGTAGATTCACATGCAGTTATAAGAAATGTAGAGATACTCCTTATACCCAGTTCCCCCTATGGTGACATCTTGCATTCCTGTAGCACAGCATCACACCCAGGAAGTCGACATTGATACAGTCCACCAGTGTTAGGTTTGTCATGCACTCATTGTGTGTGAGCATGTGTGTGCCTGTGAAGATTCATGTAACGACCACAGCCAAGACAGAGGAAATGTCATCACTGCAGGGATCCCTCATGTCGCCCCTTCATAATCACAACAACCTCCTCCCTCCCCCAGCTCCTAATGCCTGGCAACCACTAATCTGTTCTCCATCTGTATAAGGCCGTCATCTCAAGAATGTTATAGAAATGGAAATATACAGTATGTAATCTTTTCAGACTAGCTTGTTCCCTCAGCATCGCTCCCTTGAGATCCATCCCAGTCTGATTTACTTTATAACTAAGCCCCACATTTAGTCATTTATATGCCTGCTGTCCACTTCAAACGATTCATCTTCGGAAATCCAAGGCTAATTCCACCCATGCCGCCATTGCCCAAAATATTTCCCTAACTCCTTTTTCAGAATCTGTTGCTATTTCTTAAATTATTTTGTTTAGGGCTGTATCTAAATCAAAGGTCATCAAACATTTTCTGGACGGGGCTACATAGTAAATATTTCTACTTTGAGGGTCAGACTCTGTCACAACTATTCAACTCTGCCAAAGTCACACACAGGACATAAGCAAGAGAAAATGGCTGAGTTTCTTTTTTTGTTTCAATCCTCACCTGAGGAAGTGCTTTATTGATTTGAGAGAGAGAGAAAGGGAGAGAGAAACATCAATTGGTTGCCCCCAAATGCGCCAGAGTGGAGATCGAACCCGCAGCCTTTTGTGGTATGAGCCAGGTTATGGATAGCTGAGTTTGAATAAAACTTTATTTATAAATACAGATTGGTGAGCCAGATTGGCCCTGCAAGCTGCATTTTGCTGATCTCTAATCTAAATAATAAAGGTGTGATTTGGTTTTTATCTACTGACTTTATTTGTTATTCTGGACCCAATCTGGCAAATGAGATGGGGAATAATGTATTGGGCAAGAACCAAGGGGACACTCCATTCACAACAGCAATAAAATCACGAAGTTACAAAATGTCTTAGAATAATTACAATAAATGCAGACCACATGTGTGGAAACCATCAACTCTTCTAGGCTACATAAGATATGAATGCATAGACACTCTAGAGTACCACTGTCCAAAAGAAATATAATGTATGTCACATATGTAATTTAAAATTTTCTAGTAGCCATAGAGTAAAAATCTAATAACAAATTGCCCCGGCCAGTGTGGCTCAGTTGGTTAGAGTGTCCCGTGCACAGAAGGGTCACGGGTTCTATTAGCAGTCAGGGCACATACCCGGGTTGTGGGTTTGATCTGGGCATGTGCAGGAAGCAACTGATCAATGTTTCTCTCTCATCAATGTTTCTCTCTCTCTCTCTCTCTCTCTCTCTCTCTCTCTCTCTCTCTCTCCCTTCTGCCCTTCCTAGAATCAATGAAAAACATATCCTCAGGTGAGGATTTTAAAAAAGTAAAATAAAAAATGTGATATGAAATTAATTTTAATAATATATTTTCTTTAAACCAATAAGGCAAATATCATTTTAATGTGTAATTACTATAAATATTATTAATGAACTATTTTAAATTTTTATACTGAATCTGAATTCTAGTTTGTATTTTTTGCCCTTATAGCACTTCTCAATTAGATGCTAAATTTTCATCAGAAATATTTTATTTGAATTTATATTTCAGAAAATTTTAGAGATAAAACAGTTGATCCATATACCCAAGTTTTCAAACATTCTTAAAAGTTTTCCAATAGATCAAACCGAAGGACTTGTATACATGTATATAAGCCAAACCAATGGACATGGACAACAGGGGGATGGGAGCATGAGTGTGCGGGGCGGGGGGGTGGGGGGGGTAGGGGGAGTTGGGGGTTAATGGGGGGGATGAGGACACATTTGTAATACCTTAACTAATAAAAAAAAAAGTTTTCCAATTACTAAAGCAAGTTCCAATTTCTAAACTTACTTGTATTTGATGTTAAAATAATAGTATTTGATGTTAAAATCAAAGATTTCGTTTCTTCAGTCACACTGGCCACATTTTATTTGCTCTGCACTCACATTTGGCCAGTGGGTACCTTGTTGGACAGTGCTGCCCCAGAGCTTGCGAATAATGGCATAGCCTGATGCCCTGTGGAAAATACATTATGGAAAGCAGTTCTGAATGAGAGTATCTGAGAACGGGAGCAGTGATGGGGATGAACGAGCTAACAAAGGCCGGAGTCAGACATTCCGGTTCAAGTTTGAGTGTGTGCGGCCTCTACATGTTCCTTATTCCTCTGAGACTTTCTTTCCTTATCTTCAAAACAGCCGTTAAAATACCTACCTCACAGGATTATGTCAGACATACAGATATTCAGTAATTAGAAGCTGGTTCTGGTTCTGGTTCTGGTTATAGTTATGGTTGTGGTTATAGTTATGGTTATCATATTTGTTTCTGAGAATTGCCATAACAAAGTTCCACAGGCTAGGTGGCTTAAAATGGCAGAAATTTATTATCTCACAGTTCTGGGGGCTAGAAGTCTGAGTCAAGTTTCGGCAAGCCATGGCTCCTCATAAAGGCCGCAAGGCGAGGATCCTTCCTCCATCTTCCAGCTTCTGATAGCCCCAGCGTGCCTTGGTTTGTTGCAAGATCACTTCAGTCTCTGCCCCCATCCTTGCTGTCTCTGCATGGCCATCTTCCCTCTGTGTGTCTCCATCTTTTCTCTTAAAAAAGCATGTCAGTGGGGGTTAATGGGGGGGATGAGGACACATTTGTAATACCGTAACTAATAATAATTTTAAAAAAGCATGTCAGCCCTAACCAGTTTGGCTCAGCGAATAGAGCATCGGCCTGTGGACTCAAGGGTCCCAGGTTCGATTCCGGTCAAGGGCACGTACCTTGGTTGCGGGTACATCCCCAGTGGGGAGTGTGCAGGAGGCAGCTGATCAATGTTTCTCTCTCATCGATGTTTCTAACTCTCTATCCCTCTCCCTTCCTCTCTGTAAAAATCAATAAAATATATTTTTTTAAAAAGCATGTCATATTAGACTATGGCCCATCTTGCTGACTCATCCCAACCGGATTACACCTGCAAAGACCCTATTTTAAAATAAGCTCAAGTTTACACATCCGGGAGGTTCGTTTTTTAACCTATCTTTTTGATGGACACGACTTACCCCGTCACAGTTACAGTTGTTAATTACCCATCTCTAAGGTGTGTACATGCTGTGGTTGGTGTGGGTTGTACCTTATAGCACTTGTCCATGGAAGGAAAAACTTCGAGCAGTTGTGCGGTGCCAAACTGGGCCAAATCCAGTTGCCTTTCACTCTATTACCCACAAAGCCCTCAGGCAGCAGAAGTTACAGAGAATAAATGGCTCAAAAGCATTATTGACAACTCTAAAGCTACTGTGCAATTTAGTTCGTGCCTCTTTTCACAAAATGGATTGTTTGGTTTGCTTTTCTTCGCTCTGCATTTTTTGTTTTGTTTTGTGGGCTAAGCTCATCTGGCCGCTCAAAAGCTTTGCAGATGAGTGAGGCTTTATCTCTCCCCGTCTCCGAGTTCTGCTAGTGGAGCAGCGAGTCAGCCCCACACTCGAGCGCAGTGCGGGATGTGAGCCGGTGGAAATACAACGCAGTGTGCAGTGCCCATCCCTGAGGCCTTTGATAAATGCTCTTTTTAAGTGTTCAGTTGGATTTTAGCCTAAAGAAACAGACTACAGTATAATTGAATAGGACACGATGAAACAAAATTCTTTAAACATTCCGTCTGACGAGGAAGATGGATAGCCTTGTTTCCGCAGCAGCCCTAATAGGCAGGTAATGTATGAAATCTTTGTGATAACATATTGCTTCTATTAGGACCCTTTGTTAGAATATTTGAAGTTTAATCAAATGCGGAACTTGAAGGCACTGGGAGTGTTCTGCTCCTCATTAGAAAACCTCATCTGTGATGCGCGCCTGTGTTAGCCTTTGAAAGGCCCCTCACCACCGCTCTGGATGCCAGTTTAGCACCGTTGTATTTTGCTACACAGTCCGAGGTAATTAGGCTAATTAGTCATTTCCATTTAACTTATTAGAAATGCCTTTCCCTCATTTGGGAGATTAAATGTTGCCATTGTGTTCAATCGAGAGCTTCAAGGAAGCGTGTTTCAGCCCCAGTCCTGGCAGCTGGGAGCCCCGATGGCAGTGTCATTTGCTCAGTACTGTAGTGACCGCCAGAGGGGGCAACGGGGCTGCAGAGGGTTAATGATGATGCAAGCTGGGCAGAGGCGCTGGAGTGCTGCCAGAAGGAGATGAACACGACTTCCCGGCACACAGAGAAATAATTACAGCGGCCGCAGCTTTCCTCGGCCTGTTAAGAGCCTTCCTGCTGGCCGCCCAGATGTCAAACTTGATTAATTGAGCACTTCCTAAGTTCCAGACAGCTGCTAGGCCGGAGGCGTACACAGATGACTAAGAAAGTTCTTGCCCACAGGGAACTCACAGTCTTGCGGGAGGAATAGCAAATAAACCCGAAATCACAATTCAATAACTACAGAAGCCCCAAGAAAGCACGGGAAGGGCTGTAGAGTTTTCATAGCACTTGTATCTACATTAGCGTGTGAGCTATGCGAACAATTACTTGGCCTCATTTTCCAAATGAGAAAATCTAAACCCACAAAGGTCAGAAGAGGCTCAGGAGAGCTGTGCCTGGGACCAGAACTCCCACTTCCTGGCCCCTCCCCCACCATCTGCCCGCAGCTGCACTCCACTCCCCACATGAGTGAAGGAGTGCTCCCTGCTCTGAGCGGCCAGGGTGAAGTTGAGAAGCCACAGAGCCCGTGTGGAAGGCACAGAAAGACAGGACAGGTGCTCAGGCACTCAGGAGAAGAGCCTGGGAAGCCCGGGTCCAGCCCCATGTCCTCCTCCAGCGTGGCTTTCCCCTGGTCACCGTAAGACTCTCCTATGCAGTGACACTCCTCCCTGTCGTGCCCCACACTCCTCCCCTCCACATGCTGGCTCCTGTTGATCCTTCCCCATAAAATACCCTTTTCTTCTCCCGACCTCTATTTCTGCCCAACAGAATCTTACAAACTTCCTGAGACCTCCTTCATCTCCTCTTTCTCTTGAGCTTAGGATTGTAAGCTTTTTTGGAAGGCAAGTGTATTTTTATGTTCAGCTTTGTATTCCCAAGTGCCTGGCATGTACTAGTAGTAGGCATTCAATAAATATCAAATGAATGAATGAATGAATTCAAATGACAAGAATGTGTAGGTTCCTTAAAACTCGTGGCACTGTGGTAGGTGCTTTGGACAAAGTGTAGTTTCTAATATCATTGGAGAGACCAAACACACAAGCAGAGCTGAGTAACAGTGGAAAGGCTGCAGGCAACTCTGTGTCTAAGTAAGTGATGAGTGTGTGGGCACTCTGAGGAAACAGGGTCAACACCCCCCAAAAGTTGGTTCCACTGTCGACAGACGATGCCACACACACACCTAAGAAGGTATGGAAAAGCTTATTATTCGCATAAGACCTCTGGGGAGAGCAGGGAGCAGTCTGTGAATGGTTTGAGGGAGCCAGGAAAGGAGACTACCGTGGCGTCTTATGGAAGTTATGGGGTGAAGCCAGGGTGAGAGTTCCTGAGCATGGGCAGGGCTCACATGGTGCAACTTCCCTCCACATCAGAGAGGGAGTGCCGAGGTTTACTTATCCACTTGCCCAGATGTGGAACAGCAGAGGAGAGAGGCATGAGGCTTAACGCTATCAGCAGTCAAATATCTAAAAATTGAGTCAATCTCTTTACTAAACATGACAACTCTGTGCAAAGGACAAGTATCAAATGATCTCACACATATGTGGAATCTAATGAACAAAATAAACTGATGAACAAAATAGATCCAGAGACATAGAAGCATGGAACAGACGGTTGAATCTCAGAGGGAAGGTGGAGGTGGGTGGGTGGGAGGGAAGAGATCAACCAAGGAACTTGTATGAACATATGCATAACCCATGGACACAGACAATAGGATGGTGAGGGCCTGGGGTGGGGAATGGGGGCGGGCTAGAAGAGGTCAATGGGTGGGGGAGGGAAATGAGACATATGTAATACTTCCAACAATAAAGATTTTCTTAAATTTAAAAATAAAAAATATATTTTTTAAAACAAAGATATTAACTCTGTGCTCCACAAAAAAAAAAGGTGGGAGGGCTATGTGTTCTAGGTTAGAGAGAACATGTATGAGGGAGGTTGCTGACTTGCAACTGGACTTTGACAATTTGTAGAACCAGCACAAGAAAGGAGTAGAATTTGGTGGAGAGAACAGGACCTGACCTGGCTTTGTGACCGAGGAATTCAGTTGGGAATGAGGCTGGCACATTTCCAAAGTTGGGGACAGTCGTGCTCAGACAGTGGGCGGGCAGTCAGCTCCCTGGTGAACTGGATGGGTTGGAGGGAAGCACCAAATAAAGAGATCTGACTAACAAGTTATGCATCTGGACACAATCCTTACGGAAGCTGGCAATTCATGGAAGTTTTAGAGTTGGCATTAATACAAAGTCAATCCTTAGCAAGGAGTTGCTGGCAGAGTGAATACGGGAATGAAAGGGAGGAGTCAGACACTTAACATGTCCAGTCTCCTTGACCAGAAAAATATGGCATCCCTCCTGTCCCTTTTCCATGCAATACCCTGCAGGCAGGTGCTGCTCAGTCTCTGCTCTGATAATATCCCAAACACTCTCTTTGCTAAACCTTGCACATTATCGGGGCAGTTTGCTAAAGGCGAGCTGATCAAAACCCTTCCTCTTTCTTGGGTTTACCTGGAAGAAGATTCCAGGCTCCAGGAGAGAGTATAAATGAGACAGAGTTATATCTGTAATACCATCTCGCTGCTTAACCCACAACTCAATGCAAGTCTCCACTGTGAGAACCTGCATTTCGGAGCACGATTCTCTGAACTTCCCTAGGCTCTTTCCGCCATGGAGGAATTCTGTAGTCTGGACCGGGACATTGAGGGATCTGCCAAGAGCTGGAAGAAGTTCGTGGAATCGGAGTGTCCTGAGAAGGAGAAGTTCCCGCAGGAGTGGAGGAGCAAGACGGCCCTGCAGCGTCTCTGCATGATGAGGGCCATGCGGCCGGACCGGATGGCCTATGCCATGCGGTAGGGAAGGGGCCGGGGGGGGGGCCGGGACAGGCACAATCTCAGTGTGGCCAAACTAGCAGGGCTGAGCACAAAAGCCATGTGTGTATAGTAACAGAAGTCTTCGTACCAACATCCAAAATCCCACGAGGCCTGCGTTTGCCAGGTCTTTTCCTAATGCCTAGGTGGACAGTACCGAGAAGGATGCTGGTCACATCTACGGTGGCAGGAGATGGGTCCAGAGCACAGATGGAAGGGCCGTCCTTAGCAGAACATCCCTCTCATCAGAAAGAGGGAGAGGGATGGGTGTGGCTGTTGCGCTGATAGAAAGATGATTGAAAATTGAGAAAGCTTTCCTCTGATGACTTCTATTTTCTCTGAGAAGGAGGAAGCAAGACCCTCAATTGAGTTTATGGGAAAGGGGAGATGGCGGGGTTGGAGATTGGAGGAGAGGGCAGAATGTTTGAAAAAGGGTCTGTGAAAAAATGAGAGAAGGACAACAAGGGAAACTCGACCAATTTCAAGTAGCATTGAGGGCCCAGCTAGTTAAGGCCCTGCATCCGTAGCAGCACCAGTCCTCACCATTAGATGATTCTGCACACAACAGCCCGGGTATAGGTTCAGAATTACGTTGACCCAGATCACCGGTCGTTTCAAGTCGGTGTGTTGGAATGAGTTAGGTTGAGGAAGTGCGGTTGGTTTGGGCAAGAGAGTGATTAGAAGTTACAGGCAATGCAATCTTATAGAGACCGAAAGCAGATTAGTTAGTACTTGCCTGGAGCTGGATGGTGGGAATAGCAGTTATTTAATAAGGCAAAAAACCTTATTGGCAGAATAAAATTGTTCTAAAACTGGTTTATGGTGAAGATTGTACAATTTAGTGACTTTACTAAAAATTATTGAATAGTACACTTAAAATGGGTAAATTTTATGGTATGTCAATTATACCTCGAGAAAGTTGTTTTAAAAGAAATGAGTTACAGACCATAGACTCTACACTGGATAGGAAAGCAATAAAGAGAATAAGGGAATGGTTAAAAAAAACAAAACAAAACACTAGACATGCCAAGATACTGCATTTGTCATGGCACCAAATACAGACAAAAAAATAAGTGAAGGAAGGGCACATTGCTAAAAGGACTGTAAGGATAGAAAGTTCTGGTCAGAGGGTGGGATGTTTCCATACATAGTTTCAGAAATAGAAAAAGTTCCCAAGTAGGAACAAGGATGAGGGCATGCCCGTGGGATCCGGTGGCTGCGTGGGGAGAAATGAAGATTGGAGGAGTCCTGTGGACTGAAGGGTCCCAGGTTCGATTCCAGTCAAGGGCATGTATCTTGGTTGCAGGCACATCACCAGTAGGGGGGGTGCAGGAGGCAGCTGAACCGATGTTTCTCTCTCATCGATGTTTCTAACTCTCTATCCCTCTCCTTCTCCCTTCCTCTCTGTAAAAAAATCAATAAAATATATTTTTAAAAAATAATAACCTGGAGGATTGTCCACTTGGATGTTGATGTCATCCAGGTGGTGGGAAGCCCATGAGCCAAGGGTCCAAGTGTTCAGTGAATGACTACAGTGAGCAAAGGAGCAACAGGTGACATTGACGTGCAGATACGCTGGTGACACGTCAGGGGAAATGAGCTGCAATGGAGCCAGAGCAGAGAAGTAAATGGATTATAAATAATAGTCATCTGAGAGTGGGACCATGATCTTACCTTCCAATCCTGAGACACATCAGATGTAGGAGAATGAGCCCAGCTGAAAGGCTACAGGAAAAATAGTGTCCTTGAGGAAGAGTTAAAGCCAGGAGCTGGACCAGATGGTCAGTACATGGTTACAGCTTCAGGGTTTTATTTAGTATAAAATGTGACACTTGGGAAAGGAACACAGGTAAGTGGAGTCAGATGAAAAGAAACACAGGTAATGATAGAACATGAGGGAATAGAAGACTGGAGAGCCTTAAATGATGGGTGGAGGACCACAGGGATGTGAAGTGTGGAGGATTTAGCGGCTGCCAGCTTTCGAAGGCATTGTCTCTGGCAGTCTTCTGAGGGGTGGTGGGGATGTCCCAACACCAGGCTTCATGGAGGAGTCAGTGAGGACCTGAATGGGTGGGGATGCAGAAGGAGCCATGATCTGGATGTGCCAGCTGGCAACTAGCCACACAGGTGTTAAGCACTGACTTTTCAAGAAGTGCTTGGAGTTGGTCCCAGCTCCGTAACTACCAAGTCCGTGACCTGGAGCACATCCTTCCATTTCTCTAGGCCTGTGTCTCAGATGTTAGCATTTTGTGACTGACAAACGTTTGTGTGCTCTTTTTTCTGGAAGGCATTTTGTTGAGGAGACATTAGGAAGCAAATACGTGGTGGGAAGAGCATTAGACTTTGCAACCTCGTTTGAAGAATCAGGACCAGCCATTCCCATATTTTTTATCCTGTCTCCAGGGGTGGACCCACTGAAGGATGTGGAAAATCAAGGTGAGAAAACGCCCTCTTGGGGCCAAGGCTGCGCCAGCACCGTGCACTTTTATGCTTTGCATCTGTCAGGTTCTCTATCCCAGACTGAGGGCTCGTTATGCAATACCCAGTATTTGCTAACCATACAGAGATCAGGGTTCTTGCTGAACCCACGCCAGGGACCATTGCTCTGGGCTCTATGAGGTAGAATCCATAGTAGCAGGCTCATGAGGAGATTCTGTCCCGCCACCACCCACTCCCTTTTATTGTAGCTGGAGCATCATTCTGAAATACAAGTGCGACCCTTTCATAGGCTCCCCTGGCCCTTGGAATAAAGCTCAGACTCCTTACGGGGCTTACAGGAAACTCAGTCCTCCAGTTCCTCCCTACTCCTCCAGTCTACTTTACATCATTAATGTCCTATTGCCGCTATAACAAATTACCATAAACTTAGAGGCTTAAGATAACAGTTCTAGAAGTTGAACAAATAAATGGGTTCCCTCTTTTCCTCATAAAGACCATTATGACTCTATTGGGTCTACTCATAATTCAGGATTATCTCCCCACCTCCAAGTCTTTAGTTTAATCACACCTGCAGAGTCCCTTTGCCATGTAAAGTAACATATATACAGATTCTAGGGGTTAAGACCTGGGCATCTTTGGAGGTTCATTATTCTGCCTACATTTTCCTGCCCTTCTCTTTATATACTCTACACAGCAGCCATTTAATATCCCAAACATTCTGTCTCCCCTCCAGCATCCCCTTCACCAGGCTAGCTTCTACTCATCCTTTACACACCAATTTCAATGTCACCACCTCCAGGAAGCCTTACTTGACTTCCAAGGTGCTAGGCTCCCCTCCCATGTGCTCCTAGGGCACCCTTCTTTTTGTGTGTCACATGGTAATTGTCTAGTGACAATTGCGTCTTCCTAGGAGAATGACAGCTCCTTGGGACTAAGTGTCCTCACTAGAATATCCCCAGTCTCCAGCACTGTGCTTCCCGTGTGATGGGCACTCAGTAAGTACATATATTAAGTGAAGAATCCCTAGCCAGTTTGGCTCAGTGGATAAAGCGTCGGCCTACGAACTAAAGGGTCCTGGGTTCGATTCTGATCAAGGGCATATGCCCAAGTTGTGGACTCAGTCCCCAGTAGGGGGCGTGCAGGAGGCAGCCAATCAATGGTTCACTCTCATCATTGGTGTTTCTATCTCTCCCTCTCCCTTCCTCTCTGAAATCAATAAAAATAAAAAAATAAATGAAGGATGAGCCACTGAATGACCAATTAAGACTATAAGACTAGCAAAACTACAATAATTTGCAAAGTGAGATAAAGACCTGACAGGTTTTTATAGACCCAGGTCCTCATAGGTAAGAATCCAGACCGTGTGATGCAACTCCATGAGCTCAGTTGCTCACTATGTAATGGAAGGAGCCATGGCATCTGCCTGCTGCTCAAGGTAGTTGAGATGAAGCTAACTTGGCCCAAAATGACAGACAAAATCTGTGCAAGGAAAAGAATGATCTTATTCACTAACCTAATGTATATTTTTGTAATATCCTAAAAATTTTAGGTAAAATTTTTAAATATTTTTAAATATCAATAATAAAGAATTTAAAGTGAAAAGCAATAGTTCCTGGCTCCAGCACTTCCCATGCCCCGTTGCCCATCCCAGACATTTCACTTCTGCCTGTTTCTGAATTTAGTCCTCCTAATAGTTACTTCTCTGTTTCCTACTAATCTTTCATCACTATTTTAGAATTCATCCATTTTCAATATCTATTTATTTCCTAATATGAAAAATAAAGCTTTACTCTTATTGCTGCTCATTAAGATGCCCCTCTTTATGCCCAAATTTTTAACAGCTCTACTGAGATATAATCCCCATGCTATGCAAGTCACCCATTTAAAGTATGCAATTGAAAGTTTAATATTTTCATAGGCTGTGCTGCCATCACCATAATCTAATTTTAGAAAATGTTGGTCTTCCCCATAAGTAGCTCTCTATTAACAATCATTTCCTATTCCATTCCACCACCTCCCAGACCCAGTCGCCACCAATTTACTTTCGGTCTCTAAAACTTGGCCTATTCTGGGCATTTCCTACAAATGGAGTCATGAATCTATGTGGTCTTTCATTGTGGCTTCTTCCACGTAGCGTCATGTTTGCAGGTTGCATCCGTGGAGTGGCATGAATCAGAACGCCATTCCTCTTTCTATGGCTGTTGTTCCTGACTCTCCCTGACTCCATCATGATCTTGCTTGGTCTCCATCCTCCTCTGTTCAATTACCTGGCTTCGGCAAAATAAATTTTGTTATTTCCATCTTGTGATCAGAAAGAAGTCGTATCTACTGACTTTGCCTTGCACTGTCTCCTTTCCTTCTTCCCAATGTTCGGTCAGAACTATGAGTTCACTTAGATGATTGTAGGCCTGCTACAAGGAGTGTTCAAAGAAATACTTTTTGTTAGTGTCTTTGCATGCAGATTATCAACACTTTGCTTAAAGTCTCATTTTTGTTGTGCCTGGCCTCATTCTTGTTTCTTTAAGAGTTCATTGAAAGTTGGATAGCTTGGAGCAAGTACAGATTTTTTCTTTTTAATATATTTTTATTGATTTCAGATAGGAAGGGAGAGAGAGATAGAAATATCAATGGTGAGTGAGAATCATTGATCGGCTGCCTCTTGCACGCCCCACACTGGAGCCTGCAACCCGGGCATGTGCCCTGGCTGGGAATCGAATTGTGACCTCCCGATTCAGAGGTTGATGCTCAACCACTGAGCTATACCAGTCAGGTGCAAGAACAGTTTTTGGAGTTGTTTCAAGATTGGTGGAGTGTTGCTTTTTGTTGAGAGGGACTCGTTTCTCCATGTGCCAGGGAGCAGGAGATTGAACAGAGATAAAGATTAAGAAAAGAAGAAGAGATGAGATGTAGAGAATGATAAGTGATAGGCAGGGGGAGGATACATCTCCCATTGAGATGTGGATGTGCAGGGATAGACACATAACAGGGATGTGCAGAAATGCAGATAAAATAGCAATAAGTTGAAGGAATTTCTACTGACGGGCATATGTTTTCTCAGGGAAGTAGCAAGTAAAGCAAACTGCTGGGCACAGGAAGAGAGAAGTTCATTAGGAATTTTAAATAAAGAAGGAAAATGAGCAAAATGTAGCTGACTTCTGGAGATGTGGAAAGATTACCAAACATTGAGGTAGAGAATCATGAACTTGTGATAGCACCAATTCACCAAATGTATTTTTTTCTCCTATGACTAGTAATATGTAGATTTTTTTCCAGGGTTGAGAGTTTACAAAATTTTCCAGAGTTGAGATTTATCCTTCTCAAACTTTTCCAAAAAATTCAAGAAAGGGGAAGACTTCCAAGCTCATTTGACAAAGCCAGCATTATCCTAATTCCAAAACCAGGTAAAGACACTACAAAGAAAGAAAATTATACAATATCTGTCATGAATATAGATGCAAAAATCTCAACAAAATATTAGCAAACCAAATTCAGCAATACATTAAATAGATCACACACGATCAAGTGGGATTTATTCTGGGATGCAAGGTTGGAACAATATTTGCAAATCAAAAATGTGTTACACCACATAAACAAAACAAAGGATAAAAACCATATGGTCTTATCAATAGATGCAGAAAAAGCATTTGACAAAATCCAGTACCCATTTATGATTTTAAAAAAACTCTCAGCAAAATGGGAATAGAAGGAACATACCTAACTTATGGTCTTTATTAAAAGACCATATCTGACAAACCCACAGCTAACATCATACTCAAGGGAAAAAATGAAAAGGTTATCCTTAAGACAGGTATGTCCACTTTCACCATGCTTACTCAACAAAGGACTGCAACACCTCGCCACAGCAATCAGACAAGAAGAGATAAAAGGCCTCCAAATCGGAGGGGAAGAAGGAAAACTGTCATTATTTGCAGATGACATGATACTGTATATAGAGAACCCTAAAGACTCCACCAAAAAAACTACTAGATCTGATAAATGCAGTAAAGTAGTAAGGTACAAAATAAATATCCAGAAATTGTTTGCAATTTTATACATCAATAATGAACTATCAGAAAGGGAAACTAAGAAAGCATTCCCCTTCACAATTGCATCAAAAATATAAAATAGCTAGGAATAAATTTAACCAAGGATGTAAAAGACCTGTATGCAGAAAATTATAAGACACTGAAGAAAGAAATTGAAGAAGGTGTAAATAAATGGAAGCATATACTGTGCTCATAGGAAGAATTAGGAAGAATTAACATTTTTAAAATATCCATACTATCCAAAACAATCTATATAGACTCAATGCAATTCCTATTTTTAAAAACAATAATGTATTTCCCAGCACTAACACAAATAATCTAAAAATGTATATGGAATTATAAAAGACCCCAAATTGCTACAGCAATCTTGAGGAAAAAAAAGAAAGTTGGAGGTATCACACTACCAGATATCAAACTATAGTACAAGGCTATAGTAATCAAAACAGCATGTCACTTGCATATAAAACAGACACATAGATCAATAAAATAGACAGCCCCCAAATCCACACTTCTATGGTCAATTAATATGTGACAAAGGAGGCAAGAATATACAGTGGGATAAAGATAGTCTTTTTAATAAGTGGTGTTGGGAAAATTGGACAGATACATGCAAAAAATTAAAATTAGACATCTTCTTACACCATATACAAGAATAAGTTCAAAATGGATTAAAAACTTAAATGTAAGACTTGAAACCATAAAACTCCTAAAAGAAAACATAGACAGTATATTTCTGACTTTAATAATATTTTTTATAATATATCTTCTTGGGGAAGGGAAACAAAAGAAAAAATGAACAAATGGGACTACATCAAACTGGCCTTATTTGCACCACAAAGGAAACCGTTAACAAAATGAAAAGACAACCCACTGACTGATAGAATATGTTTATTAATGATATATGTGATAAGAGTTTAATATCCAAAATTTATAAAGAACTTATAAAACTCAACACCAAAAAACAATCTAATTTTAAAAATGGGCAAAGAATCTGAATAGATACTTCTCCAAAGAAAACATACAGATGGTCAATAGACATATAAAAAGATGCTCAATGTCACTAATCATCAGAGAAATAAAAATTAAAACCACAGTGAGATATCACCTCACCCTTGTCAGAATGGCTACCATCAATAAATCAACAAACAATAAGTGGTGATGAGAATGTGGAGTAGAGGGAACCCTTGTGCACTGTTGGTGGGAATACAGACTGGTGCAGCCACTATGGAGGGTCCTCAAAAAATTAAAAATGCAACTGTCTTATGACCCAACAATTTCTCTTCTAGGTGTATATCTGAGGAAACCCAAACACTAATTCAAAAGAATATATACACCTCTATGTTCATTACGGCATTATTTACAATAGCCAAGACATGGGAGTAACCCAAGTGCCCATCAACAGAGGAGTGGATAAAAAAGCTCTGGTCCATATAACAATAGAATATTACTCAGCAAAAAAGCAAACAAACAAACAAAAGAAAAGAAATATTACCATTTGTGACAGCATGGATGGACCTAGAGTGTATTATCCTCAGTGAAATAAGGCAGTCAGAGAAAGACAAATACCATGTGGTTTTACTTATGTGTAGAATCTAAAGAACAAGATTAACAAACAAACAAAACAGAAATAGACTCATTGATACAGACAACAAACTGATGATTTCCCAGAGGGGGAGCAGGTTGGGGGACTGGGTAAAAAGGAAAAGGGATTAAGAAGTATAGATTGAGGGGACTCTTTTCCCCCTCCTTACGTGGGAGTCAGTTCTGTGGGACTCTTCCACCTCCCTACGTGGGAGTCTGTACTTGTTCTTCAATAAATCTCCACCTTTGCTATAAAAAAAAGAAGAAGTATAGATTGATAGTTACCAAATAGTCATGGGATGTAAAGTACAGCTTAGGATTCTATACTAATAAAAAGGTAATATGCTAATTAGACCGGACATCTTCCGGATGACCTTCCAGATGTCCTTCCTGACAAAGCCAGGCCTGGGTGAAGCTGCCCATGGTCCCAGACACCTGCGGCCAGCCAGAGGGATGGAAGCTTGGGTCCCAGGTGCCTACGGCCAACTAGAGGAGGGAAGCCTGGGTCCCAGGTGTAGGGGCCAAGGCAGAGGCAGTTAGGGGTGATCAGGCCAGCAGGGGAGAAGTTAGGGGTGGTCAGACAGGCAAGCAGAGGTTGTTAGGGGCGATCAGGTAGGCAGAGGTGGTTAGGGGCAATCAGGCAGGCAGAAGGGTTAGGGGAGATCAGGAAGGCGGGCAGACAAGTGGTTAGGAGCCAGCAGTCCAGGATTGTGAGAGGGATGTCCGAGGGGTCCCAGATTGGAGAGGGCACAAGCTGGGCTGAGGGATTTCCCCCCCCCCCATGCACAAATTTCATACACTGGGCCTCTAGTCCTATCTAATAATAGACAAACATGGTAATTGATCGTACCTTCACTACACCTCCCATTGGCTAATCAGCGAGATACAAAGATGGCGGTTAACTTGCATACATAGGCGCCAAGCAGTAGAGCGAAGACTGAAGGCAGCTCCGGCCGGAGCGAAGGCCTGGGTCCCGGGTGCCGGAGGAAAACCAGTGCCGGCAGCCAGGGGAAGGGAAGGCCTATTGCACAAATCTTTTCGTGCAACAGGCCTCTAGTATAGTTAATAATATTGTAATAAATATGTATGGTGCCAGATGGGTACTGGAAATACCAGGGGGAATACCTTTTAAAGTACAGATTGTCTAATAAAACAAATTTAAAGGGAGAGAGAAGTTAAAGGCACTGAAGGTCGGGGCATGGAAGCCATAGCATAAAACAATATAAAGGTGAAACCCCAAGAGAACATGAACCCCTAGAGGGGCTTGCTGATGGCCCGGAAAGGTATTTCAAGAGCCTCAAAGTTGCAGATGGAAGGTCTCTGCAAGGTTGCCTTGGCACATCGCGAGGCTTGAGTGTGGTGCAGTCACATTTAGCTGAATGTTCAGGCCAAATCCCTTCAAATTCCCCCCCTCATCATCTCCAAGATCCATTTCTTTCTCCTCAGCCTCGTGTCATGCTTCCAGCTTAGAGTAATGCGAACCGACCCCAGCTGGCCTCGGCAGTGCTGGACTTGGTCCCCAACAGCCCCTCCGGTCTGTACTTTTCAAACTAATCTTTTTTAAGCCCCTCTTTTCCCACATCCTTCCCTTTCTAATAAAGAAAAGAAATAGGCTCTTTTGTAAGTGGAAATGTCAGCAAGGCTATCTCGTAATCCAGGCACCTTTCATCCTGGTATTTTCTCTGAACAGGTTGTTTGTATCCCTGGCTCTAAAGCTGACATCAAAGCCATTGCCAGCCAGGACTTACAGCCTAAAAGGGTATTTCCTGGGTTTACCGGAGCTGAATCTATAACTATTTCTCACCGCGAAAAGTCCTCATCCTGCTCTGCCTCATCCAGCCGAAGGAGAGTCTACATATTTTTTAGCATATAAAAGAAATGTCCAACATTGACAGTTTTCTTTAAATTTTCTAGCACAAGTACATATTGCATATTCAATTTTCGTTCCTCTAAACCAGTGGTCAGCAAACTCATTAGTCAACAGAGCCAAATATCAACAGTACAACGATTGAAATTTCTTTTGAGAGCCAAATTTTTTAAACTTAAACTATATAGGTAGGTACATTGTTATTAACTTAATTAGGGTACTCCTAAGGCTTAGGAAGAGCCACACTCAAGGGGCCAAAGAGTCGCATGTGGCTTTCGAGCCGCAGTTTGCTGACCATGGCTCTAAACCAAAAACAGATTAAGTGCAGATTTTATTATTTTTCTTTTTAAAAATGTCCTGCCTTTCCTCTTGTGTACTTTACCTTCCTAGAAAAATTGCTTAATGACTTATTCATGGTATTATACATTTTTATGATCTTTTTGCCTACAATATATTATGTAATTTCTCTAAACTTTATAGTGCCGGGCTAATAACTGATGTCCAAGTAAAACTGGCCTGTCCTATTACGGCATTTCTTTTTTTTTTTTTTTTTTAATTAAATCTTTATTGTTCAGATTATTACATTTGTTCCTCTTTTTTTTCCCCCCATAACTCCCCTCCTCCCAGCTCCCGCCCCACCCTCCGCCCTCACTCCCCACCCACTGTCCTCTTCCATAGGTGCACGATTTTTGTCCAGTCTCTTCCCGCATCTCCCACACCCCTTTCCCCCCCAGGAATAGCCAGTCCATTCCCTTTCTATGTCCCTGATTCTATTATGATCACCAGATTATTTATTCACTTGATTCTTAGATTCACTTGTTGATAGATGCATATTTGTTGTTCATAATTTGTATCTTTACCTTTTTTTTTCTTCTTCCTCTTCTTAAAGGATACCTTTCAGCATTTCATATAATACTGGTTTGGTGGTGATGAACTCCTTTAGCTTTTCCTTATCTGTGAAGCTCTTTATCTGACCTTCCGTTCTGAATGATAGCTTTGCTGGATAAAGTAATCTTGGTTGTAGGTTCTTGGTATTCATCACTTTGAATATTTCTTGCCATTCCCTTCTGGCCTGCAAAGTTTCTGTTGAGAAATCAGCTGACAGTCGTATGGGTATTCCCTTGTAGGTAACTGGGTTTCTTTCTCTTGCTGCTTTTAAGATTCTCTCTTTGTCTTTTGCTCTTGGCATTTTAATTATGATGTGTCTTGGTGTGGTCCTCTTTGGATTCCTTTTGTTTGGGGTTCTCTGCGCTTCCTGGACCTGTAGGTCTATTTCTTTCACCAGGTGGGGGAAGTTTTCTGTCATTATTTCTTTAAATAGGTTTTCAATATCTTGCTCTCTCTCATCCTCTGGCACCCCTATAATTCTGATGTTGGTGCGCTTGAAGCTGTCCCAGAGGCTCCTTACACTATCTTCATATTTTCGGATTCTTTTTTCATTTTGCTTTTCCAGTTGGGTGTTTTTTGCTTCTTCGCATTTCGAATCTTTGACTTGATTCTTGCGCTCCTCTGGTCTGCTGTTGGGTGTCTGTATAATATTCTTTATTTCAGTCAGTGTATGCTTAATTTCTAGTTGGTTCTTTATCACAACATCGAGGGTCTCATTAGATTTCTTGAGGATCTCACTACATTTATCGGCGGTCTCACCAGTCTTTTCGAGGGCCTTACTAAGTTTATCGGCAGCTTCTAGACAGTTCTTAAGAGACCTTAAAAGTGTGGTTCTGAACTCAATATCCTCCATTGACAGTTTTGTCCTGTTTCTTTGTCTCCGCATTTTTATGCTTTCTTGGTGCACCCCCTAGTGGTCTTTGTCCGAAGTCTTGTTGCCTTTAAGCCTTGATTGATGTCGGCAATACTGGGGTGATTTGACCTCCAGGCTAACTGGCTATGAGAGTCTGCTGTGTCTGTAGTGGGAGGGCTTCTGTGCTGGATCTCTAGGGCGGTGCTAATCTAGCGTTTGCCTGAGGCTATCCGGCAAATGGTTCTGTGCAGGGCTTGGGCGGGGCGGGTCCCCGGGGGATCTACAGGGCGGGCAGAACGAGCAGTTATGGCGACTCTCAGTTCCTTCCCCAGGGGCTCTGCCTCTCAGAGCCCCAGCAATGGCTGCAAACCTCGGAGAGAAAGCTGCCTTCGAGTTCCGACCGAAGCCAGACAATCCCGCTTCTCCCGTTTGAGTCTGGGTCCCTAGAGACTCGCCCGGATCTGGAGCTCAGAGTCTGAAACTCCCTCCCGATTGAAAACAACAACCGCGCCCTCCGCCTCCAGCCCGCTCCGCGTGCACACTCCGCACCTGAGTATTTCACTTCAGCACTGCGCCTCCTCTGAGTCTGGGTATGATATTCTCTTTCCTCCTAGTTGTAGAATTTCCACTCAGCCAGCCTTCCCGTGGTTCTGGGTGATGTCCGTTCTGTCCTTTAGTTATATCTCTGAAGTGGTTGTTTGAGGCAGCGATCTCCGGCGTTAACCTATGCCGCCATCTTGGTTTTTCTACGGCATTTCTTTACGTTGTTTTTCTTGGGCTGGAAAAGCGTGGCCTTGCCTCAGTGACGTGGTTGTGATGTTTGTGTTGATGTGGCCGTTCCCTTATTCCACTCCTAACACCAGCAACATCCAACAGGTACATCCACCACAACATCCACCTGTGCAGGGAAGCCCCTTCATGCCTTACCTCTTTAACTCATGCAAAATGAGGAGATAAAACTTCTATGTGTGGGGATTAGTAGGGAAGGCAGTTACACAGTGGAAAGTGTGGTAAGCCAGAACGACCTGAATTCTGCCCCTGCTGGCCACACATCCCAGGAAAACTCCAGGGAAATATATATTCAAAGGACAAAGCAAGTTAGAGCCACCCACATGCTTGCTACCCTTTGAGCCTTCTCACATCAGCACTCTCCAGGCCAGTGAGCCAAGGCCACGGCCTTCAAATGGAGGCTGTGCAGAAAAGCACCTGCACTGCCATCCATTCTCGGGGATTCAGTGAGGAGGCGGGTGATGCATTTAGGTGACGTGCTTCCTTCTACCTGGGAATTGAAAGCTGGTAGGCGTAGCCCTGCTGGAAGCTGATTCCAGCAGGGCATAATAAAATGCAAGAAGTCCTCAAAAGGTTGATGGGCTTCTATATTCAGCAGGCTTGAATCATATTATTGCCTGCTGGAATAGCTGAAAGCATTTCCCCAAACCTGAAAATCTACATGTTATTACCTGCTGTTGGCCAAACAGCTGAACAGCTGTAGGCATTTCCTCAAACCTGAAGATACATATGATTGCCTGCTGCCAGACAGCTGAGGGCAGTTCCCTCCAACCTGACAATGCCTAGTGTATACCAAATCTTAACCTTTGATATGTATATCTGCTTTGCTTCAGGGCAATTTTTGTTAATAAAAAAGCTAGGGGTCCAGAGATTCAGAGAGAACTTGGTTACTGAAGCTAGGTCTCCTCTGGCTCCCCAAAATGCCTTCAACTTTTATATTTCACGTCTAGTCTCTTTATTAATTTACTCGCAACCCCTTCTCCAGATTCCTGAACCCTTCAGGGGTTCTCAACCTGTGGGTCATGACCCCTGAAAATACATCCTGCATATCAGATATTTACATTATGATTCATAACAGTAGCAAAATTACAGTTATGAAGTAGCAACGAAAATAATTTTATGGTTGGGGGTCACCACAACATGAGGAGCTGAATTAAAGGGTCGCGGCATTAGGAAGGTTGAGAGCCACTGTATGATGCTGAGAAACACCCGGCATAGCCCTCCGTGAAGGAAAGGGTCAGCCTATGAGGCTCAGGGTGTGGGTCCAGGCACACCTGAGTGCGGGGAGTGATGTGGAGGTGTGGCTCCCTGCTGAACATGACACAGCACGGATCATCAGACACAGAGACGGTAATGACAACTCCGCACTCCTCCTAGGTAAAAAACTCGGGTACACCTTCAACAATCGGAACTTTCACAACGTATCTTTGGGGCAAGGACAGGAGGTGGTGGCTGAGGCCGCGCTGGATCTCGCTGCGAAGAAAGGTCACTGGGTCATTTTGCAGGTACGTGCCCCCTGATCGGGGTCCTTCTTGACCCCTACCCGTCTGGACCTCACATCACAGTCTCTGGGCATCTCTCTCCTCTCTTCTCCTCTCACCCGCCTTTCCTTCCACACCCGTGCCCCCTTCACTCACTTCCTAATCGCCTCTCCAATTCTTCTCTCGCGTGTGTGCTCTTCCTTACCCCATGCCCAGTCATTTTTCTCTGACAATTGTTCTCCGTGTTTCCACCTGCCGTCGCCACTGTCTGGTTACAATTTCTCTGCTCACAAAAGGAAGCCGGTCCCCACCTCCGTGCTCGGGGAGTTGGCACTCGGTTGAAGGCCGTGCAGGGATTTTTGTGGCTCCTGATCTCCTCCCGTGCGTTCCATGGAACTTCCTTGATGTCTTTTTCGGTCGTGTTGTGTGTTTTACGTTCTTTGTTACATGAGTGACCAGAACATTACATGTGTAACTAGAACTTAGCCTCCTCGTTGAGAGTTCACTTAAGGTTTGGAAACCTGGACCCACTACTGGTAATTCCACTAAACGCTGACAAGAAACAAAGGCCGCCCTCTCCTCTCACGACCTGGCCTCTTATTCCTTTGTTATGTGGCTCCTATGGAGGCTGGGGCGGGGGCCACCCCAGGACCTCGCTCCTCTTTTTCTCCGGTAACAACCTACAGCCGCCTCTGTTAGAGCACCCTACTACGTTGCAATGATTCAATGTATGGGTATGTCCTTCCCTACGTTTCTTGAGGGGAAGATGTTTCTTATTTACCTTTTAACCCTCAGCACATTACTGTGAACATAGTAGACACTCAACAAAAGCACTCAATGAAGAAATCAATGAAAGAAAAAATAAATGAAAAAGCCAGGCACCCTCATCCTGCCCTGGCTTCGCCTGCCAAGTACGTCCCGTCTCCTCGCCATTCACTGCCCTGCATCTTGCTGCTGGGTCTTCATCCTCAAGGATCCTGTTATTGAACCAGAGCCTAGCAACTGAGGGACCAGCCATTCCCCGGCCTCTTTCTCTAGAAACAGTGGGCTTCCCGGGGGAAAGATGCCAGCAGCTACTCCCTCCTACATGGGTCAGCCTGGTGCCAAAGAGACACCCTTCCGGGCCCTGTGTCCCGACAACCCAGCCCTCAGCCAACGAACAGGGAGTTTCCTCCCCAGAACCCACCGGCTGCCCAGGCCCCACATCTTGTGCGGATGTGCTTTCCGAGAGAGAAGGTTAAACTCCAAAGTCAGAGCTCCTGAAGAAGGAACACTCCCTGGTTGCTGGCTCTTCCTGGCTGACAGAACCCTTGCTCTCTGGGCAGCCGCTAACGTTTCCACTCCAAAAGAGAGATTACAAATGAAATTTTAATTGAACATATTTTCCGGTCACCAACCTTTCGAATCTATTACCTTTGGTTATTTGTAGCAATTCTGTGAAATACATGAAATAAATATTGTGGTTAGTTCATTTTTTTGGAAGAGGCGGCAAGAGACCAGATTGCTGTGGCCCAAGTACTGAGCTCAGTGCCACCCTGTCCACGGCGGCTCTGTGAGCAGGCCCTGAATACCTGGCGAGGAGCTTGGATTAGCCATCATAGTGAAACCTCCTGCGATGAAGCAAAGTCACTGTTTTTACTACTAAAGTGAAGGGTGCTGCATTCTGCAAGTAGAACTAAGAAATAAATGTAGGTTTAGAGAGAGACAGATAGGAGTCACAATGGGAGGAGGCGAGGCGCACACAGACATGACAGAGGCTGGGAGCAGGGAGCCTCTGTGAGCAGCAGTGACAGGTAGGAAGGTGAGTTTGGCAACAATTAGCAGAGCGGTTTGGTGAGAGGGAGAAGGAGTCAGGAAAGCTAGCTAGGAGGAGTTTAGATCATTGCTTTTCACATTTTATCACACATACAGGTTGCTGGAGGATCATATTAAAATGTGCTGATGCAGTAAGTCTGGGTGGGGCCTCAGCATCTGCATTTCTAACTAGCCCCTTGGTAATGCCCATGTTGCTGGTCCTCACTTTAGGACAGGAGTGGGGAACCATTTTTCTGCCAAGGGACATTTGGATATTTGTAACATCACTAGAGGCCCAGTGCACGATATTCATGCACTGGGTGGGGAGGTCCCTCAGCCCAGCTTGCGCCCTCTCATAGTCTGGGACCCCTCAAGAGATGTCTGCCAGCCATGAGCCAGGCTTCTGGCTGAGCGAGCAGTACTCCCACTGTGGGAGCGCACTGACCATCAGAGGGAAGCTCCCATATTGAGTGTCTGCCCCCTGGTGGTCAGTGCACGTCATAGCAACCGATCGTTCCGTGGTTCAATCAATTTGCATATTAGCCTTTTATTATATAGGATTCTCAGCCATACAAAATTATCAACTTAAAAATTGGCCTGTTATATTTGGTTAAACATTTAATTAACGCCCCACTAAAGCCTTGGCAGGGGCAGACCAAGTGATTTTGTGAGCCTTATACAACCCACGGGCAGACACTTCCCACCCCTGCTTTAGGGCATTAGGAGTTCAGTGATCCAGGAGTCAGATAGCAGGTCTGGACTTGTAACTTAGTCATGTGTTAGACTCTTGAAGGGTGGCCCTGACCAGCAGCAGCAGCATCACCTGGGAACTTATTAGAGATGCAAATCCTTGGGCCCCACACTAGACCTACTGAATCAGAAACTCAGGGGAAAGGGGCAAGCAGGGGGGAGAAGTGTCCAAGAATTTTGTTTCAATAATCCCTCTAGGGGATTCTGATGCTGAGTCCAGTTGGAGAACACTGTGCTAGAGAGACAGGATAGCAAGGGCAAGGGTTCCACTGCAGGATGCCAGGAGGTCCCCAGAACTGGGAGTGCCAAAACTCATACTGCAGGTGATATATTTGAAACTAAGGTCAGGTCCCCCCTCTAGCTGCTTTCCTATGTTTACTGCTAACAGAACTAAGCAAATGCCTATGTTTGGGGGGGGTCCATCCTTCCCACCAGAACATCCACCTGGTTGCCAAGTGGCTCAGCACCCTGGAGAAGAAGCTGGAGGAGCTCAGTGCAAACAGCCACCCGGAGTTCAGGGTCTTCATCAGTGCAGAGCCTGCGCCCTCCCCCGAGGGCCACGTCATCCCCCAGGGCATCCTGGAGAACTCCATCAAAATCACCAACGAGCCTCCCACAGGCATGCATGCCAACCTGCACAAGGCCCTGGACAACTTCACTCAGGTATGGCCCTGGGAGGGAGGGGGGACAAGCACCCACCTCACAAAGAGCCGATTCAACTGGGTGGGAGAAGAGCATGCAGCTAGGGGTGCGGTCGGGGACCGGCTGAGAAGTGAAACTTGTCCAGTCTCCTCCTCTTTCATTCACCTTCTCAGCCCAACTCCGAAACCCACACAAAATTTGGAACAGGAATGGGGGGACATGACCAGGAGACCAGGACAATTAACTTGCTGTTTTGTTACAAAATGGGTGCCCATTGCAACCCGGGCAGAAACTAGTTTGTTCTCTTAGCAGGTGCATTTTTTCTTTTTCTTATTTTTCCTAAATAGGCCTTGACTAAACTCCTAGATACTCTGTATCAGAGGTCAAAACTTCTAAATGTTCTAGAGTTATACTCCACATTGGGGACATAAACACCCTTATCTTGGAAATCCACAGCCCTCTGTATAGGCAGCTGCAGCTGCCTCCAGGCAAAGACACTACTGCCCTGAATGGCCCTGGGCTGCACAGCAAGGTGAATACACAAGATGCCACTCAACTGTGTACTTCGAAGTGGTTAGGACAGTAAAGTTTATGGATATTTAATCACAACTTTTAAAATCAGCCCTAGCCGGTTTGGCTCAGTGGATAGAGCATCAGCCGGCAGACTGATGGGTCCCGGGTTTGATTCCAGTTAAGGACTTGTACTTTGGTGGCAGGCTCCTCCCCGACCCGGGCCCTGGTCGGGGCATGTGTGGGAGGCAACCAGTTGATGTGTTTCTCTCACATCAATGTTTCTGTTTTTCCCTGTCTCTTCCACTCTCTCTAAAAATCAATGAAAAAATATCCTCGGGTGATATTAATTATTTATAAATAAATAAGTACAGTTATAAGTTAGAAAAAAAATAAAAGGCACAGGATGCAGTCAGCTGGCTGTCGAGGGATACAGGGGCCAACCATTCCCAATTTCCCCACCTTGAGGGTCTTGGACAGAGCTGGAGGAGGGCAGCAGATGCCTCCCGTGCTGTATCTCCTAATAATTACTGTTAAAATAGTGGGGCTCCTTGGGGGTTTGTCACCTGCAGCCACACCTGTGTTCATCGTCTCTGCTCCCGTGGCCCTGTTGTGGGTTGACCTCCCTGCAAGCCCCATGTCAGCTTGGTTATCAGGCAACTGGGACATCAACCCTGAGAGATGCCGGCTTTTCCTGCTCATTCTGTCCCTGCCCCACTGGTTTTTAGACCATTCATAACTATCTTCATGTTAACATATTCTGAGGAAGAGGGATAGGTTTATGGTGATAGTCATTGTTCAAACGAATTTTAATTGTGCCCTTCAGCCCTTCCAGTGCCCTGGGGCAGCGGCCCAGGCAGCCCCACCCCCACCCCCACCCCCACTTTATTCCTGCTTCCCGGGAGCTTGCTGTTTGGGTTGATCATTTTATCCTGACGTTTGAGTGGCCACTGTCAACCAGTTTCAGCTTTTCCTGTGCGGTTTCTTGTCTCTGGGCCTAGAGGCACTTCTCAGCAGGAACGATTGTTTCAAAGGTGCCAGAAGCGCAGGAGGACGCACTCTGCACGCGCCACCGAGAGCAGCCCTGTCTGGAAAGCAGTTAATACAGTTTTGTTTGCAGGAAGCAGTTCCTTTGTCCTCTGAACCACCTCTGACCTTTCACATCTCTATCTTCGTGACAAAATCGTTCTCAATCTCAGACCCCGGAAGAGAGTTTCCCATGGAAAACCTGCCAGAAGCTTAGCCTGTCCTGTCTCCTCCGCTCCTCCCATGAGCAAAGTCCTAGGACCAACCCTCAGAAGAAACTGCAGGACTGAACCAGCCCATTTGCCTGAGCGTTGGAAGTGCCTCTCCTGGGCTCCAACTGCAACTTTTGCTCCTTCCCGACCAGAGAGGGTCTCACTCTGAAGAAAATTTTAATTCCAAAGAATCCAGGGGTTCTCATCCTACCATCCCCTCAAAACGCAGGTTCCTCTCCGCACTATTACGCCATCGCCCTTAAAACCCACCAGCACAGTTCCGCTGCCTCTCCCTCTGGACTGTCTCCCGTGTCTCTGTCCTTCGTCTGTCCCTCCCTCCATCTTTTTCTTCAGGAGCCGCGCCTTTTCTGCCCACTGTGCGCTCTGCAGCCAGGACCCCTGGGCGCTCTTGTTGCTGCAGCCAGTGGTCCATGGGATGGGGGCTGCGATTCCCACCCTCCCTCCATGCAGCAGCTCCCCAGCAGCGAGCCAGGGGTCCCTCAGCCACACAGGCAGCAATCACACCTACAGACCCTCCATGATGGGCAAGAAAAGCATGGCAGGAAGGGAAGAGATGATGCCATGAGCGCCCCCACCCACACCCCACACCCCAGCACAAAGTGACATGAATAGGACAGACGGGACGCTCCCATGGCCACTACCCTGTTTGCCATGAGCGATGCTTGAGAACTTAATTAGCACGGCCATATGCGCAGACTTGCACCATAACCTGAATGTAAACCTTAACTCAGACTCTAAAGCAGTGGTTCTCAACCTTCCTAATGCCGCGACCCTTTAATACAGTTCCTCATGTTGTGGTGACCCCCAATTTCATTGTTACAAATTGAACATAATGAAAGCACAGTGATTAATCACAAAAACAATATGTAATTATATATGTGTTTTCCGATGGTCTTAGGTGACCCCTGTGAAAGGGTCGTTCGACCCCCAAAGGTATTGCAACCCACAGGTTGAGAACCGCTGCCTAGAGGAAAGCACAGTCCTCAGCAGGGTCCCCTCCAACCCTGAGCCCAGGCCTAGCCACAGCGCAATCTGTAGTCAGACCCTAACCGGGACATGTGGGAGCTTTATCCAGAGCAAGGCCGGCACTAGGGCCCACACCCCGCCCTGCAGAGCAGGAGCTGACAGGGAAGCGACCCTTTTCTTTCAGGACACCCTGGAGACGTGCTCCCGGGAGGCGGAGTTCAAGAGCATCCTCTTTGCTCTCTGTTACTTCCACGCGGTGGTGGCGGAGAGGCGAAAGTTCGGGCCGCAGGGATGGAATCGCTCCTACCCCTTCAACACTGGGGACCTCACCATCTCTGTGCACGTGCTCTACAACTTCCTGGAGGCCAACGCAAAGGTACAGGTTCCGGCCAGCTGCGGGGAGGGAGTGCGAGCTTAACCCTGGGCCACCCCCAGGACCAGCGCAAGGCTTCGAAACCAAACCTGGGCTCATGCCTGGTGCATGTCAGTCCCCGGAGTGTCTGTTCCAGGGCCTGGACCACCTGTGTGCACACAGCTTTGCAGGGAACTGTAGATTAGCAAGAAGAGGCCCCACACTCACCTGATACAAATTCCCAAATTAATTAGCCAAAGACGCAGAATTCTCTGTCTCACCAAAGCTGAAGAAGAAGCCAAATTCTTGTTACACCTGTCTCCTCCATTCTCTGTCTGACATTCCTACTTCAAAGAAAACGTACACCAACAATCCATGATCTTCTGTTTAAGGGAATGTTCACACCAGCGAGGCTCTTCTGGTTCAGAGACCAAATCCAGCATCAACAAGGCCTCCTCCTTCCTGGTGGGAAGGAACCAGGCCCAGATGCCCTGAGCCATCCCTCTGCCTTCAGCGCCGGAACCCGGGAGGCCCACCCCCCACAACTCCGTCTTCAGTTGTTGAACTTGGACAAGGCTTTTCCTGGGAAGGGGTGGGGACAGGCTTCTTCCTTAACTTCAACAGCAGTGAACTTGCCTGCTACAGTTCATTCACTTTGGCCTTTCAGAGGAGACAGTTAATTAATATGCTAATTAATGGCAGGAAATTAGAAATGTATCCTGGTACTTATTTTCTTCTATTTGACACTGCCTATTAAATGACTGTGAAAGAGAGAAGGTATATATGTGAAGGGGTTGGCACCTTACCTCTGCTCACTCGTCGGTGTAATATTTCAAGCATTTAATGAGCTGCCACACGTACCTGACTGCTGGGCACCAGGGTACGCAGGTGAATAAAACACTGCTCCTAATCTCAAGGCGCATCCTGACTTGTGGCTCCTGCTCTGCCCACCCGAGACTGGCCCCATGCCTGTGCAAAGACCGTTCTCTCTTCCCCTTGTCTCTCAGGTCCCCTATGATGACTTGCGTTACCTCTTCGGAGAGATCATGTATGGAGGCCATATCACCGATGACTGGGACAGGAGACTCTGCAGGACGTATCTGGAGGAATTCATTAAACCGGAAATGCTTGAAGGAGAGCTGACTCTGGCCCCAGGGTTCCCACTGCCAGGCAACATGGACTACAATGGTTACCATGAGGTGAGGCTGGCTCTCTCCCCACAACACCATAACGTCACCCACACGGCGGGACCTGGGTCCTTCCTTCAGTGCTGCCCTGCGTGGCTGAGGGATGCTCACAGCGCCAGGGAAGAATGGCTTCAAGAGCCCAGCTTTTACCGAGTGTGGTGGTCAGCCCCACGCTGGCCCTGTTCAAGTTGAGAGTTGTAAGATTTCTAGCCTCAAATTCATGATACCGTTGAGCCCTTGAAGATCTTCTATTCTTGATATTTGGTTCAATGATTCTATTTGTTGCTCTTTTCTACAAATAACATCTGGGGCATTCATTTGATTGTTTTCATTCAGGATATTGGCAAAGCCATTAGGAGCAAAATTTCAGGTAAGAACTAGGCTAACTTTTGCTAAGGTTTATAGTAGTGATTCCAAATCTCTTCAAAGGGACATGATCTTGGAGGAGATCACTCACCCCTCCTACTCTTTGCTGGTTGTTAGGAACACAGGTCCACATGCCCACATGTATATATACCAGGAAAAACATTCAAACGAAGCTTTTTTATACTATTGGTTTGGGTTTTTGTTTTACTATTACTACAGCTATTTTTAAGGTGCTCATCTTTGCCTCTATTTAGCCTGCAGTGGAAAATATATGAAAAGATTATATTTTTATTTATTTTTTTTAAATATATTTTTTATTGATTTTTTTACAGAGAGGAAAGGAGAGGGATAGAGAGTTAGTAACATCGATGAGAGAGAAACATCGATCAGCTGCCTCTTGCACACTCCCTACTGGGGATGTGCCCGCAACCAAGGTACATGCCCTTGACTGGAATCGAACCTGGGACCCTTGAGTCCGCAGACCGACGCTCCATCCACTGAGCCAAACCGGTCAGGGCAAAGATTATAATTTTAAAAAACTATTTTTATTGCTTGACTATTGAAGGTGCTTAAAAGAACTTTGAATACCAAACTTAAGGGGAATACTGGTCATGAAAACATTAACAACAAGCTTTTATTTTTTTTTTAATTCATAAAATTTAAGAAGGTAAGTCAGAATAAAAAGTTTAATGAGAGGAAGATGGCGGCGGTATAGGCAGACGCGTCCCAGGTCGTGTCCCTGAGCAAATGGAGTGAGCAGCTGAAACTAGTAACATCCACCCCGAATTGGCGAAATTCCTCAGCTGGCGAGACGGTTTACAGCCGGGAAGAGCAGAACTCCCCTGGAAAGGTAAAAAAACCAGGGATTTGGGCAGGAAAGTTTGCCAGACCTCTGAGCCCAGAGAGTCGGAGGGAGACCGCGTGGCAGACAGCCGCGTCCCTTGGGACAGGCACAGCCCCTGACGGGGGAAAGGAGAACCGCGGGATTCCTGGCGCCGCCGGGGGAATTGAGAGCTCGGTCTGTGATCACAGAGGACTGAGCCTAAAGGGGCAGCCTGAAGAGCTGATCAGACCATGCAGTCCCGGTAAGAGAAGAAGCTTACAGAAACCAAGCCTTCCCCGTTTCCGCGGCCGGCGTTTGTTTGTTTGTTTTCACTGAACCCTGTTCATGGGACATTTCGGATACAGGCACTCACCTGTGCTGAAGAGAGGGAGAGTGTGCGGAGGAGTGGAATCTGGGGAGAGACTGAGGAGAGAAGGGGGGCCGGGAGAGGTGGCAGCGAATTGAGTACTGAGACACCCCTGAGCCCACGTCTGAGGCAGCCATTCTCTCCGGAGAGTGAGACTCCTCCCCCCAGCCCCCAGGCAAGGAGCACAGCCACACCCAGATTCCACCCTGTAGGAGATCAAGGATTAAAATAACCTGATCAGTCCCTGGGAGTTAACAGGGTCTGGCCTATAGAGGGATTTTCAATCCCAGCAACAACACAGCACTGGTAACTCTTACGCAGCCAGCTCTGGGCAGTGAACTTCCACTGGACAGAGAGGCCCTGTAGCCTCAGAGGCCAACCCCAGAACACTGCCACCCAGAGGCTGACCCACAAACTGACTCTTTGCTAAACACAAAATAAGGCAGTCTGGGAAACAAATGCGGCTTGCTTTAAAATAAGGACTGTGGTTTACAACACAGAGGAACAGTGTATCGCAGGGAAACTCAACACTCTCCTGAATACCTGGCAGGTCTAAGGCGAGCCACACTGAAGAATAGAAGAACCGAAGGACCTTCACTACTGCAATATTTTTTTTTTTTCTTTTTTCACCTTTTAACTAAGAAACCAATTTTTTTTCTTTTTTTTTTTCTTTTTTTTTCTTTTCCTCTTCTTCTTTTTTTTTTTCTCTTCTTTTTTCCATCACCTGATTTTACCCTTTTAATTACTACCTTCTTATTTTTAACCAGTATTATTACTGCTACCATTTTACCATTTTTTTTTAAAGTGCCATTTTATTTTCTCTTTATTTTATTTTGGGATTAGTGTTCTCCATTCTATTTTCATCGTTATATTATTGGTTGTTTCTAGTTTGCATTTATCTCCAGGGAGCTGTTGCTGGAATTTGTTGGGATTAATGGCTGTTCTATAGGAGTATTCTCCTCATATAAAAAGTCTCTTCCCCTCTTCCACTTCATTCTCTATATTCACTCTTTTTTTTTTCTTTTCCTTTCTTTTCTCGCTTTTACTTTCCCCCCTCCTTTTTCCCAATTTCATTTTTGCACTCCTTTTTTTGGTCCCTAATTTTCTTTTCTTTTTTCTCTTTTCTCTTTTTCTCTTTCTTCTTCCTTATCCCCTAATTCTCTTAATTCAGGTGGTCACCTTTATTTGGGGTTATTCATATCGTGAATATATTTGTGTATAGTGCCTGGTACGTGGTGCCTTGTTGTGTTGTATTTTGTGCCTTTAAATCAACACAGCAGATCCAAGCAACAGCAACCTCCTGAGCACCACACCCTCTGCTGAGGAACAGCAGCTGTACGTGAAACCTTGCCCCACCAGCCAGAAGAGCCACCACAGCTGTGAACAGCACCCACCAGAGGAGTTGCTGCCAACTGAAGAGCAGCTGCTACCGCAACCGCCCGAAGAGGAACCGCAGACCAAGGAGTCACTGCCACCAAGGGAGCAGCCACTGAACGACTCAACGTCTAGATATGTCAGTGAGATCAAACATGGGTAGACAAAGAAACCCCCAAAGGAAAGAGAAGGAGGACTCTCCAGAAAAGCAGCTAAGTAATACAGAGGCATGCAACATGACAGAAAAAGAATTCAGAATAAGGGTCCTAGAGTACATAAACCGGATGGAGGAAAAAATCGACAACCTCAGCAAGAAGCAAGAAGAAACAGATGAAAAAATCGATAACATATGGAAGAAGCTAGAAGAAACAGATGAAAAAATCGATAACATATGGAAGAAGCTAGAAGAAACAGATGAAAAAATCAACAACTTAAGTAAGACCCAAGAAGATATGAAGAGTGATATAGCTGCAATGAAAAACTCCATTGAAAGTATCAACAGTAGACTAGGAGAAGCGGAGGACCGAATTAGTGATTTAGAAGACAAGGAAGCAAAACACACCCAAAATGTACTGCAATTGGAGAAAAAAATGAAAAGACAGGAGGAGAGCCTAAGGGAGCTTTGGGACAACATGAAACGAAACAACATACGAATAATAGGGGTACCAGAACAACAGAAGGATGAACAAGGATTAGAAAACCTATTAGAAGAAATAATATCAGAAAACTTCCCTGAGGTGGGGAAGAAAAAAGTCACACAAGCCCAGAGAGTCCCAAACAAGGTGAACCCAAAAAGACCCACACCAAGACACATCATAATTACCATGGCAAATGTTCAGGACAAAGAGAGAATCTTACAGGCTGCAAGAGAGAGACGGAAAGTTACATACAAGGGATCTTCCATTAGATTGTCAAATGATTTCTCAACAGAAACACATCAGGCCAGAAAAGAATGGACGGAAATTTACAAAGTGATGCAAAGCAAAGGACTGAATCCAAGAATACTCTATCCAGCAAGGCTATCATTCAAACTTGAAGGGGAAATAAGAAGCTTCACAGACAAAAAAAGGCTAAGGGAGTTTATCACCACCAAGCCAGCAATGCAAGGAATGCTAAAGGGACTGGTATAAAAATAAGAAATAAAAAGCTCAGAAAGAAAACAGCCACACAAAAACAGAAATGCCTACAAACAAGTACCTTTCAATAATAACTTTAAATGTAAACGGACTAAATGCTCCAAACAAAAGACATCGAGTGGCTGAATGGATAAAAAAACATGACCCATACATCTGCTGTCTACAAGAAACCCACCTCATTAGAAGGGACTCACACAGACTGAAAGTGAAAGGATGGAAAAATATCTTTCAGGCAAATGGAAAGGAAAAGAAAGCTGGGGTAGCAATACTTATATCGGACAAAATAGACCTCAAAGTGAAGGCCATAACAAGAGATAAGGAAGGCCACTTCATAATACTAAAGGGATCAATACAACAAGAAGATATAATCCTGGTAAACATATATGCACCCAATGCAGGAGCACCCAAATTCATAAAAAAACTCCTGGAAGATATCAAAGGAGACATCGACAACAATACAATCATAGTAGGGGACTTTAATACACCACTGACAGCACTGGATAAGTCCTCTAGACAAATAATCAGCAAAGATACAGCAATCCTAAATGACTCACTAGATCAGATGGACTTAATAGACATCTTCAGAACACTTCACCCGAAAGCCAGGGAATATACATTCTACTCAAATGCTCATAGGACATATTCAAAAATAGACCATATATTGGGTCACAAGCAAAGTATCCCCAAATTCAAGAAAATTGAAATCATAAAAAGTGTCTTCGCAGACCACGATGGCATAATATTAGAAATAAACTACAATAAAAACAACCCAAAATACTCAAACACCTGGAAGCTGAATAGCATGCTATTAAATATTGATTGGGTTACCAATGAAATCAAAGAAGAAATTCGAAACATCCTGGAAACTAATGACAATGAAAACACAACAATCCAAAACCGATGGGACACAATGAAAGCAGTCCTGAGAGGGAAGTTTATAGCTCTACAGGCCTATCTCAACAAACAAGAAAAAATGGTAGTAAATCATCTAACTCTACAACTCAAAGAATTAGAAAGAGAGCAACAAGAAAACCCCAGAGTGAGCAGAAGGAAGGAGATAATAAAGATTAGAGCAGAAATAAATGACATAGAGACCAAAAAAACAATACAGAAAATCAATGAAACCAAGAGCTGGTTCTTTGAAAGGATAAACAAGATTGACAAACCTCTAGCCAGACTCACCAAGAAGCAAAAAGAGAGGACCCAAATAAACAAAATCAGAAACGATAGAGGCGAAATAACAACAGACCCCACAGAAATACAAATGATTGTTAAAAAATACTATGGACAGCTCTACTCCAACAAACTAGACAACCTGGAGGAAATGGACAAATTCCTAGAAAAATACAACATTCCAAAACTCAATCAGGAAGAATCTAAAAATCTCAACAGGCCAATAACTATGGAAGAAATTGAAGCAGTTATCAAAAAGCTTCCAGCAAACAAAAGCCCAGGACCAGACGGCTTCACAGGGGAGTTTTACCAAACATTCAAGGAAGAACTAAAACCTATTCTCCTCAGACTACTACAAAAAATTCAAGAGGAAGGAACACTTCCAAGCTCATTCTATGAAGCCAGCATCACCCTAATACCAAAACCCGGTAAAGACAACACAATGAAAGAGAATTACAGGCCAATATCGCTTATGAACATAGATGCCAAAATCCTCAACAAAATCTTAGCAAATCGGATCCAGCAGTACATCAGAAAGATCATACACCATGACCAAGTAGGATTTATCCCAGGGATGCAAGGATGGTACAATATCCGCAAATCAATAAACGTGATACATCACATAAACAAATTGAAAGAAAAAAACCACATGGTCATATCAATTGATGCAGAAAAAGCATTTGACAAAATTCAACACCCATTTTTGATAAAAGCTCTCAGCAAGGTGGGAGTAGAAGGATCATACCTCAACATAATAAAAGCCATATATGACAGGCCCACAGCCAACATCATACTCAATGGACAAAAACTAACACCATTTCCCCTAAGAACAGGAACAAGACAGGGATGCCCCCTCTCACCACTCCTGTTCAACATAGTACTGGAAGTGTTAGCCATTGCAATTTGGCAAGAAGAAGAAATAAAAGGCATCCAAATTGGAAAAGAGGAAGTAAAACTGTCCTTATTTGCAGACGACATGATATTATACATACAAAACCCTAGAGACTCCATCAAAAAGCTACTGGACTTAATACATGAATTTGGCAATGTAGCAGGATACAAAATTAACCCCAAGAAATCCGAGGCATTTCTATACACCAATAGTGAACTTTCAGAAAGAGAGATTATAAAAACAATCCCGTTTACCATCGCACCAAAAAAATTAAGCTACCTAGGAATAAACTTAACTAAAGAGGTAAAAGACCTCTACTCAGAAAACTACAGGACGTTGAAAAAAGATATAGAGGAAGACATAAACAGATGGAAGAACATACCGTGTTCATGGATTGGTAGAATCAACATCATTAAAATGTCCATACTACCCAAAGCAATCTATAAATTCAACGCACTTCCCATTAAAATACCAACGGCATACTTCACAGATCTAGAACGAACTCTCCAAAAATTCATCTGGAATAAAAAAAGACCTCGAATAGCTGCAGCAATCCTGAAAAAGACCAAAGTAGGTGGGATCTCAATACCAGATATCAAGATGTATTACAAAGCCACTGTTCTCAAAACTGCCTGGTACTGGCACAAGAATAGGCATATAGATCAATGGAATAGAATAGAGAGCCCAGAAATCGGCCCAAACCAATATGCTCAATTAATATTTGACAAAGGAGGCAAGAACATACAATGGAGCCAAGATAGTCTCTTCAATAAATGGTGCTGGGAAAATTGGACAGATATATGCAAGAAAATGAAACTAGACCACCAACTTACACCATACACAAAAATAAACTCAAAATGGATAAAGGACTTAAATGTACGACAGGAAACTATAAAAATTCTAGAAGAATCCAAAGGCAACAAAATCTCAGACATATGCCGAAGCAATTTCTTCACTGATACAGCTCCTAGGGCACTTGAAACTAAAGAGAAAATGAACAAATGGGACTACATCAAAATAAAAAGCTTCTGCACAGCAAAAGAAACCATCAACAAAACAACGAGAAAACCCACTGTGTGGGAAAACATATTTGCCAATGTCATATCCGATAAGGGCCTAATCTCCAAAATTTATAGGGAACTCATACAACTTAACAAAAGGAAGATAAACAATCCAATCAAAAAATGGGCAAAGGACCTAAATAGAAACCTTTCAAAAGAGGACATTCAGAAAGCCAAGAGACATATGAAAACATGCTCAAAGTCACTAATCATCCGAGAGATGCAAATCAAAACAACAATGAGGTACCATCTCACACCTGTCAGACTGGCTATCATCAACAAATCAACAAACGACAAGTGCTGGAGAGGATGTGGAGAAAAAGGAACACTTGTGCACTGCTGGTGGGAATGCAGACTGGTGCAGCCACTATGGAAGACAGTATGGAGTTTCCTTAAAAAACTGAAAATGGAACTCCCATTTGACCCTGTGATCCCACTTCTAGGAATATATCCCAAGAAACCAGAAACACCAATCAGAAAGGATATATGCACCCCTATGTTCATAGCAGCACAATTCACCATAGCTAAGATCTGGAAACAGCCTAAGTGCCCATCAGTAGATGAATGGATTAGAAAACTGTGGTACATCTACACGATGGAATACTATGCTGCTCTAAAAAGGAAGGAACTCTTACCATTTGCAATGTCATGGATGGAACTGGAGAGCATTATGCTAAGTGAAATAAGCCAGTCAATGAAGGAAAAATACCACATGATCTCACTCATTCATGGATAATACAGACCATTATAAACTTTTGAACAATAATAGATACAGAGGCAGAGCTGCCTCATACAGATTGTCAAACTGCAGCAGGTAGGCCGGGGAGGGTTGCGGGGCAGGAGGTAGGGGGGTAAGAGATCAACTAAAGGACTTGTATGCATGCATAGAAGCATAACCAGTGGGCATAAGACATTGGGGGATAGGGGAGGCTAGGGGACTGTCTAGGGCGGGGGGATAAAATGGACACATATGTAATACCCTTTGTAATACTTTAAGCAATAAAAAAAAAAAAAAAAAAAAAAAAGAAGGTAAGTCATAAAAGTCATTTGATCCAGGGGGAAAAAATGGACCTGTAAGAAGAAATTAAAAACAATAAGATTCTAAAAATAAGAGGATTTTTTTTAACTCTTGATCAAGTCTTCAAGGCTTTAGCCAAGAAAATTGTGCAAGAGCGTCCCCTAGTGTCTATGGAACAATTTGACAAGAGGCTGAAGTAGGTGATGGGCAGCAGTAACATGGTTTGCACACCTCCTCCAATAAATGAGGCAGATTTTCCTTTTCTTCTTCCCTCCCTGTATCCTGCCAGTTAATACATGGTTATAGAGAACCTACCAAGAAGTCCAGGCATGTGCTGGCTGCTGGAAGAAATATAAAAATAAGCACACACATTTGCCTTTAAGGAATATTTTACTTAGACTAGACCTTACTAACACCAAGAAATCATTAAAGTCAAATTAGAAGCTAAACTTGAGAGGTAGTTTCTTACTGTAATAGGAAGAATTGTACTCAGAGAATATTCGGAGAACTTGAGCCTTAAAAACTGAGGGAGATGGCCAGTGTGGCTTAGTGGTTAAGCGTTGACCTGTGAATCAGGAGGTCACAGTTCAATTCCCAGTCAGGGCACATGCCCAGGTTGTGGGCTCGATCCCCAGTAGGGGGTGTACAGGAGGTAGCCGATCAGTGATTCTCTTTCATCACTGATGTTTCTATCTCTCTCTTCTTCTTCCTTCTTCTCTGGAATCAATAAAAATATTTTGGAGGGGAAAAAAGCTGAGGGAGATTTTTTAGGGATGGCAGACTGGCCACCTTAACTGACCATAACCCACCCTACCTGAGCACTGAGATGTGCTATTTGGGTGTCACACTTTTAAATTTTTAAATGCAAATACTTTCCTTTTTAAAATATATTTTTATTGATTTCAGAGAGGAAGGGAGAGGGATAGAGAGATTAGAAACATCAATGATGAGAGAAAAAAAATCATTGATCAGCTGCCTCCTGCATGCCTCACACTGGGGATTGAGCCTTCAACCCGGGCATGTGCCCTGACCAGGAATCGAACCATGACCTCCTGGTTCATAGGTCGATGCTCAACCACTGAGCCACACTGGCTGGGCTAAATTCTAATACTTTTCGCCAGAGGCAGGAACTCTCAAGTTCGCAGCAAAGCTCACCTAGTCGTGCATCCAAACCCACACAGGGATTTTGCCTGTGTTGTGTGTAGGTTTGTCGTCTCTGATTTAGCTAAACAGAGGGGAGGGAAAAAGTAATTCAAGGGCAAGAGGTCTGAGATCCTAGAAGAGCTTGAGAAAAATACCGGGTAGGTTTAGTATTTCTACATGACTCTGAGGAGCCCTCCCTGTGTGTGGAAGGGCAGGCGGGTCAGGGAGCGGTGGGAGGGGGTGAGATTGGAGCTGGATAAAACCCTCTAAACTTCTCAAACAAGAGAATGACCTTGTGGATGGGGAGGTCTGAAAACTGGCCCAGCATGGTGGTGTGGGGGAGGCAGGCCAGCCCTTGGGGGCAGCTGACAGCCAGTGTGGTGAGCAGTGTCACCTGCAGGGCCGAAGGGACCACTGACTGCGCCGTGGAGCCTGGAGCGCGGAGTGGGAATGGGAGATATCTCAGTTGTTTGTGAGCGACCTGCCCTTGCCTTGCAGTACATTGATGCCGAGCTGCCCCCCGAGTCACCCTATCTCTACGGCCTCCACCCCAATGCGGAGATCGGCTTCCTGACCCAGACCTCGGAGAAGCTCTTCCGCACGGTGCTGGAGCTGCAGCCACGGGACAGCCACGTCAGGGACGGAGTGGCGGCCACAAGGGAAGAGAAGGTATGTGGAGGGGGTGCCGAGGTCACTCTGGGAGCTGAGGACTGCACACGGGGACTGGCCAGTTGGCCGTGCACAGCACAGACCCCACTGAGCACACCGTCCCCACAGCCCGTCCAGCCCTGACATGCCTGCCCTTCAGTCCAAGAGCTGGGCCCGGCCACCATCCTGGCCATTGGTTGCATCCTAGGAAGTCGCTGCCATTGGATTTGGCAGTTGCTTTGCTAGTCCGCCCAAAGTCCATTTTAATTTAGTTTGTCTGCCAAAGTGAAGGAAGGGAACAGTGGTGGTTTGGGAAGCTTAAAACTGACTTCGTGATTCCTTGGCAAACTAAGTACTGACGGGGGGAGCTGTCCCTAAAAACCGCCACCCTCATTCCACCAACAAGGTGCTCACTGGGACTCACTCCTCCTCTTCAAGACAATAGTGCCTTCTCTGTGTGTGAATGACATTTCATCAGGGAGTCTCCTAACACACAGTTAAGAGCTACTAAGCACAGGACTTCCTGAAATTTCCAGAGGGTAGAGGGGAATTAGGGGGTAGAAAGGCAGACTGGGGTGAGGTATGGGTTTGGGGACCACAGGAGGCTATGTGAGGGCAGGAAGGAACGGGGCACTGAAATGTAATTTCTTATGAAGATTTCCGACACAAGCAAACTCATCCTGAGAGGTGTACCCCCTTCACCCCCACCCCCACTCACAACACTCAGGTTCCTTTCATTAGAGATTCCATTGCTTTATGAGAAAACATACTGGGAAGATGAAGGATTAAGAAAGCTGGGAGGTGGGGGTGGCCGGGGAGAGGTCAATGAGGGGAAAAGGAGACATATGTAATACATGTGTAAGTTTAAATAATAAAGAATTTAAAAAAAAAAAAAAGAAGAAGAAAGAAACCTGGGAGTCATCAAACTTTTAGGCCCAGGGATTTGCACCCTGGCAACTTGATGCAGGTGAGCAGACTTGCAGGCAGCTGCCCTAAATCAATCCACCGTTTGATGGTACAATATAATTGGAGAATAAAAGGAAGAGAAGAGATTTACGTTACCCAGAATCTAAACCAGGGGTCCTCAAACTTTTTAAACAGGGGGCCAGTTCACTGTCCCTCAGACTGTTGGAGGGCTGGACAGTTTTAAAAAAAACTATGAACAAATTCCTATGCACACTGCACATATCTTATTCTGAAGTAAAAAAACAAAACGGGAACAAATACAATATTTGTATTTGCATGTGGCCCACTGGCCGTAGTTTGAGGACCCCTGATCTAAACCATGTAGAATGGAAAACATTCCCAGCTCTAAAAATGAAAAAGGCTGGGACGATATAGGTAATAGGATATTCTCCAAGTAACATTCAAAGAAGCTTCCAGTTCTTATAATTTCCTTATCCCCTTCTTCCAACTAATTCAAGAAAGTGTGTGTGTGCGTGTGTGCGTGTGTGTGTATCTGTGTGTGTGTGTGTGTGTGTGTGTCTTTCAGAAATGGATGAACTATGATCACTTGCCAAACTAGGAAAACCTATTAGCACCCCAGATACCAGGAAGTGGGCAACTTTTGCTATTATACAGAGTTCTTACATTTGGGAAAAGAAGGAAAGAGAAGAGAGGAGGGGGAAGAAGGACACAAAATAAATTCATAATCATTGGCCATAATAATACAAGTGGCCAATAAAAATATTCTCAATGTCACTATAACTAAATGAACTTAAGTGAAATATCATTTTTCACCTAATGGCAAAAACATTTTAATGTGATACTATGCAGTGAGGAGGGCCCCCTAGGACAACAGGCACTCTTGTTTCTGCTGGTGGAGGTTTAAATTATAGAACAATCTGACCATAGCTACTAAAATTTAAAATCTTCATATTTTTACTCATAATTCTATGTGTAGGAATTCAACCATCAGTGGGAACACTCAAAAGTGCACAGATTTTATGATACATTTCTATTTATTTATTACTTATTTATTGCTTATAGTAGTAGAAATAATAAACAGACCAAACATGCAATAGGGAGTAACATAATAAACTATGGTCTGCCGCACCAGTGAAATAAGCTATACTGTTTTTTTAAAAAAAAAAAAGCAAGGCAAATCCATATGTACTAACAAGGGAACATGTCCAAGATTTAGTACAAGGTGGGAAAAGCAAGATTTATTACAAGGTGGGAAAAGCTGTGTATAGTGTGATTCCATTGGTGAGAAAGAAAGAAAGAAAGAAAGAAAGAAAGAAAGAAAGAAAGAAAGAAAGAAAGAAAGAAAGAAAGAAAGAAAGAAAGAAAGAAAGAAAGGAAGGAAGGAAGGAAGAAAGAAAGAAAGAAAGAAAGAAAGGAGGAAGGAAGGAAGGAAGGAAGGAAGGAAGGAAGGAAGGAAGGAAGGAAGGAAGGAAGGAAGGAAGGAAGGAAGGGAGGAAGGAAGGGAGAGAAGAGGGGGAGGGAGGGGAAAGGGAGAAGGAAGGAAGACAAGATCTACATGGTGGGGAGGGAGGGGAGGGGGAGGGAGGGAGTTACATGCATTGAAGGATGCCTAGAGGAATTAAAAACCCAAACATTAGCAGTTAGTGGTTTTTTCCCCCGCTTTGAGGAAATAGGCAAAATTGTGGGAGGATTTTCTTCTAATATCATATGGATCTGTAATGTTTACACCCTTACGGTAAGCATTTATTACCTTCCCCAAAAGAAAAAACGGCAGAGGTGTTTGTGTAAGTAAAGTAGACCACATCCCTGGGGGCCCACTCCTCCCATCTGCCCGGCTTCTCTGAGCAGAAGACAGGCTTGTGGGTGTCCCTAACAGTCCTCCCGGCCTCGGCCCGTCTCCACGCGCTCGGCAGGATCAGTGACAGAATAGAACTGTTTCCCGCATTCAATGTATTTTGGAACAATGCCTCCAGACTATCTTTTCATCTCTTTGTGAATAACGTCTGAATGGCAGCTCCCTGTTATAGGACTGTTTCTTCAAATTCTGCTCCAGAGACAGAAATATGATATAATTTCAGCCATTTGTCTTCTAGCCCAGCAGCAGCTTTCAGGTACCATTAAAATTCCATTCCAGTTGCTGCTGTGACAGCACCAGAGACCCATTTGTGACAGGGTGATGAGCTGTACTTCCCTTTTTCTAACATCAGCTCTTTTCCTAGAGAATGTTTTCTATGTTAACAGTACACAGCAACGCGTATATTAATAATCCTTTACATTTATATGGATTTTTTTATAGCTTTCAGATGCTGCCACATTCATCAACTCATTTTATTTGATCTCTGCATCAGCCCCGGGAGTTAGGGGAGAGGGGACAGGTGGATAAAAACACTCTTAGAAACTTTTATAGATGCAGAAAATTGAGACCTAAATGACTTGCTAAAATTCACATAGGTAATGCATAACAGGACTGTATTCGCTCAGTCAGGGTCCTTTGCTGGCAAACAACAGAGACCAATTTAGCTGAAATAGGCAAGAAATAGCTCACTGTATCAAAGGAATTCTGGACCCAATTGCTATAGCTCAATGGTTGAGCATCAACCTATGAACCAGGAGGTCAGGGTTCGATTCCTAGTCAGGGCACGTACCCAGGTTGTGGGCTTGATCTCCAGGAGAGGGTATGCAGGAGGCAGCTGATCAATGATTCTCTCTCATCATTAATGTTTCTATCTCTCTCTCCTTCTTCCTTCCACTCTGAAATCAATATATATTTAAAGTAATCCTGAGAAAGAAGTCAAGTGCATTGTCCTCTCAGGGCACTTTCATCCTGGCAGTGGCTCCAGCCACTTTTTGCCCCTGGATCCTAGTCCTGAGGTTCAAATTTTCATGTTCCTGGAAAAAAAATATCTGATTGGCCTACTTAGGTCATGGGAGGGCTGGGCCCCAGGACTGTACCCCAAAACAAGGAGGAAGAGGTAATTTCATAAACAAGATAAGGACCAGTTAAGAAGAAGATGGAGAGAGAGACGATGAACCGACAAAAACCTTAGACCGCCACTACTTGCCTCTGAGGGCCTGAAAGGCTGCACGCCTTCTTGCTGGCTTCCTCCCTTGCTCCCTCCTTCTCTGCTGGCCACAGGTCTTACGTCTGCACTTGTTTCACTTTCCTTTCTCTGCTGACAGACCTCCTGGGCTTCCTTATTACTTCAAAATGGCAGGCTCAGCTTCCAAACGCTTGCCCCCAAATAAGTCAGTATCTCGGTACCTCAACTCCAATTTGCAGGAGAGAGGCGCTGCTGTTCTCGCTCCCCTGGTTTAATTAGCTGACAGGTTGTGTGACAAAAGGCACCCTGGGGTGGGGAGGAGGTTTGCATGATAGATGGGGGTGCTTCTTCCAGGCCCCGAGGACAGAAACCACAGTGCAGCCTCCTGTAAACTCAAAATGGAATATACATACCAGCTTCGTGCGGCCCAAATGCCTTTCCAGTTTGATTCTCACAGCTGTTTCAGTTCTGGGTTTCTCCAACTCTCAGCTCTTGGAAAAGCATCTGTGCTCATCTTTTCAGCTGGTTGCATAAGTCACAGCTTATGGCGAGGCCATCCGTGGTTGGTCCTCAACCCCTGACCTCGTTGACCTAAGCAAGCAGGCCAGAGGAGGGCCAGGGATGGATGATTGTCATCTTTGGTGCCTTAATACTGGACAGTGAGTCCTTCTGGAGAATTAGACCCCCTTTCTAACCCTGTGTTTCCTGTGTGGGCAGGTCAAGGCCCTTCTGGAGGAAATACTGGAGCGGGTGACAGACGAGTTTAACATCCCAGAGCTGATGGCCAGGGTGGAGGAGCGCACCCCCTACATCGTGGTTGCCTTGCAGGAGTGTGAGCGGATGAACACCCTCACCAGGGAGATCCGGCGCTCGCTGAGGGAGCTGCACCTCGGCCTGAAGGTGCGTGAGGACTTGCGTGGGAAGGGCGTTGCCAGCTGGGCCCCCTGGAGGAGAAAGTGGGACTGGGGATCCTGGGAGCTGGAGAACAGTTCTCCTGCAGCAATCCAAATGCCCAAGAGGGTGTCACCCCAGAAACCAGAGTCTGCTCATGCTGCAGGGCGGGTAAGACACAAGGCCTAGAAGCCTGCCGCTGTGTTAGAATGAGCTATGACTGGCTGGTCGGGTAGGTGAGCTGTCCAGGAGACTACACTCTGAATGACCACCGAGACAGAAGTCTTCACACCCGAGTGTCTTCTACTGCCATAGGTAACACCGCTTTCCCGTGAGGCAAAAAGGTGTGTTTCTACCTCTGAGTTCCCAGGAGGCTGCACTGCAGTTTCTGTCCTCGGGTCCTGAAAGTACGGCTCTAGACTGGCATCAACTCCCAGCTCTTCCACGTCCTCACTCTGTGACTTAAACCTCGCTGTGTCTCAGGTTCTTCATCTGTAAAACAGGGGTAATTTCACAGGGCTTTGGGAGAATTAAGTAAATTCATTTACATAGAGTGTTGAGAACAATGCAGTAAGTACCCATAGGTATTAGCAGGAAGTCTTGTCACCCCATCAGGGGAAAGGAAAGAATTTTAATCTTTTACAGCCTTGAGGTGGTTCTAAGATCCAAAGATCTGAAAGAGCCAAGGTTGCACAAGCTGAGGTTTCTCCGATCGGTGAAAAAGTCTCCTATTTCTACAAGCGTTTATGTAAACAGGGTTACTTTTTGCACCATAAGCATATGGTGTCAAATGCGGAGCACAGAGCCTAATAGGTAAGCATTGTTATAGCCGTTCATCTGTAAACAGGTAAGTGGGGCCCGAACCCGTTTGGCTCAGTGGATGGAGTGTCGGCCTGCGGACTGAAGGGTCCCGGGTTCGATTCCAGTCGGGGGCATGTGCCTTGGTTGCGGGCACATCCCTAGTTTGGGATGTGCAGGAGGCAGCTGATCGATGTTTCTCTCTCATCGATGTTTCTGACTCTCTGTCCTTCTCCCTTCCTCTCTGTAAGAAATCAATAAAATATTTTTAAAAAAAACAAAAAACATGTAAGTGGGGTGGGCCTGCTGCCTTTTAGGAGCGGCTGAAGGTGACTTGTCAGTTTAGTAAAAGAATTGTGACCCCACACAGAGGGAAAGTGAGAGCCCACTCTTGTAGCCAACAATGAAATCTCAGCCCAGCCCTGGTCGTCGGGCTGTGGTGTGCTGCTGCCTTCCAGGCCGATGGTCACGTGTGCATAGGGAAACCAGACAGGAGTTTCTTCCCGATGTGGTCACATAGAAACTGCCTAATAAACTGCAAAATCTAGGTTAGTGGGTTTTTCAAAAATCTGTTCATTTCCCTTCTGCCCCCAATATGGATGGAGAGAAATAAGGAGAAAGGTGCGATGGGAAGGGATGTTGAAAGCTGACAATGCTTCGTAATGTTTCCAAATTAGGCTCCAGCTTGTAATGAAATGAAATACAAAACTTTGTAGAAGAATCTCAAGTGTAAATAAGGATTCTGCCTGTCACGCTGTGCAGCTCCATTACTGTGGCAGGCAGGTACACATTAGTAATTATCTTGAGTAGATTGGTTGCAACCTTAGCCTATTGGATCCATGCAATTTGGTGCAGTCTGTTTACCCATTCGACTTCCAATTCATTCACTCATTTTTCTGCCAAGAGCTTTCCCTGAGGTTTGGTGTCAGAATTGCACTGCGTGCCTGGGAAAAGACGAGGGGGGCAGGGAGGTTTCTCTTTATTTCAGTCTAGGTGAGCGGGGCTGATCCATGAGCTCTTTGCCCTCCATGCTAGAGGGGTGCCTTCTGATGGATGAAGAAGTGAGAAGCTACTCAGCTCCAAGCTTCCCACCCGAATGCTGGTGGGAAACCATGATCAGCCTTGCTGACCAGCTCACCTGGCGAGGGGGCGGGAAAGAAATTCTCACTTCCTTCCTTTCCTCTCTTTCTCTTCAACAGTCACTTTAAAGTTCTAGGAGGGTTTTAGGTGGAGCGCAGGAGGACATGGGACAACTTACGCTACCTGGCACAGTAAACAGGCAAACCCAAATGCTCTGCCCAGGCTGGGCACCAAGTTAGAAAACATCTAACTTTTTAAATCATTAAATCAACACTCTTAGCGTTTATGATAAAGAAATTCTTACTTGTAATCATTCACAGTTGGCTGGATGGGAAACCATAATGCTACCCAAAATGTGTTAGCGGAACTGAGAGGCCCGGGTGACTGTGAGAACTCCAAGCACACAGCTTGTGGGGAAGGCAGGGTGGTCACCTGGGGGTGGTCAGCTGGTCACAGCCATGTTTCCACAGAGGGGAATTCCCGCAGGAATTCACCACCGTCAGAAATCTGGCGCTCAGCCTTACATAGTGAAGAACCAGGTCCTGCAAGTGTATCAGAGCTGACTGGTCAAGGGCCCTGACTCCCACTAACCAAATGCACAAAAGCCTGATGTACAAAACTCCCAAAGGCCACGGCCAATTCACTCTTCACAATAACAACTAGTTATACATTTCAAAGGATTATACAGTGGTGAAAATTCTCTGCCTGTGTAAGAAAATTACATGAGACGCCAAATTCTTAGACCTGCCCTGTACACTTCAGTAGCTGCTAATGACAGGTTAGCACTTGAAACATGGCTAGTCCTAATCAGATGTGTCATAAGCGTAAATGAAACGCCAGATTTCAAAGATTTTTAAATGTAAAATACCTCATTAATAGTTTTATATTGATCACATATTGAAATATTTGACATTTTAGATATATTGAAGTAAATAAAATACATTGCAAAAATTAAGTTCATCTGTTTTTTGTTTTTTTTACTTTTCTAAATGTGACTACCAGAAAATGTAAAAGTGCCTACACAGCTCTCATTTGCAGCTTGCATTGTATTGCATTTTGGGGAAGTGCTGTCGTAGGCGGAGCCATGGCCAGCCTAGAATCTGGGCGGGGCTGAGGACTTTTTTTTAAATTATTCAAATGTTTGATGGCATCAGACTTTTTTCCCTATGCTTCAGAGGCTGATTATCCCTTCTGCTTGACAAAATTGGTTTCTAAGTATGTGAAAGATATTGAAACTGAAAGGCCAGCTTGCAGACTTGGAGAGTTACTCCAGCTCCTTACTCTGATCCACTGCGTGTTACAGGGCATGTCTGAGAGGGGTGCCTGGCTTTGGCCCTTTAATAACTGACAGACACCACCCACCACGCAGCTGCCCCAGCCCAAATGCCTTCGATCTTCAGGCCACACTCCATCAGAACCTCAGGTGGATGGGCTGCGGTCACCCTCAGCCTGGAAGCCAGCCAGGAAGGGGTGGAACCCATATCATTCCCACCTTCCTCACCGCTCATGTTTTATACAAAAGAAAACTGATTGCAAAGACCATCTTCATGGAGGAAAAAGCAGGCAGGAGCTCACCCCCAGGACAGGGGCAGCCGGCAGCCCCTGCAGAAGGAAGCGCGTGGGTGCTGATGTCCCCGGGGACCGATGCTGGCTGCCTGCATGCCAGCCAAGAGCACCAGCCACTTCAGACACTGCAGCAGTGCCCCTTCCAGACAGATGGTCTTGGCCCTCCAGAGGCTGGAGTCCTGGACTGGAGGCTACAAATCTGAGCTTTTAACAAGCTCAGTGACTTAAAGCAATGAAGGCCTACCAGAAAAATAAGGTTTTTATTCTATATACCAAAGAAAGTTTATGAGAGCACTTATCAATAAGATAGATGAATACAATGGTTAAGGTCACAGCCAGGTAGTCACAGGACCCTGAAATGGGTCTTAAGAGAGGGATTCACTGTTTCTCTGTAGGTTTTCTTTTCGTTGCCTGTTGACCTGTGAATAAGTGCAGATGTTCATTGGCCTGACGTGGGATCCAGGCTGGAGGAGTCTAGGGAACTGGGCTTGAGCAGACTAAGCAGGCTTGCCTAGGCTGGTGGGCCTGAGTCTAAGAAGGGCCTCACTACCCAGAGTTTGGCCACAGAAACTTCCTGTCTGCCAACTCCGGCCTCCACCACTCTGGCAGCATCTTAATAAACAATTTTTTTCTGAACACCTTTCAGGAAATGCTGCCCTAGAGGCTGTAGATCTATTCTTCTCCTAAGAGGGACACAGTTCCACTTAGTGAATAGAGGGCAGCGTTCTCTCGTTTCTTCTCACCCTTCCTCTGAAGACGAAGCATTTCTACTTCCGCTCAAGGTCATGGGAATATCCGAGATCAGAAACAGAAATACCAGGCCAATGATTTCTTCTTTCCCTAACTCCTTCCTGCGTCACTCTCAAACTGACAAAACCTAAACCATAGCACTTCTCTAAGGCTCCCTCATTCGCACATTCAATTAGTAAATGCAAAATCTCTGTCACAATAAATTATAAGCAGATGTGAGAAATTCTTAAGAAAACCAAGTTACACGTCTTATGTTTCTCTGTTATCAAAATGATTTCAGATTTCTGAAGGGTGTTAAAATGTAAGCATTGCATATTTTTTACTATCAGGTTTTATTTTTAGAGCATTTTTAGATTTACAGCAAAATTGTGCAGAAGGTACAGAGAGTTCCATGTCGCTCTGCCCCCTCCATGCACAGCTCTCCCCGCTACCAACTTCCCCACCAGAGTGGTCCAGCTGTCACCACTGATGAACCTACTTTGATTCATCACAGTGACCCAAGCAAGGACCATAGCTTACATTAGGATCCACTCTTCTTTCTTTTCTTTTTTTTTTTTTTTTTACTGATTTCAGAGAAGAAGCAAGAGGGAGAGAGAGATAGAAACATCAATGATGAGAGGGAATCATTGATTGGCTGCCTCCTGCATGCCCCCCCCCCCCATTGGGGATTGAGCCCACAACCCGGGCATGTGCCCTTGACCAGAATCGAACCCGACCACCTGGTTCATAAGTCAACACTGAGCCACGCCAGCTGGGTAGGGTCCACTCTTGATGCTGTACATTCTGTGGATTTGGAGAAATGTGTAATGACATGTATCCACCATTATAGTGTCTTAGAGACTAGTTTCACTGCCCTACAAATCTTTTCTCCTGCATATATTTTAACCTTACGCACATCATTCCTTATCACAACAGAAGTCACAGAAGTAGATGCTCATGTGACATCACTGTCGTCAGAGTGGCACTTGGCTGTAGGAGGCATGGTCACCCAGAGTAAGGAGTGGACTCAGCCAGGGAAATACCCAGGAACACAGGACTTCACTGTATAAGCAAATGACGGTGGCCGGCAGAGCCAGTCCCATCTGAGTCTCTCTCTCACAGCCCTCAGAAGAGGCGCCAAAGGACAGGACATCTTCACACTCTGTTTCCAGTACTGCTGACCCAGTCTGTCAGTCATGTTATGGGACGACTCCAGGATGGGGGACATTTACTCCCGGGCTACCCACATGGCAGACAACACTCACATGTATGATATATTTCCATAGACACACCCAGATTGAACAAAACCCCAGAGCTTTGTATAATCATGTAAGTAAAATGGCCATTAAAAAATTCTTAATTTTTTAATTTTAAAAAGGAAAATAAATATGGCCCATGTATTTTTTTTTAAGTCTCTTGGACTTTAATTTTGTAATGAGTCTTAATTTGTCTGCATATCTTTTTAACTACAGTTTGGCAAGCAAGTTTGTGTGAGAGTATGCCCCCAAAAAAACATGTTTTATTAAAACTGCAACAAGTAGAGCCCTGGCCAGGTCGCTCAGTTGGCTAAAGCATTGTCCTGATACACCAAGGTTGCAAGTTCAAACCCCGGTCAAGGCATATACAAGAATCAACCAATGAAAGCATAACTAAGTGGAACAACAAATCGATGTTTCTCTCTCTCTCCCTTCCTCTCTCTCTATAAAAAATCAATACTTTTTTAAAAAAACTTAAATATAGCCCTAGCCAGTTTTGCTCAGTGGAGAGTGTCGGCCTGCAGACTGAAGGGTGCCAGGCTCGATTCTGGTCAAGGGCAAATGTCCAGGTTGTGGGCTCGATCCCCAGTGTGGGGCATACAAGAGGCAGCCAATCAATGATTCTCTCATCATTGATATTTCTTTCTCTCTTTTCCTCTCTGAAATGTAGCTAATGTGACTAAGGAAGGAATATTTAATTTTATCATTTTAATTCACTTGCAGTTAAGTAGCTACATAGGGCTAGTAGTCATTGGATTGGACACAGTAGACCTAAGGCAGTGGTTGGCAAACTGCAACTCAGCAAACTGCAGCTCGCGAGCCACATGCGGCTCTTTGGCCCCTTGGGTGTGGCTTTTCCACAAAATACCGACTTCTGCACATGGGCCACGAAGTTTCAATTGCACTGTAGGTGCGCTCCCGCACGTGGTATTTTGTGGAAGAGCCACACTCAAGGGGCCAAAAAGCCGCATGTGGCTCGTGAGCCTCGGTTTGCCGACCACGGATAAGGCATCTGTATTGCATGCAATGTAAGGCCCAAAACAATGGGTAGGGACTTGCCTACCAGCTATGTCCTCTAGGGAGAATGTCAGATAGTTTTCCCAGAAGAAGAGTCCCTCATCCTGCCCAAAGGTGAACTGAAGCCCCTCTCCACTAAATGGTTTGAGCTCTTAAAGGCCATTGTTTTGGTCCATTGCAAATACTTCTACCATGGACCGCCCTTCTGGTTCTCTTCTCTGGGGGGTATTAGTCAGGTCAGGCTGCAATAACAAAATACCACAACCTGGGGTGCTTAAGCAACAGGCATTTATTTTCTCACAGTTCTCAAGGTTTATACATGGCCACTTTCTCTCTCCTCTTCATATGGCCAGAGGGGAGAGGGAGGGAGGAATATGAGAGAGAGATTGATCTTCTCTTCTTCTAAGGCCACCAATCCTATTGGACTAAGTCCACCCTTAAGACCTCATTTAACATTAATTACCTCCTAAAGGCCCATCTCCAATACAGTCACATTATGGGTTAGGGCTTCAACATACAAATTTGGTGGATACAATTCAGCCCATAGCAGAGGTTTCTCTCACCTGTCAACTCTGAGGGTTGGAGCTGCCTCCCATAGACAAGTTGATGCATTAGCCTGACTGGTGTGGACCTAGTCCAGTGGTTCTCAACCTTGGCTGCACATTAGAATCACCTGGGAATCTTTTTAAAATCCTGATTTCTGGGCCTCATCCTCCGGAAATTCTGTTTCTTTGTTATGGGGTGGGGCCACAACGGCAGCAGCAGGCAAGCAAGCTACCAAGGACAGGGGTGTAAGCGTGAGCACCTCCTGCCAACCCAGAACCTCTTGGGTGGGGCCACAACATTAGTAACAAAGAAACAGGATTTCCGGAGGATGAGGCCCAGAAATCAGGATTTTAAGAAGATTCCCAGGTGATTCTAATGTGCAGCCAAGGTTGAGAACCACTGACCTAGTGGTTCCCCCAGCCGCACCCCTTCCGTGCTTCTCCGGCTTCGTGGCGCACCAGCGCATTACGTGAGCAGCTTTGCCTTGCTTGTTATCACTTTCATGCACCTGATTCGATTCTCTTTCATGAATGAGCGAAGTGAAGTGGCATCAAGGCTACTGAGCAGTGGGACTGTGTCCTGTTTATGGGCATCACCCATCATGTCTGTTAGAAAAGGAGTGTTGAGAACCACTGATTCGGGCCTCCCAGCCCTCCTGCCTCCCTAGACGACACTGTGCACAGCCACTGCCCTCTCTGCGCGATGCAGCCCCCAGCGCTGCCAAGACATGCCTGCCACCGCCCTGCCCTAGCCCCTTTGCCTAGCTATGGCTTTTCCCACCTTAGAAACACACCTGTACGTGTACCTTGTTTATAAGCCTTTGTCTGGCCTGTGCCACCTGATCGTGTTCACTGTACTCGTCTACGCTTATACAAGAAGAGCCAGCAGTGCTCCTGGATCCATCTACACTCACCCGCATCTCTTAGAAACTGCTCTGAAGTCATCACTCAAGCCTTTCCACAGATATAAAGCCTGCTTCCTCACTTAGACTATCAGCTCAGCAAGTAAGGAGTCTTCTCACTGTGACACATTTCTGGGAGAAAAGAATTAGGATAGCCCTCGCTGTGTGGCTGTGTGTCTAAGAGCAAAGGTGACGTGAGGAGGAGAAGGGAGCTCAGCTGCTCGGCTGCACCCATCCACTCCTCAGTAGGTGTCGTTCTGTCGAAAGTAATTTGCGCGTTCACCACTGCGAATCCCGTGTGGCCTGGGCAGAAGTCAGTGTGCTTGCCTTTATAAATCAGGGATTTAGAAAGTCACACACACGCACATTCATCAGTCCATTAAAGGCCCTTGGCTTGATGACGTTAAGTTTTTCAATAATTCCTTTTCCACACTGAGAGGTCCTTTTTGGCCCAAACAGAGACGGACCCTGGTTACAGAAGGAAATTTTTATAATTGTGATAGTAACCTCTGTGAAGTATTGAATTGATGCTTAAAAGGGACTTATCTGGTTTTCTTTTTATGGCCGACAAACCAGATTTACCTTAACTAGAAAACCAGACAATATGTGAAAAACGACAGGTACCCCAGGACTGTGGTACTTGGGAAAAGGGAAATAAGCGCAGGCGACTTGGCTCCGTGGTTGAGCATCAATCTATGAACTAGGAGGCATGATTAGATTTCCGATCAGGGCACATGTCCAGGTTGTGGACTCAATCCCGTGTGGGGTGTGCAGGAGGCAGCCAATCAATGATTCTCTCTCATCATTGATGTTTCTATGTCTCTCTCCCTCTCCCTTCCTCTTTAAAAAAAAAAAAAAAAAGAATAAAAGGAAACAGGAAAGGTCTCCCCTCATTGAATGAGCCCCTCATTGCATAAACTTGCTGTGTGGAGGAAGCCTCAGGAAAGAGTCCCATTCTGCTAAACGAAGGAAGCAAGCGAGTTCCCGGGGGCCAAGGTCCAGTTGCAGAGTAGAACACCCAAGGCAGGGACTGCACAGAGCTCCAGAGGTCTGCAGACGCACCCTGAGACTGGGCTGGCTACTGCTCTGCACATGAGTGAGAAAAAACCCCAAAGCTGGGGAAGACCACCAGAAAGGAGCAGTGCAAACAGTTACCAGCACTCACACAAGGCAGAGAACAGGCTGCGTTCCCACTGGCCAGCGGAGAAAAGACTCACACAGCAGGAGGTCTGAGGGAGAAGCCTCAGTAGTGGGCTAAATGGGACCTAGACTAAAAGCCGGTCTAGACCCTCCCTGCTTCCCACTAACACAAAGCTGAAGTGCAGGCTTCTGACCCATCCATTGATTTAGAGTGAGTTAACTACAAGCAAAAAATAAATTCCAGCACCTTTTAAAGGAATAAAACAAAAGCTAGCACTTACGTATGTAAAATTCACAGCATTTGACATAAAATAAACAAACTATAGGCATGTAAAGAAGCAGGACTTCATAGCCAGGAGAAAAGCTGATCCATTGAAATGGAGCCAGAAATGGCAGGGATGATGGAATTAGTAGACAAGGATGTTGAGACAACTATTATGAGTTTGCTCTATATGTTCAAGAAGATAGAAGACAATAAGGCCATAATGAAATGGCAAACAAAGATATAAAAAAAGACAGTGAAATATATGGAGATGAAAAATATATTATCTGAAATGAAAAACAATACTTTGGAGAATTAACAATTATGTAGTGCAGAAGAAAATATTGGTAAGTGAAAATAGAGTAATGAAACTATCCAAATGAGGGGAAAAGAAAAAAAAAGAGCTCCTCTGGGGTGAAATGACTGCTTAAGTTTGGAAGCTCAAGAAAGTCCCAATGCAGGACTCCTGGCCACATCTCCCTGCCTAGCTTCCCTTCCCAGCCTCTCCTCAGGCACCTCAAGTCTGTGCCTCTTTCCCTGCACCAAAAAAGCCTGGGACTCATTTCTGCCTCTACAGTCTACTCAGAATGTGACTGTAAATGCACACAACTCTGAAGGAAGATTAAAAGTGGGTCTCAAGCCCTGGCTGGATTGGCTCAGTGGATAGAGCGTTGGCCTGAGAACTGAAGGGTCCCAGGTTCGATTCTAGTCAAGGGCACATGCCCAGGTTGCAGGCTCGATCCCCAGCATGGGCCATGCAGGAGGCAGCCAATCGATGATTCTCTTTCATCATTACGTTTCTATCTCTCTCTCCCTCTCCCTCTCCCTTCCTCTCTGAAATCAATAAAAACATATTTGGGGGGGGGGAAATGGGTCTCAAAATGGTAAAAGTCCAGAGTCAACAGTTTCAGATCAGTTCCAAAGAAGGCAAACCACTGTTTACTGCTGATGAAAGTGAAGTTGTGGTTGGTGCTGATAGACTTCGAGTAACTGGGCCTGAAGGGGCTCTTTTTGAACTTTCAGTGGAAACATCTCTCGTTAGAGCTGACCCATTTCAGGAGTTGAGATTAGAATCTCCCACAGGAAGTCTAAGCATGGATGCCCCAAAGGTGTTCATATGAAAGCTCATGCTGGGAAAATCAAGGCCCTTTCTCAAATGGACATCCTTTTTCATAGTAATGATGGGATGCTTGTGCTTGAAACTGAAACTGTATGTTTACCCACGTTGGTTCAGGGAAGTCAGGGTCCTGCTGGCAGCTCACAAAGACTCTATGAAATTTGTGTGTGTCCAGATGGGAAGCTTTACCTGTCTGGCTGGTGCAAGTACCACATGATATGAAAACAGTCACATCTGTCCCTAAACCACCCACATCTTCCATGGAGAATCTGCCTTGTTTCAGTGAACTTTAGAGATCTTAAGCCTTCACACTTAGAGCAACTTGACACCCTGGAAAACTGAGGTGGCAGATGGAAGCAGGACACACTTTGAAAAGGAACTCAAAAAGGAAACTGTGCCAATGAAAGGGTTCAGATGAGCGGTGTGTGGGTGGTAGATGCCAAAGCCAAAGAAATAACAAAAGAATGTGTTTATTCTACTAGATTGATTTTCATCAGGACCTTGTGAATTTTCTTTTCCTTTCTTGTACATGTCAATCTATAAGGAAATAGTGAATTGCTGTGTGGAATTAATTTATGATGTTCAAGTGTGGATATCTAACTCCCCCAAAAGTAGCATTGGTCAATACTAAGATGCCCCAAAGTTCTATGATGTGTTTTCATTATATCACCCAAACCTGTGAGTTCTCTCTTAATTTTAATGTGAAGTATGTAAAGTTTCACAAGAAAATGTATTTTAAATGGACTTTAAGGTTGATCTGATTTTCAATATGTAGTCAAATAAATAAATTATACAAAATTAATCATGATTTCTTTATAGTCAATGAGCAAAAATCAACCTATACCCCCCCCCAAAAAAAAAGACTAAACGTAAGTGTATGGAGCATCAATGACCTGTGCAATCATCTATCATAGGTATAATTAGAGTCCTAGGAGGAAAGGGTTGAGCAGGGGAAGGTAAACAGAAAAAAATTAATTTGAAGAATTGAGGACCACATTTCTGCAAATTTGATGAAAACTATAAATCCATAGGCACAAGTCCCACACAATAAGTCTAACGAAAACTAGGTAAAGATACCTCAATAAAGTTTCTTAAACCCAATGGTAAAGAAAAATCTTAAAAGCAACCAGAGGTAAAAATAGAAAATATATACAAAGGAGGAAAGAAAATGACAGCATACACACACAAAGCTGAAGCCTGAGGATCTGTCACTGCAAGCAGAAGACAGTGGAGAGGTATTATTAAAGTACTAAAAGAAAGTACCAAAAATATTCAGAAAGGTCACAGGATACAAGATAAGCACACAAAAAATTAATAATATTTCTATATACAAGCAATGAAAATATGGACACCAAAATTTAAACCATTTAACCACTCAAAAATTAAAATACTTGCATGTAAATATAACAAATACAGGACTTGTATACTCAAAACTACAAAACACGTAAAAGAAATTAAAGAATATATAAATAAATGGAGGGCCATATACTATTCATGGACTGGAACATTACAGTAAAGATGTCATTTCTATTCAAATGGATATACAGGTTTAATGCAATTTCTATCAAAATCGCAGCAAGAACCTTTTGTAGGTACAGAAGAGATTATTTTAAAATTTATGTATAAAAACAAAGAACTAGAAGAGTGAAAACAATTTTGAAAAAGAATAAGGTGGGGGAGAAAGAGGAACCAAGATGGCGGCATAGGTTAACGCCGGAGTTTGCTGCTTTGAACAACTACTTCAAAAGTGAAACCAAAAAACGGAAGGGACATCACCCAGAACCACAGGAACGCTGGCTGAGTGGAAGTCCTACAAGTAGGAGGAAAGAGAAACGCATATGGACACTCAGAGGAGGCACAGTGCTGAAGTCAAATTCTGAGGTGCGGAGTGCACGGAGCGGGCTGGCGGCGGAGGGCGCGGTTGGCGTTTTCAATTGGGAGGGAGTCGCAGAATCTGAGCTCCAGATCCGGGCGAGTCTTTAGGGACCCAGACTCAAACGGGAGAAGCGGGACTGTCTGGCTTCAGTCAGAGCGAGTGCAGCTTTCTCTCTGAGCTTTGCAGAGGGTGCTGGGACTCAGAGAGGCAGAGCCCCTGGGGACAGGACTGAGAGCCGCCATAACTGCTCTCTCCAGCCCACCCTGTTGATCCTGTGCGACCCGCCCCGCCCAAGCCCTGCACACAGGCATTTGCCGGATAGCCTCAGGCAAAGGCTAGATTAGCACCTCCCTAGAGGACAGAAGTTCTCTCACTGCTGACACAGCTGATTCTCATAGCCACTTGGCCTGGAGGTCAAACCCTCCCTGGAATTAGCTACAACAATCAAGATTTAACTATAAGACTGCGAACAAAGACCACTAGGGGGTGCACCAAGGAAGCATAACAAAATGCGGAGACAAAGAAACAGGACAAAATTGTCAATGGAAGATATAGAGTTCAGAACCACACTTTTAAGGTCTCTCAAGAACTGTCTAGAAGCCGCCGATAAACTTAATGAGATCTACAAGAAAACTAATGAGATCCTCTATCTTATATTGGGGAACCAACTAGAAATTAAGCATACACGGACTGAAATAACGAATATTATACAGACTCCCGACAGCAGACCAGAGGAGCGCAAGAATCAAGTCAATGATTTGAAATGCGAGGAAGCAAAAAACACCCAACCGGAAAAGCAAAATGAAAAAAGAATCCAAAAATGCGAGGATAGTATAAGGAGCCTCTGGGACAGCTTCAAGCGTACCAACATCAGAATTATAGGGGTGCCAGAAGATGAGAGAGAGCAAGATATTGAAAACCTATTGGAAGAAATAATGACAGAAAACTTCCCCCACCTGGTGAAAGAAATGGACTTACAGGTCCAAGAAGCGCGGAGAACCCCAAACAAAAGGAATCCAAAGAGGACCACACCAAGACACATCATCATTAAAATGCCAAGAGCAAAAGATAAAGAGAGAATCTTAAAAACAGCAAGAGAAAGAAACTCAGTTACCTACAAGGGAATACCCATACGACTGTCAGCTGATTTCTCAACAGAAACTTTGCAGGCCAGAAGGGAGTGGCAAGAAATATTCAAAGTGATGAATACCAAGAACCTACAACCAAGATTACTTTATCCAGCAAAGCTATCATTCAGAATAGAAGGTCAGATAAAGAGCTTCACAGATAAGGAAAAGCTAAAGGAGTTCATCACCACCAAACCAGGATTATATGAAATGCTGAAAGGTATCCTTTAAGAAGAGGAAGAGGAAGAAAAAGATAAAGATACAAATTATGAACAACAAATATGCATCTATCAACAAGTGAATCTAAGAATCAAGTGAATAAATAATCTGATGAACAGAATGAACTTGCCGGGGTCCAACCCCAGCGGGTCCAGGGGTCCCCAAAGGTGTGGATGGAGTCGGTGAAGAAGGAATGACACGGAGACAGCGTTCAGTTGATCAGCAGCCTAGCCAGGATCTCTAGCCAGGATCTCCAGCCAAGTTCTGGTCTGGATCTCCAGCGAAGTTCTGGTCCGGAGCCCCAGCCAGGTTCTGTAGCCATGTTCCCTCGCTAGGTTCTCCAGCCAGGTTCAGATACCAGGTTCTAGTCAGGTTCTCTTGCCAATTTCTGTAGTCAGGTTCAGTCCAGGATCTTTTGCCATGTTCTCTCCAGCGAAATTCTTCTGTTTGTAGGGAACGTTCTGTGTAGGTTCTGTGCCTAGGTTCCGTCTCTCTTGGTTCCGTATTCTAAGTTCTGTCTCTTACTGTCTTATTACATCTGTATTTATACCAGTTGATTCAATCCTATCAATCTCTATTTCAAAGGTTAGGGCGTTTCTTATCTCCATTCCAGGGAGTAAAGATTATGTAGCTTAAGCATGATTGTTCATAGTTAAAGTGATTAATTACCCGCCTGGCACTTAGTTAAGAGGTTTTATTCCCTCCCCAACCTCAGGGGAAAATCCCTACCTGGGGAAACAACCCTTCTCAGAGACCCTGGCCAAAACACACAGTGCCAAGAAGGTGAGCAAACATACCAAGAACAGTATGCCATATATGCCAGGTCCCTTGAAACAGCAAGCATGGACCGGCTCCCGGCATGAACTGTTGATTATAATAGAATCAGGGACATAGAAAGGGAATGGACTGACTATTCCTGGGGGGGGAAGGGGTGTGGGAGATGCGGGAAGAGACTGGACAAAAATCGTGCACCTATGGATGAGGACAGTGGGTGGGGAGTGAGGGCGGAGGGTGGGGCGGGAACTGGGAGGAGGGGAGTTATGGGGGGAAAAAAAAGAGGAACAAATGTAATAATCTGAACAATAAAGATTTAATTAAAAAAAAAAGAATAAGGTGGGGGAAAAGTAGTTTACCTAATTTCAAGACTTATTACAGTACATAGATAGGATAATTAAGACTGTGTGGTACTGGGTAGAAGGATAGATACCCAAAACAGAATAAAAAGCTGGGAGGGGCTATTCTTCTGCCTACTACACATACTATGGAATACTACTCCAAAATAAAAAGGAATGAACTATTTGATATATGCAAAAACGTGGATAAATTTTTAAAGAATTAAGCTGAGTAAAAAAAGGCAATCCCAAAAGGTTTCAAACTCTATGATTCCAATTACATAGTATTCCTGAAGTGACAAACTCACAGAAATGGAAACTAGGACAGTGGTCACTAGGGGTTATAGAAAGGATGTGACAGGAGAAAATCGGATGTGACAGGAGAAAATCGGATGTGACTATACAACGAATCCTTGTGTGCCTGCCATGTTCCGCGCCGCCCCCTGGTGGTCAGCACACGTCATAGTGAGCGATGGAACTCCCAGTCTCCCGGTCGAATTCCCGAGGGGACACTGTGCATATTAGCCTTTTATATATATAGATGTGCATCTGCAATTATCTAAAAATAAAAGGTTTAATTTTTTTAAAAAAAGCAGAGGGAATAATTTCCAACAAATGTTATGAGGCCAGAATTAACTTGATACCAAAGAATTATGAGAAAAGAGAATGAGAGATGAGCATTCTTCATACACACACAAAGCTGAAACCTGAGGATCTATATTCCCCCAAATCAAGGATTTCCTTCAGAAATAAAACTATTAGCCCTAACCGGTTTGGCTCAGTGGATAGAGCATTGGCCTGCGGACTGAAGGGTCCCAGGTTCGATTCCGGTCAAGGGCATGTACCTTGGTTGTGAGCACATCCCCAGTGGGGGGTGTGCAGGGGGCAGCTGATCGATGTTTGTCTCTCATTGATGTTTCTAACTCTCTATCCCTCTCCCTTCCTCTCTGTAAAAAAATCAATAAAATATATTAAAAATAAAAAAGAAATCAAACTATTAGGCGACTCTAAGGAACCCTCTTCCAATGGCTAAATGAAATTCATAAAGAAAGTTTTTCAGTGAATACCATCTGTAAATTAAACTGTGTAACCTTATGTTTCTAAGCTGCATGCAAATGCTGGCGAAGAGTTATGGAGTTTGTTTTGGATGGGGTTGAATCGGCATGGAACCCACCGGTGGTTTGAGGTCTGCAGTGGACGGGCCCACTACCACCAGTAGGTAGGCGTAGACTGATGTAACTGGAGCAGGGAGAATTTTAAAGGACCAGCCTTGGATGAAACAAACCTTGCAAATAAAGTACTAGATGGGAGAGTCATTGCATCGCCCAACCCTGGAGTCTTCCCCTGTCTTTCTGAGGGCCATGAGCCAGAAATCCACAAGGCTGGCTGTTTGCAGGGACTTGCTGCCCCCTCACTTTCTCCTTCCATTCTTTGTCTTCAGGGGGAGCTGACCATGACCAGTGACATGGAGAACTTAGAGAACAACCTGTACCTAGACACCGTGCCAGAGCCCTGGGCCAGACGAGCCTACCCTTCCACGGCAGGCCTGTCCGTCTGGTTTTTGGACCTCCTCAGCCGAATCAAGGAGTTGGAGGCTTGGGTAGGCGACTTTGCAATGCCCTCCACGGTGTGGCTGACAGGCTTCTTCAACCCCCAGTCCTTCCTGACCGCCATAATGCAGTCCATGGCCCGCAAGAATGAGTGGCCACTAGACCAGATGGCCCTGCAATGTGACGTGACGAAGAAGAATAGAGAGGATTTCAGAAGCCCTCCTCGGGAAGGAGCCTATGTCCATGGCCTCTTCATGGAAGGTGCTCGCTGGGATGCACAGGTAAATCCTAGGAGGGGCCACGGGACACCTTCTGTGAGCTGGTTAAATACACACTGCCTCCCATAAAGTGTGCTTACTAAAAGGGGTATTCCTGAATCTTCTGACCTAGATAATCTTTCCTTGAGGTTGACAAGCCATTTGAGGCAACCAGGGATGGTGCAGAGAGCACAGGCTTGGCAGAGGGAGGGAGGTAGGTAAAAGCAACAGCTCTGATCCCTATTCCATGGATGAAGATGGAGCATAGCTTCCTCTGCTCAAAAAGTCAAAATGGTGGATGAGGTCACATCAGAAACTAGAACAGGATATAGCCAAAGGCTTACAATCGAAAGCATTTGCTGACAGCTGTGTCTTACTCATCTTTACGCCAGCACCTAGCATGACATCTGGCAAATAGTTACATTCAATATGCTTATGAAATGAATGAATCAAAAAATAAAACTCAGGTAGACTCAAAGGGATTAATTTGTATATGAAAATTTTCAGCTTTTGGAACTCTGCTTGCAAAAGTGATTTAGGCCAGAAAGCAGCATCAGATGCATCCCACTGCAGGTTGCTGAAAGAACCTGTGAGGGGAAGGCATAGAGGCAGCCAGCCCTTCCCAGTCTCATCTCCTGGATCTTCTGCAGGAGCAGGCCGCTGGCTGAGCTCTGGGTCTGATCTAACATGGCTTTCCTCACATTCTTGTCCTCAGGCTGGGGTCATTACAGAGGCCAAGCTCAAGGATCTGACACCCCCGATGCCTGTGATGTTCATCAAGGCCATTCCTGCAGACAAGCAAGATTGCCGCAGTGTCTACGCTTGTCCTGTATACAAGACATGTCAGCGGGGACCCACCTACGTATGGACTTTCAACCTGAAGACCAAGGAGAACCCATCCAAGTGGGTTCTAGCTGGAGTAGCTTTGCTTCTCCAGATTTAGCTTCCTGCAGAGCCACCGAGAAAACAAGGCCGGGCTGGAGACTGCCCAGAGGGACAAGTAGCTGAGGGTGATCACAGACACATAAAGACAAGAAATCATAAGCACTCACAATTCTGTACAATCCTTTTAGCCTTGTGCTCTGTTAAGGAATGTTTTCTTCATTTGATTACTTATAGGAATAAAGAGATAGGCTCGACTCTTCTGGGCTAGGCTTAGCTCTCTTCAGAAGAGCCGAGCGTAGCCAGAAAACTAACCCCACAGAGCTGAGTCTGAGACGTGCCTTAAAGGGGTGGTGAGCTGGAAGAGTGTGGACCTAGGAGCTAGGGGAGAGGCATTTCCTAACACTGAACCTTCCCTAATAAAGTGATTTATTCTCCAACGGTGTCTGGTCCAGGCTTTGAGTTGCAGGGTCATAAATGATCCTTAAGAGCTGAAGAGAAAAAAGCCACAAGCACGAGCCCTGACGCTGTTGCAGGCACCTATGCGCCACGCTCTGGCTCCCAGCTGCTCCACAGAGGAGCACCATTGGCATCACCCGTACATCAGTCTGCTTGTTAACAAGCTGCCCAGGTGCATTGTATGCACACTAGGGTTTACGAAGCATTACTCTGGACCAGGAGCCACCACACACCTTCTGTAAAGGATCGTGGTAAATATTTTAGGCTTTGCAGGGCATATAGTTTGGTTGCAACTACTCAATTCTGCCACTGTAGCCCCAAAGCAGCCATAGACAATACAGAAATAAATGGGTTTGGCACAGTCCAACAAGGTTTGTCTACAAAAGCAGACAGTGAGCCATACTTTGCTGATCACTACTCTAGAGAATATCCCACACATACATTCACACATATTCAATACATTTTATCTAACACCTGCCATTTGCTAAGAACACGCTGTGAATAATAGGCTGTTTCCTGTATCTCTGTCATCCATCAGATCATCAGGAGGGAACCAAGAAGAAACCCTTCACTTAAAGCTGTTTAACCTAGAAGTTTCCGAGAATTTACTCTGTGGAATGATTTTTCACTGGGAGCTCAAAGAGTTCCACAGTTTTAGTGTTTTAAAGAACTCCATGGCTAGGCTTCTTTGGTAAGAAGAATTGAGGAGGGCCCAGTAACCCTTTCAGGACCTCTGCTCCCAGATATCGTGCAGACTTTTCTGGATTGAGCAGACATCAGAGTCCCGTGGGAGGGCTTGTTAACAAAGAGATTGCTGGGCCCATCCTTTAGAATTTATGGTTCAATAAGTCTAACAACTTGCCAAAGCAGCTGTCTGGGAACCACACTTTGAGAACTCCTGATTTAAAACATAAAAAGCAGGCCTGGCCGGTGTGGCTCAGCTGGCTGAGTGTCAGCCCATGCACTGAAAGGTAGCTGGTTAGACTCCCAGTCAGGGCACATGCCCAGGTTGGGGTTTTGGTTTGGACCTGGGTGCATGTGGGAGGCAACTGATGTTCCTCTCTCTCCCTCTCTCTCTCTAAAATCAATAAAAACATTTAAGTATTTTTTTTAAAGCATAAAATCCCACAATCCTACAAATCTGCAGAATCTCATGCCTATTCCATCCTGATTTCCCTGCTTTCTGCCCTGTGGTTCCTGCATCACCTAAAAAGAGGCCTTATTCCTCATCTTCCTGATAGAAGGAAGTTAACAAATGCCTCTGGAATACAGGAATTCCAACTTCAGTTTGGTCTCTCCTCTCTTCAACCAGTAATATAGTTCCCATTGTTCGCCAACTACCAGTTTCTTATCTACAGGTTGTGTTTTCAGCTCTGTCCTCCTCAGTAGCATCCTCCTCCCTGACCCTCACACCAAGGACAGAAAAATAAGAGCAGGCCAGGGGAAGGCCCAGGTGGAAGGAGGGTGGAAGTCTCACTCGCTGGAGCAGGACACTTTGGGGCACATAACTTTTTGAGACAAGGACAAGTGGGCAGGTTAGATATATGTGTTCATAAAATTCTAGATAGCACTATAAATACTATTGATTTCTTCCTAATACCTACAAACAAAATTAAATAATAAAGACATTTTTAAGGCACAGAACACTTTGGCAAAAACGATAGCCTAAGCCAGTGGTCAGCAAACTCATTAGTCAACAGAGTCAAATATCAACAGTACGATTGAAATTTCTTTTGAGAGCCAAATTTTTTAAACTTAAACTATATAGGTAGATACATTATTATTAACTTAGGGTACTCCTAAGCTGGCCTTTGCTAAAATGTCCTCAATCTGATTGAGGTATGTTCGCTGAGGTCAACCCCTTCCAACTCTCCCATCCACACTTGTCTTGTATACTTGTTTCATCTATCTCCTTTCGTTCATCCTCTCTATATGTCCAAACCATCTCAACATACCTTTCTCAATCCTCGACACTACATCTTCTTTCACTCCACAATGTTCCCTAAAATTAACTTAATAAACTTTAAAGTTTTAAGTCTTAGTTAAACTATAGGTATGTTGAATAAAACTTGGTATCATACTTTTTTTAAAAATATATATATTTTATTGATTTTTTACAGAGAGGAAGGGAGAGGGCTAGAGAGTTAGAAACATCGATGAGAGAGAAACATTGATCAGCTGCCTCCTGCACGCCCCCTACTGGGGATGTGCCTGCAACCAAGGTACATGCCCTTGACCAGAATCGAACCTGGGACCCTTGAGTCCGCAGGCCAACGCTCTATCTGCTGAGCCAAACCGGATAGGCTGATATCATACTTAATAACGAGATTATTTATTGATAAAATTAAATTCCTTACAATTTACCTTACAATATCCATAAAATTAAATCATGACAATGACTGACAAACACTAATGTGAACAATGGCCTTGCATCTCCTAGGAAAGTTTGGGTAATTCAGGTTTGTATGTTGTTTTTAATTTTAGGCACGATTCCAGGTTCTCATCAATAAGATGACTTCTCAATTTACTCTTGATAAGATTCATGCTTGAAAATGATTGTTCGCATAAATATGTAGACCCGAATAAGGAAAGAACAGCAAACGCTAGTTTTTTCAGTTGATTATATGAGTCAGGAATACTATTCCAGGTGTTAAAAATCAACATATCTTCCTTCTCCAGGTCTTTCAAAGCAGACCACTTGTGCTGTAAACTAAGTTCACATTTGTTTTTCTCCAATATTTCTATATCAGCCGAAAGACGTTCAAATTTCAAGGTCCACAGTTGTTTTTTAAATCCAGCAATTGCATTTCAAAGTTGCCAATGTCAATATTAAAGGGAGAAAAATTTAATTCTGCTACAGTAGCATTGAGAGGTTTTTTAACAAAGGCTAACTTCGCTTTGCTGTTTCTGAATTCCTGAAACCTGTTGAGAAAAGCTTCCCTCATATTTAAAATTAGAGGCCCGGTGCACAAAAATTTGTGCATGGCGGGGGGTGGGGGGTGTCCCTCAGCCCCACTGTGCCCTCTCGCAGTCTGGGACCCCTCGGGGGATAAGGACCTGCTGGCTTAGGCCCGCTCCTGGGTGGCAGAGGGCAGGCCCAATCCCTAGGTGCCTGCCCCGCAGCCCCTGGTCGGGCTCAGAGCAGGGCCGATTGGGGAGTTGGGGCGCCGCACCCTGTCATGCACAGAGCAGGGTACATTGGGAGGTTGCAATGCCACCCCCAGTCATGCTCAGGGTAGGCTGATTGGGTGTTTGGGGCACTGCCCCCGCCACACTCAAGGCAGGGCCGACGGGGAGGTTGTGGCGCCACCCCGTCACACACAGAGCCAGCCAATCAGGGGGTTGGGGAGCTGCCCCGTCAGGAACAGAGCAGGGCTGATTGGGGGGTGTTGGGGTGCAGCCCCCTGTCATGCTCGGGGTAGGGCTGATCAGGTTGTGGTGCCCCCACCCTGTCACACACAGAGCAGGGCCGATGGGGGTGGGGAGTTTGGGCACCGCCTCCTGTCACTCACAGAGCAGGACCAATCAGGGAGTTGGGGTGCTGCCCCCTGTCACCCACAGAGCAGGGCCGATCAGGAGGTTGCAGCGCCAGCCCCTGTCATGCACAGAGCAGGGCAGATCAGGGGGTTGGGGTGCCCTGTCACCCACAGAGCAGGGCCTATCAGGGGGTTGGGGCGCCGCCCCGTCAATCACAGAGCAGGGCCTATCTGGGAGTTGCAGCGCCACCCCCATGACGCTGCTTCAGGGGCCAGGAGGCCTCTCTGCTCCGCTGATTCCGGGGCGGGAGGACTCTCTGCTCCGCTGATCCCGGGGCCGAGAGGCCTAGTGCCTCCGCTGATCCCGGGCCAGGAGGCCTCTCGGCTCTGCTGATCCTGGGGCCGGGAGACCTCTCGGCTCTGCTGATTCTGGGGCTGGGAGGCCTCTCGGCTCTGCTGATCCCGGGCCGAGAGGTCTGCGGCTCTGCTGATCCTGGGGCGGTGAGGCCTCGCTGCTCTGCTTCTTCGGGGCTGTTTGGCTTCGCTCCAATGCTTGGAGCCTGTGTATGCAAATTTACTGCCATCTCTTAGTTTCTATAATTGAAACATTGTATCTTTTTGAGCTGTTGCTTCAGGAGCTCAGAGTCAGGCAGCGGCAGGCGGGGAACCTTGGCTTCCTCCATCACTGGGGCGACCAAGCCTCCTGTTCGCTTAAGCTGCCTGGCTGCCCGCCGCCATCTTGGTTGGCAGTTACTTTGCATATCGCCCTGATTAGCCAATGGGAAGCGTGTCAGAGGTACAGTTAATTACCACGTTTGTCTATTATTAGACAGGATACCGCACATGGTATTTTGTGGAAGAGCCACACTCAAGGTGCCAAAGAGCCACATGCGGCTCACGAGCCATGGTTTGCCAACCACTGGCCTAAGCAGACGCCAGGAAAAAGGGGGGCAGCTTGAAGTGTGCAAGCAACTGGGAGGAGGGCTCAGAAAGAGGACACCGGGACAGACTTACCTGAGACCAGGAGTGCCCAGCACGGGCCAAGCTCTCACACCCAAGCACCAGGCTAGCACTCTCCTACCAATATCCAGCTACTCGATAAACTTGATGCATTTGTGTAGGATGATCTATCATTGAGGGTCTTCTATGAGAAAATGCATTTTGAGCTACAGTCAACACACAGTGGACACTTCAGACACAAAGAAGATAGGAGTGATTCTACTAAGTTTATTTTTAAAAGGTACAGGACATTAATTTTGCACCAATATGACAAAGAACACACTGAGCTCCTGGTCCTCTATGCCCCCCTTCTGTAACAGATGGCCTGCTCCAGGACCCAAGCTCTAAAGGGCCGATCCCAGGTGCTTCTCATGACAGCAACTGCAGCTAATCCAGTTAACCTCCTCCCAGGTAGCACTTCTAATATGGGACCTCCAAGCGATAGGTTGTTCCCATCTCTTCCCAAAAACAGATGCAGTAAAAGACAAAGACTATTCTGTCTCCTGACGCAGAAGCAAAAAATTAAACCAGCATGAGATCCAATCCACAGGCCGACACATTCTCCAAATCCAAACCCATGTGCAGACACTCTCTTCCCTCATCCAGGCATGAGAGAGAGCAGGGATATCCGCTTAGAGACCTAATTCCTCCTGGGGAGCTACGTGTTTCAAACGGGCCAGGACACAGAAATGGGCTAAGAGCGTGTGGCTACTGAAAGGGCTTCTTTCCTAAGTGGGTCCTTTGATGTTTATCAAGGCTGGAACTCCAACTGAAACTTTTCCCGCAGCAGGAACATTTGTAAGGTTTCTCTCCTGTGTGAACCCTCTGATGCCTATTAAAGTTTGATCTTTGAATAAAGCTCTTCTCGCAGATGGGACACTTGTAGGGTTTCTCTCCTGTGTGAATTTTCTCGTGGTGGCGCAATCTGGAGAAGTCACTGAAGCCTTTCCCACAGTAGTCACATTTACAGGGCTTCTCTCCCGTGTGAATTCGCTGATGTTTCATGAAGTCTGAACTCCGCCGGAAGGCTTTTCTGCAGGTGAGGCACTGGAAGTATTTCTCTCTGGTGTGAATTCTTTGGTGAAAAACAAGCTGAGAGTTCCTGTAGAAGGTTTTCCCGCACTCCCTGCAGGTGGGCAGTTTCTGGGCCATGGGGGCTCTCAGCTGCCCTTTAGGCGAGGCCTCTCTCTTCCCCTCAAGACACAGCACGGACAGTTCCCCTGGATGAGGATTAGGCACTTGACGGCCTCGCTGCCTCCCAGATTTCCTTTCTTGAGGAGAGAGCTGTTCCCCTACTCCCTCGCTTGGAAGGCTTTCCTGAGCCTCAGGGAGATTCTCTTCTCCAAAGCGACTCGGCTCCTCTTCAGTGAAGAGGCCACTCGGGGGAGCCTGAGCAGGCACCTCCTCTGAGGTGCGACAGGGGGCATCTGGAGGCTCCTGGTCCCTCTGATTTTCCAAATTTAGGTTCTCCTTGTCATTCTCCTGTCTATCTCCTGAAAGAAAAGATTTAAAATAGTTCAATGCATGGCATGCCCTACCTTCTGATCCATATTTCAAAGGTCATCAGTGAATACAGTTATTGCAATATTAATGACTATTCCCTAGCTGTACATTACATTCCCATGACATATCATCGCAAGTCTGTACTTCTTAATCTTCCTCTTTTCACCCATCCCCCCAAACCCTCTCTCCTCTGGCACCCATCAGTTTGTTATTTGTATCTAAGAGTTTCTGTTTCATTTTGTTTTTTAGATTCTGTATATAAGTGAAGTCATATGGTATTTGTCATTCTCTGACTTATTTCACTTGGCATAATACTCTCTAGGTCCATCCATGTTGTTGCAAATAGCAAGATTGCATTCTTTTTTATGGCTGGGTAATATTCCATATTGTGTATGTATGTGTGTGTGTGTGTGTGTGCACGCGCACACACACACATCACCTCTTCTTTATTCATCTGTCAATGGAAACCTAGGTTGCTTCCATATCTTGGCTATTGTAAACAATGCTGCAATGACCATGGGTGGGTGCATATATCTTTTCAAATTAGTGTTTTCATTTTCTGAAGATACTGGTAAATACCCAGAAATGGAATTGCTAGATCATATAATAGCTCTATTTTATTAAGAATCAGAAAAACAAGGGTATTATATGAGTGCAATTTTTAAAAATGACTGGTTATTACCCGATTACTAGAGGACCGATGCACAAAATTCTCGCAAGGGGCTCAGCCCTCGCAGCCCTGGCTGCCTCGGCCGGCCCTCACGGCCCCAGCCATCCCTCACAGCTCCTCATGGCCCCAGCCATCCCTCCCCGCCCTGGCTGGCCCTCACTGCCCAGGCTACCTCGGCCGGCCCTCACACCCCCAGCTGGCCCTCGCAGCCCCTCACAGCCCCGGCTTTGTCCGAAAGGTTGTCCAGAAGGATGTCCGGAAGGTCATTTGGCTGTTTGGTCTAATTAACGTATTAGCTCTTTATTATTAAGATATGAAAAGATAAATATGATCACTAAAAATAATTTGAAGAGAACAGTATACAGAAGATAACCAAATCAACCTCAATCACACAACCCAGAGGTAACAACTATGCGTATACATTTCCTTCCAGTCTTTATTTAACCAATACATATGTATATACTAGAGGCCCGGTACACAAAACTTTGTGCACTGGGCGGGGGGGGGGGGGGGGGAGGGTCCCTCAGCCTGGCCTGTGCCCTCTTGCAGTCTGGGACCCCTCGGGGGATGACCACCTGCTGGCTTAGGCCTGCTCCCTGGGGGATTGGGCCTAAGGTGTCAATAAGACATCCCTCTGTCAGTCCAGCAGCCCTCAGGGGATGTCCACTTGCCAGTGGGGAGCAGACCTAAGCTGCAGTCGGACATCCTTAGCGCTGCTGAGGAGGCAGGAGAGGCTCCCACCACCACCGCTGTACTGGCAGCCATCAGCCTGGCTTGTGGCTGAGCAGAGCTCCCCTATGTGGGAGCGCACTGACCACCAGAGGGCAGCTCCTGCATTGAGCATCTGCCCCCTGGTGGTCAGTGTGTATCATAGTGATCAGTCATTCCCAGTCTTTCTGCTGTTAGGGTCAGTTTGCATATTACCCTTTTACTATATAGGATAGAGGCCTGGTGCACGGGTGGGGGCCAGCTGGTTTGCCCTGAAGGGTGTCCCGGATCAGGGTAGGAGTCCCGCTGGGGTGCCTGGCCAGCCTGGATGAGGGGCTGATGGCTGTGTGCAGCTGGTCACACCCCCTTCAGGGTGGGGGTCCCCACTGGGGTGCCTGGCCAGCCTGGATGAGGGGCTGATGGCTGTTTTCAGGCTGGCCACACCCCCTTTAGGGTGGGGCCCCCACTGGGGTGCCTGGCCAGTCTGGGTGAGGGACTGAGGGCTGTTTTTAGGCTGGCCGGTGACTGAAGCTCCCAGCCTCTCCTTTTTTGCTTTTTATTCTGGAACTTATTTACCTTCTATAAGTGAAACTTTGTTGCCATCACTGGAGCTGAGAGCCGGGCTCCTGCTCGCTCCAGCTTTGTGGCCACGGCCTGCTGAAAGCAGGTATCTGGGGTTTGTTTAGCTTCTATAATTGAAACTTTATTGCTTTCGGAGCTCAGAGCCGGGCCGCGGCAGGCGGGGAACCTTGGCTTCCTCAATCACTGGAGCAAGCAAGACTCCTGCTCGCTTCAGCTGCGTGGCTGCCAGCCGCCATCTTGGTTGGGTTAATTTCCATATCTCACTGATTAGCCAATGGGAGGCGTAGCGAAGGTACGGTCAATTACCATGTTTGTCTATTATTAGATAGTATGTATGTGCTTTCACCTGACATAATTGATATGTTGTATATATAGTTCTATATCAGGCTTTGTAGCATTTAAATTGTAAATGGTGGTCTTTATCAATTTCACATGGATTCTCCCCTTCTCAAGGAACCCAGAAATTCATGAAATGCATCAATGTGTCATTTTACTATAGTTTTAACGTACAGTAAGGCTGTAGCATAAAAGTGAATCTTTGCTTCAATCCAGCATTCACTTGTGCTTCGTTAACTCATGTATATAACAGTTGAAATTTTATTTTTTCATCATAGCTTAGGTTTTTGGTCATTACAAGTTAATGGCGCATATAGTAAATATTTTATTTTGGTGATAAAATTTATTTTCAGCTTTTATAAATTACTTTATTCCCACAGATCTAATGAAGCTATGTCCCATTCTCTTTCCTATACTTGTCTTTCAGATTATCTGCTAGCGACCCAGGAATGTGAGAGAGAAGTAGACCTGAACTTGTTAATTCACAAAGCCTTACCACATATTCTTCTCATCTGGCAAAGGTACTTTCTCTCACCTTTAAAGAAACCTTTATAAGTATAATTTTAAAAGCTGAATAATGGTCCATCATGCAGATGGCATTATAAACACATGATAAACTTATATTTTATGTAAGAATTCTCCTACTATGGAAATCTGTTGTTTGTTTTGTTTTTACAAGTATAAATAATGCAGGGATAGCATTTTGATTCAGAAATTTTTACCCACATTTCTGACCAATACTTTAAAGGAGATTCCTTGATGTGGAATTACTATGTCAACAGACATAAATGTTGTCATTAAGGATCATGACACCTACTGACGAATTGATTTCCAGAACAACCATGCCACCCTCTGGTTTGAGAAACTGGGCAGAGTGAAGAACAGTGTTTAGTACCGATGTATTAAATATTTTTAAAATATCTTTCACAGTGAAATGATTTTTCACTGTTATAAGTTTTAATTTTTAAAAGATGAATTTTTTCACATTTATGAGCTATTTTTCATACTCCAAGACTGCTGTCCATTTTTATTGGGAAAATCATTTTTTTATCAACCTGCATTAACTATATACTAAGAATATTAATAATTTATCTGTCATGTTCATAAAAAATATTTTTCACCAATCTGATTACCTTAATTTTGCTTGGGGTTATTTTTATAGAAATTGTGGGGTTTTTTCTTTTTAAGTATACTGAAGTCTATTAATCTTTTCCTTAATGATTTTTTTCATTGCTTTAATACTTATAAAAACCTTCCCCATCCTGCCCTGGCCAGGTGGCTCAGTTGATTGAAGTGTCATCCCGTATACCAAAAGGTTGCAGTTAGGTTTCCACTCAGGACATATACCATGGGGTTCAATTCCTGGTCAGGGCGAGAGAGGCAACCAATAAATGTTTCTCCATATATATATGCCTTCCTTTCTAAAAATCAATAAAAACATATCCTCGGGTAAGGATTAAAAAAAAAAAGAAAAAAATCTTTCTCATCTAGACATGAGTCAAATTCATTCATTTTCTTCTTTATTATTTTCACATTGTGCCTTTTTCATCCATCCCTAACTTATTTTGGTATATGATATACTTCAAATTTAAACCAATACCTTTTGCCAAAGTTTTTTCCTGACATTGCTCACTGAAGAACAGTTTGTGCCATGGATTTGTGAGAATTTCATCATATGTGAGATTCTTATACAGACTACCTACTTTTCCTAAGATGCCTTTTCTGTTCCATTTGTCTGTGCATCTATTTTTACAACAGTATTCCATTATTTTAATGATTTTACCTATTTTAAGTGACAGACTCTTAATATTTACAGATCTAATATTGATGAAATACTCATCTTTCAAAACCTTTTACTGTTCTTACAGCGTTATTCCAGATAACTACTTAAGAATCATTTTTCCAAATCATTGTTTTTAATCCCTTGGGATTTTGATTAGCAGTATGTGTGTACAGCTTTGTGAGGCTTACCCCTTTGCTGGCCTGTTTTAACCAGGAGCTATTCTTCAATATGATCAAGTATATAGCATATACATGCCCTCCTGTGACATTTGCATTCAGTCCGACTTCAGATCTGGCAAACTGGCTAACTGTATCTTCTAGACTGAATAGACTGAACCAGTCCTTTTCCATCTTTCCATTGTTGCTTACACATGATCCGGGGTCTCGTCCCTGCACATAAGGACTCCTACATCAACTTTCCACAGGGTTCTTCTCCTCCATGTGTTCCCTCCCAGACTTGCTTGCACACTGCTGCTTCCTCAACCTCCCTTCCCACTTATCTCCCTCAAGGACCCACACTGGCATCAGTTTCCCTTATCAAGGCAGACTAGCTTTGTAGATTCTCTATAGTCTGGTTCAGGTAAGACGTAATGTGCCATGTCAGCAGATGGGATGAAGGGTGGAAAAAAATAAGTTGAGGTTATAGTGAGCTATATATCACAAATAAAATCCTACTGCAAGGGAGTGGAAAGGGAAATCTCTGTACCTTCCACTCAATTTTGCTGTGAACATAAAACTGCTCTAAAAAATAAAGTCAATTAAAACAGAATTCCTATTGCAACAACCTCTAAAGCAGTATTTTCAAACTTTTTTGTCTGCTACCCACAGTAAAAAAATGTTTATATCGAAAATACAGTATATGCACATATATTCGGAACAAAAATTTCCTGAAACACTACCTATCCTGACATCTACTATTTTGTCATTGCTTTCTGATATTTTCTATTTAATCTTATTTCATTTTTTTAATGATGGCTATAACCTATAAAATGATTTCACAATACACTAATTTGTCATGAAATGCAGTTTGAAAAGTACTGCTCCAAAGGAATCCTTTGAAATAGTATTATAATAAATATATTGCTTAAAATTAAAATTATATCCCCCTTTTAATGCTTGTTCTTTTTATGGTTTATCAGCAAAGAAAAACAATTAATTAAACCTCAACTGGAGATAAAGAATGATTTGTCATACAGGTCACATCCTTCACCCTTTCCTTCCACCAAGACTCTGGGATCTTTTGTATATGTAACAGGGTGTCTAGGGAGGTTTGACAGAAAGGTCTTACATAACCACAGTATTTTAGAAGAATGTAGAGAAGGGTAAAGGGGGATTGCTATTTTACATCAGAACAAGTTTGTATTTCTTCTTTGTGCTACTTAATGAAAGGTGCATTAAGATTAAGCTGGATAGAGCATTGGTCCACAGACTGAAAGGTCCCAGGTTCAATTCCAGTCAAAGGCATGTATCTCAGTTAAAGGCTCCATCCATGGCCCTAGATATTTCTCTCTCTCTGTCTCTCTCCCTCCCTTCCACTCTCTGAAAATTGATGGAAAAATATCTTCAGATGAGGATTACAAAAAATATTGCATTTATATTGTCTTTTATATTTACACTAGAGACCGTGCACTGGTGGGGTCCCTAAGCCTGGCCTGCACCCTCTCGCAATCCGGGACTCCTCAGGGGATGTCAGACTGCCAGTTTCGGCCTGATCCCTGCAGGCCAGGCTGAGGGACCCCACCAGTGCACAAATCCGTGCACTGGGCCTCTAGTATGCACATAAGATCTTTGGTTAATCTCTTCCCACCTTCTCCCCTCCCCACTTCTCTCTGAGATTCATCAGTCTGTTCCATGTTTCCATGCCTGTGTGTTGAGCGTCTGCCCCGATGGTCAGTGTGCATCATAGCTACCAGTCGAATGGTTGAACGGTTGAACAGTCAAACGGTCACTTAGGCTTTTATATATATACTAAGGGCCCAGTGCACGAAATTCGTGCACGGGGGGGGGGGTGTCCCTCAGCCCAACCTGCCCCTTCTCACATACTGGGAGCCCTCAGGGGATGTCCTAGTGATCGCTTAGGCCCACTCCCTGCTCCCCTTGGGGATAGGACCTAAGCCACAGTCTGGCCTCCCTTTGTGGGAGGTGACGGGGCTGATCAGGGGAAGGCACCAGCCCTATCACCCCGCTGCTGCAGCCACTGCGAGTCACCGAAGCCAGCAAGGTTTTGTCATCAACACGGACTCTAGTCCCTTCACCATGAAAAAATGACAACTTTCTTTAGGCATTTTCAAGATGTGTCTTTCATATAATCATTTATTTTATTATTATTTTTTTTTATCCTCACCTGAGGATATGTTTCCATTGATTTTTAGAGAATGTGGAAGAGAAAGGGAAAGACAGAGAAACATCAAAGTGAGAGGAACACTTTGGTTGCCTCCTGCATGAGCCCTGACCTGGGCCCCAGCCAGGGAGGAGCCTGCAACCTAGGTACATGCCCTTGGTCAGAATTGAACTCAGACCCCTGCCATCAGCAGGCCAAGGCATTATCCACTGAGTCAAACCGGCTAGGGCAGGATATGACATTTCTTAGCCATTCAGCAGCAGATCTCTGTTTTTTTCACCAGGAGTGTGGTGAAAAACCCTAGATCATCTTTTTGGATTCTTATTATCCAAGTTACTAAGAATATTACCAGTGGCATACAGGGAGCTTAACCAATGAATGGTCAGAAAAGGTGTTTCCTCTGTAGTTCACACCAATCGCCAGCTTGCCCCTCCCCCGCCCCCATGCCCCAGGCCTGACGCCTTTGCCAGAGCTGTCAGGCCTGGGCAGGGGACCCCCATCTGCCCCCGATCACCAGCTTCTGGGTGGCTTCTGGGGCTTCTGGGGCCAGCCTGCGGCCCAGGATGGCGGTTCACACTGGCGGCTGCACTGTCCCGCCCTGCCTGCAGTATGCAAATTAGCTGCCATCTTTGTTGGCAGTTAATTTGCATATCGCACTGATTAGCCAATGGGAGGTGTAGCGAAGGTACAATTACCATGTTTGTCTATTATTAGATAGGATAGATATGCAATTACCTTACTGGTACTCTATTTCTTCATGTGACTTGAGTTACTGTCTAGGGCAGGGGTGGGCAAACTTTTTGACTCGAGGGCCACAATGGGTTCTTAAACTGGACCGGAGGACCGGAACAAAAGCATGGATGGAGTGTTTGTGTGAACTAATATAAATTCAAAGTAAACATCATTACATAAAAGGGTACAGTCTTTTTTTTCAACAGTTTTATTCATTTCAAATGGGCCGGATCCGGCCCGCGGGCCGTAGTTTGCCCACGGCTGGTCTAGGGTCTATTCATTTCATCCTGAAGGACTCATTTCATATTTCTGGTAGGGCTGGTTTGCTAGTAATGAATGTCTCTCTCACTTAAAAAAAAAAAAATCTGGGATGCCATAATTTCTCCTTCATTTTTGAAAGGTAGTTTTGATGGATATAGTGTTCTTGGCTGATGGTCTTGTTCTTTCAGCATTTTTTTAAAAATATATTTTGCTGATTTTTTATAGAGAGAAAGGGAGAGGGATAGAGAGTTAGAAACATTGATGAGCCCTAACCGGTTTGGCTCAGTGGATAGAGCGGCGGCGGGCACATCCCCAGTAGGGAGTGTGCAGGGGGCAGCTGGTCGATGTTTCTCTCTCATTGATGTTTCTAACTCTCTATCCCTCTCCCTTCCTCTCTGTAAAAAATCAATAAAATGTATAAATAAATAAAAAAAGAAACAAGAGGAAGGATAATTATTGGCTATTTCACACACTTTTCTGTAGTAGAATTATACCTATATCTGTACTGGTCTCAGTCTGTACTAACCTTAACTCTCTCTGAGATAGCTGTCACAACAAATAAGACTGAAGGTGTACTCTTTCTTCCAAGATTAACTACGTGTGTCAACAGCCCCATAACCAGAGATTAAGAAGACCTGACCTCCGGATCCAAACCAGACTAACTAGATCATGGCCAGTCCAAACTAATGGAATAGAAACCCAAGTCCTAACATATCTCCACCACCTCCAATTTAATGACAGGAGACAAGAATGGCTCTAACCAATGAAAGATTACTCACCTCTGCAGGTGGGTCTTGGGATCTTCTCACTGACATGCAGGTGCAGTCCTGCCAGTTCTTCCCCACACTCTGTTGAATTAGTCAGGTCAGGCTTGGAATTGGAAATGCCTGTACAGAGAGAGATAACATGTGGGCCTTGATGAACTAGGACTGGGGACCTGCTGTTTCTCAAAGGAGTGTACTAGGTAAGAGAGGAAATAGGAAGGGTCTGAGACCACTTAAGGTAGCTCATCTTAGAAGTTTGTTTGGAGCTTCTAAGACACCAGTACTCACAAGATAGCCAGGATAAATGGTGAAGACCACAAGAAGAATCTGGGCAGGTAGAGTCAGACCACCTGATGACAAAGACCCCTCCAATAGACTGTGGTTAAGTATTAACGAGCATAGACTCAGAGCCAGCCCCAACTGAGCTCCTTCATAACTAAGCACCTACAAGCTACATAACAGTGAGCAAGTGACTTGATCTATCACTCACTTTTATCACCTTAAAAATGAGAGAACTAGCTGGTTTGGCTCAGTGGATAGAGTGTCTGCCCAGGGACTGAAGGGTCCTACGTTTGATTCCAGTCAAGGGCACGTACCTCAGTTGCAGGCTTGATCCTGGCCCTGGTCAGAGAGCACATGCTGAGGCAACCAATTGATGTGCCTCTCTCACATCGATGTTTCTCTCTCTGTGTCTCTCCCCTTCTCCCTTCCACTCTCTCTAAAATATCCTCAGGTGAGGATTAACAACAAAAAAATGAAAATATTGCCCTAGCTGGTTTGGCTCAGTGGATAGAGCGTTGGCCTACAGACTGAAGGGTCCCAGGTTCGATTCTAGTCAAGGGCACATGCCCGGGTTGCAGGCTTGATCCCCAGTAGGGGGCATGCAGGAGGCGGCCAATCAATGTTTCTCTCACGTCGTTGATGTTTCTATCTCTCTCCTCTCTTTCTCTTCCTCTCTGAAATTAATAAAAATATTTTTTAAAAAATGAGAATATCGCCCTAACCGGTTTGGCTCAGTGGATACATCGTCAGCCTGCAGACTCAAGGGTCCCAGGTTCGATTCCGGTCAAGGGCATGTACCTTGGTTCTGGGCACATCCCCAGTAGGAAGTGTGCAGGAGGCAGATGATCGATGTTTCTCTCTCATTGATGTTTCTAACTCTCTATCCCTCTCCCTTCCTCTGTAAAAAATCAATAAAATATATTTTTTTTAAAAAATGAGAATATCATCACCCATTTCAAGGCGTTACTATATGTTATGCAACCATGACAGTTCCTGATACACATTTAATACATTTAATACCAGGAAGTTGTTACTATAACTCTGCTATTTGCAGCTCACTCCAATTCCCAATGGTGTCACTGATAGTCTGCACCCAGAGAACCTCAAGGAGCTAAGAGTACACAGAAAATGCTTAACAGCCTTTCCATGTCCTTCCATCCGGCTAACCCATGCTCTCACCTCCTGAGACCATTTTCCCATAGGTCTCCAGCATGAGATCCCAGTATTGCTCCTTCTGAATGGAATCCAGGTGCTTCCAGTGCTCCTAGAAAAAACACAATGCTGTAAATTCACCGAACGTTTCTGGATGCTGCCTTCCCTGCCTATCGAGGCTCAGAAGCAAGCAATGTGTCTTAGGAGCCTGCCATCAGAAATCATAGGAGGTGGTTCAAGGAAAAAGGCCAAAGGAAAAACTACAGTCCCTTTATCAGTATTTTTTATCCTGGGTAGAAAACAGTTAGGCTTTAAGTTCTACATTATTTTCAAGTTGCTTGTATTCATGAGTAGAGAATAGAGAGAAAGCAAGGAGCCCTTTCTTTTTTTCTTTTTTTTAATAATCCTTTATTGTTGAAAGTATTACATATGTCCCCTTTCTTCCCCTTTTAACCTCCTCTAGCCTGCCCCCACCCCCCCATCCCAGGCCTGCAAGGAGCCCTTTATACACTGTCCTTTGCTTTAACTCTTCCACTGCCTACGTAGAGATCTTTGAACAGTAGGAGCCTGATTTTCCCAATATTTCATTAAAATCTGGAAATTCAAGAGGGAAAAGAGAAAAATTAAAAAGGTATTTGTTGGGAAAAGCAACTGTAAATCAGCAAAAATGTGGGAAGAAGCAACAATGAAATCAACTAAGCTGTACACCTCAGTGGGAAAGAGACTAGTGGATTCAGAGCAGAGGAAGATGCTGCAGCCACACACACCTGGGCCCTCTGACAGTTCTGCATTTAGGGTCTAACATCAAATCAGGTTTCCTTCCAGTGAGTGGGAACTTGATGAGTTGTCTAGAGCAAGGAGCCCTTCAATTACCCCTAAAACATGTCTTTCTTAGGCTATGGACCTAAAGACTCAAAACTGGGAATGCCATCTAAGTAGGATCTACTTTCATGAACTCAAATTTCAATCTCCCCTCCAAGAAAACAGATTGTATAGCAGAGTGATTTACAGCAATGTCTTTGGAGTCAAACATACTGGCTGGGTTTCAAGTCCCAGTTCTGCCACTTCCTAGCTGTGTGATCTTGAGCAAGTGACTTAACCTTTCTGGGCCTCAAGTCCTCACCTAATGATAGTACTGAACTCAAAAATTGTTGGGAGGCTTAACAGAAATAGTGCAAGTATCATCTGAGCACACTGTACTCTTCATTCCTAGAACTCACCAGTTTATTAGTTATGTATATGTACATTATGCATATGACAGAATACACAATCTTTTCTATACACACACATATATAAGTATTTAATCAATAATTGGCTCCACTAGCATATAGCACCGTGAGAAAAGGACTCTCCACTGTTCTCTTCCAGTCCCCAAGCCCCTGTCCAGGACAGAGTAGTCACTCAACACGTACAGTCTGGGTGAAATATACAGCTCTTAGCAAAAAGGTCCTCAGTAAATGATATCTATATTATTATTACTATCATATGCTATCTATGAGATACTCAATCTCCCAGACTAACACCAGGGTTTGTAGAGAGAATTAAGAGATTCTGTTCACTTTCAGGAACCCCAAAGTTGATAGCCATGGATTATTGTCATGAAAAGCCAGCTAGGCTATAGGGAGCAGAAAAGAAGAGAAGAATGAGAAGATGAAGTTGTCTTCCTATTACAAATAATATACATCAAAGTGAAGTGGAAATGGTTGAAAAGTAATGGAACACCAAAAATTCTTTTAACTAGCAGGTACTAAGGGGGGATGGGGAGGGAAGGAAAGAAAGGAGGGAAGGAGGGAGGGAGGAAGTTGACTTTTTTAGGGTGAAAAAAATGAAAAGGTAAAAAGTGACCTTAATATATTTAATTGTTAACTATAACCATATTTTTAATAACTGCTTTTTAAAGTTGAAATTGTTAGCAGCTTACTTTGTAAATCTTCTGTGAATGAAGCTACCTTAACAATGTCCTAAAAATAACCAACTTGAACAAACATTGCTGACTACAAGAGCTCTGAGTCTTCAGTGAGAACACAGACCCTTGCTCCCTTCCTCCTCCCTCCCTGTCTCCCCTTCCCTCTCTCTAAAAACAAAAAAATAAATCAATAAACATATCCTCGAATGAAGAATAAAAAAAAAAAGGAGGCAAGACACCAACTGCACTCCCTTCCTTTTTCTCATTTTTAAAAGAGGAAGAAAAATCTAAATTCCTATTCTGGAAGGGTGGGAGCAAAAGATTTGATGGAAAAATATGTCATTTTGTGTGGAAACAGCACCATCTGGTGAGTTAAGACATTACCACAACTGACTTGCATAAAGTTCTTTGTACTGTGTTCCTTTCCCAAAATTTGAAAACACAGGACTCTGAGTAAATGTATCCCCAAGTGCATGTGAGGTTCTAACTCAGTCACAGTTTCTAATACGAAGTACCATTGACTAGGGACACTAATTTGTTATTCTGGCATTATTCACTAAGTTCCTAATTGATGAAAGAGATTAGGAAACCTGATTATTTATATTTAAAAAACCCTTCACTGCCCAGCCTGCTTGGCTCAGTGGTTGAGCTTCAACTTATGAACCAGGAGCTCATGGTTCAATTCCCAGTGAGGGCACATGCCCAGGTTGCGGGCTCAGTCCGCAGTGAGGTGTGTACAGGAGGAAGCCAATTGGTGGCTCTCTCCCCTCATTGGTGCTTCTATTTCTCTCTCCCTCTCCTTTCCTCTCTGAAATCAATAAAAATATACTTAAAAATAAAAATAAAAGACCCCTTCACTTACAAAGGATTCCACTAAATATCAAGGTCCTTCTGATGCAAATAGTTGTTAGTTTGGGGGAGGGATATTAGGATTGGGTAGGGATAACTTATTTGTTTAGGTTAAGTGGTTGTTAATCAGTTATCTGCTACATATACGGAATTTAATACACACACACACACACACACACACAGGGTGCTGCTGATGAGGATTTTAAATCTTTTGATATTAAACTATCCAGAAAAGGTCATGGTTAATGTCATTATGTAGAGTTGATGCTTAATTCTACTAGTCAAAATGTGTTAATAAATTGTATATACTTTTCATAGGAATATACTGTACTTACTATAGAATCCTATCTAATAAAAGACAAACATGGTAATTAGCATACATCTGCTACCCTTCCCATTGGCTAATCAGGGCGCTATGCAAATTAACTGCCAGCCAAGATGGCGACCGGCAGCCAGGCAGCTTGAAACTAACATGAGGCTTGCTTGCTTCAGTGACGGAGGAAACCAACGTTCCCCGCCTGCCTTGCCGGCCTCTGAGCTTGCAGTTTGAAACATAGTTACAAATATAGAAACTAAACAAAACCCCAGAAACCTGCTTTCAGCGAGCCGGGATCTCAGAGCTAGAGTTGATACAGTGTTTCGATTATAGAACACAAACAAACCAGATACCTGCTTTCAGCAGCAGAGGCCTCAGAGCTGGAGTCAGAGCTAAAGCTGGCCCAGAATAAAAAAAAAGAAAAAAAGAAAAAAAGGAGCAGTTGGGAGCTTCAGTCACTCGCCAGCCTGAAAACAGCCCTCAGCCCCTCACCCAGACTGGCCAGGCACCCCAGTGGGGACCCCCACCCTGAAGGGTGTGTGACCAGCTGCAAACAGCCATCAGCCCCTCACCCAGGCTGGCCAGGCACCCCAGTGGGGACCCATACCCTGATCCAGGACACCCTTCAGGGCAAACCAGCTGGCCCTCACCCATGCACCAGGCCTCTATCCTATATAGTAAAAGGGTAATATGCCTCCCAGCACCGGGATCAGCGGAGCCACGAGGCCTCCTGGTACCGGGATCAGTGTGACAGGGGGCAGCGCCCAAACCCCCTGATCGCCCTGTGGCTCTGTGTGTGAGAGGGGGCGGGGCCACAACCTCCCTATCCACCCTGCTCTGTTCGTGACAGGGGAAGGCGCCCCAACCCCCTGATCAGCCCTGCTCTGTGCCTGATAGGGGGGAGCTCCCCAACCCCTTCATCGCCCTGCGGCTGTGTGTGACAGGGTGCGGCGCCCCAACCCCCCACGGGCCCTGCTCTGTGTGTGATGGGGTAGAGCCATAACCTCCCCATCGGCCCTGCCCTGAGTGTGACAGTGGCGGCGCCCCAACCCCCTGATCCACCCTGCTCTGTGCGTGACGGGGGGGAGCTCCCCAACCCCATGATGGGCCCTGCTCTGTGAATGACAGGGTACGGAGCCCCAACCCCCCTGATGGGCCCTGCTCTGTGCGTGACAGGGTGCAGCGCCCCAACCCCCTGATTGGCCCTGCTCTGTGCGTGAAGGGATGGCGCCGCAACCTCCCCATTGACCCTGCCTTGAGTGTTACGGGGGGCGGTGCCCCAACCCCCCAATCGGCCCTACCCTGAGCGTGACTGAGGGTGACATCGCAACCTCCAGATCCACCCTGCTCTGTGCATGACAGGGGGCAGCTCCCCAACTCCCCAATCGGCCCTGCTCTGAGTCCAACCAGGTGCTGCACCTAGGGATTGGGCCTGCCCTCTGCCACCCGGGAGCGGGCCTAAGCCAGCAGGTCGTTATCTCCCGAGGTGTCCCAGACTGCGAGAGGGCACAGGCCGAGCTGAGGGACTCCCCTCTCCCCCCGAGTGCACAAATTTTTGTGCACTGGGCCTCTAGTAAATAATAATCCTCCAAGTCTGCTTGAAATATCTGAAAGAATACCCTATTTTTTTTTTTTAACCCAGCATTCTCCTGCCTAAAAATTTGGTTTCTGGGTACCTTGAAAGCAAGAAGCCACCCCTGAGTAACTGAAAAGATATATCCCTTCCCTGCACCTTCCGCATGCCTTTCCCAGGATGAACTGCAAAGCTGACATCCATTTTCCACATCGTGGAGCCTGGCAAGTTGGAGCTCAGGCCCGATCTCCAGCCCCACATTAAGCATCACCTATTGGCTTCCCTACCTTCACCTGCACTCTGTATTACTTCACGAGGCAAATCTCAAGGGTTCCCCAAAGGTTTGAAACAATGAATGTTTTGATTAAGATGAATAGGTTCCTGGAAAACTTTATTTTAATGAAATGCAACTTTTCAGAATTTTTAACTACAATATCAAGATGAACCAGTCCCAGAGACTTCTGTTTACAGCCAAAATGAAGTAATAGGGACTGGATTTACTTTTGTGTCTGAAACAACTTAAAAAAGAGACAAACTATCTGATTAAAGAGTTTTTGGATAGTGCACGTTAGAGCAGAACAGAGGCCTCTGAAAGTGGGAAATGAATTAGTTGAGCCGCACAGTTGCCCACACTTATTGCCTATAGAACATCCAGAGCAGCAGAGAGGGGAACTGGGCAGAGCAGGTGGTTCCCTGAGCTGAGCAGGAGCTCAAAGGAGTATAGAGTCAGCACAGCAGAAGACCCGGATGGGGGAGCTGCACTAGGAGAGCCCCAGAGATCTGCTGAGAGACCCCTGAAGTACAGAAAAGAACCCCATAAAAGCAACAGAGGGAACAATCCTCAGAGCTTGAAGTGCTGGAAATGCCTCACATTTCCAGAACCGCAATGGGAAACCCTGTCCATCAAGGAGCTTCAGGTAGCGTTCTAGAAGAGTATTGCCTCAGTAGTGGGGAAAAATTAGCCCTACACTAAAAACTTCTCTGATGCCATCTAACAAACTGTGTCCAAATAACCTAACTGTATCCCAGAGCAGAGCTCAGAGACGGTTATAGGAATGCAAAAATATCCAGCCCCCAGCAAGGTCAAATTCACAACGATTGACATCCGATCAAAGATCACTGGGCATACAAAGAAGCAGGAAAACACCACTCATAATGAACAGACCCAGGTGAAAAATTAGCAGATAAGGACATTAATACAGATGTTATAACCATATGTTCATGTAGGTGGAGGAAAGATTGAACATTTTAAGTATATACATAGCATTTTAAGTATATACATAGAAGATACAATAAAGCCCCAATTCAAACTTCTAGAGATTAAAAATACATGAGATTAAAAATACAACAGATGGGGTTAACAGCAGATTAGACACCAAAAAAGAAAAGATTAATGAACTTGAAGACATTAAGATAGAAACTATCCAAAATAAAACACAGAAATTAGAAAAGAAAGAGCCACATGTATATAATTCTCAGAGGCCTCAAAGGAGAAAAAAAGGAAGACAGAGAAAAACAATTAAAGAAATAATGGCCATGGGGGGAAAAAAGAGGAACAAATGTAATAATCTGAACAATAAAGATTTAATTTAAAAAAAAAAAAAAAGAAGCAGCATCATTGACGGCCCCAGCTGATCTGGGTCAGTGGATAGAGCATCAGCCTGCAGACTGAAAGGTCCCAGGTTCAGTTCCAGTCAGGGGCACATGCCTGGGTTGTGGGCTCAATCCCCGGTGGGGTGTGTGCAGGAGACAGCCAATCAATGATTATCTCTCATCATTGATGTTTCTCTCTCTCTCTTTCCCCCTCTCCCTTCTCTGAAAATTAATAAAAATATATTTAAAAAAAGAAAGAGAAACATCAATGATCAGAGAGAATCATTGGTTGGCTGCCTCTTGCATGCCTCACACCGGGATCGGGCCCACAACCCGGGCAAGTGCCCTGACTGGCCCTGACAGGGAATTGAACCGTGACCTCCTGGTTCAGGTCGAGGCTCAACCACTGAGCAACACCAGCTGGGCTCAAAACTTATTTTACAAAGTTATTTTCAAGGGAGTAATCTACCTCCTGGATCCTGAGGCTGCTGAATCAAAAGTAAAGCAACAGTTTCAGAGACTTGGGAGTGTCCCATTTTAGAAAGTTAGTTTAGCAAGTAAAGAGCCATTTGTTTCCAGAGATCAACTTATATCCTGAGCCTGGAAAATAAGGGCTTCTATTGGGTTTACAATCTTCACATAACCATTTCCTCAATCATATGCTCACTTGATGAACTGACTCAGTCCACATAGAGAGACTCTATACCAGCATCCATTGGCTCCAGGAAATCTGTTAGTTAACTACTTTGGAAAAAGAGTGGAATGTTTTACCTAAACTCATTAATTCTGACGTGTTTTGGTGAAACCAAAACTAAAGTTTTGCACTATAATCAAATGGGGACATTTTATTTAGGTAAGAATGGGAAAATCAGACCTGTTGGTGAAATGAGTTAGGCAGTGAACTGAAACAGAATATAAGGTTATATGTTTTTTAGCTAACAGGAAATGAAAATATACTGTTTGTAACACCTCAGGAATTCGGATCCATGTATAATTACATTGCTTGCAACCCATCATCATACTATTTAATCCCAAGTAATCGCAAATAAAACATAAATTAAACGATGCCAAAAAAAAAAAAAAAAAAAAAGAAATAATGGCCAATGCCCTAGCTGGTTTGGTTCAGTAGCAGTAGATAGAGCATCAGCCTACAGACTGAAGGGTCCCAGGTTTCGGGCTTGATCCCCAGAAAGGGGCGTGCAGGAAGCAGCTAATCAATGATTCTCACTCATCATTGATGTTTCTATCTCTCTCTCCTTCTCCCTTTCTCTCTGAAATCCATAAAAATATATTTAAAATAAGAATGGCTAAAAATGTTCAAAATTTGATGAAAACTATAAACCCACAGACCCAAGTTTAATGAACTCAAGCACAAGAAACACAAAGAATATTATTCTAAGGCTTATCACAGTCAAATTGTTTAAAACCAGTGAGAAAATATTGAAAGAACCAACCATGAAAGATGCATTATATGCAGAAAAAAGATAAGAGTACATATGGCATGATTCTATTTTATACAAAATTCTAGAAAATACAAACTAATGTATGGTAACAGAAAACAGATCAGTAGTTGCCTCAGAACTGGGGGAATGTGGAGTGGTAGGAGGGAGGAAAAGGGAACCTCTGGTGGTGACAGATTTGCTTATTATCTTGTTTATGGTCATGGTTCCATTTTTGTGTGTGTATATGTATGTATGTACATCAAAAATCTTACCAAACTCTACACTTTAAACATGTGCAGTTCATTGTTTGGCAGTTACTCCTCCATAGAGTTGGGGAGGGGAGGTTAACCTGTCCCACGTTAGATATAACCATTCAAAATCTCAAACTGACTCTATGTGAGAGGGTTAAATAGGAAAGGAGATAGTATTTTCTCAGCATAACTCAAAGATAATAAAAAAGGAGAGACAAGATTGCCTCTTGAGAGCAACTGCTTCCAGATTCCATTGCTCAAGATGACAATGAGGAAACATTCCGTCTTAAGAAGAACTGGAACTCAGGTCTCATTCCACAGATATTATTCTTGTTATCCTTCCTAGGCCTTCCTTCTGCTCCACTTTTGAGACTCCTCCCCCTTTCACTCCTCCTCACTACTGACACACCCTCAAAGCCTGGTTTCCGGAGAGAGAGGCAGGGCCACCCAGCTCACCTGAGGTGCTGTGTGGAGAAGTGAGGTTCCGAAGTCCTGGTCTCCAATGAGCCTCTCCTCCGGCTGGGCAGGAAGCTGGGAAGCAGCCACTGCCGAAGTGAGAAACAGGATGTCTCAAGAATCCGATGTCCTCAATCAGTCCCCAGAGGGTACAGGTAAAAATCTCCACAAATTAGAACTAACACCTGTTTCACCATCTATGCCTTCAGGAACTGTACAGTGGAACCTCGGTTCTCAAACTTAATTTGTTCCAGAAGGCTGCTCAAGAAGCCATTTGTGCCCTGGCTGGTGTGGCTCAGTTGGTAGGGCATCATTCCATGCACCAAAGGGCTGCCAATTCAATTCCAGGTCAGGGCACATGCCCAAGTTGCAGTTTGATCCCTGCAGGGGGGGGGGGGGGGGGGGGGGCAGGGTAATGCAGGAGGCAGCCAATCCATGTTTCACGCTCACATTGGTGTTTCTCCTCCCTTCCTCTCTCTAAAAATCAATTAAAAATAAATAAAACTTAAAAAAAAAAAAAGCAATTAGAAAACTGAATCATTTTTCCCCATTAGAAATAATGTAAATTGGCCCAGCCAGCATGGCTCAGTGGTTGAGCATTGACCTATGAACCAGGAAGTCACGGTTCCATTCCCAGACAAGGCACATGCCCAGGTTGCGGTCTCAGTCCCATGTGGGGCCTGCAGGAGGCAGCCGATCAATGATTCTGTCATCATTGATGTTTCTATCTCTCTCTCTTCCTCTCCCTTCCTCTCTGAAATCAATAAAAAATATATACTAAAAAAAATAATGTAAAGTGAATTATTCTGTTCCAGACCCCCAAATGATTCCCTATTTTAACCACGCTGATTTGGATATTCGAAGCCTGTAATTAATTTAAACACTGTATGACTGGGCTAAACCTTTTGGGTTTTGGTTTTGAGGAAGGAGGTGGGAGAAAATATGGGTGAGCTTGTTTGGAAGGTTGGAGGTATATACAGTGAATGTCTAATGTACTGTTTAATCTATAAATACACACTTCTTAAATTTACCGAACCACAGCCTATAGCCTTAAACAAAGAATTTTTCATATATAACAGTCTCAAAAATGCTATCACCAGCTACATGCTTTTGTTTAGCCCATCAAAAGCAGTTTTCCTGCCTATTCGTTTACCTGTGATTGTTGTTTTGTGAGCACTTTCACACACTTTGCAACATTAGCACTCTTGGTGGCCTCTTTATATTTTAAAATTGTGCTAATCCTCGATTTCTGCGGCAACAAAAGCATTACTCCTTTGTTTATTGCCTGAGACGCTTTTTGTCATGCTGAGGTACCGCATGAAAGGGTTGTCAGATCAACAACTGAAGTTTTTGTTCACAGCCAAGACATTTTTTCGGTGGAGAACCAAATAGTATGAGATGGGAGGGACCTCCCTAACAAACTGCAACTCCCTCCAACCTTCCAAACAAGCTCACCCATATTTTCTCCCACCTCCTTCCTCAAAACCAAAACCCAAAAGGTCTAGCCCAGTCATACAGTGTTTAAATTAATTACAGGCTTCGAATATCCAAATCAGCATGGTTGAAGCACGACTACCCTGTTTTTGAACTTTTTAGAGATAACCCCATCTGGGCAGCATTATTACAGTGGGGCCTTGACTTACAAGTGTCCCGACTAACGAGTTTTTCGAGATACGAGCCGTCTCTCGGCCAATTTTTTGCTTTGAGTTGCGAGCTAAAATTCGGGTTACGAGCCAGCTTCAGATACCCCACTGCTAGTTGGCACAGCGAACGTCAGTGATTTGACATACGAGTAATTTGAGTTACGAGCTCCGTCACGGAACGAATTAAACTCATAAGTCAAGGCCCCACTGTATTTTCAACCCGCCCACTCGTAGGCCACCAGTTTCTCCAAGAGTGCACACACACCACCTGAGTAACTGCCCACCTAGCTCTTGTTCCGCTTCAGACTCCTCCTTCACCATGTGGCTCAGTGGCTCCCCGGGCCCGGAGGGTGAATTCCCAAGTCCCAGCTCCTGAGGTGTCACTTCAAGAAGAGACTCCACTTCCCCCACTTGGCAGCCTGCAGACTCCTCCTTCTCGGGTAAGATGTCCTGTCCTAGAACCTGGATGCTGATCTGGAGACCACACAGGACTAATTACTGAAAGATGCAGAGGAGAGTTTCTGAAAGCCTCTATAACAGACCATGACAGCCTTTAGGGACATGGAGAGAGGCGAGAGAAAGACTGCTTTTCTTTCTAGTGCAGCAGGAACCAGTGAGGGAGACATCCTGAGAGGCCAAAGCTGAGGTCTGACCCAGGCTGGAGACTTCCGAGACGTACCACTAATATTGCATCTCTACTAGGTAGTCTCCACCACTTAAAACTCAGGCGGCTTTTGAACAACTTCCCAAATGTTCTAGTCTAAAGATGGAATGGGCCCTAGCCGGTGTGGCTCGTTGGATAGAGCGTCAGCCTGCAGACCAAAGGGTCCTGGGTTCGATTCCCGTCAAGGGAACGTACCTCGGTAGCAGGCTCCTCCTGGGTCCTAGCCCAGGTCAAGGCACGTGCAGGAGGCAACCAATTGATGTGTTTCTCTCACAGCGATATTTCTCTCTGTCTTTCCCTCTCTCTTCCACTCTCTCAAATTCAGTGGAAAAATATTCTTGGGTGAGGATTAAAGAAAAAGAAACAAAAGATGGAATGGGATGGGAGGCTTTATCTTCAATCTCTAATGGCTAAAAAGTGTTGAGAGTCACAGGGAATCTTAAGAATTAGGTGCAGTACGGGGACACACTGATGTGGCATAGTAAGCAATACATATTTGTTCTTTGTCCCTGGTTCCTGGCACAGAGCTCCTAAAACCCTTGGAATTACCTGAAGGACGGGGGTGACAGGAGCAGCTTTTGTTATTGCTAATGAGCCCCTTTCACCCACACCAGAGTTTCTGCTAATGAGGGGATTCTTGGTGGGCCCTGAGATAGCTTCAGGATGGAGGCTGGTCACCAGAGGAAGCAGCCAGGTGATTAGACGGTTAGAACTTTCAGCCCCACCCCCCAACCTCTGGGGAAGGGGAGAGGGGCTGGAAATTTTCAATCACCAGTGGCCATCGATAAATCAATCACGCCTAAGTAATGAAACCTCCATAAAAACACCTAAACTGTGGGGTTCAGGGTGCTTCTGAGTCGGTGGACACACAGAAGCTGGTGGCCTGGAGAGGGCATGGGAGCTCTGGGTGACCCCATCTCCTCCAACTGCCTGTTCCTGCATCATATCCTTCATAATAAACTGGTCAATATAAGTAACGTGTTTTCCTGAGTTCTATGATTCGTTCTAGCAAATTATATGAGGACAGTGTTTGGGGAACCTCCAAATTTTAGCCAGTTGGTTCTAAGTATGGGTGGCCCTTGAGACCTGTAACTGGTGTCTGAAATGGGCACAGTCTTAGAGACTGGCCCTTATCCTGTGGGATCTGAGTAACCCCGATATTCAGTGTCAGAACTGGATTGAATTGGAGAATTGGTTGTTAGTGTAGAAAATTCCACATATTTGGTATCAGAAAAGACAGCACACCTGCTAAGCCCCCAGAGGAGCCGTGCTTCACTAACAGATCAGTGTCCTCTGCTTACCCACTGCCACAGCCTCTGGGGGTCGCCCTTCAAGCTTTCCACCAGGGTCACTGCCTCCTCCCCGCTGCCGGGACACTGTTTCCGCACCCACATCTGAATCTCCCCAGGCAGAATGGTCAGGAACTGCTCCAACATGAGGAGCTCCAGGATCTGCTCCTTGGTGTGAACCTCTGGCTGCAGCCACTGGAAACAGAGCTTCCGAAGTTGTCTCAGGGTTTCCTGGGGCCCAGACATCACCTGGTAACGAAACTGCCTGAAAAGCTGGCGTGCAGCCTCAGGGCTGGAGGGCTCCCCTCGAGGGGCAGCATCTGGTCCAGAGACCAGGGAGTCCTCTGCCTTTGCCAGCGGTGGCAGCAGGACGAGGGCCTGCCCCAGCTCCACAGGCATCATCTGGCCTGCCACGTCCTTCTAGGTGAAGTTCTTCTGGGATGAAGTTGTCTCAGGGAGAACCAGGTCTTCACAGAGCCTCGCACAGGAACACAAGAGGGAGTGAGACCCAGTGCTCTAGAGAAGAAGAGGGTGACGTTTTCAGAAAGAACAAATTCACATGCTCTACCTGACAAGCCAAGGAGTCTACCACGGATCTTTTCAAATCGATGGATAAGCTACTTTATTTTGCAAGATTGTAAACGTGAAGCCACAAAATAAACCACTAATACTTATCTAAACTGTCACTATCACCCTGACCATTTTATAAGATTCCCTCTCGGTCTTCAAATGTCCAACCCAAGTAGAAAAATGAAGTGCACCACATGAAGCATCTTCACTACGTGTTTCCAGGTAAACAGCTCTTCTGCAAAACACTTCTCTATCTGCACCCACATGTCAGCAGGCGGAAAAATGAAGCTGAACAAAGACATCAATGCCCTAGAAATAAAGGCTAATGCTGAGATGATCAGATGCTTCCACAATAAATATGAGGTTGAACAGAGCAAACTCACTCTTCCCCAAAAGGTGCAATGAAATTTCTAAGTGACCTCTCTTGAGTGCCATAGGAATTTATATAAAAAAACAAAACAAAAAACAAACAAAAAAAAAACTGTCACACCTGAAATTTTCAACCTTGGGCTTTAAAAAATTTTAGAATAAATGCCAACTACCTCAAAAGCATTCCTACAGACTTGAACCTAGTAATATTATGGTGAATGGTATCAAAATTTAGAAGATGGTAAAAGGAGAAATATTAAATGGCAAAGTAAATGCTATAGCTAGTTAACTTTTTTTTTTTTAAATATATTTTATTGATTTTTTACAGAGAGGAAGGGAGAGAGTTAGAAACATCGATGAGAGAGAAACATCGATCAGCCGCCTCCTGCACATCTTCTACTGGGGATGTGCCCCCAACCCAGGTACATGCCCTTGACCGGAATCGAACCCAGGACCCTTCAGTCCGCAGGCCAACGCTCTATCCACTGAGCCAAACCGGTTTCGGCTACAGCTAGTTAACTTTCTTGCATGTAATCCTGATACTGGATTGATTACTCAGTCAATCCTTAAACGTTACGAAGGACCTAAAGGTCATCATTCTCCCTAACACTAACCACAACAACCAACAGACACCCAGTCACTGGGGTATCTGGCTTAATCAGAGATCAGTACAACACTCTAGCTTTTGGAGGCAGCTTTTTCCTTGACCTATAAAAACCTATGTCCTCATCCCTACCACTTCACCCAAACAAGTCATTCCCTATCACCAAATCATCCTTAAAAAATCTTCTCAGGAGAACGAAAAAGAGCAAAGTAAATAGTTCACTCATATAGTCATGCAGTAACCAGTATAGTACAGTGACATGTAGAATGTACTCAATGAACACGTGGATGGAGCCTGCAACCAAGGTACCTGCCCTTAACGGGAATCGAACCAAGGACCCTACAGTCCACAAGCCGGTGCTCTACCCACTGCGCCAAATCGGCTAGCGCCTGAGTCCTCTAGGCCGGGCCCTTGGGCTCTGTCCTTGGACATTCTGGTCCAGTTTTATCAAGAGTCTTGCTGGGTCCAGTTTAGGGAAAATCGTCCAGCTCTGGTATCCCATCCAAGTCTACATTCCCCACCCCTGGTAGCTGACCACTCTTGGTAAATGATTCACCCCAGTCCGCCTTCCACAGAACTCCTGTCCAGTGGGCTCAGTGAGAAGCCCCCCTGGAGCCAGATGTTTCCTCTATAGCAATGGTTCTCAACCTTCCTAATGCCGCGACCCTTTAATACAGTTCCTCATGTGGTGACCCCCAACCATAAAATTATTTTCGTTGCTACTTCATAACTGTAATTTTGCTACTGTTATGAATCGTCATGTAAATATCTGATATGCAGGATATATTTTCATTGTTACAGATTGAACATAATTAACGCATAGTGGTTAATCACAAAAACAATATGTAATTATATGTGTTTTCCGATGGTCTTAGGCGACCCCTGTGAAAGGGTCCTTAGACCTCCAAAGGGGTCGCGACCCACAGGTTGAGAACCGCTGCAAGCTTCCATCCACTGACCCCCACCTACTCCTTGACTATAAACCTCCACTTGGCCCTGCTGTAGTCGTCTGTTCCCGCAGAGCCCACCTTCGCAGGCCCCCGGAATAAAGTCGGCCTTACCGTCTCCGACAAGGCCCTTGAGTAGCGTTTTCTTTCTTTTAACCGGTGACTTGAGGAATGTGCCAGCTCCGCATTAGGCCCTGCTCATGTCATTTCTAAGCCTCACGATTGCCCTGCAAGGTAAGTGTAAAGCTTATAGGTTAGGACGCTCTGAGGCGCCCAGGGGCAGCCGAATGTCAACCCAGGAAGCCCTGATGCCTGTGCTTGGGGAGGAGAGCCGCCGCCGCTTGGAAACCTGTGGGGGCGGGTTTGGGGTTGTCCAAAACGGTGTTTAGCGGCCTGGAGGCCGGGGCTGCTCCCGCCCTAAGAGGCGGTGGGCAGTGCAACCGAGTGTTCTCCACCCCCCGCCCCCACGCCGACAGCACCGAGGGGAGACTCGGCATCAGCCCGTCTGGGCTCCCTCGGCCCGACGTTCACGCCCAGCCTTTGGGGGAAGACAGGAGGCCGGGGCCCGTCTTCGGTCCCAGTCCAGACACGTGGCTGGAGAGTCCAGAGGGGCCCACAGGCTCCAGGACGAGAGCCGGGCCGGGGTACCGGCGTCACACCGCCCCGAGTGCACGCACAGGCCCGCCGCCCCACCCCCGCGTTCGCCGCGTCCCCGCGCGCACTGCCGACGCACGGCGCGCGCCCGCCAACCCCGCCGCCCTCTCGGGGACCGGCCGACCCAGGGCGGACGCGGGCAGCTCCAGGCCCGACCCCAGGAGATCGCGGCCGGGCCCGCCCAGCCTGCGCGCTCACCTCCGCCTGCGGCGCCCACTCTGGGCGCATTTCCGGGAGACCCGCAGCTGCGCGCGCCTGCGGGGGCGTGGCGGGGCGAGCGAGGGGCGGAGCTAGGCGGGGGCGGTGCGGGGCCTGGTGAGGGGCGGAGCGAGCGAGGGGCGGAGCTAGGCGGCCGCGGGGCGGGGCGGGGCGAGCGAGGGGCGGAGCTAGGCGGCCGCGGGGCGGGGCGGGGCGAGCGAGGAGCGGAGCTAGGCGGCCGCGGGGCGGGGCGGGGCGGGGCCGGGTGAGGGGTGGGGCGGTGTGAGGGGCGGAGCCGAAGCTGAGGGGCGGGTTCCGATTGGCCGCCCGCGCTGTCCAGCCTCGCCCGTGGCTCCGCGGCGCCCAGGCGGCCCTCGGTCCTGCGCTGTGGACACTTCGGTTACCCTTTCCAGCTCCGTGCGTTCGATGCTTCTCAGCAAACACACCTGTTGCGGCTGCAGTGCGTTCCAGGCACTGGGCTGCACCGCGAGGGCGGCGAAGAGAATCCTTTTGTCGATCCCGGGCGTCTGCGCCAGCCCTACACCCAGAGCTGAAAGGCTCTGCCTTTATCCTCGGTTCCTTCCCCGGGTCGCGACTTGTTGCTATTCTTCCCTCACTGGGTCTTCCTGGGGCGTGGGATTTGCCCCTACCCGCTGTCTCTCCAACTCTCACCAACTCTGCATTTCCACTTCTCCGCTTTCAGTATTGGAGTTCAGTGGGGAAAGATTTATAGTTTGCATTAAATTCACAAGGGGATCTGTGACCCTGTTAAAGCTTTCCAATTGCTGTTATCTTTCTTGCTAGGTAATCAGCTAAAAGCTAGCAGGCTGAAGAAATGTCGGACTCACACAGGCAGGAGCAGTTTTCCTGGCTCACCACCGCAGGAAAACCAGTCCTCCCACAACAGACACCCCAATCCCAACCCAAATTCACAATTCCCTCCACTAGGTTATAGGCCCCTCCTTAAATTCCTTCAACCCCTAATCATTTGTCACCAGGTGGCCACATACCTCAAGAACATAACCCATGTTCTACTTGCTCTCAGGCCTCTCCCCAGGGGGCCCTCAGAACACCCCCATGGTTTCCCACTCACCAGGCCAGAGGACAGACTCCCAGGCAAGACTGGCAGGTCAATGTCACACACACAGGCCCCTGTAAGGCATTTCAAATATCTACTAACCTTTGTAGACACTTTCTCTGGGTGGGAAGAGGCCTTTCTCGCCACCTCAGAAAAGGCTACGGAGGTAATTACGGGCCTGGCCGAACATCTCATCCGCAGCTCTGGCCTTCCCACCTCCCTGCAGTTGGATATTGGTCCAGCCTACATCTCTAAAGTCACCCAGGGGTTGCCATCGCCCTGCAGATCTGCTGGAGCCTGCCTATCCCTTGTCATCCTCAATCCTGAAACAACACCTCACTAGATCAGTCTGGAGTTCTGAGAAACCTGGATCACCCCACTTCCCTTAGCCCTCTTTTGCATTCCATCAACCCCTCAGGCCCCCACATCCTCAGCCCCTTGGAGCTTATGTGGGGCAGACCCTTCCTACTCGGAAACATCCCAAATGCCTCTAGCCCTTTGGGAGATTATGTCCCCACCCTCAAGCTCACTGGCAACCCCCTTTGGCTGCATGCCGACCAGTTCTCCCCAGGCCTACCGCCAAGTCTCCCCTTGATCCTCCACTAGACCCGGGAGACTGGGTATTCCTCCAGGCATCCTGCAGCACAGGAAATTTGAAGCCGAAGTGGACAGGCCCACACCAGGGACTCCTGACCACACTGACGGTGGCCAGGCTACGGGGATATCTATCCTGGGTCCACTCCTCCAAGTTGAAGCCAGCCCCTGCACCCCAGACTCCACCGCCAATTGGCTTGTATCTGAGCATCGGCCTCAGACCAACTTGCCTCAAACTTACAAAAATCCCTAAGGAACTGTGATCCCCAGACCCTTACACTAATCCCCTATGAGCCAGGCTTCCCCCATCACCCCTCACTGTCCTGTTTATGCTGGTCCCTGTCTCTTGGCCCCCACCCCAGCCAGCCCCCTCCCTACCTAACGACCTACAGCTAAACAATTCTATGATCTTATCCTACCCTTACTCAAAGAAGTCCCTTCTCTTCGTCCCAGTACTGAAACACTGACTGACTTTCTTGTGGATTGTTATCTTCAGGGAGATTTCATAGACTTTTCCTGGGATCAAATAACCTCCTGGCTAGAAGCCAACTCTGGGGATTAACTTAACAAGAATTTAGCCTGGGAGGCCCTTACTCACCCTTTATTCTGGCCAGTACTCCTCGGAATCTCCCTTGTCACTATTAATTTTTTAATATGCCATTGTCTTATACCATCTGGTTGGAATTACCAGATGTTAGAGTCTGTGGGGAAGCTCGGGACTGGGTTGGAAGGTCTGTGAGGAGGATTCTCTGAAAGGTCGGGGGCCTCTGAGGGGACCTTGCCGAAGACGGAAGCCCCTACCTTGACTTTTCCAAACAAGTCCGACCCCCCGGGCCCCCCTCCCCCGGTGTTTTGCTAGAATCTCTATGTTTAGTCTTTAAAGACCTGACCTTGTAGAAGCATATACTTTCTCAAGGATACTTGCCCTGCTGATTGTATCTAGAGGTCAATTTGAGTTCAAGCTGTTGTTACAATAAAAAACCGACGAGGCAGGGCAACAGGAGTGCTTTTACTTCTAAAGTAAAACAGTCCCTTAGCCTCCCTTTCACAGAAACCTGTGTCGGAGTAGTCTGTTCATCCGTCGCTCAGGGCCTGCTGGTCAGCCCCGGCAAGAGTCTACAGTGACCTCCCCACAAGCCTTCTCTCCCTCTTATTGTGTAGAAGGTCTACCCCATACCTTTTAAACATCGCCTGCCCTGGCCAGTTTGGCTCAGTGGATAGAGTGTTGGCCAGTGGACCAAAGGGTCCCGGGTTCAATTCTGGTCAAGGGCACATACCTCAGTTGCAGGCTCCTCCCCGGCCCAGGCCCTGGTCAGGGCTCGTGCAGGAGGCAACCAACCAATATGTTTCTCTCACATCAATGTTTTTCTCTGCCTTTCCCCCTCTCTTCCACTTTCTCTAAAAGATGAATGGAAAAATATCCTCAGGTGAGGCTAAAAAAAACAAAACCGCTAAGTCCTCACTATCTCTCTCAAACCCTCGACCTAACACATCACCTCCTCAACACCACCAACTCCACTCTCTCGCAGGACTGCTGGCTCTGTCTTCCCCTCTCATCAACTAGCTACACGGCAGCCCCAACCTCCTTACACCCATGGGCCAACTCCAGTCTGTCCTTCCACTGTAAGATACATGGAAGACCCCCGTTCCAACTCATGCGCGTGGATGAACTTTATATTCTCCAGACCACAGAAAGGACAAGAGGAACTCTCACAGGCGGAGCTGTTCAATTACTCCAGTCACATTTAAACAACATAACTGAACACTTACCCAACAAAATCCCCATCTTAGGATCAGGAACAACCAACACTGTCCTAGCGCCGTGGTTGGCAAACCGTGGCTCGCGGGCCACATGAGGCTTTTGGGCCCCTTCAGTGTGGCTCTTCCACAAAATACCACGTGCGGGCGCGCACGTACAGTGCAATTGAAACTTCGTGGCCCATGCGCAGAAGTCGGTATTTTGTGGAAGAGCCGGTATTTTGTGGAGGAATGACATTGAAGGGGCCAAAGAGCCGCATGTGGCTCGCAAGCCGCAGTTTGACGACCACAGACATAGTGTATCAGGCACTTCTTTGCATCAACAGAAAACTCCCTGCAGGAAAGGCTTAGGACATCTTGATCAATACTTATGCAACTTTACTCTCAACCTCCAGTCTTCCTCCAACTGGGGTAACTATTTCATCACCCAAACAGCCCTTTTTCTGACACCCATTCCTTTCTCAGCCTGGCCCATCATCTCAGCGACTTTCCCAACAACCCGTATCTCCCAGTTCTGTTTAGGTCCACCCCTTTCCTGTGTTGGCTATTTCCCATGGCAGAGTTGCAATTCACAATTACAATCTAACTGCAGCCAACTCCCCTCCCATGGTCTCACACATACTGAATTTTGGGTGGAGACTGAGAGGAAATATAAATTTTTGGTGAACACCACCACTGGGGGTACCCAGGTCGTTCCCAAAGGCCCTTTTCAGCCCCTTACAGGGGCAACCTTAGCTGGAATTTTCTCTGTTTGGGAAATGAGAACAGCAAGGTCACTTACCTCTTCACTATTCTGCTTAGAAAATCAGGGAATTTTCTTTATGTAGCACCAATACCTATCTCTGTCTCCCAGCCAGCTGGACTAGGACCTGCACCCTAATCCCTCTCACACCGAAATAGACATTGCCCTAATAATCTGTCCTTCGAGGTTCCTCTCACTGCTTATGCTCAGATCAGAGAGAGGGGCATTGTGCTCCTTCACTTCCTTGCTGGCTTGGGAATGGCCACAGGCCTAGGCACTGGGATAGGGGGACTAGCAACTCCCTTTCCTACCATCAGAGCCTATCCAAAGACCTCGCAGATAGCTTAGAGGAGTGAGGACAAAAGGGGCCACATGCTAACCTGACAAGCTCAGGGGAGGCCTGCGTGTCAGTCTTGCAAACTCAGACCCAAAGTAACCACAAAGGATGGTCTGAAATTAAACTTTAACTAAACGCAGTTATGGTGGGTAGTTACATCCTAGGCCGGTATCTTCACTGACAAGATCAACCTATACCTTAACTGACCTATCTGTCTTTTTGCATCTATGATAATATGTCCTTGAAACGTCTGAGTAACTTGTAACTTCCCTTTTTCCAGACCCCTTGGGGCACAACCTAATGTGCCTGGGTGCCAGGACAGATACCACAAAATCCTTCATTGTTATTTTTATCATGTTGTTGACTGTTAATTCTCTTGCACCCAATCCCAGAGGTTTCCCCACTTTGCTTCCTCCAGCCTCTCTAGTCTATCACCAATGGATTTCATGTAACCCACCCACGTCCTCTCCTTAGATTGCAATGTATAAAGATAGATGGAAAGCCGAAACCAGTTTGGCTCAGTGGATAGAGCGTCGGCTTGCGGACTGAAAGGTCCCAGGTTCGATTCCGGTCAGGGGCATGTACCTGGGTTGCGGGCACATCCCCCAGTGGGAGATGTGCAGGAGGCAGCTGATCGATGTTCCTCTCTCATCGATGTTTCTAACTCTCTATCTCTCTCCCTTCCTCTCTGTGAAAAATCAATAAAATATATTTAAAAAAAAAAAAGGAAAAAAAAAAAAAAGAGATAGATGGAAAACCACCATTCTCTGGAACATTATCCCAATCCATTGAGATACTGCTTCCCAGCAATTGTCTACAGTTTGGCTCAAATAAACTCACAAAAGTTCTTTCCAGGTTTGAATGTTTTTACGTTAACAGGAGATTGCCCAAAGTAGTACTGTCGCAGTACAGGACCAGATAGGTTCACTGGCAGCAGTTCCCTCCCAAATCGGAGAGGACTTGACCTCCACACAGTTGAGAAAGGGGGGCTGTGCTTGTTCCTAGAGGGAGAATGCTGTTTTTACACCAACCAGTCTGGCATAGTAAGGGACGGGGCTAAGAAACTAGTTATAGGCCTCAAAAGTCCAACAACAACTTTCAGAATCCTTGGGCACCTGGCTGCAGAATCTTCACTGGACCTCCTGGCTTCTATCTCTAGTTGGACCTCTCTTAATGCTCTTCCTGACACTCATCTTTGGCCCATACATCCTAAGAGCCCTTTCCTCCTTCCTCCAAAACTGCATTCAGGCAATTACCAGTAGATCCATAGAGGAAGTGATGCTATTCCACACCTACACTAGATACCATCCCCTCCCTCAATCATCAACTAATTAGGGACAACTCTACATCCCATTTAAGCATGAAGAAGTTACAGAAGAATGAGATCAGCCTCCCTCATCATCCCCACCTTGAAGAAACCCTATCTTATAGGAACCCCAGCTTACAGGAGAGAGAGAGAGAGAGAGAGAGAGAGAGAGAGAGAGAGAGAGAGAGAGAGAGAGAGAGAGACTGGAATGCTAGGTATAATTCTTATGCTCCATTATGCCCTGCTTGAGACTCTTGCCCCTCCAGGCAGTTTTCCTGTTATTCTCATTACAGGTTTCGCAAGACATGATTAACAGCCTTCAGTTTCCAGTAAACCACCTCACCCAGTTTCCAGTGGACTGCCTACACCCAGTCCCCCACCTGCACCTGTTCCAACTGGTTACTCTGCCTGACCTTTACAGGAAACATAAATATCCCGCTCCCCCTACTCTGCCCCGATGATGCCGTTTTGGTCTCAGCCCTTCTGCTCACAGATATAACAATACATTTCTAATTCTTCACCACTTTTGGCCTTGTGCATTCCTCCTTTGGTGACCTTAACAGGAAACATCTACCTCAGGTTAGGAAATAATTGGTAGGTGTCTTCTATTTCCACTTATTCACTCACTCATCAATAAATATTTATCAAATGCTTCCTCTGTGCCCAGTACTGTTCCAACATCTGGGTATACAACAGTGAACTAAACAAACTCCCTGCCTTCACGGGAATTATATTTTGTGAGAAAGATGGGTAATAGCATAAATACACAAGTAATAATTAGTATGTTGGGGAAGGTAACTGATGTAGTGAAAATTAAATGAAGATAAAGGTGGGGGGGATAAGTAATATTGGAGATGAAGTATAATTTATATAGAATGGTCAGGGAAGGGCCAACTGATAAAACAACCTTAAACATAGACTTGAAATGAAGAAACAAAACTTGAAAATATCTGAGGGAACTCTTCAGATAGAGGGAATAACAAATGCCCAAGCCCTGAGACAATGAGTGAAAATAAAGGGGAGAAGAGGTCTGAAGAGTGAGCCCTGGGACACACCAATATGTGGGGTCAGGGAGATAAGGAGGGTGCATCAAAGGAGAAAGAGATGGACGAGCATTGAGGTAGTAGGAAAACAGAGAGGGATGTCCTGGAAGCCACGTGCACAGAATGTTCAAAGAAGAAGGAGGGAATAATCACTGGATCAAAGGCTAATGATCAGATGTATGATGAGGATTGAGAATTGATCATTGGTTTTAGCAACAGGGGAAACATTAGTGATTTTAATGAATGTACCTGAGAGTAGAAAAAGTCTGAACAGAGCAAGTTCAAAGAGAATGGGAGGAGAAAAATTGAAGCAACAAATGTAGGCAAGTTATTCAAGAAGTTTCGCTATAAAAGGAAATATCCAAACAAGACAAATTAGGGGCTATTAGAGCATGCTTTTATGTTAATTAGAATGATTCAGGAGGGTGGGGGGGAAATCATGTTGTGGGGGAGGGAAAGGGCAAATACTGAACAGTGTCCTCCAGCAAAGAAGTGGTTGATTCTTTAATAACTAGGTTCTTGGGTACTCCTACAATCGAGGCCATGTGGGGCCCCTAGAGGAAATATTCTCTGATGAAGAGGAGCTTAACATCAAAAATTAAGAGGCACACCATAAACAATCCATCAAAAGGGACAGTCACCAGTTTCAAAAAAAAGGACGAACTTGTACCCCAAGAATTAGAGATAATAGAGCACTCTGAAAAAATTTAAAATAAATATTCTGAGTTGCTCGAATAGGCAAAGAAAGAGTATAAACTATAAAACAAAAGAATAAAATTATAGGAAAGGGGAGGAGAAAGGATGGGGAGAAGGAAACAAAACTGTAGGGTCAGGTATGTATTTCACAAACTAAAAGATATTCACTTTTTAGAAAAGAAAAGGTCTAATTTTCATGATGGTCAGAAACAGCAAATATCCTTGTGTTGGGGGCAAAAATAGAATATTGGGGACTAGCTATTGTCATAAGAAATATGAATCATGTTCTGTTAAACTTGATTGTTTTATTCTGATTAAAGAAAGCACATTCTAACCTGGCTGGGAGCTGTATGCGGTCCTGGGAGCTCACCTGGAAATGCTGCCCATCCTCCCCATCCTGAAGCTGCCTATTATCATGGAAAGATCAACAACCTTGTTGAGGAAAGGAAACAATGCAGTCCCGGATGCCCCCTGCCCTTTGCCAACTCTCCCCTCCCCTCCACATCGCCCACATTGCCTGTAATCTGTAACCACTGTACCCATTCGTATTCCTTTTGCCCACTTCCCATGTAATCTTTGTCCTTGTACCCCATATAAGCAGCTGGCTTATGTTGGGGGGTGCAGAGCAGATTTTTATGGATGACCTGCTGTTCTCCTATACTGCCGGCATTATTGGAATAAACGCTCATATATGATTCAACCCGGTCTCTGCTTAATTGGCTCAAGTAGTGACAGGCAGTCGGAACCCATTGGTTGTCTGGTTTCAAATATAATGGGCTGACTCACCCCTCATTTGCCATGTTGAGCAGAAGAGTCACCGTGTGGGAGGTGCTGTGGGGGAAGAGGAGAGATTCCATGCAATCCAGCAGTTGACAGTGGGGTCCCACATTTTCATTTGCTTGCAACATATTGAGACATATTTGAAAGGTGAACATGGTGGTGGGCGTGGGTAGGCTAAGTAGCCATCTCAGGTGGTGATTTAAGAAAAATTGAATTTATTTAAGGAGAAGTGTTGGATTCAGTGGATCTATCGATTATATTACCCAGGTTTAACTAAACTAACCCTAACAAAATGAGCACGTAGTTTCAAAAGTTTTCTGCAAAGTAATCTCAGTTTGAAGTTTATGGTAATAATGCAGGCACAGGTAAAAAAGAAGAAAATGGCAGGAGTGCACTTCTAGTTTGAGCCCTTTTTCCGATACACTGGGGAGTCATGACCTACCAAGCTAATCAGACACTGCCAACCTAATGACACTGCCAACCTGACACAAACTATTTTCTTTTTTTTAAATATATATTTTTTATTGATTTCAGAGAAGAAGGGAGAAGGAGAGAGAGAAACATCAATGATAAGAGAGAATCATCAATGGGCTGCCTCCTGCACACCCCCCACTGGGAATCTGCAACCCTGGCATGAGACCATGACTGGAATCGAACCCGGGACCCCCAATCTGCAGGCCAACGCTCTATACACTGAGCCAAACCAGCCAGGGCTTACACAAACTATTTTCAAATGTTAAGAAGTCTTCTAGACATGTGTATTTATATCCACTATCATTGTGATGAATGTCACCTTAACTATACATGTGTAGATATGTATACTTATATATAGTATATACACTTATATATATTGTATGTAAGTATGTGTATAATACTTATCTACACTATATGTAAATATACATGTATACTTACTACTGTAAATATGTAAGTATATATACTAGTATAAATATATATAGTATATATTTATATAACAGTATATATACAGAGTATCAAATATACACAAATTATGAATAGATATAGATTCTATGTCTACACAGATTATATATATATCTCCAGACCACGAAGATAATTTTTTAGCATTGTTTAAGGTCATACAATATTCTATCAGGAACTTTATGAAATTTCATTATATCTAATGGAAAAATGTTTGGTAGGGCCAACTGGCATGGCTTAGTGGCTGTCGACCTATGAACCAGGAGGTCAGGGCACATGCCCAGGTTGCTGGCTCGATCCCCAGTGCAGAGCATGCAGGAGGCAGCCAATCAATGATTCTCTCTCATCATTGATGTTTCTATCTCTCTCTCCCTCTCCCTTCCTCTCTGAAATCAATAAAAATATTTTTAAAAAAATGTTTGTAAAGGACTTGTATGCATGCATATAAGCATAACCAGTGGACATAAGACATTGGGGGATAGGGGAGGCTAGGGGACTGTCTGGGGCGGGGGGATAAAATGGACACATATGTAATACCCTTTGTAATACTTTAAGCAATAAAATAAATAAATAAATAAATAAATAAATAAATAAATAAATAAATAAATGTTTGGTAGCCTCTTTGGATCTGAAAGGGCGAGTCATCGCGGGGCCTACGTGGGCCGACCGCCAGGCCTCATGAGGCACAGCCTGACCACGCTGCTGGCAGCCTCAGGCACTGACTCCCCAGCCCACGGAGGGAGCCTGGCGCAGGCTACCCGCCCGCCGCCCCAGGACCGGACCCATGCGGCAGCGGCGGCGATGGCGGGGCGGGGCGTGTGCCCTTGCCTGAGGAGATGGAGGAAGAGGCGATCGCCAGCGCCCCCGGGGATGAGACGGAGGATGTGGACTTCCTGTCTGGGCTGGAACTGGTCGATCTGCTGGACCCCCGGCAACCAGACTGGCCACTGGAGCCCGGGCTCAGCTCGCCCTTGGGGGGGCGAGGACTGCGCCCTCCATCTTGCCCTGGGTCCTCCATTTTTGGGCAGAGCCATGTGCTTGGCGGGGGCTTCTTCCCGGAGGCCCAGGCCTCTGCTGGCCACGCCCAGGATTTCTCTGGACTAACCAATGATAATCAAGGGAAGTGCACGCAATCAATATGACCACATCCTGTGTAACAAGACTCGACTCGTGCCTGGCCAATCGGTGGGGCCCACAGTCCCCTCCCCTGCCCTCACTATAAAACCCACAATCCCATCAGGCCTCTCTCTCTCGGCCACTGGGCTTACCGTTGCATCGGTGAGCGTGGTCGGGGAGCCGAACTAGTTCGAAATGAAGGACTCTTTGCTTTTGCATCGGACTGGCTGGCTCCCTGGTGGGCCCTTGGGAATCTTGAAATCTGGGCACAACAGATCCTAATAAAGGAAAATCAATACACAAAATTGTTCCATAGAAAAGGTTTCAGTTTTATATTTTAAATCTGCAGGCTAAAATGACTAAAATTCAACATATCTTACAACTAGTTTGCAAGAGCCTCTGACTTACATCAGGGACTATGAAAATTAATAAAAAATTAATTTAGAAAAGTATTGTTTAACTAGCAGATGGTATTGGAAAATGAATAGTGTTGCCAATGATGTACTTTTTCCATTTGGAGGCATTGCAGATTTTCTTTTTCACTTATAACAACCATTAAAACTCAGTGTGAAAAGTAAACTAAACTGAGAATCGGGCCTGAAAAATCTCTAACAGAGTGCCAAACCAAGATTTGCTCTATAAATAATGAGGAAAGTTCTATCTCAGTGTTAATTATAGGTTTAGTGGGAACTTTATTCAAATACATAAAATACTAAAATATCATTTTTCATTCTTACCCCAGCTTTTCTTGACTTTTATTTTTACATATATACTATGTAGGCAAAATAGTACCTGCATATTATTTGTGGATAAACACATATACAAATAGTGGTTATTCCGCCTAAAAATAATTTTACTTCTAAGGAGAGCTCGATGAAGAATGTGGAGAGCCCACTGCACAGAATGAGGGCCTCTCAAATGTGTGCTTCTCAAACGAGTCCCAGCACATCGGACTCACACAGAGGGCACGCTAAGCTCAGATTTCTTCCCTTCTCCCCTAATCAGATTCTCTGAGAAGCAGAGCTTAGAAATATGATTGGTGAGCATTTCTAAAGTGATGTTTTGGGCAGTGATCTGAGAAGCATTACAATGCACGGCTATGAATAATTGTCTATGAAATCAAACGTCAAGAGACAAACATATCTAGTTAGTTGCCAAACATTCTATGGGCAGGAATGATGATAACACAACACAAAGCATAATCAGGTCACTGTAATTGGATGCCTTTGGGAGAAGTTAAAACAGAATAAGCTTTCAGTGCCGACTTTTCTTCTTAGCATAGAAATCCTGTGAGTTTACTAGCTCTCCACCTCTGTGCTTCAGTTCTCTCCTCAGTAAAATGAGAGGTATGAGAACCACTTAATTCTTAGGATTAAGAGAATTAAGTGAGATAATATATGTAAGGTGCCTGCAATGGTGTCTGGCATGTAGTAAAATCTTGCTGTTACTGATATAGTTTTTGCTTACCATCCATTTTAGAATAGGAGATTCCTGGAGAGCATGGCAATAAAAATTATTATATCAGAGCATAAACATTGTTTTTACCCCACTTTTTGCTACAGTGTTGCAACATAATGTCTAGATATCTGAGAAGAAAAAAACTGACTTGTAACTATTAGAAAGGCAATAAAAGTCTTAATTAAATGAATTTAGTTATATAAAAAATGACATATTCTGCAACGTGTAATAAATATCACATTTTTTTCAAGACTAAAAATAAACCCAAAACGAAAATGGTGAGGTCATCTCAGAGAGATACCTACCTACCACTAATGCAGTTTTCTGTGACAGGCCAATCTTTATTTTATTTTATTTCTGTCTTTTTTCTTAAATATATTTTATTGATTATCTACAGAGAGGAAGGGAGAGGAATAGAGAGTTAGAAACCTTGATGAGAGAGAAACATCGATCAGCTGCCTCCTGCACACCCTCCACTGAGGATGTGCCTGTAACCATGGCACATGCCCCCGACCGGAATCGAACCTGGGACTCTTCAGTCCGCAGGCCGATGCTCTATCCACTGAGCCAAACCAGTCAGGGTTATTTCTGTCTTTTTAGACTGAGCCTGTGCCTCTGTGCTTAATCTCTGGGTTTGTAAATATCAAGATTCCAGCTTGAATCCGTCAAGAAGGGAGTTAGGGTCCCAGTCACAGAGCCTAAAATTGACTGGATGCTGGGATCTCACCTGGCCAAAACTCTCTCTATCATGTTGATCTCCTTGTTTTGTTGTTGTTAATCCTCACTGAGGATATTTTCCCATTGATTTTTAGAGAGAATGGAAGGGAGGGGGAAAGACAGAGAGAAGTGAGAGAGACACAGCGATTGGTTGTGTCCCTCATGCACCTCCCACATGCACACTTACCAGGGCCGGGGCTCAAGCCTGCATGAGGTACATGCCCTTGACAGGAATTGAACCCAGGACCCTTCGTCCATGGGCCAATGCTCTATCCACTGACCCAAACCAGTCAGGGCTTGGTCTCCCTTTTGAACTACAATTCATGACAGAAACTGAGTTCCAGCCTTCAGAAGTAGATCTGGAAAGCTTCTGATTCTTTTTGACAGAGAGAGAGAGGGAGAGAGAGAGAGAGAGAGAGAGAGAGAGATTGAGACATGGATCGGTTGTTTTCTGACAGGAGATAGAACCTGCAACCTATACATGTGCCCTGGCTATGAATGGAACCCACAACCTTTTTGTGGATGGGATGATACTTCAACCAACTGGGCACCCGGCAGGGCTATAGGTGATTTTTTAATTTCATTAACTGACCAAAGCCTCTCTAACACTTGGGGAGTTCTATTCAGGTGAGAGTCTTAGAGGGATTTGGTGACAGGCCCCATACTCCTCTCAACCTTCTACCACCAGAACTCTCCTTCTGTGGTCCCCACCAATGCCTCATGACCCCTTTGTAACTGACTTCTACTTTTTTGCATGGTCGTTTGTTGCCACCCATGGGCCTCCTTCACTTTATTTTTAATTTTTTAAAAATCATTTTACTTTTATTTTTTTAAATATATTTGTATGATTTCAGAGAGGAAGGGAGAGGGAAAGAGTGAGATAGAAACATCAGTGATGAGAGGGAATCATTGATTGGCTGCCTTCTGCACGCCTCCTACTGGGGACTGAGCCCAAAACCCGGGCATGTGCCCTTGACCGGAATTGAACCTGGGAGCCTTGAGTCCTCAGGCTGATGCAGGCTGACACTCTATCCACTGAGCCAAACCGGCTAGGACAGGCCTCCTTCACTTTAAGCTGCTGGATCCTTTTCTGGGCTGATGACTCTGCCAAGTTCGGACAGCCAGACTTTGCCCTTGCTGGGTCTGTGACATTTACCTCAACTAAAAGGCCAGACTCCCAAAAATCCCATCAGCAGTGAGCAGTGGGAAGTCCCATCTGTCCCTGCTGTCTGATGCTGGGGAGGCTGGACACCTGCCCACGTTGAGCTTCTGTCTGCCCTGGGTTTTCAGAGTGAACTTTCCTCCCTCAGACAGGAGCCCCAGAACCTGTGGTGACTCCTGAAGGTCTCCCAGATCATTAAGAGACGCAGCTTTTCCTTCCGCTGGGAAGACAGCAAGACCAGTGACTCATCTGTCACTGCTAATGAGCACAAAGGGTCTGAACATTGGGGAACACAGAGAGGAAAGGACTGAGATTAACCAGACACCAGGCTTTTAATTTTTTCCCAGAACACAGCCTATTTGTCATGCGATGTTAGAAGGACAGAGAAAATAAAGTTAACGAGCAGCCGTTGTCTGTTTGAGAAAGTCTTTTTTAAAAAATATGTTTTATTGATTTTTTTACAGAGAGGAAGGGAGAGGGATAGAGAGTTAGAAACATCGAAGAGAGTGAAACATCAACCAGCTGCCTCCTGCACACCCCCTACTGGGGATGTACCCGAAACCCAGGTACATGCCCTTGACCGGAATCGAACCTGGGACCTTTCAGTCCGCAGGCCGATGCTCTATCCACTGAGCCAAACCAGTTAGGGCAAGAAAGTCTTAAAGAAAGCCACCGCAGAGAGATGTGGGTTGCCCGTGGAGATGCGCAGAAGAAACAGCAGGTAGCCAAAGATACCAAACATAAGCTCCATCTTGGGAGAAACTGGTTACCAAGAATTAGGCTCGAAACGCATTCATTAAAGCTTGCAGAATTCCACCCAAGAGCCTCTTCTCTCATGCTGACGTGGATACCCCAAATCAGGAGTTGGTAACTGGAAGCCTGTATTTCATTCGGCAAGTGCAACTTTAAAAATCCTTGCTTTGGTCCTAGCCAGTTTAGCTTAGTGGATAGAGCGTCAGCCTGTGGACTGAAGGGTCCCAGGTTTAATTCCTGTCAAGGGCATATGCCTGGGTTGCAGGCTCAGTCCCCAGTAGGGGGCGTGCAGGAAGCAACTAATCAATGATTCTCTCTCATCATTGATGTTTCTATCTCTTTTCCTCTTCCTTCCTCTCTGAAATCAATAAAAATATATATTTTTTAAAATCCTCACTTTGAATGTGAACATGTTTTGTGGTGCATGCAATTTCCTGTTCTCCATAAGTTTGACCTTCCTTTCACATCAGGTTTCTTTACATATTTTACAGTGCTTTACTAGCTGGACTCTGAAGGCATTTGACCTAGATTGCTCAGTAATATTCTCTAGAAAGCAAAGGAAATGAGAGGCTAATGATGCCCAACTTGGATTCTGGCTTTTGGAGCCCATTAGGGATGCTAGGGCTTGCTGGTCAGAGCTGGTCTAGGGGGATTCAGGCTGACTACTACAGACTGGGCAGAGCACTGAGCTGTCATATCCTTTATCCCACAGTACACTCACAGCTTGCATAGAAGTCTGTTGCCTCCACTAGGCACTAGGCATCTAAAAACATTCAATTCCTCAATATTCCCATTTTGGGGGGAACTCTCAAAAAAGAAATACTAAGGAATTGGACAAGGTCAATAACCTAAGTGTACTGTTACTGAATTTCCAGAACCAAAATTCATATCTCATGGTTCAAACTTGGAAACATAGTATTGGAAACTGTGACTGCCCTGGACAATTCTTCACATATGAACACTAGAGCTGTACAGAGCTTAGCCACTGTCCAGTGGGGGTTGGGGGTGGTACCTGGGAGAGGGAGACACGTTTTCAGGGTTACACTCGCCTGTAAATTGGGATCTGGACTTCTTTCTCAGTGAAGAGTACACTGAATGATCTCGGATTTCCTCCAAACACCTGAAAACATACATACTGGCAGAGACATGACTGGTGTAGAAAACCTTTTATGCGGCCTGTGCGTCTCTATAGGTCTACTGCCGGAACCACCCACACCACCCAAGGTTCCGGGACGACAGCCTGGCAAACACATTCCTTTTACTCCAAATTGCATGACTGGGACATCCACAAATAATGACATGAACCCTCTTTAGGCTCCTGCAGAAACCTCTGGTCCTCCCTAATCAGATTCCATCCATCTTTGTGTCATACACTCCTGGCTCTTTAAAGATTCCCATAGCCCTTGCTCCTTGCCTGGCTGAGAGGGAAAAGAAACAACAAATTCCTTAATTCTGCTTCCTGAAAACCACTCAACTCCACCAAACTATCTAAAAATATGTTTCTGAATTCTAATGCATAGACTTATGAGAGGGTAGAAAAGCTAGCTAAAATAAGGCTTATATGTATAATCTCAGGAGAGGGTAGTTTAGAAATGACTGTAAGAATATCACTTTTTCCTTGACTGCACATGGGGCCTGGCGTTAATAAGACACACTGGACCAAAAGTAGGTGAAAGCACTATAGCAGCACCCATGAAGAATAGGATAGGATAGACAAAGAGATGGGAGGGCCACCTAACAGGACTTTATTCTCAGTCCTCGGGACAACCAATGAAGACTTTTAAGTAAAACAGTTCTATCAATGAATTTTACTCTGTTAATCTAGTAACAAATGTTTACTAATTTAATTCTTACAGGATTAATCATCTATGTATCTTATAATTCTTTGCTATTCAAGAAGAATCTGAGCAGAAAATAGAAACTTGGTGCATTCATTTCCTGGTTTAATAAAGGGGGGAAATCATTTTGTGTAAGTAAAAGAGAATCTATACAATAAAAGGGTAATATGCTAATTAGACCTGGAGACCTTCTGGATGTTCTTCCGGACAAAGCCATGGTGGTGGGGCTGAGGCAGAGGCAATTAGGGGTGATCAGGCCAGCAGGGAAGGGCAGTTGGGGGTGATCAGGCCAGCGGGGGTTGGGGAGGGGAGTTGGGGGCAAGCAGGCCAGCAGGCAGAGTGGTTGCAGCGGTTCTCAACCTGTGGGTCACGAACAATGAAAATACATCCTGCGTATCAGATATTTACATTACGATTCATAACAGTAGCAAAATTACAGTTATGAAGTAGCAACGAAAATAATTTTATGGTTGGGGGTCACCACAACATGAGGAACTGTATTAAAGGGTTGTGGCATTAGGAAGGTTGAGAACCACTGGTAGGGCAATCAGGCAGGCAGGCAGGTGAGCGGTTAGGAGCCAGCTGTCCCGGATTGCAAGAGGGTTGTTCCACAGAGATCAGGCCTAAACTGGCAGTTGGACATCCCCTGAGGGGTCCCAGATTGGAGAGGGTGCAGGCCGGGCTGAGGGACACACCCTCCTTCTCCCGTGCATGAATTTCATGCACCAGGCCACTAGTATATTTATAAGGAAAATACATACCTTTTTATAAAACAGACAGTTCAAAAATAATTTGGCTTTTGCCCAGCTGGTGCGGCTCAGTGGTTGAGTGTCGACCCAAAAACCAAAGAGTCACTGATTGGATTCCCGTCAGGGCACAAGCCTGGTTTGTGGGCTCCATCCCCAGTAGGGGTGCATACAAGAAGCAGTTGATGGATGATATTTCTCTCTCATCGATGTTTCTATCTGTCTCCCTTCCTCTCTCTCTAAAAACCAAATTAAAAAAATAATAATAATTTGGTTTTGAGACAATTTTTAAATAAAACTGTTTAAAAGTATATAAATATGTGGTAATAAACATTTTGTAATTGTTTATAAGACTGCTCATCACAACAACAAAAGGACAGCATTGCTCCTGATTTAGCTACATATTCATTTTCATTAGCTATTACCTTCACAATGTTCACAATTCATATGCGACCAAAGACTATATAATGAAAGGACTTTTTCCCAATCCTGTTGCCCAGTCACCCAGTTTTGCTACCTTGGGACAATCAATATTTTTAGTTTTTGGGGGGTATTCTCCCAAATATATTTTAAAAAAGCGAGTGTATATTAAATATATTTATCCTCTTTCATCCAAATAGAAATATACTAAGCATGGTGTTTTCATCTGGCTTTTTTCACCAACTATACATATTGGCACTCATTCCACATCATAACCTAAAGAGCGTCCTCATTTTCATAGCTTCACACAGTGCTCCCTCTGTATTCACTTAATCATTCTCCTACTAAAGGCCATTTAGGTTGATTTACTATTTTGCTGTAAAAATGCTATCTGCAAGAACCTCTATGTGTCTCATTTTGCAAACATGTAAGAATATCTGTAGGAATAAACTTTTAGAAGTATAAATTCTGGATTAAAGGGTATATCTTTTTGTAATTTTGATAGCCATTGCTAAATTGTGCTTTACCAAGTTGCACAAAAATGCATTTCTAATTAGTCCTTTCATTAGCCCATTCCATAATGTTAATTATTGTAAATTTAAAATATTTTAATATATGGTAGAGATATATCTCTTTATTTTTAAGGGGTTTTTTTTGGGGGGGGGAGAGGAGGACTCTTTTGGTTTATTTATTTTTAATATGAATTTTATAATCAGCTTGTCTAGTTTTATTCAGGCTATGAATATAAAATCTTTTTTTTTTTCTATAAAGTGTGAACAACCCATAAAAAAGAATAGTGAGCCGAAGCCGGTTTGGCTCAGTGGATAGAGCGTAGGCCTGCGGACTGAAGGGTCCCAGGTTCGATTCCGGTCAAGGGCATGTACCTGGGTTGCGGGCACATCCCCAGTGGGAGATGTGCAGGAGGCAGCTGATCGATGTTTCTCTCTCATCGATGTTTCTAACTTTCTATCTCTCTCCCTTCCTCTCTGTGAAAAATCAATAAAATATATTAAAAAAAAAAAAAAGAATAGTGAGTTATATAAAAGGTAAAAAGTAACTTCATTTAGGTTTTATAATAATGACATGTTTAATTTCATTCTCTGAATGAAAGAAGTGGATTGAACCCTGGCCGGTGTAGCTCAGCTGGTTAGGCTTGTCCTATGCACCAGGAGGTTGCCAGTTTGATTCCAAGTCAAGGGCACATGCCTGGGTTGCCGGCTGGATCCCTGGTTGGAGGGTGTGCAGGAGGCAACTGATCGATGTTTCACCCTCCCATTGATGTTTCTCTCTCCCTCTCCCCGCCTCTCTATCTCAAAATCCATATACTATTCTTAAAAAAAAAAAAAAGTGGATTGAGCCATGACCGGTTTGGCTCAGTGGATAGAGCGTCAGCCTGCGGACTGAAGGGTCCCAGGTTCGATTCCAGTCAAGGGCATGTACCTGGGTTGCGGGCATATCCCCAGTGGGGGTGTGCAGGAGGCAGCTGATTGATGTTTCTCTGTCATCGATGTTTCTAACTCTCTATCCCTCTCCCTTCCTCTCTGTAAAAAAATCAATAAAAATATATTTTTAAAAAAGTGGATTGATAAAATTCCACTTAATAAATGTAATAAATTAAGAAAATATACTTCAAATCCATATTAGGGAGAATTTGGGTCAGTGTTTCTCAATGAGGGGCAATCTTGCTCCAAGGGACATTTGGTGAAGTCTGAAGACTTTTAAAAAAATTTTTTTTATTGATTTCAGAGAAAAAGGGAGAGGGAAAGATAGAAACATCAATGAGGAGAGAGAGGTGCCTGCCTGGCCCGTGCCAATATCAAGCAAGAGCCAGGAAGAGGCTGTGCAGCAGCTGCCTTCTTGTCTGGGGTACTGGAACCTTCCCAGTCCCTGGAACCTTCCTAGTCCCTGCGATGATGCAATGATGCCAAGGCCCCTATGAGGGGCAAGGAGTCGTTGTGGCTGAACCCCACTGAGCCAATGCCTCATGCTCTTCCCATTGCCAGGCCCACCCCACCTGAAGAAATAAGTGGTGGATTGGCCCCAAGTAAAAGCACAGTGTATGTATCCAACTTGCCCTTTTCCCTGACCAACAATGACTTATACTGGATATTTCCCAAGTATGGCAAAGTTGTAAAGGTTACTGTAATGAAAGCTAAAGATACCAGGGAGAGTAAAGGTGTTGCACTTATTTTCTTTTTGGATAAAGACTGCACAAAATTGTACCAGGACAATAGACAACAAAGTTATTTGCTAGTGATAAAAGCAAGCATTGCTTTGACAATGGAAGAGCAGCTGATGCCACCCGAAGACAAAAGTACTTTGATAAATCTAAGGGCTATGAATGTGGGGAGAGTGGACACTTAAGTTATGCCTGCCCTAAAAATATGCTTGGAGAATGTGAACCTCCAGAGAAAAAGGAGAAGAAAAAAATTCCTGAACCAGAAGAAGAAATTGAAGAAGTAGAAGGAAGTAAAGATGGAGGAGAAGATCCTGCTCTTCATAGCCTCAGGCCATAGCTTTCCAGCAAGCCGAAACTGAAGAAGAACAAAAAAAGTAGACCCCAGCCTCCTACTTCCCCACCCCTGTCATCCCTGCTTCCCCATGTAATCCTTGTCCTGCCTTATATAAGCAGCTGGTGTATGGGGGTGGCAGAGCAAATTTTTGTGGATGACCTGCTGCTCTCCCATACTGCTGGCAGTATCAGAATAAATGCTCATATATGATTAAAAAAAAAAGTGGAAGCCTACTTAAGGGGATCCCTCAACCTCTAATGATTCAAGACGCCCAAGGATAAAGAAAAGCACATATTTCAGTGATGAGGAAGAACTTAGTGATTAAAATTATGTTTATTATGTAAATACTAGAGGCCTGGTGCACGAAATTCGTACATTTTGGGGGGGGGGGGTGTCTCCCTCAGCTTGGCCTGTGCCCCCTCACAGTCCAGAAGCCCTCAGGGAGCGGGCCTAAGCCATCAGTCGGACATCTTTAGCACTGCCACGGAGGTGGGAGAGGCTCCTGTCACCGCTGCTGCACTCGCCAGCTGTGAGCCTGGCTTCTGGCTGACTGGCACTCCCTCTGTGGGAGCACATTGACCACCAGAGGGCAGCTCCTGCATTGAGCGTCTGCCCCCTGGTGGTCAGTGTACGTCATAACGACCAGTCATTCTGCTCTTTGGTCGATTTGCATATTAGCCTTTTATTATATAGGATTAAAATTTTTAAAAAATGATGAGAGAGAATCATTGATCGGCTGCCTCCTGCATGCCCCCTATTGGGGATCGAACTCAGGCATGTGCCCTGACTGGGAATCAAACCATGACCTCCTGGTTCATAGGTCTATGCTCAACCACTGAGCCAAACCAGTTAGGCTGAAGACATTTTTGATGGTCATGCCCAGGGGCAGGGGTGTTGGTGCTCTGAGCATCTATTGGGTAAAAGCAGAGATGGTGTTAAACCTCCTGTGATGAGCAGGACCTGTAATGCACCCACAACAAAGCATTGAAGTCAAAAATGCCCATAATGCAGAGGCTGATATACCATGATTTAGAGAGAGAAGCAAAAAGATAGTCTCTTATTTAAAGGAAAATATAAAGGAAGGGGAAGATGGAAATGATCTATGGGAAAGCAAAGGTGAACAAAGGCAATAGGAAGTGTAAAATTCTAGTTCTTTATGAAATTTTATTTATTTATTCATAAAAAATTTGATGTAGTATCATGTGAAAGTCTAACAACTCTAAATTGGTATTAGAGTGTACCTATATTTTGGGAGCTATCAGGGGCAGTATGCCAGTTTCTGTCTGATAACTGACACAGAATCAGGGAGAGAATGACTGAATGAAGGAGTTAAAGATGACCTTTTTTTGAACTAATGGGAGCTTGTGTCTGAGATAGTTCATATGTTAGAAAGGTCAAAGAAAAATATATCATCAAATATTTTTATATTTGTCAATTTTTAAGAAAAATATTATACATCATTATTGCTTGTTTTGATGCATGCTACTAATGAGATTCAGAATCATTGATTTATTAGCTATTTACATTTATTTACATTTTACTTATGTCTACTGCATTGTTGGTGTTCATTCATTGGTTATTGTGCTGTTTAGATATTAAAATAAATAAAAGTTTGTGTGCCACTTTTGTATTACAAACAAACAAAAATATGATGTGCTCTTGCAGTATAATGGTTGATAGTTTTCAGAGATATCTTTAGAGCAGCTGACTAATATAAGGTAAGTTACATTTTGCTAAGTGTCCACTTTGTCTTTTTGTAAAACCAAATTCAGATTTTTATTGTTCTTATGACATCTTTCCTGCTCATTAACATTTTTGTGCTATGGGTAGCATATAACTTTATTGTCAATTCTGATGTTGAGTAATTCATTTGTTAACATTGCAAAAATAGATAAATTTTTGTGCCCAGCAATAATTCTGCAATTAGTCTATGTAGCTGATAAAGTACTTCATCAAAAATTAATAGGAATTTTTTAGTATTTTATTTTATTTATTTTCCTTTTTAAAAAAATATTTATTGTTGAGAGTATTATAGATGTCCCCCCATTTTTCCCCATTGCTCCCCTCCAACCAGTTCCTGCCCCACCCCAGGCTGTCACCACTCTATTGTCTGTGTCCATAGGTACTGCATATATGTATATAAGATCTTTAGTTAATCTCTTCCAGTACTCCCCCCTTCCCACTGAGATTCATCAGTCTTTTCCATGTTTCCATGCCTCTGATTCTACTCTATTCATCAGTTTATTTTGTTCATTAGATTCCTTATTCATTTATTTTGATTTTTAGATTCAATTGTTGATAGAAATGTATTTATTGCCCATTTTATTGTTCATAGTTTTTTTTTTTTCTTCCTCATCATCTTCTTCCCCTTCCTCCTCTTCTTAAAGGATACCCTTCAACATGTCATGTAATACTGATTTGGTGGTAATGAACTTCTTTAGCTTTTCTTGTCTGTGAAGCTCTTTAACTGATTCTCAATTCTAAATGTAGCTTTGCTGGGTAATCTTGGTTGTAGGTCCTTACTATTCACCATTTTGAATATTTCTTGCCACTCACTCCCTTCTGGCCTGAAAAGTTTCTGTTGAGAAATCAGCTGACAATTGTATGGGTCCTCCTTGTAGGTAACTAACTACTTTTCTCTTGCTGCTTTTAAGATTCTCTTTGTCTTGGCATTTTAATTATTATGTGTCTTGATGTGGGCCTCTTTGGGTTCTTCTTGTGTGGAACTTGTTAGTCCATTTCTTTCACCAGATAGGGGAAGTTTTCTGTCATTATTTCTTTAAATAGGTTTTCAATATTGTGCTCTCTCTTCTCCTTCTGGTACTCCCATAATGCAAATGTTGGTACGTTTGAAGTTGTCCCAGAGGTTCCTTACACTATCTTCACATTTTTGGATTCTTTTTTCTTTTTGCTCTTTGAATTGCGTGTTTTTGATTCCTCATATTCGAGATCATTGATTTGATTCTCGTAATCCTCTATTCTACTGTTGAGTAAAAATTATTCTTTATTTCAATTACTGTGTGCTTAATTTCTGACTGGCCCTTTTTCATGTCTTTGTTATTCTCACAAAGATCCTTGAAAGTCTCACTAAGTCCCTTGCAGCTCTCATTAAGTTCCTTGAGTAACCTTATAACCATGGTTTTGAACTCTGTATCTAGTAGTTAGCTTGCTTCCATTTCTTTCATTTGTGACACGTTTCTCTGTCTCCACATTTTGGTTGCTTCCTTGTGTTTGTTTCTATGTACTAGGAAAAGCTGCTATGTCTCCTGGAATTGGTAGAGTGGCCTTGTGTAGTAGGTGTCCTGCAGGGCCAAGTAGCTCAGCCTCCCCAGTCACCTGAGCTGGGCACTCTAGGTGTACCCCTGTGTGGGCTGTGTGCACAGCCTTGTTGTAGTTGAGCCTTAATTGCTATTGGCGTCACTGGGAGGAGTTGACCTCCAGGCCAATTGGCTGTGAGGACCAGCTGTGACTACAGTGGAAGTGCTGCTGTGCAGGAGACACACCTATGGAGCAGGGCTTGTTTCAGTGGGCTTTGGTGTTCATTGAGTTTGCGCCTGGAGAGTATTGCTTGTGGATCTGTAGAGTTGTAATCTGGTATAGTCTGAAGTTGTCCATTGAGTGTACTGGCTCTGGGGTCTCCTAGGAGGTGCAAAGGCAGCAACTGCCTGGGGTCATCCAGCAGGAGCTACAGAGAGATCTGCAGATGGCTGCTACTTGCATTGGGCTTGTAAGTGCCCAGGTAAGACCCAGCACCCAGCTGTAAAGAAGGCAGGCTGGTGCTAATGCTGGGTCTTGGGCTGTTTATTGAAAGATTTGGGGCCGCTGATGTCAGCTGATGCTTGTTTGAGAGATTTTAGCAAGTCTGAAGCCTGAGCCAGGACAGGCCATTCATATGAAAAAGCTGCTGCACATAGCTTGGGTGGGGCTGTAAATTGAATGGGGTGGGTCTCAGAGAATTACCAGGGAAGAAAGAACAGTGTGGGCCACACTGATGAAAACTCAGATATGACTGCCAGTCAGCTCTGTGATGGGGAGATCCCAGCACAGGAACAATGATCCCTGTGAGCTCCCCCATATGGGAGAAAGCCACCCCCGAGTTTTCATCTAAATGCCAGACAACCCAGCTCCTTCTCGTTTGTACCTGGATCCCCCAAAGCAATCACATGGCACTGGAGCTCAGAGGGAGAGGGACCATGTAAGCCATGCACCAGCCCTTTAAAAGGAACTGCTTGGGTCTCCAGCAGCCTCAGTGTCATTCAGCCACACTCCCTGCTGGTTTTTACAGCTGGGAACTTCTCTTTCCAGCTCTGGAAACTTGGGCTGGAGGTTTGGTGTGGGGCTTGGACCCCTTGCTTCTCAAGGGAGGCCTCTGTCATGGAGATATCCCTTCCAATTAACAAAATGCCAAACATGGGAGTTAGCCTGTTCTGTGCCTCCGCCCCTCCTCCTAGTCTCAATGTACTTTCTTCTTTACTTTTCTTGTTGTAGGACTTTCATTCAGCCAGATTTCAGGCAGTCCTTAATGATGATTGCTCTGTATTTTAGTGATAATTTTGATGTGGTTGTGGGAGGTAGCAAATACCTATGCTGTCTTCTTGGTTCTCAAATAAAAGTTTAGGTACCCTGCCGAAGCCGGTTTGGCTCGGTGGATGGAGCGTCAGCCTGCGGACTGAAGGGTCCCAGGTTCGATTCCGGTCAAGGGCATGTACCTGGGTTGCGGGCACATCCCCAGTAGGAGATGTGCAGGAGGCAGCTGATCGATGTTTCTCTCTCATTGATGTTTCTAACTCTCTATCTCTCTCCCTTCTTCTCTGTAAAAAATCAATAAAATATATTTGAAAAAAAAAAGTTTAGGTACCCATTTCTGATCATTAGAGCAATCCAAAAACTCTGTGTGTAGCTCTTGGAAAAGAGCACAACTTTTTCAAGCTGTGATTGATAGAATTTGATGTGGTCTAATTGTACCAAAAGTGACTGATGTATGGTCACAAGAATTTATCTTGTGGTATCTTCTCTTGAAATGAGCATATGTTTCATTTTTAGTTTATAAAATATACCATCTCCACCAATGTCCAGTTTAGTAGATACTATAGATGAAATGCCTTAAAACACAATTCTATCCAGTTGGGTGGCTATGGTAAAATAGGTAGATTATAGTAAGTGCTGACTAAGATGTGGAGTAGCTGGAACACTCATACACTGCTGGTGGGAATGTAAAATGAATGGTTCAGCAAGTCTGGCAGTTCTTCAAGTGGTTAAACATAAAGTTACCATATGATCCAGCAATTCCACTCTGAGGTATGTACATAAAAGGTTAGAAAATGTATATCCATACAAAAACTTGTACACAAATGTTCATGGCAGTGTTATTCATAATAGTCAAAAGGTAGAAACACTCAAAATTTCCATCAGTGGGAATACAAAAGAAAAGTGGTATATTCATACAATGGAATATTAGCCAGCCATGAAAAGGAATGAAGTACTGATACAGGCTATCAATATGGATGAGCCATAAAAATGTTAACTTCAGTGAAAGAAATCAGATGGAAAAGGCCACATATTGTATGATTTAATTTATATAAAATGTCTAGAATAGGCAAATCAATGGGGACATGAAGCAGATTAGTGGTTGCCTAAAGCTGGAGTGTGGGAGGTTGGGGCCAATGGTTGAGCCCCAACATAAAAAGAGACTACAAATGGTATAGAGTTTCTTTGGGAGGAGTGATGAAAATATTTTAAATTTGTTTATCATGAGGGTTGTACAACTTCATGAATATACTAAAACTCACTGAATTGTACACTTCATTATATGGTATATGAAATATATATAGCTCAAAATACCTTTTTTAAAAAAACCCAATGAAACAAAAAAATGTTACTAAATTCAAACCAGATACTTTTACTTAATCTCAAAAACAAAAACCAAAACCACAATATCTTCCCTTAAGTAGTTATTAAATTCTATGATATTGAGTTAGTCAGAGATGCTTGTGTGGTCTCATGCAAACCCACAGCGACCTATGTCCTCACACATGAGGACCCTGCATTGCTGTCCCTGAGATGACGTCTTTCTTTTATTATTATTATTGTTTTAAAAATATTTTTATTGATTTCAGAGAGGGAGGGAAAGGGAGAGATAGAAACATCAATGATGAGAAAGAATCATTGATCGACTGCCTCTTGCAGCCCCCACACTGGGAATTGAGCCCGCAACGCGGGCATGTGCCCTGACCTGGAATTGAACCGTGTCCTCTTGGGTCATAGATCCACACTCAACACTGAGCCACTTCCGCCAGTCCAGGCTGATTCTTTTTTTTTTTTTTTAATAATTTTTTTCTTTATTGACTAAGGTGGTACATATGTGTCCTTCTCCCTCCATTGTGCCCCCCACCCACTCATGCCCTCACACCCCTGGTGTCTGTGTCCATTGGTTAGTCTTATATGCATGCATGCAAATCCTTTGGTTGATTTCTCCCTCTTATCCCCACCCTCCCCTACCTTCCCTCTGAGGTTTGATGGTCTGATCCAGCTGTGGGCAAACTAAGGCCCGCGGGCCGGATCCGGTGGGTTTGAAATGAATAAAACTATTGAAAAAAAAGACCGTACCCTTTTATGTAATGATGTTTGCTTTGAATTTATATTAGTTCACACAAACACTCCATCCATGCTTTTGTTCTGGCCCTCCGGTCCAGTTTAAGAACCCATTGTGGCCCTCGAGTCAAAAAGTTTGCCCACCCCTGGTTTGATCGATGCTTCTCTGTCTCTGGATCTGTTTTTGTTCATCAGTTTATGTTGTTCATTCCTTTTGTTTGTTTGTTTGTTTTGTTTTGTTTTGTTTTGTTTTGTTAATCCTCACTTGAGGATATTTTTTCCATTGATTTTTAGAGAGAGTGGAAAGAAAGGGAAGGAGACAGAGATGTGAGAAACACATCAATTAGTTGCCTCCCACATGAGCTCTGACCAGGGCTGGGGATCAAGCCAGCAACCTGTACATGCCCTTGATCGGAATCCAACCCAGGACCCTTCAGTCCACAGGCTGATGCTCTATCCACTGAGCTAAAATGGCAAGGGCTGATTCCTTTCTTTTAGATGAGGAATTTCAATATGTCCTGATTTTTATAAGAAAACTACCCAATTAGACAAGTTAGTTAGACAAATTTATTCTTAGTCATTGAAGATTTTATTATTTGGTTTGTAAGATTAGCTCTAGGGGGCAATATAATTTAGCAATATGTTTAATTTTTGTGTGATTTTTAGATTTTAAATTGTTTTTCATTTCCACCTGATAGTATGAAAAATTCAAACATACAGTTGAAAAAATTGTACTTAACATCAGCCAACCCACCACCTAGATTTTACCATTAACATTTCATTTTGCTGATTTTGGCACATATCTATCCACCAACTTATCTCACTTTTCTTTCATTCATCTCTCTTGTTACTGACATATTTCAAACTGAACTGCAGATAGCAGTACATGTCCTCTTGAATACTTTAGCATCTATGCTATTAACTAGAATTCAATATTTATTTATTTATTGTTTTTTCTTTCAAGGTATAATTTATATACATTGAAGTGGACAAACCCCAGCATTGTTTGCTGCATTTGACAAGTGCATACATTTGTGTCCCCCAAACCCCTATCAAGGTGTAGAGAATGATCATTCCTTTTGAAAGACCCTTCCTGCCCCTTTCCAGTCAATCATGCTGCATTCTGTCCCCTCCCCGTCTCCGGCCAAAGACATATGCCCACTGTTTTCTTTTTTCCATTTTAGTGCCTTTGAAAAATTACTGAGAATAGATAAACAGAATACAAAATATGAGGACAGGCTGTAGGCATAGTCTTAACAGATGAGAATCATATCTTCTCTTTGATAGCATAAACCAGTCAAACTTCCTACATGCCCTTTATTTTCAATTACATGCAATGTTCAACCAATTTCCAGAAACCTGCCCAGCGTGTAGCCCTCTGCCTAGAGAGGCAAAAGCAGTCATTGCATGGCCTGGTTTTGAGCTCTCAGTGATTTGGGAATGAACAGAAGATGGTGGATTGTGCTCAAAGCCCACTGCTGAGCATTTACAGGGAATACCTGATGATTGTTCCAGCCAAATAGAAGTGTCTGACCCTCTTACTATCTTCTCAGAGGCTGAAATTGGGATCTTAAGGTGAAATCCAGTTGTCACTTACTTTTAATTTATTTGGAACATGAATTGAAAAATGACTTCTTGCCCTAGCCCGTTTGGCTCAGTGGATAGAGCATTGGCTTGCGGACTAAAGGGTCCTGGGTTCTATTCCTGTCAAGGGCACATGCTTGGGTTGCAGGCTTGATCCCCAGTAGGGGCCATGCAGGAGACAGCTGATCAATGATTCTCTCTCATCATTGATGTTTCTATCTCTCTCTCTCTCCCTCTCCCTTCATCTCTGAAATCAATAAAAAAATATATTTTTAAAAAAGGAAGAAAAATGTCTTCTTAATCTAACCACTGAGACAGATGTATCAAAAAGAACCAGCAAGCTAGATTTCTAAACAGAGGTGCTCTAAGCAGGGGAAATACAGATGTTACTCTCCTCTCCATCCTCTGTCAGGGCAGGACGCTCTGATCTTGCCATCAATTATTGATATCAATGGTCTTAATCTGTTATTCCCATCCTCTAGTGTAGTGGTTCTCAACCTTCCTAATGCCGCGACCCTTTAATACAGTTCCTCATGTTGTGGTGACCCCCAATGTCATTGTTACAAATTGAACATAATTAAAGCATAGTGATTAATCACAAAAACAATATGTAATTATATATGTGTTTTCCGATGGTCTTAGGCGACCCCTGTGAAAGGGTCGTTTGACCCCCAAAGGGGTTGCGACCCACAGGTTGAGACCCGCTGCTCCAGTGGGAAGGAAAAGTCACTACATGACAGAGCCAGGAATTTTAAGCCCATTTGGGGATTTTCCTAAGGAGCTCTTATAAATGTGAATTTGCTGGTTATTGATACACATTATCTAATTGCCTTTCCTTCTCCCCAAAGATTATGTCAATTGTTATTATTATTACTAAAAAGGCTACACTTCTTTTAAGCCATTCATTTTTTTGAACCATTTGTGAGTTAGGTAGGGCTGCCATAACAAAGTATCACAGACTGTGTGGGTTAAAAAACAGAAATTCATTTTCTCACAGACCTGAAGGCTGGAAGTCCGAGATGAAGGTGTTGGTGGGGCTGGTTTCTTCTGAGGCCTCTCTCCTTGTAGATGGCCTTTTCTCCCTGTGTCCGCACACAGTCTTCCCTCTGTGTGTTTGTCTGTGTCTTAGTCTCCTGATAAGAACATCAGTCTTATCAGAATGGGGTTCACTCATATGAGCTCATTTTGCCTCAATTATCTCTTTAAAGGACTTATTTCCAAATATAAGAACTTTCTGAGGTATTGGGAGCTAGGATGTCAACATACAAATATTTGGGGAACACAACTCAGTCTATAACAAACCATAAAATACTTAAGGGAAAAACTTCATAAAACCATAAGAAAAATATGAGCAAAGCAAAAATATGAAAATGTAAAAATCTCATAACTTCATCAGTTTGAACAAGTCAAGGTCCTTTCTTATTTTGCCCATATGCAGACCTCATTGATGGTTCTTTTTCCTGACTCTTATCCAGCAGTTTACAATGCAAACATCAATGCAAGTGTTCTGTCAGTTTTTTTAAGTATATATATTTTTAGGACCCAAATAAACAAAATCAGAAACGATAGAGGCGAAATAACAACAGACCCCACAGAAATACAAATGATTGTTAAAAAATACTATGGACAGCTCTACTCCAACAAACTAGACAACCTGGAGGAAATGGACAAATTCCTAGAAAAATACAACATTCCAAAACTCAATCAGGAAGAATCTAAAAATCTCAACAGGCCAATAACTATGGAAGAAATTGAAGCAGTCATCAAAAAGCTTCCAGCAAACAAAAGCCCAGGACCAGACGGCTTCACAGGGGAGTTTTACCAAACATTCAAGGAAGAACTAAAACCTATCCTCCTCAGACTACTACAAAAAATTCAAGAGGAAGGAACACTTCCAAGCTCATTCTATGAAGCCAGCATCACCCTAATACCAAAACCAGGTAAAGACAACACAATGAAAGAGAATTACAGGCCAATATCCCTCATGAACATAGATGCCAAAATCCTCAACAAAATCTTAGCAAATCGGATCCAGCAGTACATCAGAAAGATCATACACCATGACCAAGTAGGATTTATCCCAGGGATGCAAGGATGGTACAATATCCGCAAATCAATAAACGTGATACATCACATAAACAAATTGAAAGAAAAAAACCACATGGTCATATCAATTGATGCAGAAAAAGCATTTGACAAAATTCAACACCCATTTTTGATAAAAGCTCTCAGCAAGGTGGGAGTAGAAGGATCATACCTCAACATAATAAAAGCCATATATGACAGGCCCACAGCCAACATCATACTCAATGGACAAAAACTAACACCATTTCCCCTAAGAACAGGAACAAGACAGGGATGCCCCCTCTCACCACTCCTGTTCAACATAGTACTGGAAGTGTTAGCCATTGCAATTCGGCAAGAAGAAGAAATAAAAGGCATCCAAATTGGAAAAGAGGAAGTAAAACTGTCCTTATTTGCAGACGACATGATATTATACATACAAAACCCTAGAGACTCCATCAAAAAGCTACTGGACTTAATACATGAATTTGGCAATGTAGCAGGATACAAAATTAACCCCAAGAAATCCGAGGCATTTCTATACACCAATAGTGAACTTTCAGAAAGAGAGATTATAAAAACAATCCCGTTTACCATCGCACCAAAAAAATTAAGCTACCTAGGAATAAACTTAACTAAAGAGGTAAAAGACCTCTACTCAGAAAACTACAGGACGTTGAAAAAAGATATAGAGGAAGACATAAACAGATGGAAGAACATACCGTGTTCATGGATTGGTAGAATCAACATCATTAAAATGCCCATACTACCCAAAGCAATCTATAAATTCAACGCACTTCCCATTAAAATACCAACGGCATACTTCAGAGATCTAGAACGAACTCTCCAAAAATTCATCTGGAATAAAAAAAGACCCCGAATAGCTGCAGCAATCCTGAAAAAGACCAAAGTAGGTGGGATCTCAATACCAGATATCAAGTTGTATTACAAAGCCACTGTTCTCAAAACTGCCTGGTACTGGCACAAGAATAGGCATATAGATCAATGGAATAGAATAGAGAGCCCAGAAATCGGCCCGAACCAATATGCTCAATTAATATTTGACAAAGGAGGCAAGAACATACAATGGAGCCAAGATAGTCTCTTCAATAAATGGTGTTGGGAAAATTGGACAGATATATGCAATAAAATGAAACTAGACCACCAACTTACACCATACACAAAAATAAACTCAAAATGGATAAAGGACTTAAACGTACGACAGGAAACCATAAAAATTTTAGAAGAATCCAAAGGCAACAAAATCTCAGACATATGCCGAAGCAATTTCTTCACTGATACAGCTCCTAGGGCACTTAAAACTAAAGAGAAAATGAACAAATGGGACTACATCAAAATAAAAAGCTTCTGCACAGCAAAAGAAACCATCAACAAAACAACGAGAAAACCCACTGTGTGGGAAAACATATTTGCCAATGTCATATCTGATAAGGGCCTAATCTCCAAAATTTATAGGGAACTCATACAACTTAACAAAAGGAAGATAAACAATCCAATCAAAAAATGGGCAAAGGACCTAAATAGACACCTTTCAAAAGAGGACATTCAGAAAGCCAAGAGACATATGAAAACATGCTCAAAGTCACTAATCATCCGAGAGATGCAAATCAAAACAACAATGAGGTACCATCTCACACCTGTCAGACTGGCTATCATCAACAAATCAACAAACGACAAGTGCTGGAGAGGATGTGGAGAAAAAGGAACACTTGTGCACTGCTGGTGGGAATGCAGACTGGTGCAGCCACTATGGAAGACAGTATGGAGTTTCCTTAAAAAACTGAAAATGGAACTCCCATTTGACCCTGTGATCCCACTTCTAGGAATATATCCCAAGAAACCAGAAACACCAATCAGAAAGGATATATGCACCCCCATGTTCATAGCAGCACAATTCACCATAGCTAAGATCTGGAAACAGCCTAAGTGCCCATCAGTAGATGAATGGATTAGAAAACTGTGGTACATCTACACGATGGAATACTATGCTGCTCTAAAAAGGAAGGAACTCTTATCATTTGCAACGTCATGGATGGAACTGGAGAGCATTATGCTAAGTGAAATAAGCCAGTCAATGAAGGAAAAATACCACATGATCTCACTCATTCATGGATAATAGAGACCATTATAAACTTTTGAACAATAATAGATACAGAGGCAGAGCTGCCTCAAACAGATTGTCAAACTGCAGCAGGAAGGCCGGGGAGGGTTGGGGGGCAGGAGGTAGGGGGGTAAGAGATCAACTAAAGGACTTGTATGCATGCATATAATCATAACCAGTGGACATAAGACATTGGGGGATAGGGGAGGCTAGGGGACTGTCTAGGGCGGGGGGATAAAATGGACACATATGTAATACCCTTTGTAATACTTTAAGCAATAAAAAAAAAAAAGTAAGTATATATATTTTTTATTTTTATTGATTTCAGAGAGGAAGGGTGAGGGAGAGAGAGATAGAAACATCAACGATGAGAGAGAATCATCAATTGGCTGCCTCTTGCATGCTCCCTGCTGAGGATTGAGCCCGCAACCCAGGCAATGTGCCCTGACTGGGAATCGAACCGTGACCTCCTGGTTCATAGGTCAACACTCAAACCACTGAGTCACTCCAGCTGAACTGGGTTTTATCACAAATCCAGCATTAGGTATTATTAAATAAAATATAAAAATCCAAATTAGTTATATATCACTCTTTTAATTTTCCTGAATGAATGTCCTAGGTTGAATGCTTTCCTTAAGTTTATTTGTTGTATATATTTTTCTTATTTAAGTTTATTTCACTATATCAGGTTTTTCTTACTTTATTAAATTTCATTTGGACAAACTTAAGTGTAACCTATACATAGTTTAAAACAATATCGGCAAACTGTATGTTTTTTTTTTTAAAAAATATTTTATTGATTTTTTACAAGAGGAAGGGAGAGGGACAGAGAGTTAAAAACATCAATGAGAGAGAAGCATCGATTAGCTGCCTACTGCACACCCCCTACTGGGGATGTGCCTGCAACCAAGGTACATACCCTTGACCGGAATCGAACCTGGGACCCTTCAGTCCCCAGGCTGACGCTCTATCCACTGAGCCAAACCGGTCAGGGCAAACTGTATGCTTAAGAAAATTTTTTTCTGGTAGTTGCCTAATCTGTACCATTGCCTCTAGGATTTCTAGTAAAGAATCAGTAAGTTTCTATTACAGAAATACGTATAATTTGAAAAGGGGGCTTATAGCACTTTACATAGGCTATGCATATGTTAATTGTCCACATCAAAGAATGGGGAGGGATTCTAGAACTAGAAACAAGAAATGAGACACACACACACACACAACAGTGACATTTAGGCAACAGGAACTGATGGGGAACCCTACTGGCAGGTACTGGAATAAAATGTCACAAAATGGTTCAAATTGAACTATTTGGCATCTGGTTATCCTGCAACTGGAGCTTAGTGATGACAGTATCCTGCACTTGGTTCATTTGCCAGCAAACTAAGGGGCTACTGATGCCTTTTCTCAGTATGTCAAAGTGTGGAAATGCAAGGTGTGTGTTACTCTATTTTTCTGCATTAATCTTTTCTAATCTTTGGCAAGTTGTGTTGATGTTTTGAAAGAAGAATCTCATTTGATTATTGATGGTAGCTCTTCCAGGCACTAAAAAGTAAACCCCAAAGAAAAGAAAGCCATCTACCAATCTTTACTTTAACAGGGGAGACTAGTAGGGAGCCAGGGTGTCTCCTTTTCTTTTGTCATGTGTTATGTCTCTTCTATCAGCACTAGGCAGATGATGTAGATAGCAAAAAAAAAAAAAAAAAAAAAAAAAGTCTGTACTCTGTGCTGACCAGTCTGAATGGGAAACTTCCCTTTCTGGTTCTGGTAAAATTTCTCCTTGAAGGAGCCCACATTTAGGATTCCCCAGGAGCAGCAGGAGCAAGGTGGGCTACTGACTCCTTAGATGGGGGATTTGGCCATTTTTATAATGATTTGGATTTGGATATATTGTTCAGTCAGCCAAACCCTCTGAGGGGAGTGGCAGATTTGGATTTGGATATATTGTTCAGTCAGCCAAACCCTCTGAGGGGAGTGGCAGATGGGAATGTAAAGGCTCTCCACTTAAGGACACCTACCTGCTCTCACCTTCAATTTGTCTTTATTGCTCCTATCTGTAGCCACTGCCAGCATCTGAGCAATGAAGTTGATGGCTGAGGTTGGGTTTGGAAAAAGAAAGCGGACTCTTTTGATTGAGGACCCATTTCCAACATGCTATGAGGAAGTCCGAGCCCAGGTAATGTCTGGGTGGAAGGAGGTTGGAGAAGGAGATCATGGTATATATGTATATTACCTGGGGATATTATTAAATTGTAGATTCTGACTCAGTAGTTTTGGGATGCAGGAGTTTGGGACCGCCTCACTCCCACCAAAAAAGGAAAAGAAAGTGTGGGGTGCTAGGTGGGGCTTCACAGGAGTTTCAGATGGAACCAGAGCTAGAGCCAACTCCCCCCTGGAAGGTCCCTGTAATCGCTTAGACAAGCAGCATGACCCCTGGGGTCCCTTTCAGCTTCACCATTCTGATTTTGGGTTCTGAAATCTAACAAGTGGGTTCTTAAACTTCTGGGGTCACAGACGTCTGTGGGAACGATGCAAGCTAGGTATCCTCTTGTTTCCCCAAATGCACACACACTCCTAATTCTGCAAACCGCTTTAGGCCCCGCGGGCGGCCCCGCAGCCCGGGTGCAGAACTTCTGCCCGCCCCGCTTTCGGGGGTTGCACCCGCGACCTGGGCGGGTCCAGGGCTCAGCATCTGGCGCGGCTCCGCGTCAGCCCGGGCGTGGGCGTGGCCACAGAGGGCGTGGGCGTGACCACGGGCGGAGACCACGCCCCTCGCCGAGGAAAGGCCGAGCTTGCTGCATTGCAGCCGCCGCGGCGCCGCTCGGCTCCTCACTCCCAACAATGGCGGCTCCGAGCCCGAGCGGCGGCGGCTCCGGGGGTGGCAGCGGCAGCGGCTCCCCGGGCCCCATGGGGTCCCCGGCGCCGGGCCACCCGGCCGTCAGCAGCATGCAGGGTAAGGAGCGCGGCAGCGCCGAGACCCCGGCTCCCCGGCGCGGCCGTCGGCGGCGTCGCGGCCTGTCGCCCCGCGCGGACGCCCCCCGACCCGCCGGGGCAGCCCCCGGAGCCGCCGCGCCGGCCCCCCGCCCACCCCCGCGGCTTCCCGCGCCGGGCCTGCCGCGGCGGCTCGGCCCGGATCCGGCTGGGGCTCGCGCAGGCCCCGGCCGCGGCCTCCGCCCGCGCTCGGCCCTGGGCCTGCCCGACGCCCCCGCGGTCCCCGGCCCACCTGGCGGGAGCGCCCCGCCGCGGCGGCTTACCTGGCGCGCCCCACCCGCCGGCCCCGGACGCGGGCTCGGGCTGCGGCGGCGGGGGCGGCGGGGGCGGCGGGGCCTGGCCGCGCTCCCGGGGCGCCCAGGTAGGCGGCGGCGGCGGCGGCGGCGGCGGCGGCGGCGGCGTCCCTGCCCGCGCCCTCGGCCCTCGGCCCGCTCCCTCGCTTGGTCCCGCCGCCGCCCGGCCTCGCGCAGGGCCATCTTGGTTCCCTTCGGCCACCGCTGCAGCCGGACCCGGGTTGACCTCCGGGCTCCGCGGTCCGGTGGGACCTGCGTTTCCAAACTTCTGCGGGGTCTCCGCGAGCGGGGAGGGGTGGGGGTTGCTGGGGCCTGTGCCACCTGGAAGGTAGTGAGACAGTCACTGGCCTGGTAGCAGCCATTTATTCCGGCCTGGGGATCCCAGTGTGAGCCTTGCGTGCAGAAAGGAATAGATAAGGAGTGGGTTCGGGTGTTGGAGAGGCAGGAAAGAGGAAGGCAGGGGTCAAGGTGCGCTGTGCAGTGTCTGGACCTCGGAGGCAGCCTCCTAATGGATGGCTTTCCCCCCTGGAAATGCTTATTAGCCGCGTGTGGCCCTTGACAGCGGTCCTGTGAAAACACCAGGCCCCAGCCCATCAGGGACCGTTTCCTTGACTTTACTGGGGAATTTCGAGGAGCAATGCTATTTTTAAAAAAGGGAATCTCAGAAATGTCTTGACAGCTTTAGCAAACTGCTTAGCTCAATTATTAGCAGAATCAGGTGGAGTGCTCCTGGTAGTGTGACCATAGTTATTCTTTGATTAAAATCTTCCTAAACGGCTCCTCCTGGGTCCCTCTGAACTGGGTGTCTAGTTAAGTTCAGCATTTACTGATTATTTCATGTGTGTGAGAACGTGTGTGATTCAGGAAGCAGAGACAGGGTTGTGTTCATTTTTATAATCCTGTCACCCTCCCCAGGAGGTGATTTTAATATACATAAAGAACAGCGATAGATATAGAGAGAGGATGATGTCAGAGCTCAGGACACTTTCTGTGCAGGCCCTCAGGTAATTAATTCAGATTGAATTAGTTATTGGATGCCACTGTGTTGCAAATCACAGCATACAGCCGAAGTGCAATTTGGGTTTCCTGATCTTACAGCTTTACAGTCTAGTTGTTGGTGGGAGATGAAACAGCAAAACGACAATTTAGGATTGTAATGCTTATCCAAAATGGATGACATAAAAATAATGTGATTTTGGGTGGGGGTGGTTTTTTTTGCGGGGGGGCGGGGAGAGAGGAGTTGACCTGTCTCTTATATTGGAGAAGAGACTTCCAATTCTCAGCAGAAAGAACCATTTGTGTGAAGTTTCCAAAGTGGGAAAGAGCTTGGAATAGTCTAGGAATTCAAAGGAAGTCATTGCATTGAGGAATTATTCTGATGCTCTCCATTCTTCCTTCCCCAACCCTGTGTTTGTATACTAGTAAGCTAAACTTTTTAATAAGCTGAACTCACTTTAAAAGGGAGGAGGCTTCAAACTTTTCCTTTAATTATCGATGAATTTTCTTTTATCAGTACTGTGTGTAGGCTTGATTGATTCAGGAACCTGGTATGTCAGTTCTTAACCTCTTTTGATTATTCAGAATGAAGAGAAGTGTTTGAAATTCTCAGGATGTTGTCTAGCTGAGTTCAGGTTATAAAACATGAGCTTAAGCAGCAATTTAGGATCTCTCTTTTTTGTTTGTTTTGTAATATTAAAGCCTACCCTCCAATACTTCATCTACCAAGACCTTTAGCTTTAGATCAGACTTCATAGAGATGGTCCCTAAAAGATGTATTTACACCCCCTTCCCACCATTTGCTTCTATTTGCCACCCAAACATTGCTTTTCGGGGAGTTGTTAATGACCATGCTCTTTCAAACAGCAGGACTCAGTTTTGGGACGTAATGGAAAGCATTTCATATAACAGATAGTGGTCCTTTTGTGTGATAAGCACTGCATGGGGCACTGGATAACTCTGCACACCTTTTCCCAACTTGGACCATTCTTGATGTTTGTGACTCAGGAGTGGTCCAAGTTAGGAAGTATTGTTTGCTTTTTTAATATATATTTTTAACATTGATTTCAGAGAGAGAAAAGATGAGGGAGAAATAGAAATATCAATGATGAGAGAGAAAATCATCAACTGGCGGCTGCCTCTTACATGCCCCTGCTGGGGATTGAGCCCCCAACCCAAGCATATGCCCTAACTGGGAATCATGAACTCCTAGTTTATGGGTCAACGCTCAACCACTTGAGCACACCAGCCAGGCTGGGAAGTATTGTTTTCTTAATATCATAATGCTTACGAGCCAGAGCTCCGGAGTCCTGGATTTGAATCCCATATCAGGACTTAAGATATTTGTGACCATGGGCAAGATATTTAACCTCTTCAAGCCACGGTTTCTCAATTGGAAAGTAGGATTAATGCTTACCTCACTGGTACTCTGAGAATACATATAAATATATGCATGGGACTGGCATATACTAAGGGTGCTATACATGTTAGCCATCATCATTGGTAAAAACAACAATACTTTTATTTATAATGGTCTCATTAATGGTCTCTTTCATTATTAATAGACGAGTCCCTAACCGCTCATGATCCACTCAGTTTCTTAAGCTTCATTATTAATGGGTCCTGTCTTTCTCTTTAACCTGTTGATTTCCATTTTTTCATTATTGAGCATTCCCCCTCAGAATATGCTTGATGAATCTTTATTCTACCTGGGTTCAGGTAACTGTTCTGCCATATACAAGCTCTGTGACCTTGGGGAAATTACCCACCTTTTCTGAACTGAGTATTTCATCTGTTAAAATAGGGATAATACCTACCTTATAGGGCTATCATGAGAATTACAGTAGAGTAATGAATGTGAAAGTGCTTTGAAAATAATAAGTATATAAGAATTGTTATCAGAGATGATAACCTGCTTTAGTTACTAGTCACTTAAAATGTAATAGATGTAAAAGATCTCATAAACACAAGAAGTTAAATTTATTATAGAAGAAAAAGCAGGGAAATATAAAAAAAACTAAGAAATGTCAGTTTTTTAAAACTTAAAAAATTGCTTAGAATCAATAATTGATTCTCAAAAACATGGAGGCATTTGTAAAGTACTTGTTATAGGAAATACAGAATATGTTGTAGGTGCCTCTGATTCTCTTGATATGCTGGTTTAAACAGTTATTCTTTTTTTTTGGTAGGTTTCAAATATAGATGTATAACAAAACTTAGGGACATTTTATAAATATCAACTGAACATTTTATAAATATCAATTGAAGTAACTGATAGTGAGATTCTACTTTTAAAAAACATTCAAAACTTTCAAGTATAATGAAGCATATCTGTTAAGAAAAAGTGAATATTTAAAATCAATATGCTTTTTCTTACAATAATATTGGAATATATACAATATGTATGAGATGCCCTCTGTGTGATTCTATTGGACTATCTATTCACCATTTAGTCTGTGGTTTTCAAGAACCACAGGAGGGTGCCTTTATCTTTTTTTTTTTTTTTTTTTTTTTTTTTTGCCTTTATCTTAATTTTAAAGAACTGAATTGTGTGGACATTGGTTATACATAGTTCTAAATCCTAGAATTGCTTGCCTTTCTCTGTATTGCATACTATTTCTTTTACCATTTATTTGCTATAACCTGATACCATTCCAGTTCAGAAAATTAGTTCCCTCTGAAAGCACATATTGCATTCTCTTTGTTCCCTTAAAAATGAGAGCAACCCTAGTGTTCAGTTTTTTTTTCTCACTTGAGGATGTTTATTGATTTTTTAGAGAGAGAAGAATGGGAGGGAGGGAGGGAGAGAGAGAGAGAGGGAAAAACATTAATGTGAGAGTGAAACATTGATCATTTGCTTCTTGTACTTGCTCCAAGTAGGGGTTGAACCAGAAACCTACGTATGTGCCCTGACAGGGAATTGAATTCACCATCGTTTGGTGTATGGGACAGCACTCCAACCAACTGAGCCACCTGGCCAGGGTCCTAGTGTTAAAAATTAAAATGTAGAAAAACATTGCTTTTAGTATACTTCTTTTATAGCATTTCCTTTTAATGTATCTTATCACAGTGAATGTATGCTGAAAGTTGTTGAAGGTGGGATATTAGTTAATCCTGTATTTTGAGTCATGTGTTCTTTTTTTGTGAAGTTCTTTCTTTTTTAAAAAATATATTTTTATTGATTTCAGAGAGGAAAGGAGAGGAAGAGATAGAAACATCAATGATGAGAGAGAATCATTGATTGGCTGCCGCCTGCACGGATCAAGCCTGCAACTTGGTCATGTGCCCTTGACCAGAATTGAACCCTGGACCCTTCAGTCCGCAGGCTGACGCTCTATCCACTGAGCCAAACCGGCTGGGCATCATGAAGTTCTTTTTAAAATTATGTTTCTTTTACCTAATTTGAGAAGCTGGATTGATTTGGGCCCATAGAATTTTCCTTATTTTTCGGGGTCTGGAGATCATAATTCATCATGCATAATCCAGGTCAATCTCTTTTGCAGTCTCCCTCTCTGGAAGATAGAGATGGCCCAAATGATACAACCTGTGAAACTTTAATTCAGACTTATAATGGGAAACTAATAGTTAAGAAAGCTCTTTTTCTCTATCCTTACCTAATTTGATGCTCATATGCATCTGTGAAAGGGTAGTTGGCATAGTCTTCTTTCATAGATCAGGGAACTGACTTTTAAGTAATTTGCTCTAGTAGAGGTGGGTTGAGACCACCTGTATGACTGATAGCTATTGTTCTTTTTTCTACTCTACTACACAGGTTCACGTGGTTCTCTGAGCTCTTTTTAAGCCATTTTATTTTTTTAAAATATGTTTTTATTGATTTCAGAGAGGAAGGGAGAGGGAGAGAGAGAGATGGAAACATCAATGATGAGAGAGAATCATTGATTGGCTGCTTCCTGCACACTCCCCACTGGGGATCAAGTCTGCAACCTGGGCATGTGCCCTTGACTGAAATCGAACCCAGGACCCTTCAATCCGCAGGCCGACGCTCCGTCCACTGAGCCGAACCAGCTAGGGCTCATTTTAACTGTTCAGAACTGAGAGAAGAATCTTTGCCAGAAGTGAGGCAGATTCTGGAATAGAAGGGTACGATCACTTTAGGCTTCAGTTAGGGGTGGAACGCTAAGCGTTTAGCCACACTTGGGTTGATTTTGGAGCTGTGGTGCTTGTTGATGCTCCTGCATGAAACAGATGTGAACTTGTTGGAAGGTTTCCAGCTGCATTTTGAATTTGGAGGCATTTTGACTGGGAATTTACAAGTAAGTAGAAAACTTGAATTAGGCCTTGAGGCCCAAGAGGTCAGTGTAAAAATGAAAGGTAATAGAACTCTTTGAGCACTATATATAATATATAAAAGAAATTCATTTAGCATAAAAGTTAATACCACGCGTTGCCATCCTGGATAAGTCTGCCATCTGCTTATGGGCATGGGTTAACTTCTAGCCCTTCACCCCCAACTCCAGAAAGTCTTCATGTATCTCTTCATACTTTTAGGTTTGGGAACTAATGGATACTTATAGACAGGATTCAAGGGCAAGGAGCGATAAGATTGGCCTAACCTTGCTATACAGTGAAAAGGAGCACTGGCCAGTAGTTAAACAGAACTCAAGTTGGACCTTTTGAAAGAAGATAGCAGTCACAGCTTGATTCTTGAGGATCAATACATCGTTCTCACCACAGGGAAAGATGACTGATGTGGATACCACAGTAGTTTTCCACACCATATTTTATCTTACCAAAAATCACTCCAAATTTTAAAAAGGGAAAACAAGGTCAGTGTTGCCAGAGATAGCTCTGCTATGTATTTGACATGCCTGTGTCTGTTCATTGCCTGGCTTTGCAGACAAAGACATGAAGTAGTTCCCCTAATATGTTTGCCAGTATTCCTGGGATCTGGTTTAGGTTCCTGTCGGGGAAGCTGGGGAAGTGTTTCCTTTTTGGAGTTGTTAGAGTCCTCAGGACACCAGACAGTGTCTAGGAAGGGCTGTAGCAGGAATGTAGAGAGCCCTGGCTCAGTGGCTCAGTTGGTTGGAATGTTGTTATACCAAAAAGTTGGGGTTTGATTCTAGGTTATGGCACATAACCAGGTTTCATCCTGGTTGTGGCTCATACAGGAGGCAACTAATGATGTTTCACTCTCACATAGATGTTTTCCTCTCCCCCCCTCCTTCCTCTTTGTCTCAAAAAAAATCCTCGAGTAAGGATAAAAAAAAAATACTAAAAAAAAAAAGAAGACGACGTGTAGAGAGTGGTTTGGGGATCCCCATGCTCTCCAGAGTTCTTCCTTTTTAACTGTCTTAAGTTGACTGGGAATGTAAGGAGAGGGAGGGACTGGCTTTGTGTAGGTTAAGCTGGTCTGGTAGGGAAGGTGCCACAATCATTGCTCACCTGAGGGAGAGGCCAGGAATTATAATGACTGTGATAATATTAACCTGCTTTATTCCAGGCTCTGTGTTGGGCATTTTAGATATATTGCCTTACTTAATCATCACAAAACACATTTCTGTAGTACTATTCTATTTTACAGACGAGAGAATTGAGGCTTGAAGAGGTTAGATACTTTCCCTGGGTGTCCTAGGCTTCATTGAAAAGGCTTGAGGTCCTCACTGGGTAGCTCATTTGGTTAGAGCAGGGGTGGGCAAACTTTTTGACTCGAGGGCCACAATGGGTTCTTAAACTGGACCTGAGGGCCGGAACAAAAGCATGGATGGAGTGTTTGTGTGAACTAATATAAATTCAAAGTAAACATCATTACATAAAAGGGTACGGTCTTTTTTTTTTTTTTTTTTTTTTAGTTTTATTCATTTTAAATGGGCCGGATCCGGCCCCTGGGCCATAGTTTGCCCAAGGCTGGGTTAGAGCATTGTCCTGAGACACTAAGGTTCCGGGTTCGATCCAAGGTCAGGAGGGCACATACAAGAATCAACCAGTAAGTGCATAAAAAAGTGGAACAACAGCCGAAACCGGTTTGGCTTAGTGGATAGAGCGTAGGCCTGCGGACTGAAAGGTCCCGGGTTCGATTCCGGTCAAGGGCATGTACCTGGGTTGCGCGCACATCCCCAGTGGGGGATGTGCAGGAGGCAGCTGATCGATGTTTCTCTCTCATCGATGTTTCTAGCTCTCTATCTCTCTCCCTTTCTCTCTGTAAAAAATCAATAAAATATATTTAAAAAAAAAAAAGTGGAACAACAAATTGATGTTTCTCTTTCCCTTCTTCTCTCTAAAAAAATTAATTAAAAAGAAAAGGCTTGAGATGATAATATAGCATTAAAGTTACATAACCAGAGTCAGTCTTTGGCTACAGGGAGGAAAAAGGACTGGCATATTTGACTAATATTTATAAAATCATGAATGGTTCTGGATGATGCAGACAATCTGGAGTTACTAAATTAAGGTGACTCCCTTTTAAGTTTGAGAGAGGTGCAAGGAAAGTTAAAGAAATAACACAGCAGGAAATAAATCGTGTGGGGCTCATTCTGAGTACAACGGAAGTAGACATTTTGGATAAGCTTAGATAAATTCTTAGCTGAATGATATACTGTGAGTGATTTTGCCAGCATTTTGAGGTTGAAGCTTTAAGGCAGCAAACAACTAGACTTTTCATGTTTGTGTCAGAAGGAAGACTTGGTGGATTGGTCTCTGAGCATGACCCAATAAGGCAGCTCTGAATTTCTTACATTAGTGTGGCTTATTCTGTGTTCACAATCCATTTTCAGTAGTGCCAAAATCCAGGATGTCCAGGGAACCATAAGGAACTACTGAGAAGATGGGAAACCACTTATGCCCGTGCTTTGCACCTTCCTGGATTATACCATCAGCCCAGAGGAAGGGAAACGGGGAAACTGCAACACCCCATGAGGGCAATTACTCAAGCAAAATTAGGTGTTCGAACACTGTTTTCAAATTCTGAGATAAGATTATGATTTAAGTTCACACTGTAACTAGAACCCTGGTCTCCTGGAATTCATTTCATTTTCTGCTTTATCAAACACTGTTTACCTTTATTTTTGTATATGCTTACACCCATCCTAAACAGCCTTGTAAGCCAGTATGGGCATGCTCACTTTACTTGGTAAATACAGTGGATTGTAGGTTTCCAGGTATGGCCAAGTTAAGCGCTCTCAAGATAGGTAAGAGGGTGAGAATGAGGGGAAAACGGAAAGAGGCTGGGAGAGGCCTAATGACAAAAAAAGGGGGAAAAAGCCCCACGTAGCTTTATTTCTTTTATAGGCATACTAGCTAGCACTCTGCCCAATACATCATTATTTTTAAAATCCTCACCTGAGGATTTTTTTTTTTTTTTTTTTTTTTTTGCATGTGTGTGGTTTTTCTTTGATTCTAGAAAGAGAAGAAGGGAGTGGGGGAGAGAGAGAGAAAGAAACATTAATTGATTGTCTCCTGCACACACCCTGACCAGGGATCAAACCTACAACCTGGATATAGTGCCCTGACTGGGAATCAAACCTGAGACTCTTCAGTGCATGGGATGATGCTCTAACCAACTGAGCCCACCGGCCAGGGTTACCCAATACATCTTGATGTAATGAAAATAAACTTGCCTGGAGCCAGATTAAATGAGACTCAAATTTGAAGGAGAAGATTGTGTGAAGTTAAGTCCCAGGGTACTGGTAACTCAACAGGATAAAAAAGAGGCATCTAAGATTTCAGGAAATAACTGCTTATTAGCAACAGATTCAACTGATATTTAGTACTTCTGGAGATGTGGGACTTGAAGGATGTGAATGGAAAGACGTCATTTAGACAGAATTTTTGATAAAAGGAGACCTAAAAAATCGAACATCTCTGAATGAGTGTTAATGGACTAATTGTAGCATAGCCACAAGTTGATTTTTATAAAATTGAGGCTAGTGGAAGGTTTCCTCAGCATTACCTTCCCACCCCATCTTTCTCTTTACAAGAGTGCTGGTTGTCCCCTACAGCCCTCCCTGTCCCTCGGGTGTGATGAGGTAGGAGAGCTGTTTGGTACTTTCCAAATCTGTACTGCAAGCACCAACTTTCTGATCTCTGCAGGTGCTTTTTCATATGTACATAAAATCTCTTTATGTATATAGTCATATAGAGAGTCTATATATACATAGTCTTTTAGAGGTCTAGAAAGATTTAGCTAAATAGCTTTTTATCTGATTTAATTGATAAAATTAAACGGAATTCCAAGGAAAAGGTGAGCTATTATGTTCCATTTAGTTTAGCCCTTGCTTGCCTGGTGGACTCTGGGTCAGTTAGCAGTTTAGGAAGTTTTTTCTGAGTGAGAAGTAATGCAGACATGGATGTTGGGATGAGGCTTAGAGTCCATTTTACTTGGTTACTCATCCATAATTAAGTAAAAAGAGCAAGTCTGTAGTTATGCTTTGAGAATTTCACCCCCTTCCTTTTTAGCTACTTGCATTGTTTCTGTACTGGCAGGACTTAAAGTTTTGAGAATTTTTAAGACTTAAAAAAGTGGGCTTAGCCGAAACCGGTTTGGCTCAGTGGATAGAGCGTAGGCCTGCGGACTGAAAGGTCCCAGGTTCGATTCCGGTCAAGGGCATGTACCTGGGTTGCGGGCACATCCCCAGTAGGAGATGTGCAGGAGGCAGCTGATCGATGTTTCTCTCTCATCGATGTTTCTAACTCTCTATCTCTCTCCCTTCCTCTCTGTAAAAAATCAATAAAATATATTTAAAAAAAAAAAAAAGTGGGCTTAGTGAGTCAGTGGTTGAGCATTGACCCATGAACTAGGAGCTCAGTTTGATTCTCAGTCAGGGCACATGCCCAGGTTGTGGGTTCAGTCCCCAGTAGGGGGCATGCAGGGGATAGCCGATTGATAATTCTGTCTTATCATTGATGTTTCTAGCTCTCCCACTCCCCCTCTCTCTAAAGTCAATAAAAGCATATTTATAAAAAAAAGAAAATGAAGAGCATGGATTTCTCTTATTCCCAGTTCATTATAAAGAAAAAAGTGGGCTTAACTTCTAAGTGTTAGAACAGTAATTGGTGACATTTTAACATCCTCAGTTACATACACCTTTAAAATTTGTTTCTATTTATTTTGCTTTATTCTGTCACTTATTTTTATACAACCATATGTATAGATCCAACTTACTCTTTTTGTTATTAGTCCTCATCCGAGGATATTTTTCCATTGATTTTTAGAGAGAGTGGAAGGGAGGGGGAGAGACAGAAACATTGATGTGAGAGAGACACATCGATTGGTTGCCTCCTGCAGGTGCCCCCGATCAGGGCTGAGATCGAGCCTGTAACCAAGGTATGTGCCTCTGACTGGAATGGAATCAAACCTGGGACCCTTCAGTATGTGGGCCAATGCTCTGTCCACTGAGCCAAACCAGCTAGGGTCCAACTCAATCTTTTTCATACTTTTCAAATTCTTGTTCCTTTCCCTATTCATATTGCTGTTTTATTTACCTTTTTCCCCTCACCTTTTGTTTTTGCTACCTAGCAGCAACTGTTAACTCTGTTTAGAGCTAAAAAGAGAAGAGGGCAAAGGTTTGCCCCCTATTGCCTTAAAATTGTTTGTGTTTCATCAGTTTCCTCTCCAGGAAAACAGGTGCAGCGTCTCTTCCTTCTAGTTGGAGAAGGTGGGCAATCCGCTTCTGCGCTGTGGCTCAGGCTCCTCTGCGCTTGATCCCACTGCTGCTTCCAGAAAGCCAGTTCCTTTTCCTCCTGCCTTGTTTGTGCTCTGCTCATTTATTCAGGAGGCTGGCTGACTTTTAGCTTCTTAGGTTTATAAGACCCATGCATGGGTCTTTGATTTTTTCCTTTCTGAAGTCTTGCTGCTGCTCATCTGGTAAGGCGTCACATACCAAGCTTCAGTGGTAGTGTCTGTGCCCTGCCTCCAGGTTTGCCCCCAGTACTTCTGTCCCATGCAGTCTGTATTCCCACCTCGTCCTGTGTTGCCATTTGTGCCTTTAGGCAGTAAGCAGTGGGTTACTTTTGTCAAAGTAGCTGCACTAGCATTTTTCAGGTTTTCTACATTATCTTTTTGGAATCCCAAGCACTTTCATAACTAGATGGGAAAGACTACTTATACATATTCCTTTAGTCCTGGTTCTTTTTCCTGCAAGTTTTGGCTGAGTTCGTATAAATACAAGCTTGAGTGATACTCATTCTAAATTTACTTTCCCTGTTTTGTTCCCCAAAGCAGTAATAAACACAGGCATAGGTAGACTACTGAAACGAGCTATTTACCCAGTGAACTGGCAGGTGAAAGAATATTTTGAAATGGCTATTTTTTAACTTTTAATTTTTAAAAAGTGTTTTAATATTGATTTCTAGAGAGAGACGAAGGGAGAGGGGGAGAAAGACAGAAACACCAATGAGAGGGAAACATCAATTGGCCGCCTCCTGCAAGCCCCCAGTGGGATTGAGCCCACAACCTGGGCATGTGCCCTGACCAGGAATTGAACCAGCAACCTCTTGGTGCATGGAACGCTGCTCACTCAACTGAGCCACACTGCTGGGCAGAGAGGCGTTTATTTTAAACAGCTTATTTTAACTGGTGTAGTTTACAAAAAATTTTTATCTGTATATACTGTATGCATAAGGTACTAGATTCAATTGGTTTTGAAAAATGTGTTCATGTTTCTAAGGAGAAGTTACAGGTTTTTTTCTTATAACTAACTTCCTACTCTGTCTTATTCCTAGGGACGTGGTCTCTTTTTAAATCAGGCCTATTCTAGAGAATTTCAGCACCTCTGAAATAGTTCATTGTCTTGTCATTTAGAGGTAGCTAATTGGCTAGAAAATGTTTAGGTTTCACAATTTATGAACCACAAAAGTTTTTGAATCATAGGTAGTTAATCATGAGCAGTTCTAAGTCAGTAATTTGAATTAATAAAATTGTAATATTTTGAATTTACAGAATGAAAGAATTGACAGATATATCTTAAAAAATTCTCTTAGCTTCCAAGAGTTAATAGCTATTCTTTTTATTGAATAGATCTGAAAAATAAAGGTAAAGACAATGTAACTCTTATAATTTAAATTTGATTTCAGTTCTATAATAAAGTACACCTACATCAGAAAAAGCTGAATTATTAAAGAATCGTCTTATAGTTGTATCTGTGATGGTGGGGGCTATGTGATTTGAACTGTTCTTAAATTACTTTTATTCAAAATGTAATATAAAAATGCAATGTCATGTTCTAATTTTGGTTTGTTTGATTTACAGTAAATGAACTGGAACTTATCTCTTTTACTTTAGGCTTTCAGATAAACTTCTGTGAAAAGGCACAAAGTAAGCTATACATTTTATGATACTATGCTACTTATTTCTTTCATATCCATCTTGGTATTGGGAATGTGTCTACTATTGTTTTAACTAACCAACCATGGCAATTTTACATTAAAAGAGCTTCCATTTTTCATTCTTTTTCCAAATGTAAAAAAAATTTGTTATGTTCTTATATTCATTTGAAATTGAAATACAAGACATACATATTAGGAATTCAAAAGTATATGGGTATAGAAAGATTTTTATATATACTGCGTGCGTGTGTGTGTGTGTGTGTGTGTGTGTGTGTGTATATATATATATATATATATATATATATATATGGTCCCAAAAATGTATACACACACTTTGAATAATTATAAAGGCAGTGTTTATTAACACACATTTCATTTTCAAAATTGAGCTATCAGTTGTTAAAAGTGTGTATACATTTTTTGGGGACACCCTGTATATTCAGATGTATATAGGTATAGAAAAATATGCTGACTTTAGAAACGTGTGTGGGTATAGAAAGGTATATATAGGTGAGGTGTTCATGTGTAGATAGTGTTAGAAGGATGTACACAGGTATTTGGACTTAACTATAATTTATGTTATATTAGGTCACAAGTTGAGAAAAGTTCACTTTTAAATTTGCATTGCAAAAAGTATATAACTCTATCAAAGGTCTCATGCTTTAAAATTAATTTATTTAAACCATACATTTAATGCATTTTATTTTTTCTTTAAAACAAAGCTGTTCTTCCTCCTGCCTCTCCCATCCCCCCAAATAGACTAGTGTTTTATATTCTTACACTAGTTTTCATAGAATACAGAATATGGTTTCTATTAAAAAGCAGCATTTATAAATCTAAAACAAATGCATTTTAAGCTTAAATATCACTGTATAAAATTCTATTTAAAAAATCCCAACTCAAGGAGACTATTCTCCAGTTAACATAAAAATATCAAAATAAATGTAACTAGTTTCATCTGCTTATTTATTCATAGAGTGGGGATGACTGACCACTTTTTTTAAAAAGTGTCTTTGCTTTACTCCCCCCCAGCCCTCCCCCCAATATATTTTTATTGATTTCAGAGAGGGAGAGGAAGAGGGAGAGAGAGAGGAAGAGGGAGAGGGAGGGAGAGAGAGGGAGAGAGAGGGAGAGGGGGGGGGAGAGAGAGAGAGAGAGAGAGAGAGAGAGAGAGAGAGAGAGAGAAACATCAATGATGAGAGAGAATCATTGATCAGCTGCCTTCTGCATGCCTCCACTGGGGATCGAGCACGTGACCCGGGCATGTCCCCTGACTGGGAATTGAACCCGTGACCTCCTGGTTCATAGGTTGATGCTCAACCACTGATTCATGCTGGCCGGATGACCATTTTTCTATATGTATTATTCCTTTCCCCTCCTAGCCCATCTATAATAATAAAATGGTAATATGCTAATTAGACCAGGTCAACCAGACATCTTCTGGTCAGTCCTGCCTTCCTTCCAGACAAAGCCACGGTGGCGGGGGCTGAGGTAGAGGCGGTTAGGGGTGATCAGGCCGGCAGGGCAGTTAAGGGCGATCAGGTTGGCGGGGGGGGGGGGGGGGGCAGTTAGGGATGATCTGGCCGGCAGGGGAGGGCAGTTAGGGGCAATCAGGCCGGCAGGGGGGGCAGTTAAGGTGCGATCAGGTCGGCGGGGAGGGGGGGAGCGCACTTAGGGGCGATCAGGCAGGCAGGCAGGTGAGCAGTTAGGAGCCAGCGGTTCCAGATTGCGAGAGGGATGTCTGACTGCTGGGTCCCGGATTGGAGAGGGTGCAGGCCGGGCTGAGAGGAACCCCTCCCTCCCCCCCCCCCCCCCGCACAAATTTTGTGCACCGGGCCTCTAGTTGAAATATAATTGACAGTTAACATTGTGTAAGCTTAATGTGTACAGTGTGTTGATTTGACACACATATATTATGAAATGATCATAACAGTAGGGTTAGTCAACACTTTCATCACCTCACATAATTTTTGTATGAACATTTAAGATTATTCTTTTAAGTATAATATATATATATATATATATATATAAAATATATTTTTATTGCTTTCAGAGAGGAAGGGAGAGGGAGAGAGAGAGATAGAAACATCAATGATGAGAGTCGTTGATTGGCTTCCTCCTGCAAGCCCCCCACCCCAGGGACCTAGCCTGCAACCCAGGCATGTGTCCTTGACCGGAATTGAACCTGGGACTCTTCAGTCCACTGGCTGATGCTCTGTTCACTGAACCAAACTGGCCAGGGCTGCTTTATGCTATCTTTTAATTTTAACATGATAATTTTTAGCTTTTATTTACCTTTTAGTATAAAATATTTCTGTTTAATATTTAATACAATTTTTAGTTTTTATATATTGACATAAAATCTATACAAATGTGTCAACAATTTTAAAATTTAAAACTGCATTCACATTGTTGCTCTTATTTTCTTAGTTCCTATTGTGGGCATAAAACAAGAGAAACATATTGATTTTATTAAGTTTAAAATATGTACACATTGTCTATAAATAGCTTTGTAGGTAGATTAAAAATGCTGTTAGGTTGTTTAAATGGTCCTGTCTCTTTCCCATTGTTATAGGAATGATGATACGTTTGTGTCATTGCCTACTTTAATATACAGAAAGAATCTAACACAGGAGCACGTATATTTCCACTTTGGATTGCCTTCACTAGCATGTCATACTGTCACTACTTTCTCACATGTCTCTTTTTATTTCTACCTCTCTGGGAGGTCCTCTTTATTTTTCAGCTTTTGGGATTCAACAGTTTTATACATTCACTCACAAAGCACATATTGGACACCTAGGTACCATAAAGTGAGGAAGGTTATTGGTACAGAAATGAATAGAATTGGTGCCTGCCCTTAGTGGGCTCACTCGAGTTGATCCTGGTTGGTTGTTCAGTGCTTCACTACTGATGCTGCATTGATAGTACCTAGGGCCTGAGTGAGGCGGTGCAGGAGCAGCTGTGTACTGGGCACCTTGGCTGCTGCTCGTCTCTCAGAGAGGACAAGTCTGAGGGCGATTGGAGACCATGGCTCAGGGCATTGGGCCTGCCCTGCTGTGGAGTTAGCAGAGCCGCCTGTGCTGGCTGGACTTGAGTGGAAGACTCTAGAAAAGGGAGCACACATATGAGGAAGGGTTGGAGCTGTTTTGTTGGTGGGGATGGCTAGCTCTAAGTTGACAGCATTTGTGTTTGCATTGTTGGTACCTATATTTTAGGATAAGTTTTCAGTTGTTTACATATATTAACACTTTCCCCCCAAAACTGGTCTTGTGATTGATATGACTTAAAAGTTAAAAACTGCGATTTTGTAATGTTTGCAGACATTCAGTCTTCCAGTTTGCTCTGGAATATAGACATTAACTTTACCTTAAAAGTAGTCACTCATTTCTATAAAAATAGAGGGCTTGAAATGACCAAAGCAGTGTTTTCTCACCTGTTAGGGCATACTGTAGTGTCAGAATCTCCAGTTTTGTTTTCAGGGTGTTTTAAGATTATCAGAAAAACTTATATTTACTTCATTAAAAATAATTACACAGGGTGGGCAAAAGTAGGTTTACAGTTGTTCATATGGAAGATAATAAACTGTTTTGCGTACTCACAACTATAAACCTACTTTTGCCCCCACCCTATGTCATACAGCAGTTGTAAGGGGAAATGGGGCGAAAGAGTTCAAAATTAGATATTGTTAAAAGTCCAATAAGTTTGACTACTGCTGCTTCAAATGCTCAGTTCTCCATCACAAATCAAAGAGACTTGTAAGATAATTCTGATGACTAATGGAAGCTCTGAAGGTTTAATTTTTTCCATTGTTTGACTTTCACATAGTTACTGTTTTTTATATTGCTACATCACTATTGCCTGTTATAAGTTAGTGGAGTTTTATTGGAGATGTATGTGTAGGTATTTACACACACAAGCAAATAGTGTGAGATTATATATTTAATTTTGGAACCAGATTTTTATAGAAATTCAATAAAAATCCACTTTGTACCTCATGTTCTTCTTTATCAATTATAGTTTGCATTTATTGCTTTATATATATATATATATATATTTAAGAATATATTTAAGATAATAAGTAATAGAGTTATAATTATTATTATTTTAAAATCTTCATTGTAGAAAGTATTACATATGTCCCCTTTCCCCCCATTGACCCTTTCTAGCCCTCTCCCACCCTTCACCCCAGGCCTTCACCACCCTATTGTATTGCCTGTGCCCATGGGTTATGCATCTATGCTAAGTTCTTTTGTTGCTCTCTCATCCACCCACCCACCCCCTCTTTTCCTCTGTGGTTCAACAGTCTGATCCATGCTTCTATTACTCTGAATCTATTTTGTTCATCAGTTAAAGTTATAATTATTTAAAAAACATTATATTTCTTTTAACAACTTAAAACAACTTAAGGGAAAACATTATGATATAGAGCTACATTTAGAAGATTGATTAAGTAATCATTTATCATTTGAAGATGATAATTTTGTATTTTTAAAGATGTTTATGTGATTTATGGCCAAGTTTGAATGATTATATTTCAGTGGCTTTAATAAGCTAACTTGTAAATACTGTTGTCTTGAATATGATTTAATTTGCTTTATAAAACCAGTTTTTTGAAGGGGGTTATAGATTTGCCTAGAAACAAAGTTTTTGAGGAATTACTTTATAAATGTCAAATTTACCTGAGTTGTATCAGCATTCTGATTTTTTTATTCAGGTGGAAATTGTGACCCATTAATCTTCCAGGGGCATAGGGCTTCTCCTCAGAAAATGCCTGACAGTCCTGTGCTGATGCAAGTGAGTGCAGGTAGCAGTTTGGCAGCCTCTGTTGATAGTTCTGTTTTCACACAAGCCCTCTCGTAGCCCTTTCCCTTCTGTACTGCAGTATTTTTAGCTCTCAGCTGAAGAGTTCTTGAGTGCTAAAGACAAGTTTGGATAGTGTTGACTTTCTGTAGCTTTGCCTTTTACACTTTTGGTAGCTTTAAAAACTTTTAGTGGCTTTAAACAATTGTTTTACTTGGAGATGTTTGCATAGCAGTGGGGTCTTTATTTAGAAAGTTATATGCTCTAGAGCAGTGGTTCTCAACCTTCTGGCCCTTTAAATACAGTTCCTCATGTTGTGACCCAACCATAAAATTATTTTCGTTGCTACTTCATAACTGTAATGTTGCTACTGTTATGAATCGTCATGTAAATATCTGATCTGCAGGATGGTCTTAGGTGACCCCTGTGAAAGGGTCGTTCGACCGCCAAAGGGGTCGCGACCCACAGGTTGAGAGCCGCTGCTCTAGAGGCAATTTGATTGCAGATAGTGACTGCTTTTGCACACTGCACATCAGAATATTTAGAGAAAAAATGGAGGTATCCTAATGACAGGTTCTCATTTCATTGTGAAACTGTTCTTTCAGGTTAAGTATCCCTAATTGTTTTTAAGTTGGTAATAATAAAAAAGAAACAATAAAGAGGAAGAAGGATGTTTCTTAAATCTTTATAGAAATTCGAGTATGTCACTAATAAGTTTACTGACTTAATAAGAAATGTCTAGCCGAAACCGGTTTGGCTCAGTGGAGAGAGCGTCGGCCTGCGGACTGAGGGGTCCCGGGTTCGATTCCGGTCAGGGGCAGGTGCCTGGGTTGCGGGCACATCCCCAGTGGGAGATGTGCAGGAGGCGGCTGATCGATGTTTCTCTCCCATCGATGTTTCTGACTCTCTATTTCTCTCCCTTCCTCTCTCTGTAAAAAATCAATAAAATATATTTAAAAAAAAAAAAAAAAGAAATGTCTATAACAGATAATATTGGGGGTTGGGGGAGAAAGGGATCCTCATGTAAGGTGACAGTAAGGTGGTGGGCACACAGTGCAATATACAGATCTTGTAACAGAAACCTGCACCTGAAATGTATGTATATGTCCATGTTGACCAGTTGTCACCCCAATCAATTTAATAAATAAATATTAAAAAATAAAACATATTAAACATGCATTAAAACAAAGATAATGTTTTGCTCAAGGAAGTATTTGACTTTTTTGGAGGTGGCATATAAAAAACCAGGGAAGGTAAGGAGTAGAGGACAGGGACAAACCACCCTGCATTTAAAATGAAGAGCTTGCCCTGACTGGTTTGGCTCAGTGGATAGAGAGCATCGGCCTGTGGACTCAAGGATCCCAGATTCGATTCCAGTCAAGGGCATGTACCTTGGTTGCGGGCACATCCCCAGTAGGGGGTGTGCAGGAGGCAGCTGATCGATGTTTCTCTCTCATCGATGTTTCTAACTTTCTATCCCTCTCCCTTCCTCTCTGTAAAAAATCAATAAAATATATTATAAATAAATAAATAAATAAATAAATAAAATGAAGAGCTTAGCCCTAGCCGGTTGCAGGCTCCCAGCCCTGTCAGGGGCATGCAGGAGGCAACCAATCGATATGTCTCTCTCACATTGGTGTTTGTCTCTGTCTTTCCCTCTCCCTCCCACTCTCTCTAAAAATCAATGGAAAAATATCCTTGGGTGAGGATTAAAAAAAATAAAGAGCTTAGAAAATTCAGCTGGCTAAATCTCCAATTTCCCAGGAAAAGAATGACCAGATTTGCTACTGCTGGAGTGTTAACAAGGCTTATCTAAATTAATATAGATGCTGAAGTAAGTTGAAAATAAGACTTTTGTGGGACTTGCCATAAGCCCAGCTAGCATCCAAAGACAGTCATCACTGTCTTTGTGGACCATGATGAACTGCCAGAGGAAAGTCCATCTGCTTGGAAACAGCTTTTATACTAATTAAAACCCAAGGATGGTAGTATCGGAATAGGCAGAGCCGAGATTTACTAGTCCCTTTATACATTATGCCATTCCAAGGGGAATGTTGCCTTATTATCTCTTATCTTGAGGTGGTAGAAACATTAATTTCTCCTAAAAAATGGGTTTGGTGCTAGAAGAAGGAAAGTTTCATTTCAAACAGCTATTGAACCTTTAAAATAATTTGGAGAAGCTTAATGTGTGATGTTTTGAGCGATAAAAAAATTAGTAATGCACCCACATTGCAAAAAGTTTCCTTTCAGCTACCAGTTGAACTTGACTCTTAACAATGAAGGGATATATGACAGAACTTTCAAGGTTGAACAGATATAGGGCAGAAATGGTTTGGAAAGTTTCTAGAGAGTTTCCCAATTAATCAAAGTGGATTTTAATTTAGCTTATAAATTTAGGGTGATAGTTGTCAAATAAGGTGTAGTAAATGCTTGAATTCTCACTAAATGATTTTGAGTGCTTTCAAAATCCAGTCACAAGTGTCTAGATGAAAAGATTAATACTAGCCATGTTGGTGTTTATCTTCTCATTAGGTAGAATTAAGTGCATATTAATCAGAAATGAAACTCAGGTGTATTCAAGCATATTCACTCCTTTTTAGGGAACCTTTTGTAACATTAAATAAATAGAGGCATAAATGTAACACTTAACAAATATCTGTGCATCACTGATGGTCAGAGGTATTGGGTTTTTTATGATGAATTAAATCTAGAGCCTACTCTGAAGCAGCTTATGTTTGAGAGATTGAACATGCGACAGACGATTTGGTGGTGGTAATAAATAACTTATTTACTGCATGCCAAATCCCATTCTGAACACTTTATATTAACTCCTTTAATTCTCATAACAACCTTAGGAAGTGAGTATAATAATTATTTAAATTGAAACACAAAAAGATGAAGTAAATTTTCCAAAGTCATACAGTTAATGAATGACAGAATTGTGTGACCTTAGTCTAGTCCAGTGATGGCGAACCTATGACACGTGTCAGAGGTGACACGCGAACTCATTTTTTTGGTTGATTTTTCTTTGTTAAATGGCATTTAAATATATAAAATAAATATCAAAAATATAAGTCTTTGTTTTACTATGGTTGCAAATATCAAAAAATTTCTATATGTGACACGGCGCCAGAGTTAAGTTAGGGTTTTTCAAAATGCTGACACGCTGAGCTCAAAAGGTTCGCCATCACTGGTCTAGTCACAGGTTACATGCTATAAACCATAGTGTTTTATGGACTCTTGAAAGAAAGCACTGGGCACTCATTGGAATGGTTTTTGAGGGGTGTTCACTCGCAAAGGCTTATGGGAACAGGAGTTATGATTGATAATAATTTTTTTATTTTCTGGCTCCGGAGAATTTGACATTCCTATCTAATAAGCCTGACAGGTCATTAAATGGAAAGATTTCTTGTTGCTCTAAAGCTAAGGGACATAGGGGATCTATCAATAGGGAAAAATGTTTAATCAAAAACTCCAGATTATTCTGGCCTAGACAGATGTAGAAAATGAATTGCCTTGGGATCCTCCGATGACTTAGGTGTGTCTAGAAAACAGCTGATCAAGATAAGTGGTCAGGAGACTTGGTAGTCAGTGAACAAGATGGCCTAGCCATGCATTGCATGGGGATGGACTTGTATCCTATCTAATAAAAGAGAAACATGGTAATTATCATACGACCGCTACCCTTCCCATTGGCTAATCAGGGCGATCTGCAAATTAACTGCCAGCCAAGATGGCGGCTGGCAGCCAGGCAGCTGGAAGCGAACATGAGGCTTGCTTGCTTCAGTGATGGAGGACTCCAACGTTCCCTGCCTGCCTTGCCGGCCTCTGAGCTTGCAGTTTGAAACATTGTAACAAATATAGAAGCTAAACAAAACCCCAGAAACCTGCTTTCAGCGAGCCGGGATCTCAGAGCTGGAGTTGATACAGTGTTTCGATTATAGAACACAAACCAGATACCTGCTTTCAGCAGCAGAGGCCTCAGAGCTGGAGTCAGAGCTAAGCTGGCCCAGAATAAAAAAAAAAAAAGGAAAAAAGAAGCAGTTGGGAGCTTCAGTCACCCGCCAGCCTGAAAACAGCCCTCAGCCTCTCACCCAGACTGGCCAGGCACCCCAGTGGGGACCCCCACCCTGAAGGGTGTGTGACCAGCTGCAAACAGCCATTGTCCCCTCATCCAGGCTGGCCAGGCACCCCAGTGGGGACCCCCACCCTGATCCAGGATACCCTTCAGGGCAAACCAGCCAGCCCCCACCCATGCACCAGGCCTTTATCCTATCCTATAGAGTAAAAGGGTAATATGCCTCCCAGCACCAGGATCAGCGGAGCTGCGAGGCCTCCTGGCACCGGGATCAGCGTGACAGGGGGCAGCGCCCAAACCCCCTGATCGCCCTGCGGCTCTGTGTGTGACAGGGGGCGGGGCCACAACCTCCCTATCCACCCTGCTCTGTTCGTGATGGGGGAAGGCGCCCCAACCCCCTGATTAGCCCTGCTCTGTGCCTGATAGGGGGTAGCTCCCCAATCCCCTGATCGCCCTACGGCTCTGTGTGTGACAGGGTGCGGCGCCCCCCCCACGGGCCCTGCTCTGTGTGTGATGGGGTAGAGCCATAACCTCCCCATTGGCCCTGCCCTGAGTGTGACAGTGGCGGCGCCCCAACACCCTGATTGGCCCTGCGCTGTGGGTGATAGAGGGCGGTGCCCCAACCCCCTGATCTGCCCTGCTCTGTGTGTGACGGGGCGGTGCCCCAACTCCCCTATCGGCCCTACTCTGTGAGTGACAGGGGGGAGCTCCCCAACTCCCTGATTGACCCTGTTCTGTGTGTGTCAGGGTACGGAGCTCCAACCCCTCTGATGGGCCCTGCTCTGTGCATGACAGGGGGCAGCGCCCCAACCCCCTGATTGGCCCTGCTTTGTGCATGACAGGGGGTGGTGCCACAGCCTCCCCACTGACCCTGCCTTGAGTGTGACAGGGGGCAGTGCCCCAACCCCCCAATTGGCCCTACCCCAAGCATAACTGAGGGTGGCATCACAACCTCCCAATCGGCCCTGCTCTGTGCATGACAGGGGGCGGCGCCCCAACTCCCCAATCGGCCCTGCCCTGAGCCCGACCAGGGGCTGCACCTAGGGATTGGGCCTGCCCTCTGCCACCCGGGAGCAGGCCTAAGCCTGCAGGTCGTTATCTCCCGAGGGGTCCCAGACTGCGAGAGGGCACAGGCCGGGCTGAGGGACCTCCTTCCCCCCCAGTGCACAAATTTTTGTGCACCGGGCCTCTAGTATATATATATATATAGACCCTCTTAACAACGAGTTGATGCTTTTAGCAAAAATACTTATGTCCCTCCTACTTTCTTTTACTTAGAGGTGGAAGAGAGAACATTATTTAATTTTTAAAAACTTTTAATTATGGAAGTTTTCGAACATATAAAAATAGAATAGTATAATGAACACCTATGTGCCCATTACATAGCAACAGTTATCAATATATGGCTAATCTTATTTCATTTGTTCCTTCTCCTGCCGTCTATCTCTCCTGAAATATCTTTTTTTTTTTTTTTTAAATATATTTTTATTGATTTCAGAGAGAGGAAGGGAGAGGGAGAAAGAGATAGAAACATCAATGGTGAGAGAGAATCATTGACCAACTGCCTCCTGCATGCTCCCCACTGGGGATCAAGCCCACAACCCAGGCATGTGTCCTGACAGGGAATTGAACTGTGATCTTCTGGTTCATAGGTTGATACTCAACCACTGAGCCATGCCAGCTGGGCTCTCTGGAAATATCTTAAAGCTGATTCTGTTTATCATTATTTCATCCACATATCTGTCAGTCAAAAAACTTCTAAGTGATAAAAACTCTTAAATACAAAACCTAAATACCATTATTACATCATTAAAAAACCCCAAAATATTTCAGATAGCCACTCATGTTCAGATTTCCTTCAGTGCCTTACAAATGCTGTGTTTATAGTTGATTTGTTCAAGTCGAGATCTCAACAAGGTCCACACATACTGCACTTGGTTGATTATCTCTTAAGTTTCTTTAGATCTAGAGCAGTTTCCTCTTTTCTTTTTTCTTGCCATTTAGCCATTGAAAAAATTGGGTCATGTGTTTTGTAGCATTTTGCACATTTAAATTTGGCTGATTATATCCTTTTAGAAATTAGTGTTTCACATGTTCCTCTTTGTCCTGTATTCCCTGTTAATTGGTAGCTAGATTGAGACTTGATCACATAGAAGTTAAAATAGATAGAGCTGTGTGTTTTTTGTTGCATCATATCAAGAAGCAAATGATTTCTGGTTGTTGGTCATGTTAAGATTGGTCAGTGGGTGTAAGAGCTGTCAGTGTGATTCATATAGGCTAACTTTCCCCATCACCTTCAACCTGGTCGTTTGGCCACCATCAGGGATTTTTGTCTAAATTAAAAATGGTTAATTTGTGTTTCCAAACATTTGTGGACTCTGCAAATAGTAGCTGTAGTCTGCTCAAAAAAAAAAAGTTTGTGTTTGGGGCATACCATCGAATGCAAATTTTAGAGGTAAGCATTGACCATTTGTGACTTAAATGTGAAATTATGTGTATATATGCACACATATATAAAAACATTTATCATGATTTTCTGTACTTTGAGATGTGGACGAAAGGGACCACATGCTAACCTGACAAGCTCAAGGAAGGCCTGCATGCATTCTTGCAAACTCAAAGACCTAAAGTAACCACAAAGGATGCTGAAATTAAACTTTAACTAAAAGCAGTTATGATGGATAGTCAAGCCCTAGGCCAGTATCTTTCCTGACAAGGCCAATCTTTACCTTGAGGCTATTTTTTTGCATCTATGATAACATATTCTTGAAATGTCAGGGTAACTTGAAACTTCCCTTTTTGCTGGACCCCTCAGGGCACAACCAAATGCCCTGGGCACCAGGACACAACCATATATTCCTTCATTGTTATTGTTACCATGTTAATTGTTGACTGTTAACTATTCTGTACCCACCTAAGTAAAAGAAGTATGTGTCTATCATTTTATCTTTTATCCAATCCCAGAGGTCCCCCCCCCACCCACTTTGCTTTCTCCCGACTCCCTAATCTATCACCAATGGATTTCATGTAACCCACTTAGTCTCCTCCTTTGCAATGTATAAAAATAGGTGAAAAACCACCATTCTTCAGAGCATTATCCCAATCCATTGAGATTCTACTTCCTGGCAATTGTCGACAGTTTGGCTCAAATAAACTCAAAAATTCTTTACAGGTTTGAATGTTTTTATGTTAACAGAATTAAAACTGGACATTTATCCTTCATACCCTGGAATACGAGTTGATATGTTCATTAATCAGGGTTCTTTTTAACTTTTAAAAATCTTCTAATCTCTGAAGATAATGAAAAAACATGTCAAATAATAATTCTTGATATTTTTGATGAAGTTGTAGAACCAGTGGGTATGTAAGACTAGATCTATTAAATTAAGATCAATCTTAAACTGGTATAAGCTTTGTTTACCAATTTATATTCAGTGCTCAGAATGCTCAGGTCCTTCCAGTCATTACCTTCCCCAGTACTTGGGATCCAGAATTAGTCACCGAAGAGCAGGCACTTTGGTTATAGTAGAAGTAAGAGTTCTCATTCTTTTCAGTGACTGGTATATTCTTGTCCAACAGTGTAATTATTCACCCTTCCGTAGTAACAATTTCTTAACCAGTTCTCCTTGTTCACTATTCTGTTTAGTCACCCATCTTGTAACTAAATTATTGAAGTCTCTCCTTCATAGTATTCTAAAACGGACTTGCTCTTGCACAATTTGTAAATAACAAATTAGAGAAATTTCAGTCTCATGTACGTATACATTCAGGAAGTAGATAGAATACAACAGACCCTCCTTGAGTGCAATTTACTCTTGATTAATATAACTTTAGTCTAACTTTTAAAAAACTTCAAATTATAGAATATATTTATGGGCAACAAATAGTACTTGTGTTCACTAAGAAAAGAAAGTGTTATTCACATCTTAATGATTTTTAAATTGGGAGGTGGTATTCATTGGAATCCAAAGAAGCTATTCAGACGCTGGTGAGAGGAGTATAATAGTGCTGTAGTTATTGCTTGTATATATACAATATGAGCTTTGTGTAGAAGATGCTTATTCGTTTTCCACCTCTGTTATTTGCTTTGGTAGTGACACAGTGGATCTGAATTTAAATTGTAAATCATAAAATTTCTTAAAAAGATATATAGTATAATGTAGCAGCGAAATGGAAAAAGTAGAGTATACCAAAGATTGTCACATGCCGTGCAGTTTGAGACAGTTAAAAATGGCAAATTATCTTTTTAAAAGCCAGAAGATGGCTGACTAACACGTGTCATGAGGTTCTATCAGTAAGTAGCATTTTTTCAGTCAAAGCTTCTGGCTAACTTTTTCAAAGAACCTACATAACTTCTATTTGTGCATATTCTGATTGAGAAAAAAATGAAGCAACAAATTAGATATACCAAGAAAAACAGATAAAACCCCCAATTGAGATATCTGTGTGAAAACTATTTGTTCTAAAGTTGTTAAGTCAAAAACTTAAGCTTGGATTATTAATTCCAGAATGTTCGAGTTGCTGTTATACTCCAGGTGCTGTTATGTAAAGTACTGAGTCACTGGGCTGCTGTATCTAATTTCCAGTGGACAGAGGCATCCAGTGAATGTCAGGTTCTGCATGTGAAGAATGCATATGCTCAAATGCTGACTGTGTGCCTGAAAAAGAAAGGGCTTATTATATAGATACTAGGGTCCCTCGGTCTGGCCTGCACCCTCTCACAGTCCAGACCCCTCGGGGGATGTTGGATAGCCAGTTTTGGCCCTATCCCCGCAGGCCCGATCCAGGCAGGAGGGAGCCCGATCCTGTGCGTTGAGCATCTGTCCCCTGGTGGTCAGTGTGCATCATAGCGACTGGCCATTCTGGTCGTTCCAGTCATTCCGCCGTAAAGGTCACTTAGGCTTTTATAAATATAGATAGCTAAAAATTACAGGGTGTGATTTTCTGCGTGCCCCTCCTCTGCAGTTGTTAAATTATTGCTAAACTATTGATGTGCTTTAGAATTAGGAAGTCATCTTTGAAATAAAGCTTTACTTCTGCTTTAGGTGGGACAAGCTACCGGAACAAAGCTTATATCCTATTGCTTCACAGCAGTGACTCGCTCTCCTGTTTGAGTGCAGGTTGTCTCCAGCCGCAAATGGTCAGGAAAATTGAGCCTTATTGTCATTTAAAGGTGCCATTTAGTGGTAAAAGTTTATGGGAAGGCTTTCCAATTTATCATAATTGCATTAAAATATATGCAAATTGTTGTGTATGAACAAAATTGATTCCTTTTGTCTTTCTGAATTCCTAAGGAGTATGCTGTAAAGCAGGGTTATTATAGGTAAAGTTTTATATGGTGATGGTATTTGCTTTGGGGATAAAGTAATTGGGTAGTAGGATGAGGGAGTCAAATGTTCCCTGGAGAGTAGAGAGAGGTCAAAGTTAATGTGAACCATTATAGAGCCAAGTAGAAAGGAAAAAAAGTAAATAAGACCCTCTTTGATTTTCCTGAGTCAGCATTATGTGGTCATGTATGTTCATGCTTTGCTTTAAAAAGACCTTTATGAAATCAGGAGTTTGAAGGATTTTTGACTTGATAATTCTTGATAATGTGTTATATTTGTTTATAAATCAACTATTGATATATGAGAGAGAAAAATATATTTATGAATAATACCTTTCCACTTTATCTCTAATTGGATTGGAATATTTTTTACTTGTTTTTAGACTTGCTTATAGATTTTGATAGTATAAAATGTCAATTACAAATATTAATGGAAATAAAAAGATTTCTTGAAACTGACTTCTGTTGCTTTTAGAAAATCTTAATATTCTTTACTTCTCAGTATTCCAGATGTTAGCACTCAGGTGTTTTCTGACACCAACTGAGTGTCCAATAGTTCACTTCAGTTCTGACACTATCTACCTGGAGTTAGCGTAACATCTCGCCAGTTAAAGGGTTTTGCCTCACAAAACTGCCCCTGCTTCAGATCCATCTGTTACTTGCTTTGCTAGCAAATGTGGTACTCCGGTTACCCACACTTCTGCTTTGTTCTCTACAAATCAGAGGGTTCCCTTGATACCCCTTTGCCTCCTGCACCCACATTCAGTTATTTTCTAGACCAGCTCACAGAACTCATGTTTACTCTGTATTAGAAAGATACAACTCAGGAACAACCAAATGGAAGAGATACATAGATCAAGGTGTGGAGGGAGAGGTGGTGCAGCGCTTCTTTGCCTGCTTTGGGTGCAGCATTCTCCTAGCACTTTGATGTGTTCACCAACCAGAAAGCTCCCCAAACCCATTGCTTAGGAGTTTCAATGGAAGCTTAATTACCTACTCGGGATTGATTAAATCATTGGTCATTGGTGATTGAACTCCATCGCCAGCCCTTTTCCCCTCTGGAGTTTAGGAGGCAGGGCTAAAAATTATAACTCTCTAATCACTTAATTGATTTCTCTGCAGATCTGCCCCCATCCAGAAATTTTGTAGGGTCTCTCTTAACCCTCATCTCTTATTAGCATAAAGTCTGGTTTGGTTGAAAGGGGCTTGTTATGAATAACAGAAGACATTCCTTCACTTAGGAAATTCCTTGGGTTGCTGCAACTTGGGACTCATACCAAATATGGGGTTCCCTGTGAACATATATGCTTTTACTAAAATGATAATTTATTAGATACATTTCTTATTGTCTGATTTAAAAAACCCCTTACTATTTATTAACATTTTCTGGTGTCAGTAGGCATCTACCTGTATTTTTTTTGTGTGTAGTATTCCAGTTTTTTTTTTGTGTGTGTAGTATTCCATAATTTTTATAACTAATCTAGTGTAAATACATATAACTAATATCATAGTAGTTATTATTTTTTCATAACTACTCTTTTTTAAAAAATATATATATTTTATTGATTTTTTTACAGAGAGGAAGGGAGAGGGATAGAGAGTTAGAAACATCGATGAGAGAGAAACATTGATCAGCTGCCTCTTGCATACTCCCTACTTAGTATGTGCACGCAACTAAGGTACATGCCCTTGACCAGAATTGAACCTGGGACCCTTGAGTCCGCAGGCCGATGCTCTATCCATTGAGCCAAACCAGTTAGGGCTCATAACTACTATTTACCAGCCATTGTATTTTTAAGGTATAGTGATCCTCACCACAGCAGTACTGCCAAGTAAGGAATTGTTTTTATCTTGGGTTTACAGATGTGTAAATGACTATACTGTAGAAATATCCCTGTTTTTATCCTTACCAGTATTTTAGTGGTGATCATTTAGCATCTAGCAGAAATAAAATTTCCCCCTATTCCTACCCTTTAGCCTCCTCCTACCACATTCCTTTATAATTTTGGCAGGATGCCAAACAAAAATTTTGTGGATAGGTCATTTTGTTTCCACTGCCTGGCATACTACGATTGTGTATAATTGTGATATTTCTGCATGTATGGCTATGTAAATTATTATATTGCACTTCTCCAAAACCCATCTTATACTAAAGTGCTAAAATGTGTTAAAAGGGTAGTTGTTGGCATGTTTACTTGGTTTCTTAAACTCAGAACATTCAGTTTTCAAAATGCATAGCTGCATGGATCAGTAACAGTGTTTTATTTTATTGATGGAGTTCAGAGTTCCAAGGGAGAGTTATGAATTTTTGCTCACTGTTAGGTATCAAAGATGGAAGAGGAGCGGGCAATATAGTATTAGCTGATAGTTGCTCATTTAATATTTGGAATGCCTGAGATTGCAAGTGTAAGATAGAACTGACAGTTTTCCATTTCTTATATTCCAAGCCCAACCTACTTCCTCTCTTATTCTCTGGAACTTATGAAATAAATTAGGGCATTCATTACTGTAGTAATTTAGGCAGAAGAGGAAATGAAATTAAGTTCTTGTCTACTGTTCTATTTCCTCATTTCTGAAATTGTTTGAATATACCTAGTAATGTTGTAGTTAGAATTGTGTATTCCTCATTTCATAACCAGTGATTACAAATAATTATTTACATAAAGTTATTCTGGATTCTTGTTCTGTTTTGAAAATAAGGTACTAAGAATGAAAGTCAAGGGAGAAATGAGAATTTGAGAATTCAATGTTACCCCCCCCCCCCCCCCCCCCACCCCTTAGGTGGGATGCTCTGAATACTTGCAGGTCAGTCACCAATATTCTTGAAGGTATTATATGAGTGACTCGTTCATTGTACTGCAAGTTCTCATTTTCTGCTATTCTGGGTTCCATGGAATTCCCGTGGGGGCAGTGGGGGCACTTAAGAGGGACTGACTGTTCCTACCTAGTTCCTTTGGCCTGTGAGTAGTGGTGTAAAAGAGCAACTATTTAATTTTTAAGATTCTGTTAGCTGAGTGGCAGTTCTGCTGGTCTCCCTTGAGCTCACTCACATGTCTGCATTCAGTTAGTAGATCTGTTGGGGCTGACGAAGCTCAGCTGGGATGGCTGGTATTTCTGGACCTCTTCTCCCTGTGGTCTTTCATTACCAAGGAAGCCAGACCGAACTGCTTTGTGTTTAGATTCTGTCACTTTCCAAGAAAGTAAAAGTGGAAGCCACAGTCCTCAAAGGCTTAGTTTTGGAAGTCATTAAACATTCCTTCTGCTTGCCATATTTTTCTGATCAAAGCAAATCCCAAGGCCAACCCAGATACAAGAGGTAGGAATATAGACTTTGCCTCTTAATGGAAGGAACAGTAAAGTCATATTACAAAGAAGTATGGACACAGGGAGCTTTGAATCATTGGTGACTAGTTTTATAACAGTCTACCATATAACACCCAGTGATTCCTTAGTATTATATAAAAAAAAAACATTCCTTTAGAGGCAGCTATTACACAGTACAGGTCCTTCAGTGATCTTTATTGCCATCCTATATAATAAAAGCCCAGCGACTGAATGGTGGAACAGCCATAATGACTGGTCGACCAGTCACTATGACGCACACTGACCACCAGGGGGCAGACGCTCAACGCAGGAGCTGCCCCCTGGTGGTCACTGCACTCCCACAGATCAGCCCGCAGCGGGAGCAGGCACTCAGGGTGGGTCCACAGCTACTCGGCTGACCAGGATGAGCGACGCCCCCCCAATAGTGCACGAATCCCGTGCACTGGGCCTCTAGTCAGCAATAAGAACTTTGCTATTTACTATTTCAAATTTGGTGAGATCATCGGTGTTGAAAATATGTAGATTGACTAAAATATTTTACAGATGGTCTCCATTCTTACAGGTTGGGTGGGAGCATTCTGATCATTATGGTAACAATCTTGCTTCCCTATCTATATACATAAAAGCCTAAGTGACCGGCTGACCATTCAACTGGCCAACTGATACCTATGACGCACACTGATCACCAGGGGGCAGACGCTCAACGCAGGAGCGGTAACCACAGGCATGGAAACATGGGACAGACTGATGAATCTCAGAGTGAAGCGGGGAGGGGGCAGGGTGGGAAGAGATTAACCAAAGATCTTATATGCATACTAGAGGCCTGGTGAATGGATTTGTGCACCGGTGGGGTTCCTTCGCCTGGCCTGCACCCTCTCCCAATCCAGGACCCCTTGGGGGATGTCAGAGAGCCAGTTTTGGCCCGGTCCCTGCGGGCCAGGCCGAGGGACCCCACTGGTGCACAAATCTGTGTACCGGGCCTCTAATGGTACAATAAAAGAAAAGCCCACTAGCTTGTATGAGAGGGTAGTGCAATGTTTATTAAAAAAACAACCTAGTAATTCTAATTCAATAAACACTGGGTGTTCACAAAAATGTATACACACTTTAACCGCTGACAACTCAATTTTGAAAATGAAATTTACTTAATGAACACTGCCTTTATAATTATTCAGTGTGTGTATATTTTTATGGGACACCCTATATTTGTTGAACTGCTATTCTAGTTACCTATTACAGATGATTTGCAGAGCTTAAAGATAAATCAAAATAGTTAAACATTTAGAACAGAAAATAGTACACAATTTGATGATGGGAACAGCCTTGAGGAGTATGAGAGAGGTTTACAAGGTGGACCCAGTGTAAACATAGTATCTCTCTGAGGATGGACTGGTTTTGGAAACTACATAATGCTGCTGCTTAATAAATAACAGGGAAATGACACCTTTTTCTTATCTATGGAAGGTGGGGGAGAGATGCTTTTGGTAATCTAGATTGCAGAGTGGTCATCTTCCATATTTGAGTGGTAGACTCTCTACTGCCCTTCATGATATCTTTGACCAAGGCTGAACTCAACTGTTGGCTCAGCTTAGAATATTATGAAAGTGATGTTAAAGGTTTGTATTACTTGAGAAGATAAATGGAGGGATAATATTCAGGGCTCTTTATCTTGCTTAAGGCCAAATACAGCTGAAAGATACCTTCCTTCTAACTTTAATATTGTGTGACCCTGTGAGATGCTCTGTAGTCAGAATTACAGCAAAAGATATTCTTAGGCTTGAGTGAATATGGATATGCTTGGACAAATTCTTGTTCTTCAGTCATAGTTCTGAATATTCTTAAAGATCCCATGCTTGGGAATGCTTCTCTCATGAGAACTGTTGAAGAAGAAATTGTCTTAGATGATGATGTGAGCAAGGTTGTTTAAATTGTACTGGGTGTTCTCTTAAGGGAGAGCTTTGAAACCAGAATTTCAATGGTGGTGCAGAGATTGGTACCCTCAGATCTTGGAATGGCTGAGTGGGGCCTGAGGCTGCTGATCCACTAGGCCAGCCTCTGGACTAGCTATTACTCTAATTTTCCCAGTGTGTTGAACAGACATCCTCATTTTCTCTATAAGCCAGAGCATGAGACAGTTAGGCAGTGCTGCCCTAAAGGATATAGCCATGCTTTGCAAACATTTTGGGTTGAGGACAGATACTGTTTTTTTTTTTATCAGTTGGGGTTCTCGGTTGCAAACAACAGAAACTTATTCTAGCTAATTTAACCCACACTGAGTTGTCTGGGGCTGTCCATGTCAAATTTATTTTCAGATCAATAAACATTTGAGAGCATTTTCTACATAAGGCACAGAACTTAGGCTTTAAATATATAAAGACAATCTTTTCTTTTAGGAGAGAAGATATTTTCTCCTGCCACATAAATAATTTAAGATGTTTGATCATACCTGGTTTCTAGCCTGTTGTAGATAAAGGGGAGGATCTGTTTATCTCTGCTGACTGGTTAGGAATTGGTTATTTGGTGACAGTCTCACCAAAGGGGTAATTATAATCACAAGTTTATAATCTTTCTTGATCAAGAACTTTAAACCCTGCTGTACAAATATTTTAATTTCTCTTAGCTTCTAACAGTCTCCACAGCCCAGTTATAGTATCACTTCTTTCCCTGTACCCTTTCTTCCTATGGAAGTTGTTGCAGGCTTTTGGAAAAAATTCATTTTAGTCTAATGTCTTATTTATAGTTTTGCCATTAAAAATATCTGAATACATGGTGACAAGTTGCCTTTAGGGTTTAGTTTTTGTGGTCTTTGAGAAAGAGAAGTAAAGATGAGAAAGACCAGTACTTGAGGTTCTTAGAGAAAGTTAATGAGAAGAGAGATGTTTTAAACAAACAAACATAAAAGGCTCATGTCTACAGATCTACATATAGCCAGGAAATTCCTCTCCGGAGTATTGTAAAGTTGCCTCTTACTGTCCTTCCCTGAAGCTCACCTTTGATTGACTTTCCGGGCTGTTCCTTTTCCTCCTTAATGCTGCCTTGTGAGTTCATCTTAACTGATCATTTGGAGAGTTGGGGGCACTATAGAGAACAGGTTATGTAACTTGATCTTATCCTGAACTCCCTGGCACCAGCTTTAGGCTCTCAGTCACCTCTGCTTAAAGGAGCTTTGAAGTTTATAGAATTATTTAATGTATTTTGCTAGTGAAAGATCAGGATATATACTGGGTAATTTTCAAGATAGCTGCAAGTGTTTCTGAAGTATAGAGTGTGTTTACATCTAATTTATGCAAGTTAAGTCATATTCCATTACACATGTGCTTATTCATTTTTGCAATAAATGCCCTTTGAAGACCCCAATTAATTTTTGTTTAAATGTGATTGCAATGTTGAAATAGAACCTGTGTTGTGCATTATATATAAATATTTATTTTCAATAAAACAGTTTGAGTAAGTTTTAATTGTAGTAATATATTTTGTTTGCCTGCAGAGGTGAGCTACTGCCCTCTAAAATTAGGCTTTTGAAGGAAGGACCAATTTTGATTTTTTTCTTTGGGTAGTTTTCACAATGAATCTTTGTTGTGTCATTGTCCTACATTTGATCTTAGTCTTTTATCATTTTCACCATATAGAGGTGATGGACCATGTACTGGGTGGTTTCAGATGTACTTCACATGATATGTGGTGTTCAGCTTTGATTTGGGGTGTTTGTGGACTTTGAGCTTATTCAAATTTATGATTGCAAAAGCCCTTATATTAATTTTATCTTCAGGAACTTTACTATATAAAGTAACATTCATAGGTTCCAAAGATTAGGACCTGTTATCTTTGGGGTCCACCATTCAGTTTGCTACAGTCTGCCTTCTGGCTCCCAAATATTCACATCTGCCCCAAGTGCAAAGTACATTCACCCTACAGGTCCAATCCAGATCTCACCTGGACGTAATCAGCTCCAGCGTCTGAAATCTGACCACCAAAATCCTCTACATCAGGTATGGGTGAGATTGAATGCGACCCATTTTTATATATAAACAAGAAGGCCAGTTATCTGCTTCCAAGATACAGTGGTGGGTCAGGCATTGGATGAAATTGAAGGGAGAACAGGAGACAATTGAAGGAAGAGAGGAGGCAGCAGTCCCAAGCAATTTCAAAATCCATCAGGGCAAATTCTGCCAAGTTTCAGGGCCTGAGAATAATCTGCCTTTAAATATTTCCTAAAGACAGATTTCCAAGAAGTAGAAGAGCACATTTATTTAAAAATCTTTCTTGTATATTGCTGAACTTCTCACCAGAAAAGATATCAATTTACTTTTCCACCAGAAGTGTATTATACTAGTGATTATTTGACCTAGTCACTTTGATCATATGTTATCATTAAAAATATATATGCATATGTGTAAAATAAAACCTCTAAACTTTGCTAATTTCACATGAATAAAATTTTTAACTGTTTTTGGTATTAGTGAGTGCCTTTAATAATTCTTTTATAATTTTTCTTTACTGTTTATACCCTTGCCAATTTTTAAATTTTTATTGATTTGTGTGATGTTTTTGTATATTTAGAGTTTCTGATTTTGTATTTATTTTCCCAAGTTTTTATTTTCATTTTAAAAAAATATATTTTTATTGATTTCACAGAGGAAGGGAGAGGGAGAGAGAGAGATAGAAACATCAATGATGAGAGAGAATCATTGATCAGCTGCCTCCTGCACACCCCCGACTGGGGCCTGAGCCCACAACCCAGGCATGTACCCTTGACCAGAATCGAACTCAGGACCCTTCAGTCCACAGGCTGACGCTCTATCCACTGAGCCAAACCAGCTATTTGGTAGATATTTGGTAACTGAAAGGCAAATTATGTGGAAAATTCATGTCGTACTGTGCTTATCTCTGAAAATGATGTGTCTGGTCTTCGGAATTCACGTCCTGTAGAAGGCCCAGCCCTAAGAGCTGATCGGAACCCTGCCAGGAGTTCTGTGCATTCTGCGGTCTTGTCCAGCTAGTGTGCACACTCAAACTTCCAAATCCCATCCAAGTACCGGGCTGCACAGGTTGAGTTCTCTAATTCATCTTTTGAATCCAGAGAGGTGGGAAAGTGTTTGGATTTCAGAGATGTTTGGGTGGGGAGACATATGTATAATATGTATAATTTAGTGTGAAGAGTGAATGCTCGAACAAGTATCCTTAAAATGTAATGAAACCAAGATGGGCTTAAAAATGCTTAAAATCCCAACTTAGTTACAGTTTCCATATACTAGAATCCTAAAGAAATGGTTTATAAGATTTATTGAAATAGAAAGAAACATGATCAGTGGGTGAAGCAGGCTATAAAACGGTATTACCGTCTGATTTTAATTGTAGAGAAAAAAATATATGTATAGGAAATAGTCGGAAACAGACAATGATTAGTTTGGGGTAATTGGACTTTTAAGTGTATATAAATATTTCAAATATGTATTTTATAGATGTATATATTATATTTTATATATTTTTTGATTTATCATTTCTGATATTTCTGGCTTTTTATAATGGACATGTTTTGTTAGTTTGATGTAAAACATTGATACCTTCCTCCTTCCCAAAGAAATTGCTCCAAATAAATTATTATTTGGCATACCTTTATTATTAATTTGAAGTTGACCCTGCCATGATAATTTTTAGCTCATTGTGCTTGCGAATGCTTCAGATTCTACTCTAACTTGTTTATAGCATATTTGAGGGAAAATGATTTTTATTAAACTAAAGCATTAAAGTATAACACTGGAAAGGTTTAGCATTTTTCAGTGTCACTGCTGAGGTAAATGATTTTCATGTTGGTATTTTCATTTGCAAAAGTGTTAGCATCTCTGAACAATATAAAGGATGCACTGAGCATTGTTTTCTGTTTTACTGGAGCATATTGAGTGATTTATGGATAGTAACAACTTTAGATCATTTTGATTTACTTTTCCTTAATTCTGAAAATTCCTGGTTGCATTTTAGAACATTATGCTCTAATATTATGTCTATTTTATTACATAATTATATTATGTAATATATATACATATGTATATATATTACATATAACTATATGTTAAAGCAAATTTTTTTGCCTTTTGATAATTTCTTTTGCCCTCAGAATAGTACCTGTTTTATAGTACTTGAAACTTTTACTTTTTATTTGTTATTTCTTAGGTAAACGCAAAGCACTGAAGTTGAATTTTGCAAATCCACCTTTCAAATCTACAGCAAGGTTTACTCTGAATCCCAATCCTACAGGAGTTCAAAACCCACACATGTGAGTATTTCTGTAATAAATAAAAGACTCAACTCAAGCAAAGCTTTTAAAAGTTACTGCATTTTATGGATTATTTCAAGTTGAGGGATTGGTGTTTCCATTATTTTTATGGGCCATTAGAAATATTACTATTTGAACTTCAATAGAAAGGTATTGGTGCTGTAGTTTGAAGTAGGTAAACACAATTTTTCTTTTAAAGTTTACTTGAAAGGAAAAAATAACTAAAGATTTTGATATATTTATATCTTTTTAATTTCTTTCTTACTGAACTGAGAATATTGTTTATACCTTTCTTTCTGGATTTCCATTTAAATTGTGATTTTTAGAAAATGTAATTTTTTCCTGTATATCTGCATTAGCCATCTCCATTGACTAGGTGACAAAATAGATTCCTACTCCTAATAAACTGACTTTCTGTGAGATTTCTATGTCACAGTAAATCGAAACGGTGCGTACAGGTGTCAGTGATTATTTTTAAAATTTGTTCCTTAAATATTTTTTATTTAAAAATAGGATGTTGTAACATGTCACTGAAATTATTAGAAACATCTGTTAATTTAAAATAATACCTTCAGAATAATACTTCACAGAAACCTTTGATTGAGTTGAAGTGATGTATTAATAGATAATGTCTATCTAACAATGTAGTGGCTTTACATTTATATTTATGTCCATAAAAATAATTTTCATCCAGTTCTGGTATTGAGAACTCTAAAGCAAGTCGTGAAAGATATGGTTAAAAAACCTGTCAGAATAAATTATTTTATAGTTTTTAATAATTTCTCAATAATTTGTATTCATACCTTATTAGACTACAAGTATATTTATTCTTCCTAAAGAGGCACATTTATTGCTATTTTCTTGTCTTTTGATGTTAGGTATGCATTGTATTTACAAATACTAACAAATTGGTAGAAGGAAGAGTATATTGCAGCAGAAATGCTGAAAATATTTTATTTTTAAAACAGCAGTCTAGAAGGGAATAATGTGTGCCTGTATATCTGCTCTTATGCTTTCACCTATAAGTTTAAAGGGAGTGAAAAATATTTTAAATGAAAACTGGAGTAACAGTTTATTTGACTGGGAATAGTGTCTGTCAGTTTAATTAGACTGATGTTCATAATGGAATTTCTTGTCAGAGCTCAGCCTGACAAGTGGGGGCTATAGCATTGAGGAAGGAAACTCTTAGTACTGCTTGATTAGTCAGAGCTCAGCGCAAGGAAACACTCAGAAGTATCTCCTTCCTCCTTTCCTAGAAATTTTAGTGAAAGCTGGTTCTTGAACATAGTCTATTAACCGTGGTTGCTAGATGAACCATATGTGTGAAGTCTAAGAAAGAAAGGCTATGCAGTAATTGCCAAACTTAAGAGATATTCTTCGTACTTTTTTTTTTAAACCACTTTGGACAAAGACAGCCTGATTTGTATTAGAACTGGAAAACATTCACATATATTGGAACTTTCTTCCTTCAAGAGTTTCTTCATGGCCGAAACCGGTTTGGCTCAGTGGATAGAGCGTCGGCTTGCGGACTGAAAGGTCCCAGGTTCGATTCCGGTCAAGGGCATGTACCTGGGTTGCGGGCACCTCCCCAGTAGAGGATGTGCGGGAGGCGGCTGGTCGATGTTTCTCTCTCATCGATGTTTCTAACTCTCTATCTCTCTCCCTTCCTCTCTGTAAAGAATCAATAAAATATATTAAAAAAAAAAAAGTTTCTTCATGTATAGGGATTCATAGACAAAAATCTTTTCTTTTTTTTAAAAATTAACAGTAAACAATAAAGAGGGTAAAAAAAAAAAGCTTTCTTGCAAAATTTGAGTCCATCAGGTGTTTTCTGTTGTTGTTAAATGTACTTCATCATAATCCTGTAACCAGTAGGTTTCTTAGCCTTTGTTGCTTCCCAGCAGGTATTAAAAGTTTGAGAGGGCAAGGTTATAGGCATTTTTACTGTTTGATAGAATGTCTAGAATTTGATTTTGGTGTATAAAATTTTAGACCCAGACTTTGTTTGAATTTTCTTACTGCACTGGCTTATTATCTGGGTCGGAATAGCTACTGCCTCTTAGATATTGGTCCAAGACAGTTGTTTCACTACTCGGGGCAGCATATCTCCTCTGCCCTCCCACCCCTTCCATAGAGGAATCCTTCTTTGTTCTTCCTCTGAATTGTGTGCTGTCAGCACTGAAAGTACTGTTGGTCCCTGTTTAGGGTAACTAGTTGCAATTAGGAAATATAACTTAAAGTTTGTGGGGGTTTCAAAAAAGATTACCTCTGTGCTATTTATATGTGTTTCCTCCTAAAAGTTCCTTCAACTTTACCTACATATATATACTAGAGGCCTGGTGCACAAAATTCGTGCACTGGCGTGAGAGGGTTGTCCCTCAGCCTGGCCTCCGCCCTCTCGTAGTTTGGGACCCTTCGCTCCTTACCGCCTGCCTACTCACTGCTCCTTACCGCTTGGCTCGCTGCTCCTAGCACTGCCGCAGAGACAGGAAAGGCTCCCACCACCACTAATGCGCTCACGAGCCTTGAGCCCGGCTTCTGGCTGAGCGGTGCTCCCCATGTGGGAGCGCACTGACCACCAGGGGCAGCTCCTGCATTGTCTGCCCGCTGGTGGTCAGTGCGCATCATAGCAACCAGTTGCTCTGTTGTAATAGTCGCGTGGGCTTTTATTATATAGGTAATACTTTTTAATGAATTTAGGAAAAGATAAGATGAACTATAAGCCATTGATGAAGTTAAGATTATGTCCTGAGAAGAAGTTTCAGGTCTCCTGGCTGCAGGATTCTGTAAAAGATTTTAAAAAGAAATTAAGACTGTTCTTACTTCCTGTGAACCAATAGTTTAAATAAATTCCAAGAAATGATAGCTGGCTACAGCAATTCAGAAGTAAGTAGTAATACAGATTGAATTTCAAATGAATGAGTGGTGCAGCAAGGTTAAGATCACAGTAGATAAACAACTTGATGAAAAGTTTAACAAAGGGAACATGATTGAATGGGATTTTGAAAGACAAATAGAGAATAGATAGAAGGGAGAATGGCTTTCTGGTGAGTGTAAGTACAAGTTAAGTTTTGGATACGTGTCACGTATAGATCTATGTAATTGTAGCAGAGATGTTATTTATATATTACCAATTTCTATCATTGGAAACTTTTAGCATTTTTTCTTTATTTTTGGTATTCAATAATTATATGAGGATATGCTTAGGTTTGGATCATCTTACTCTGTATACTGGAAGAACTGTTTCAGGTTTAAGATTCATGTATCTGTTTCTGAAAAAATTTCTTTTTTTTTTTTTTTTTTTAATAGATTCCTTCATGTTTTTCCTATTCTTCCTGAAATGTGTGTTTTTTGGATGTCGGACCTCTTGAATTCCCTGGTTCTCTGACTTTTCTTTCATATTTCTCATCTCTATTTTTTACTGTATAACCTAGGAGATTTCCTTTATATTGTGACTCTAATATAGAAAATTTTATTTTAATTTCTATGAGTGATTGTGGCTTTTTCTTAGTATCTTATTCATGGTTTATGGTTGTCAAATCTGGAATGTTAAAGTCTTTTCTATTATCTAGGGAATTTATTTCCTAAAGGGTCAGTTTTTCTTTTATCTTTGTCTTTCTCCTTTGTGTTAGTTTTGCCACTACTGCCTTAAAATTCTCTATTGTCCATAGATGGTTGAGGATGAGGAAATTAGAAGGCTGATTGGAAGTTCTGGTTATTGAAGGTCAACTGGTGAGCTTGACTTTATTTAGTTTTCTGCAAATGGTTTGAGAGCTGGCTGTCAGGCCGTGAGTATTCTAGATGCCAGAGTAATAAGTAGGACCAACAGTCACCCTAGGAGGCCTAGTTCTTTCCATATAGTATGTTTATTTTCTTTAGAGACATGCTTTTTTTTTTATTATTGTTATTATTTTGAGGGGCGGTTAGAGAGGAAAGGAGGAACTAACTAGACCTTTCTTCTAGAAAGACTTTTAATGAACTTACCTGTTTCTAGGCCTCCATACCTTCCTACTGTGGATGCCCTCTGAGGTTCTGCTGGGACCATTGCTTATCTCTCATCTCTGCCGTATGCTCCCTTCCACCTTGTGTTATGGGCAGTAGTTTTCTTTATTACTATTTTTTTTTAAAAAAAACCTTTGCCGAAACCTGTTTGGCTCAGTGGACAGAGCGTCGGCTTGCGGACTGAAGGGTCCCGGGTTCGATTCCGGTCAGGGGCATGTGCCTGGGTTGCGGGCACATCCCCAGTGGGAGATGTGCAGGAGGCAGCTGATCGATGTTTCTCTCTCATCGATGTTTCTCACTCTCTATCTCTCTCCCTTCCTCTCTGTAAAAAATCAATAAAATATATTTAAAAAAACCCCAAAAAAACAAAAAACCTTTTATTATGAAAAGTTGCAAGCCATACATACAAAACTAGAGAGTGGTAGGCGAATCCGTCTGTATTTATCAATCAGCGTTAGCAGTGTCCGCAGCTAATGTGGCCAATATTGTTTTTATCTATTCTTCAATTCCCCTCTCCCCACCCATCCAGCCCCTTAGTTTTAATAAAATTTCAGACATACCTACATTTCAGGATGTATTTCTACAAGACAAGGACTCCTTTAAAAAAACATAATGACAATACCATTGTTATATCTGGTAAAATAAATCTTGAATGTCATCAAATAAGTATATTTGATGTATTAGTTTTGATACAAATAAGTATATTTTTTCAGCTTTATTTTTGAGTAGTTTGAAGCAGGATCTGAACAAGGTCCTGTTTGCAGCTGGCTGATAAGTCCGAAACCATTGAGTCCCTTTTCATGGAATTAATCAGTTTTGCTTTGCTTAGACATTTTGTCTGCTTTCAGGCATTCAGAAAATTTGTTTAAATCCCTTAGTTTTTCCATTACTTTCTTTAAAAAAAAAAAAATTCTTTTTATGCAAGTCCTTAGAGAGAGAGGAGAGAACCTGAACAGGAAATCTTTGTTTTTAATTATCATTGGTTAAAATTATTATAAATGTTTCCAACATGTAAGGCATGAGTTTATTATAGACTCTTGTACCTACTACCTAGATCAAGCATGTCAAACTCGTGGCTGGCAGGTGGCATGTCTTGTTTAAATAAACGAGTTTGACATGTTTGACTCAGATGTAACAAATGTTAACATATGCTCCTGGGCTCTTTAAGTGAAAGATTAAGCTGTAAAACTAAAGAGTGAAAGGAAAAACTAAAGGAAAATGTGTGGCTACCTTTTAAATTTCCATCAGGATTGGATTATCTAGGCACTATAAGTTTTTATAATAGCCCAGGGGTATTTTTATAAATGTGTCAGGCTTGTTCTAAAATCATGTTCTGTATATAAACTTGACATGAACAGTAGCAGGTATTCTGTTATGGTCTGTGTTTTCGTCATGCTGAGTAGGGAGTGAATGCTCTCAGTGTACTGCATCATTTAGAATGCACCAAATACAATTGTGACTCTGAACGAACAGTCCCTTTATCTTCACAGCATTTCGGAATGGTACAAGAAGAAACACTAGCTTAAAAGCTAACATTTGAAATGAATAATGATGCATACAAATACATTTTGGGCCTTAAGCTAAATATTTTGGAACCATATGTTCTAAGTTTGTTGAGACCAAGAGAATCTCTACTAGCTCATTTATCTTTATTACATTTGAGCAGAAAATGGCTTAATTGTGCTACAGAACATCTAGGAACTTTTAAAGTCCCCCTGTTAATCATTACTATTCTTCATTCTGTGATGTGCCTACTCAGGAGAGCTTCATCTTAAAACTAGAACACTAATTATAAATTATCTAGGCACTTATTGCTGGTTAAACTGTGGAAGCTTTATCTTTTATACTTTACTAGAGGCCCAGTGCATGAAATTTGTGCACGGTGGGTGGGAGGAGGGCGTGGGGGAGATTGTCCCTCAGCCCAGCATGCACTCTCTCCAATCTGGGACCCCTCAGGGAATGTCTGACTGTCCATGGGTATCGGACCTATACTGGCAGTTGGGACATTCCTCTCACAATCCAGGTTTGCTGGCTCCCAACTGCTTACCTGCCTGCCTGCCTGATTGCCCCTAACCACTTCTGCCTGTCAGCCTTATCACCCCTTAACTGCTCCCCTGCCGGCCTGATCGCCCCCAACTGCCCTCCCCTGCCACCCCCCCCTGCTGGCCTGGTCACCCCTAACTGCCCTCCCTTGCTGGCCTGATCGCCCACAACTGTTCTCCTCTGCTGGCCATCTTGTGGCTGTGGGCACCGCCATCTTTGAGGGCGGAGCAGTCAATTAGCATATTCCCTCTTTATTGGATAGGACTAGAGTCCCGGTGCACAAAAATTTGTGCACTTGGGGGGGTCCCTCAGCCCGGCCTATGCCCTCTTGCAGTCTGGGACCCCTCGGAGGATGGGGGGATTGGGCCCAAGCTGGCAGTCAGACATCCCTCTGGCAGCCCAGGAGCCCTCGGGGGATGTCCACTTGCCAGCGAGGAGCAGGCCTAAGCTGCAGTCGGACATCTTTAGCGCTGCTGAGGAGGCGGGAGAGGCTCCCACCACCACCGCTGTACTGGCTTGTGGCTGAGCAGAGCTCCCACTGTGGGAGCGCACTGACCACCAGGGGGCAGCTCCTGCATTGAGCGTTTGCCCCCTGGTGGTCAGTGTGTGTCACAGTGACCAGTCATTCCCAGTCGTTCTGCTGTTAGGGTCAGTTTGCATATTACCCTTTTATTATATAGGATAGAGGCCTGGTGCATGGGTGGGGGCCGGCTGGTTTGCCCTGAAGGGTGTCCTGAATCAGGGTGGGGGGTCCCGCTGGGGTGCCTGGCCAGCCTGGGTGAGGGGCTGATGGTTGTTTGCAGGCTGGTCAACCCCCCCCCCCGCCCAGTGGGTCCCTCACCCCATGGAGGTTTGGCCAGCCTGGGTGTGGGGCTGATGGCTGTTTTCAGGCTGGCCACACCCCCTTTAGGGTGGGGGGTCCCCACTGGGATGCCTGGCCAGTCTGTTTTCAGGCTGGCCAACCCCCCGCCCCCGGCAACAGAAGCTTCCAGCCTCTCCTTTTTTTCTTTTTTCTTTTTTTTTTTATTACGGGATTTATTTACCTTCTATAATTGAAACTTTGTAGCCTTGAGAGGAGCTCAGAGCCGGTGAGGGCGGGCAGGAGGGAAGCCTCCTGCTCGCTCCAGCTCTGTGGCCACGGCTGGCTGAAAGCAGGTATCTGTGGTTTATTTACCTTCTATAATTGAAACTTTGTTGCTTTGAGTAGAGCTCAGAGCCCGCTGCAGCAAGCAGGAAGCTTGGCTTCCTCCATCATTGGGGCAATCAAGCCTCCTGCTTGCTCCAGCTCTGTGGCTGCCGGCTGCCATCTTGGTTGGGTTAATTTGCATATAGTTGCTCTGATTGGCTGGTGGGCATGGCTTAAGGCATAGTGAAGGTACAGTTAATTTGCATTAGTGTAGATTATCGTGGATTAATCATTGTAGTTAATTTTGGAGTTCTGGCTTCTATCCCAGCCACTTAGCTCTTATTTTTTTAAAAAAATACATTTTTTATTGATTTCAGAGAGGAAGCGAAAGGGAGAGACAAAAACATCAATGATGAGAGAGAACTGCTGATTGGCTGCCTCCTGCACACCTCCCACTGGGGATCAAGCCCCCAACCTGGGCATGTGCCCTGACCTGGAATTGAACTGCGACCTCCTGGTTCATAGGTTGACATTCAACTACTGAGCCACGCTGGCTGGTTGTGACTTTCATTATTTTATACCATGAGTTAGAAGAGAGGGATTTATTGTGTGTGTGTTTGTGTGTGTGTGTGTGTGTGTGTGTGTGTGTGTGTGTGTGTGAGAGAGAGATAGAGAGAGAGGGAGAGAGAGAGAGAGAGAGAGAGAGAGAGAGAAGAGAGAAGAGAGGAAGGGAAGGGAGGGGGGTATTGACCTAGGTGTGTACTACTTCATGTAAAATCTCATACTTAAGCTTCATAGGCTAAGTGTTTGTAAGGAGGGAGAGGGCTCTATAGTTTTGTGTGTTCTCATTCCCCAGAGATGTGCCTAGGACATCTCTGGTTAATTCCTAAGTGAGAAAGCCACAGTATACATGAGTTTAAAAGGTGCTGTTTTTTGTTTTTTATTTTCCATCTCTGAAAATTGTTGACACAATCTCAGTAATTTGGAATTACTATAGTGGAGCACTTTCACAAAATGATAGTAATGGAAGAAATATTTATAGGTATAGCTCTAGATGGTTTGGATCAGTGGACAGAGTGTTGGCCTATGGACTGAAGGATCCTAGGTTCGATTCTGGCCAGGAGCACATGCCTGGATTGCGGGCTCTATCCCCAGTGGGGGATATACAGGAGGTGACTGATCAATGATTCTCTCTCATCATTGATGTTTCTGTCTCTCGCTCCCTCTCCCTTCCTCTCTGAAATCAATAAAGAAATGAAAAAATATAGGTATAAATTATTACCCCAAAATTTAAAACACCAATTTAAATACTACGAGATTTTTCCTTTCAACCCCCCGTCCCTCCCAAGCTGGTTTAGATTTACTGCTGCATACTTTTTCTTTCTTTTTTTAAAAATAAAATATGTTTTTATTGATTTCAGAGAGAGGAAGGGAGAGGGAGAGATGATGAGAGAGAGTCATTGATCGGCTGCCTCCAGCACATCCCATACTGGGGATCAAGGCCACAACCTGGGCATATGCCTTGACCTGGAATTGAACTGTGAATTCCTGGTTCATGGGTCAATGCTCAACCACTGAGCCACACTGGCCAGCCCAAACTTTTTCTTATTGTGGCAAAGCATACATAATATAAACCTAACCATTTCTCAGTGTACTGCTCAGTGGTATTAAACACGTTCACATTGTTGTGCATCTGTCACTACCATCTATCTTTAGAACTCTGTAATTTCTCAAACTGAAACTCTGTAGCCATTAAGCACTAACTCCTCATTCCTCCTCCCTATCCCTGCCAGCCCCTGTTCTCTTTCTGTTCTATGAATATGATTACTTTAAGTATCTCTTATAAGTGGAATTACACAATATTTTGTGTCTGACTTTTTTTTTTTAAAGAAAGTGTGTTTTTTTTTTTTTTAATATATTTTATTGATTTTTTACAGAGAGGAAGGGAGAGAGATAGAGAGTTAGAAACATCGATGAGAGAGAAACATCGATCAGCTGCCTCCTGCACATCTCCTACTGGGGATGTGCCCGCAACCCAGGTACATGCCCTTGACCGGAATCGAACCTGGGACCCTTCAGTCCACAGGCCGACGCTCTATCCACTGAGCCAAACCGGTTTCGGCTTGTGTCTGACTTATTTTACTTAACATGATGTTTCTATACTCCATGTATGTTGTAATGTATGTCAGAATTTTCTTTATAAGCCTGAATAATATTTTATTGCATGTGTATATGACCTTTGTTTATCATTTGTCTGTGGTGGACATTTGGGTGTGTCTACCTTTTGAGTATAGTGAGTAATGCTGCTGTGTGAGATAATGTTTTAAAGCTTTCGTATGGTACTTCTTCAAGTTCAGAGCTATTTAATATTTCCTTCAGCCCCACATTCTGCCTCCGTGTACCTGCCAGCTTGGCACATTCCCCGAGTGAGAGATTCATGGAGAAGTGATTCTCAGCAGAGGTTATGGATGACCTGACTGTCTGTGTGGCCCCTTACCCCTGGGGATTCATGGTATCGTCTCCTTAACCTGGATGTTTATAGGCGAGGGATCGAGCGTTAATTCTGGAATGTTTATTGAAAGAAATTAATGATAAATAATGTTGAGTTTCTTGTCTGCTAAAAATGAATTTACTTTTGGTATTTTAAATCAGTGGTTGCCAGCTGGTGGTCCGCAGACCACTGATGGTCAGTGAGGTCTGAAAGGTTGGTGACTGCTGTTTTAATTCATCTGTGTTCTTGAATCAGAGACTTAGGCAGACATTTAAAAGATTTCCCTGTTCTTTAACCTATAGTCTAGCAAAGTTCTGATTTTTAAAGGAATGTCTGCTTTCCTTGCTTTTGTTGAGGTTTCCAACCATTTCTAAACAGGCAGCAAATTAAATAAATAAATAAATAAATAAATACACACACATATATTAATATATAGAATATTTTTTTTATTTTAGAGGGGAAAGGAGAGGGAGAGAGATATAGAAACATCAATGATGAGAGAGAATCACTGATGGGCTGCCTCCTGTATGCCCCCGACTGGGGATAGAGCCCACAACAGTCATGTGCCCTGACTGGGAATCCAACCATGACCTCCTGATTTGTACATAGATACTCAGTCACTGAGCCACGCCGGCCGGACCCCACCCCCACTTTAGGTGCTGGTCAAAAACCTGTACTTCTGACCGACAGGCTATAGGTTCCAACTACCTCCTCAGGTTCTATTAATTTGCTAGAGTGGCTCACATAGCTCAGGGAAACACGCTTACCAGTTTATTAAAAGAAATGATAAAGGATACAGATGAACAGTCAGATGAAGAGATCTGGGTGAGATCATAGGGTGAGATCTGGGAGAGTCCAGAGCAGGAGCTTCTGTCCCGTGGAGTTGGGTGGGATACCAGCACCCAACTGTGTTCCCTGCCCTGAAAGCTCTCTGAACACCCTTGGGAGTTTTATGGAGGCTTCATCACACAGGCACGATCAGTTATTAGCTCCATTTTCAGCCTCTCTGCACTTTGGAGGCCTGGGGCTGAAAATTCCAAGTTTCTAATCATGTCTTGGTCTTTCTGGTGATCAGCCCCCATCCAGGAGTCCCCAGTCACTTCATTAGAACAAAAGATGCTCCTAGTGCTGTTATCACTTAGGAATTTACAAGGGTTTTGGGAGCTCTGTGCCAGGAAGGAGGGAGTAGGTATATATAGGGTGCCCCCCCAAAATGTATACAGACTTACAAAGTTTATCAAGTATCTTTTTAGAGTTAATATAGAACACCAGTCAAGTTACATAAGCTATGGTGTACTCCTCAGTAGTCAGATTCTCCTAGGAAATGTGTAGGAACATTCTGTTTTTTGTTTTTGTTTTTGTTTTTTTTTAAATAGTATATTTTTATTGATTTCAGAGAGGAAGGGAGAGGGAGAGAGAGATAGAAACATTGATGATGAGAGAGAATCATTGATCGGCTACCTCCTGCATGTCCTGAACTGGGGATTGAGCCAGCAAGCTGGGCAGGTGCTCTGACCAGGAATTGAACTGTGACCTCCTGGTTCATAGGTTGACGCTCAAGCACTGAGCCATGCTGGCCGGGCAGGACATGCTATCTCTATTGTGCTTTTATTGAAAAAGAACATTTACTAGTCTTTCTAGCTCCCTACCACCCCCCACCCCCCACACCCCTCTGGTACAGAAAACTATAAAGAAAGCCCAAATGGTCCATAATTTTTCCATTCAGATAGTTCATGTTACCCATTAAATCAGTGGTTCTCAACCTGTGGGTCGCCAACCTGTGGGTCGTGACCCCTTTGGGGGTCGAACGACCCTTTCACAGGAGTCGCCTAAGACCATCACAAAACACATGTATAATTACATATTGTTTTTGTGATTCATCACTATGCTTTCATTATGTTCAATTTGTAACAATGAAAATACATCCTGCATATCAGATATTTACATTACGATTCATAACAGTAGCAAAATTACAGTTATGAAGTAGCAACGAAAATGATTTTATGGTTGGGCGTCACCACCACATGAGGAACTGTATTAAAGGGTCGCGGCATTAGGAAGGTTGAGAACCACTGTAGTAGAGGTTAGGTATTCAACAAAAACTTGCTAAATGCATGAAAGAAAATGTGTTGGGTTGCTTTGGTTTCTGACAGCTACCAGTTGCTCAGAAAGCTTTGATGCACTCCCTGACTCTGAGATATCCTTATTCCATTTCCCAAGCTCCCCTTTTTTGTCATCCACTCAAACCCCAAGATAAGGAGGAACACACCTTTTATTCCTGAGGACTTTGGCAGCTCCTCAGTTAGGAGAGAGGTAATAGTAACCACCTGTGTGAAGCTACAATGTTCTCTGTACCAGTGGTCCTGGATCATGGACAATTTTGCACCTCAAGGGTCATTTGTGCCTGGAGACAGTTTTGGTTATTAAACCAGGGGAGGAAGGAGCTCCTGCCATCTAGTGGGCTGAGTCCAGAGATGCTGCTCAGCATCCTACAATGCACAAGACTTAAAAGAATTATCCACCCTAAAATGTCCAATAGTGCCAGGGTTGAGAAGACACAGCCACTTTCACAGTCTCCTAAGATAGAAGGGTCAAAAACTGGCACTGTGAAGGATTAAACAATTTTTTAATTAAAAAAAAAATACATTTCACCAAAAGTTGCTCTTTAAAACACTGTTTTCAATTTAAAAATGAAAATGATCTAATGGCTGTCAGTAAACTAGATAAATATATAATACATCTATACAGTGTAACAACAAATATATAACTGATTGAAAAAGAATAGAGTAATGTGCTAATTCAGAAGTATCCTCAAGATGTACAAAGTGAGCCCTAGCTGGTTTGGCTAAGTGGGTAGAGCATCAGACTGAAGGGTCCTGGGTTTGATTCTGGTCAAGGGCATATGCCCAGGTTGCAGGCTTGATCCCCAGTAGGGGGCGTGCAGGAGCCGGCAGATCAATGATTCTCATCATTGATGTTTCAATCTATCTCTCCCTCTCCCTTCCTCTATGAAATCAATAAAAATATATTTAAAAAAGATAAAAATAAAGATGTACTAAGTGAAAAAATCAAGCTACAAAGCAGCGTACAATAAGACTGCTTTTTATATAAATGTTTTCATGGATTTATACAAATTATATATTTTGATATTTGAACAAGTTTTTCTGCCAGGACCTATTACACTTATAGGGTTTAATCTTCAGAGAGAAATATTAAGGGCATGAAGCTTACTGTTTTATAACTTTCTGCACCAAATGAATTCTCTTACCAGAAGCACGCATTACTCATTTTTAAATTTTTGTTGTTGTTACTCCTCACCTGAGGATATTTTTCACCTGAGAATATTTTTGCCTCCTGCATACACTCCATTCGGGGCCTGGGATTGAACCTGCAACCAAGGCATGTGCTCTTGATCAGAATCAAGCCTGGGACCCTTTAGTCTGAGAGCCAATGCTCTAGCCACTGAGCAAAACTGGCTAAGGCCATGGCGCATTTTTAATTTTTTAAAAATATATCTTTATTGTTGAAAGTATCCATTACTCCAGCGGTTCTCAACCTGTGGGTCGCGACCCCTTTGGGGGTTGAACGACCCTTTCACAGGGGTCGCCTAAGACCATCGGAAAACACATATATAATTACATATTGTTTTTGTGATTCATCACTGTGCTTTAATTATGTTCAATTTGTAACAATGAAAATACATCCTGCATATCAGATATTTACATTACGATTCATAACAGTAGCAAAATTACAGTTATGAAGTAGCAACGAAAATGATTTTATGGTTGGGCGTCACCACCACATGAGGAACTGTATTAAAGGGTCGCGTCATTAGGAAGGGTGGTTCTCTGCTCTACTAGTTACTGTGGTGGACACAGGGTGTGTCACATTAAAATAAAGAAGTGTGATTGCTACTTCATAAAGATTAAAGTATAGAGGTAGACACAGCCATTCAGCAAAATATACAGGGATGGGCAAAAGTAGGCTTACAGTTCTGAGTACGGGGGTCAGTTTATTCTTGTTTGTATGGAAAATACAATAATTAATAAATAATACAACTGTAAACCTACATTTGCCCACCCCTGTATATTTTTTAAAAATTATATTTTATATATGATTATAACTAGAATATGTATTATTTAAGGAAAAGAACCAGATACTCTGAGAGAATGGAAGAGGAGCCTGCTTTAGAGTGGAGATGTTGAAGTCATTAAAGACTTCTGAGCTTGTGTAGTTTTTAGTAGATTTGAGGAAGGGACTGACTGATAGAGTGTCAGTGCAGGGAATAGCTTGTCTTTGAAGTTGCAAGATGTCAAGGTGGGAAAGATTCAGCTTTTCATGGAATTGAACGAATGGCAATTTGATTAGAGAAGGATTGAATGAGAAGGGAAAGTGGATTTACAATAAGTGTGGAGAGGTAGTCATGGGCCAGATAATGTATGGCCTTATTGGTAAGGCTTGGGATAACATCTAAAGTGCTGAGGGAAGGTCTGCAGGGTTATGAGACGAGTGACATGATTTGATCGCTATTCTAAAGTGATTATTCTGGTTGCTGTGGAGTATGTTTTGGAAGGAGGCAAAAATGGACTTAGTGCGTCCTAGTAAGGTTGTGGTCATGTAGCTGAAACATAATGGGCGACAATGAATGATAAAGGTTGATGACAGTGGAGATAGAGGGAAATGGACAGATTCCAAGAAATTGTGAAGGTAGCATTAACAAACATTGATACTATTTTGTTTTGTTTTTTTTAAAAATATATTTTATTGATTTTTCACAGAGAGGAAGGGGGAGAGGGATAGAGAGTTAGAAACATCAATGAGAGAGAAACATCGATCAGCTGCCTCCTGGACACCTCCTACTGGGGATGTGCCCGCAACCAAGGTACATGCCCCTGGCCGGAATCGAATCTGGGATCCTTCAGTCTGTAGGCCGACGCTCTGTCCACTGAGCCAAACCGGTTAGGGCAACTATTTTGAATGTGGGTGGTGAAAGAGGGGAAAGTGTTCTTAGTGACTTCCAGAATTCCCGGTCAGATGATGGGTTCAGTTGCCATAACTGAGATGGGGACCCTGGGTATGGGTATCTGTGGATGAGGGAGTGTAGAAAAACAAGAATTTAGCTACCCAAAGGAGAGTCTAGATCGGGAATTACAGGTTGAGAGTCCTCAGCATATAGATGATATTGTCTAGGGAGACAGAGTATCTTGATGAGAATTGGATCCAGGGCTTAGTCCCCAGGAAATCTAATATTTAGAGGTGGATAGAAGAGGAACAACAGGCAGAGATGGGAAAGACACTTGAGAGGGTAGGAAGCAAGTTAGTAGGGTGTGATGTCATAGAAACCAAGCACTGTTTCAAAGGGCAGGTGGACGGGGTGGTGGTCAGCTGTGTCTAAGGACAGGATGACTCCTGGGACGCACTTTAACTATTCTGACTTATGTACTTGTGGGAAGGAGTTTTAGCTACCAGTTGAGATTGGGCTTCAAACAGGGAGAGATCTTAAGAAAACTTGTTACTTGTTGGTTTGGGCAGCTTTCTTGACTTTGTTTTGTAAGAAACACATCCTAGAAATACTATTTATTGTAATGGTAAGTTCTGAGTACAGCTGACCCTCCGTCAGCTCTTATTGAATGTGCCGTCTATAGCAGCGACATGCAAACACCAATGTTTACCCTATTCTCTCTAATATACCCTTTCCTCAGTGGTAAAAATGCTTTCTATTCCATAAATCTGTACTGCTTCAAAATACTGCAGATATGTATGGTTAATGCAAATTATTCTGTTCACCGAATATGGACATCAGAATTTGAAAATTTATATTTGGAGTGTCTGAGCAATTTTTTTAGACATCTTTTTTCCAGTTTTCTTCCTTTTGCTTTACTTTAGATCTTAGCAGAGATACTCATTTTGTTAGTAATGCCAGGAAGCAGGCAGTTTCCATGGCAACTGGCAGACTGAGGTTGCTGTGGAAATTTCCGGAATTAATAGAGCTGCATTGCAGAAGGATGCATAAAGCAGTATTCATCTAGACATCCTAACAGTATGGACACAGAAGAATAGTTGCAGGGGTGTTCAGGGTATGTGTTCCATTTATTTTCCTGTCTAAAGAGCCTTGCTAGTTATATATACATATGGTGAAAAGAGTAAGAGCTTCAGGCATTTCAGTATATGTTGGTTTGATAAAATCAAGGATGCTTAGGGGGAAAAAAGGGAAGAAATTGGGAAGCATTTCTAGGAAATCAAGATCAAGATAAATGAAGTAGGAGAATGTGATAATGAAACAGGAGGAGAAAATGCACTTCAGATTGATTAAATAAAGATTCTTATGGATGGTGGCTCTAGTATATATATTAAAGGAAAATCAGTAGGTATTGGAAAGTTTCAGGAATCAAGTTTTCATGCCTAGGAAGAAGACAAAGATAGGGGAGGTATTAAGGAGGTTGGCTGCTGACTTAATTACATAATTATATGTATATTATGCTATACATATATCGTAATGTGATAGAATCAGGGGATGGATATCAGACCCTTAATTTCATTCCCTGTTGATTTGTGGGGGATTTTTAAGAAAAAGCTTGAAATGTATCTTGAGTTTAAATTCTGGAAATACTGGGTTTGGGTGGATAAGTGAAGTTTCTTATCTTTCAGAGCTGATTATAAATTTGAAAGAGAAAAGGTGAAAAATGAGTAGGTATAATTTAGATCATTTAAAAGATATATAATTTAGATGACAGTTATTTAGATCATGTGATCAGCAAACTATAACTCAGGAACCAAATGTAGCCAGCTGCTAATTCTTTTCTCTCTTTTTATTGTTAATCCTCGCTCGAGGATATTTTTCCACTGATTTTAGGGAGAGTAGAGGAGAGAGGGAAAGACAGAGAAACATCAATGTGAGAGAAACACATTGATTGCTTGCCTCCTGCATGAGCCTAGACCAGGGCCTGGGGCAGGGAGGAGCCTGCAACCAAGGTATGTGCCCTTGACTGGAATTGAACCTGGGACTCTTTGATCTGTAGGCCAACGCTCTATCCACTGAGGCAAACTGGCTAGGGCCAGCTGCTAGTTCTTGTAAATGAAGTTTTATTGAAACATAGTCACACCCATTTGTTACATAGTTGCAACAAAGACTGTATGACTGGCGAAGCCTAAAATATTTACTATCTGTCCTATTACAGAAAAATTTTGGTGACTCTTGGTTTGGATGTTGTATTTGATTCCTGGGGCTGTCAACAAATTACAGATTTGATGGCTTAAACAGAGATTTATTCTCTTGTAGTTCTGGGGGCCAGAAATCCGAAATCGGGGTGTTGGCAGGGCCTTGCTTCTTCTGAAGGCTCTAGAGCACCCTACCCTTTCTTCTTTCAGCTCTGGTAGCTCCTGATGTTCCATAGGCTGTGGTAGCAGACTTCCAGTTGCTGCCTCCAACCTCTTTTGGCCTTTTTCTTGTATCTTTCTGTGTGTTCTGTCTTCTCCAGTTCTGTCATTTATAAGGGTATTAGAGACCGGGTGCACAACATTTGTGCACTGGGGGCCGGGGAGTCCCTCAGCCTGGCCTGTATCCTCTCGCAGTCTGGGACCCCTGAGGGGTCCTTAGCACTGCAGTGGAGGTGGGAGAGGCTCCTGCCACCGCCACTGCCACTGTGCTCACCAGCCGTGAGCCTGGCTTCTGGCTGAGTAGCGCTCCCCCTGTGGGAGTGCACTGACCACCAGGGGGCAGCTCCTGCATTGAGCGTCTGCCCCCTGGTGGTCAGTGCGCGTCATAGCGACCTGTTGTTCTGCTGTTCAGTTGATTTGCATATTAGGGCTTTATTATATAGGATTTGTCATTGTATTTAGAGCCTACCCTAATCTGCAATGATCTTTTCTTGAGACCCTTCTGAGGTTCCAGATGATCTATCTTTTGGGGGAGGAGGGCCTACTGCATATGGTTTTGAAGACTTGGTTTTGGCTTTTTAGACCACATTCTATGTTAAGAATAGCTAGCTACTGGCAAGTTTCCTTTGGAAACCTATGAAGAATGTATTCTCAGCAATAGGTTTGTTGACCTGCTAGGGAGGGTATTCAATTTACTTTTCAAGGACAGGATGATATAGGCATAGTTAAAAATCATAGAAGACAGCCTCTATGATGCAAATATAGGCAACAGGGTGGGAATAGTACTAGAATATCACAGAAAAACAACGCTAAAATATTCACAGGAAAGTGATGAGGAGTAGTGTCTAACACTTCCTGTTTTCATCAGTATCACCTCAACTCCCACTTGCCCAAAATAGCAAAGTGAATTTGGAATTTGAATGAAAGATAATTGGCACCAAAATAAGATTCAGAGTTTTGAGGGGTTGGACTCATGACTAGATTATGACAGTGGTAAGTTTTGACAAATGGTGAATGATTCAAAATTAGTAGATCTCCTAAATGAATGGAGGAGTGGCAATGTAGAAGGTGTACAGTGGTGTGTGAAGCTATGAGTCTGAGACTTGACTCTGGGGGGAACCTTTGTGTCACTATGGGAATGAATACACAGGCCCATGCAGGAAGGGTCTGTGCTGTGTTCTTCGTATGTGAGCTCATGTGTAAGCCATAGTAACCGTAGTAGATATCTATCCTTCCATCCCTTGGAAGTTTCATTTAGCATGTTGGTATATTTGGAAATGTTTAAGAAGTGATATATGCTCATGGCAAAGAGTCAAATAGTAGACACAGGATTCCATTGTGGGTGCTGGAGCTGCAGGGAGAACCTCTTCATTATGTAATTTGAGGGATCCTAGCCTAATGCCTATATCCTCACCTGTGCACCTTAAAATGAAACCTCTGATTTAGATTTATGGAGATAATCATTAGAATAATTAAGCAAGAATGGTTAGAAGTGGATTCAACTTAGGGTATAAGCAGTACAAACTAGTGTAATATACTTTTAAAAAAGTGATTGGGACTGTAGATCAGGGATTTGCCGAGGACTGGGTGTTTCTTGATTTCAGTATATGTGGATGCAGAGCAGTAACACTGAGTCCAGGCCAGGACTTTCAGGCAGCTTCCTGGAGGACAAGACTGGATGGTCTGGTTGCTTTCTAATCAGATTCTCTTGTCTGTGACTATGTATGTCCTGAGCACCAAGCTGGGAAGTCGGGAAGCCTGGGGGTGAAAGTTTTCTCTAACAAAGGATTGTGTGCATTAAGTGCCACCCAGGTTGTCATGTACGCTTAAGCTTAAATAGTTTCACAGAAGGATTAAAATCCAACTACAGTTAGACTTTAATGTTCTATATTTTTATTGGCAGCTATCTAGAATATACATAAGGAAATAAAATGGGATAAAGTTTAAAACATTTAGCATCATTAGCCTCTAGCCACTAAATGCGCATAGCAATGCCTAGTCCTCATGATGACTGAACTGCTACCAATGCCTGCCCTCCTCCCCACTTAGATACTCAGGGTGTGGGGTAGCACCCCCTTCTGTGAGGATCACTGGGAAATGAAATATTGTTAGGGGCTGTATTAGAAGTGTATTTGCATGTAAACAATAATTGCAGTAGAAGTTAGGCATGAGCACAATAGGAATGTCACCAGGGCAGAAAGCCCCTGGTACATAGCAGCGGACAAAACTGGGAAAATAAGAACCTGGCTCCCAGAGTGACCTTTCCTCCCCTAGCATGTCCTTAGTCATTTGGTAGCCCCCCTTAGGGGAGGAACAAGGGGGTCAGAGAACATCCTCTTGTAAGCCCCATACAAGCCCTTGCATGAGCACACCCTTAAGCCACATCTAAGTCAAGTCAGTGAGGTTCTGGTCACATCAAATAATCTTAGGAATAAAGCCTAGGGTCTGTTGGCAGAGTTGTGGTCAAAGCAGAGAGAACATCTAGGCCTCAGTTGTCGTTCAGTTTCAGGCCCAGAAAAGCACTAAGGCCAGGTGGGGTGATGCCATGGCTGACATCAGGACCAGCTGTGATGACTGATGCTCTGTCCTGGCACGGACCAGTCAGTAGTGAACAGGACTCTGAAAGGACATACCAGGAAAGCTGATGAATATTCTATTGAGATCCTCCCCTCAGATCTCACCTTTAGAGAGTGGATAAAACACCTCAGGACAGAGGACCCAGCAGGCTCATTCTCTCCTTCTCCCCCCATATTATTGAAGACTACAGACAAGCCCCAGCGCCTTCCCCCAGGGAACCACACCTAGCATAGCTCTGCCTTTCCCTCTCTTCTCCCAGGTGCATTCTCTCTACTTTTCTTTTTCTTAAACTCCTAGGGCCCTTCTTTTGCCTCTGTAACTTGTTTCCTGAGTCCAAACAGAGCTCAGATAAGAGACCAGATTCCTCTGCACAGAAAGAAGAGATTTGGGGGAATAAGTGTTCCCTTAAACAATTGGGAGAGGTAACCCTTAAAATATTGGATATTTTCCAGTCATTCTTATGGCATCTCTCTATACCAGTAAAGCTAGGGAATGTAGTCTTTTGAAAAAAAAAATGAACATATTAACTCATGGGACATACACCTAGTCTGTTTATATTAATTAGTGAATGTGGTGGTAAGATACAATATGTCCATGAATTGACTTTCAAATTTGATTCAAATCAATCAATAAGGTTGATTGATATATACTAATATATTTTTAAATATATTTTTATTGATTTCAGAGAAGAAGGGAGAGGAAGAGAGAGATAGAACTTAAATGATGAGAGGGAATCATTGATTGGCTGCCTACTGCACCCCCCTCTCCCCCGACCAAGCCCGCAACCCAGGCATGTGCCCTTGATCGGAATCGAACCCGTGACCCTTCAGTCCACAGGCCAATACTCTATCCACTGAGCCAAACCAGCTAGAGCTGATACTTTTTTTTAGATTTTAATCCTTAGTGTCGGTGTCTTTAGATTTCAAGTTCATATTGCCACTGAAATTCTATTTAGCTTTATGTAGGAGGAAAGATTTTAACGGGACATCAGTCTATATCTAAACAGTGTCTTTGATGTTAATATGTATCCAAAATGCATACTGTTCGAAATACTGTATTCAAGAGATACACTATTTAATTCATATTTCTGATCTTAGGCATTAAAAAAATGTTAGTGTAGCTGAGTTTTAACTGGAATATGTGTCATTTGATAGTCCAATTACAAGTTCTGTTATAACAACAACTACTGAAACTTGTTTTCATATTAAAGACCTTCAACTTCAAAGGAGAATGTTGCTCATTTTTCTATGAACTTTTTTCCCTCCTGGACTATTTTATGGAGAGGGTTTGCTGGGGGGTTAATTTGAAACTTAGAACATCAGTCCCTTGTTTGTTTCCTGAGTGGGCAAAAAAAGAGAATGGTGGGATGTCTTAGTTAAGAATTAACCATGTAGGGACTTAACATATATTTTAGGAGGAATATGAGTAAATATAAGAACTTATTTACTGATAGGGCAATGGCCCCGTGGATAACTTCTAGGTCAGTGATGGCGAACCTTTTGAGCTCGGCGTGTCAGCATTTTGAAAAACCCTAACTTAACTCTGGTGCCGTGTCACATATAGAGATAATTTGGTATTTGCAACCATAGTAAAACAAAGACTTATATTTTTGATATTTATTTTATATATTTAAATGCCATTTATCAAAGAAAAATCAACCAAAAAAATGAGTTCCCGTGTCACCTCTGACACGTGTCATAGGTTCGCCATCACTGTTCTAGGTTTATGGAATCATTGAATTTTCAGGTAAGAAATTAATAATGAAATGATTAGGAATTCCTGATACTGAATAGTAGAAGTAACACTTAAATCATGTTGGACAAATTTTCCTCAGATGAAAAACTGCAGCTAAGGGTTTGGCCACTTGGTACAGTTGCCTCGTTGATGCACTGCTAGAGTTCAGTGGTGACAGCTCAGGTTGGCTTCTGGGCTAGTCTCTAGAGCACTGTGTCTGTTCTACGCACAGTCCTTTGGAAGCCATTGTGGTTGGAAACACTTAAAACAGTAGCTGTGAAATTGGTTCAGGATCACTGAAAAGATGGCCAGCCCATATTATTGAAGACTACGGACATGCCCTGGTGACATTCCAGAGCATAGTTTTCTGTGGTTTTCATGACTCTTTTCCTGTCTAAATGAGAAATGGAGCTCTGGGTAGTAATCACATCTTCCTGTTTATCTAACTTTTAGCAGCTTTATTGACATATGTAATTCCTATACTACACAATTCACCCATTTAACTCTCCAATCAGTAGCTTTTAGTTATTCGGAGTTATTCATCTGTTACCTTAATCAATTTTTGAACATTTTCATTAGCCTAAGACGGTAACCTGCATAGTTCAGCTATCAATCTGTTCACTTTACAAAAGGAAAAAAAAAGGACTTTTTCTGGAAATCACATAGCAGCCTATATATAGTAAGCTAAACTATTAGCAAAGATAGTGTAGCTGTTGTGTGATTTTACGTAGTAATGAAATATCATTCATTTTGTATCTGAGTAATAGTAGCAATAAATGTTCTATAACACAGTGTGATCATGAGCATGATATCTGTTGCCATATTTTACTGGTTAGAAGCAAGTTACAGGCCCCATCTGTGCTCAGAGAGGAGCTTACAGAGAGATGTGAGCACCAGGAATGTAGAGCTTAGGGACCACTGTAGATCCTCTCTGCCATTGCCCTGAATTAGTGAATACTTCAAAATGCCGCTTCCAATTTACACACAATTTTAATTACCTTTCTTCAGCTCCCTCAGCAATAGGCTGGTGCTGTATATTTCACCAGTGGTTAAACTGTGCCGTACAGATGGTGTTTACTTGCCATTGATCATAGAACAGTAATCGCTATACATGGGACTTTTTGATGCTAGAATGTTTCCTGGCTTAATTTGTATACTTCATGGAAAAGATTACTGAGGAAATTAGTCTCTGGGCTTGATGTACTTGCCTGGATCTGATTTCCATCTTAAAAACTTCGTTCAGGCTTCACAGCTGTTCCTGACTGGTCACTTAGGCCACTGATTTCCGGGTTCCTGTGACTCTAGATTCTAGAGTCTGAGGTAGACCGGTGAAAGTGTTTGGAAACTGGATGAATGAAGGCTGGTGTTATGACATGTTCGTATTGTGATTTGAGAATCTGGCTTTTGGTATGCTAGTTCACTAAGTTGTTACTTTGACAGTGTACTAATCTTTGAACAATAATCTTGAATCTTGGCTATTGTTATGTTTTCACCTTGAAGAGGTTTTATTTATTTTTATTGTGGTATAATTGGCATTATATTCATTTCAGGTACATGATTTAATGATTAAATATTTGTGTATATTGTGAAATGATCACCACAGTAAGTCTAGTTAACATCCATCACCAACTACAGTTATAAATTTGTGTATGATTGGAACTTTAAAGATCTATACTCTTAGCGACTCTCAGATATATAATACTCTATTAACTATAGTCACCATGCTGTACATTACATCCCCAGAACTTGTTTATTTTATAACTGGAAGGTTTTACCTTTTCACCAAATCTTGGTTATTATTAATATTAGTGTACCTGGTTATTCTGGAGCACTTTTAAAATTCTAAGTATTTTGAGAACCTTAAAAATAGCTACAAAAACCAAAAAAATCTGAGAAATGTTCATAAATGTTGGAAGAAGAAAAATAAAAAAACCCCAAGCATATAAACTTTTTTTGTATCTCCAGATGAGATTTAAAAAGAGATTCTGATCATTTAATATGAAATTAAAAAAATGTAGATGATACTTAGTGGAATGTTTTTCTTTTATGTATGTTTCACTCTAGTTGATGCAGTTTATTCCTGCACATTGCAGTGTATGTGATAAAAGAGAAAGAGAGACACACATAGACAGAGGGAGTGAGAAATGAGATTGATTTTTTAGTTTTAATTGGATTTTTTTTTTTCTTTACGAAGCATGATTAGAAGTTAATATGTTCTCTCGGTTGGAATTTTGGAGGTGAAGTTTTTATTTAATGAAAATCTGTAATGAGTAAGCGCTCTTGTCTATGAATTATTTATGTTCACTCCATTGCTTTATCTAATGAACAAAGGCTAAAAGCTTCAAATTTGAATTGCACATGGCAGTTTCATCTTAGAGCCAGCGGAATACTCATTTAACTATCCCCCTCCCTGAGCATGGCATTATCATGAACATGGCAGTACACTGAGGTGCTAGTTCCTAAACTCTGCCAGAATCACCTGGGGATCTTTAAAAATATGGTTTCCTGCCTCTTGTCCCTAGGTTTTCTGATTTAATTGCTGTAGGGTCTAAAAAATTCTCCCCAAATGATTCGAATGTGCAGCAGTTTGTGAATAGCTGCACCAGGATTGTGAACCTAGAATAAATAATATTGGGTGAGGTAGGATGAGAACTTTCTGGAAATGGGGCTTGTAGCTCTTGGGATTCCACATTTGATAATACAGTTTGCAAAGTTTGGAAAAGATCTGTATTTGGAAATAAAAACTGGTGTGCAGAATTAGTTTCTTCAATAAATGGAAATTAGTTTTATAAATCCCATTAAAGCTGTGTTTATGGATTACCTAAATTTCAGCCTTTCTTAATTCAGTGTGTGAAAAACCAAGATAATACAAACACAAAACTCCCAAAATCTGGAGGTCAGACTGTTTTAGTAAATTATGAGAAAACAAATTCCCCACACATTAATCGCTGCTAGCTAAAATAAATAAGTCAAACCATATTTAAAATGTGGAAATTGCTTTTCAATATTTTAACAGAGAGAGACTGAGAACACACAGCATTGAATCATCAGGAAAACTGAAGATCTCCCCTGAACAGCACTGGGATTTCACCGCAGAGGACTTGAAAGACCTGGGAGAAATCGGACGAGGAGCGTATGGTTCTGTCAACAAAATGGTCCACAAACCAAGTGGACAAATAATGGCAGTTAAAGTAGGTGAAGCACATAATTATTTTTGGAACTTTAATCTGTGAGGTGCAGTTTCTCGATGTTGTAATACTACTATTCTGTTCTTACTTTGTGGTAAATGTGGGTGTCCATAAAATTGTTTCTTCGAATTCTTTGAGGGTGTTTCGTACAGAAGTTGTCTTATGGTGGCACGTTTTCTCTCTCTCTGAAACCATGGGTGTATGAAGTATGCATGTTCACTGCACTTTTGGCAGGATGCATTAACATGTTTTAAACTTCAGGCCCTTCCACGGCCCAGGTGAGTTCAGGCCGGGCGGCTGCACCCCTGGGAGCAGGGCAGTGCTGCACTGAGCCAGGCGGGGAGCTGGAAGAAGAGGCAGCGCACTGGGTTGGGCAAGGTGCGGGGCTAGGGCTAACAGCAGTCTTACTGAAGGTTTCCTGGAAACCACGCACATGCTGTTGCCACTAACCTCAACCTTACTCGGCCCTGACCGGCTCGGCTTCTGTTTGTTTATTTCATCTCCACTCAGTACTGCCCTGTTCCCTGGTTTGGAAGATGTATTAAATGTATACCTTGTGATAATGCTGTCACATTCTGTCCTTATTGTGAGTGTCATGCCACTTAATATGTTCATTTAAAAAAAAAAAAAATCAAAGAGTGGCCAGAAATGGAGATTGGCCCATAGATTGTACCTGGCAGGCTTATGTTGGCACCTGTAATGAACTGATGGTTTCCATCCCACTCTTAGTTGGCCCATATAATTGTAATTTGTTTACTTGTTTGTTCTGATGTTTAATGAATATTTGCTCTGTGTAAGATATTTTAGGAAAATTGACAGTTGGAGTGGAGGGCAATTTAAAGAAAAGTAAAAAAAATAAGATTTGGATATATTGTCCTTGAATTTAAAATTCTTAGAGTGATAAATAATGTTCGAGTTTGTAAGACTTGAGAATGGGTTTGCAGACTAAGCTGTCTTCCTGTTAATTCCCTATTTTGAGAGTTTATCAAAGTAGTTTGATGAGAGGGGAGCCTCAGTTTCTTGCTTGATTTTGGGGAGTGGATTTATATTACATTAATATAAAAGGCTGCCTGTGTTGAAGTTTATTGTGAGCAAAATGTTACTATTTTAGCCTCCTTCATTTTTGAGCATTTCTCCTTTCTGGGTCATTAAAACTAGTGAGAAATTAATGATGGAAAACTGATTTCTCTCTGTGGGTTCTTATCTTGGTCATATTTTCCTATGTGATGAGATCTATAGACTTTTTCTCAGAAAGGCGCAGACATGTATGAAATTTTGCATATAACCTATAGACCTCTAAAGATGAAGATGCTAAGACTTTTGCTCTGGATTATCTGTTGAAATAAAATGTTGTTTTTCTTAGAATGAATTGTTTCTCTTTTGATTTTGTGTCACTGCAGAGAAGTGGAAGGAAAGTCATTTTATTTAGACTCTTCTGCATGAGTATTGCATTGCCCCACGTTGTCTGTTCATAACATCCGCTTTTGCTTAGCTGGGCCTTAAGGGAAATCTGCCCTCTGTAACTAAGTTCTAAACGCGCGCCCCCCCCCCCCCCAACACTAGAGAAAGCACTTTTAAGTAATCATGTCCTGCTGTTTTCAGTGTGTGCTGTGTGTGTTCCCCTGTGCTAATTCACATTGGGATCTGTTTTAGTAATCTGGACTGGCTTAGTCACAGTTAATCGGTCTTAAAGGTAAATAAAGAAGGTACTTCATTTTGACATTAAAAACGTTTTTCTTAATTTGATAACCTTTGGAACTGTATAATGCTGACTCAAGTTTTGAAGGAATTTAAAAGTGAGAATAGGAAATTGTCGCCATTTGTAATTTGACCTTATTTTGAGAGCCTCTGTTGGGATGCTATTATGCATATATCCATAACCCATTGACACAGACAGTAGTGCTGTAGGCGAAGGGGGTGCGTAGGGAAAGATTAAAGCGGGGAGAAAAGGGGACATATGTAATACTTTGAACAATAAAGATAAAATTTAAAAATCCCAACTCTTGCCCTGGCCGGAGTGGCTCAGTTGGTTGGGTATCACCCCATGCACCAAAAGGTTGCTGGTTTGATTCCTGGTCAGGACACATGCCCGGACTGTGGGCTCAATCCCTGGTGAGAGCATGCAGGAGGCAGCCCATTGATGTATCTCTTTCACATCAGTGTTTCTCTTTCTCTCTCCCTCTCCCTTCCTCTCTCTCTAAAAATCAGTAAAAATATATATTAAAAAACAACCCAACTTTTAAGAAATACTTTTAAGGCAGTCTTGGGACCTACAGACTGGTAATGGTCACATTTATGACCACTGTTTGATACCCTGAATTCTTGAGCATGTGTGATAGTTTAGCATGAGGAGGTTGATAATATACATATTAACCAATGTATTGATAAGGTATACTTGATGACTGATATATGCCATCTATTATTATATAATACAATATATAAATACATATATTGTTGGTCTCTTTGAAAAAGCTTAACCTCTCATCACACCTAAGACAGTTTGTTCCCTCATTCCTTAGGCACACAAGCCAGATTAACAAGTACAAATACATAGAAGCAATGTATGAATAAGGAGTTCGATTTGACCTTGTACATGTAGAAAGTGAGTTACTGAGCACCCACTGTATTTAGCTCTGAAAGTGGGACTGTAGAGATACATAAATGAACTGTGAGACCATGGTCCACAGTGCTGTGAGTTTCCATTGCAGCGGGTGAAATGAGACATACACTTGAAGTAGCCCCGTACCAGTGTTTTAATGTGCACTTTGGGACTTTAGAAGGATTACTTTGTTAGATATTAAGCTTATCCTGGAAATCATCCTTAAGATTTACTTGCAGTATCTATACAAAGATGAACTGTGATATTAACCTGATAGTTAAATAATTATTATCTCTCATTTTTAATTTTGAGGGAGGGAGCCCTTCCCCAAGTTATTTTACCAAATATAAGAAATGTTTGAAAAAATGACTTCTTAATTACCAGAAATAATTACCTCCAAGACTTAATCTAAAAATCAGTTCAGACAAAATAAATCAGATTCAATAAGATAACATTGTAAAAGTTTTACTTAAAATAATGTTTTGACCTTTGACCTGAGGACAGTCTCCCCAAGCTGCCATTGTCGTACTGTGTTAGGACGAAGAATTGGAAAATTTTAACCCTTTAGTTTTAACTGCACACATCTGAGGAAACGGCCTTCTTTTTTTTCCGCATGGTGGTGACAGGCCCGGTTTACGTCTGCCTGAATGACAGCGTCACAGGGCAGCCGTGGGCAGAGCCCTTGTCACCAGAGGGTCTTCTAGAGCTCAGGAAGGACAAACTTCAACTGGCTTGGTATTCCAGACTTTGATCAGCATCCTCTGCAGATAGCATTTTATGCCCATTTTGCATGATAGTGGGATAGCCACTGAATGAAGACAGACATGTTCATCACTGTCCTATAACGGTAAAGCAGGTGCCTGGCTAGCTCTCTGGCAGGGTTAATCATAGAAAAAGCCCAGCATTCAGAGCAGACATCAGAGGAAGCACTCGGGATTAGCTCTCTGAGCCAGGATTAGAGACACCCAGGAGAGTTAGGTCCACAGATGATCAGAATCAGGACACAGGAGTGAACAGTTGGAGAGAGTAGCTGAAGTGCTGTGGTTCAGGCCTGTGGGCTGGACTTGACTAGAGTGACACACACATTGCTGACAGGGAGGCATGATCTTCGGGCCTTGACAGGGAGCCCCCACCTGGCCCTGCCTGCAGTGTAAATCCTGCTTGTGTAGACTACCAGCTTTCCTAATGTTTCCTAACAGACTCATGTCCAGGTTGATTTCCTGAAGGCATGCATGCCCTGTTCCTATTTGTAGGCTATGAGAGAAGAAACAGGAGAGTAGAAAAGAATGAAAATGAGAGGGAACATAAGGGAATGAAATTGCTGAGACTAAAAATGGAAGGCAATGGGATTGTTATTTGGAGGGTTAATGCTGAAATAAAGCTGTGATCTCCTTGGAGATTGGAACTAATAT